>NC_089875.1:108726461-109371461 GCF_040182565.1 Anser cygnoides
GAGCTTCATTTAGAGGATTCAGCCATAAACACAAGTTGTTTTTTTTTTTTTTGTTATTTATTTAGATATGGCAGACTCAATTAGCATCTCATTAGCAATAAGCTGAATAAATAGGCATGTTCAGCAAAGAAGAAGAAAAGTCAATAGTCTGCTGGCAGCCACTCAGTATCCCAGCACCAAGCTTTCAACACATACAGAAGCTCTAATTAGAAGCTTGTCCATGTGCATGCATCACTCATTAACTGCCTCTTTACTGAAAGGGAGTAATGAATTGAGCCCTTTAATCTGACATTAATAAATTGCCACCATTTTGGGAGGTATTTGAATGTAAAATGGTGATGTTCATTATCAAAATTATGTTTGATGAGTTGGGTTTGTTCTGGCTCATTGAGAGCGATAATTTTCATACTGCTAGGGATTCTTCCAAAAAAAAAAACCAAAAAACAGTTTGGATGCTTATGGCTTCCCCCACAGAACTTTAAGTGAGAGTCTGGATCTGTGAAGAATAAAAAAAACAAAACTGTCAATTATAGGTGCATATATGATGATGTAATGATGTTTCCTGCATCCATCTCTCATTCAGCATTCAAAAGAAACAGAGCATGACTTGAAGGTATACCTCAGGGAGAGCACCACTCATCACCTTTCTATATCATTTCTTCTGTACAAACTGAGTCTATCAGAAGGAATTCAACTCCATATACAAGGAATATATGTGACAAATACACAGGAGCCTAGGTATACTATCTGTCCCTTGTTCCAAGTTATTTTCCTCTTTTACTAGGTTTTGTTCTATCTGTATTCCGTCTTTCGTATGAACTAAATAGACAAAGTAATAGACAAAAAATACTGGTTCATATACACAGCAGGCGACATCAGTATCTGGATCTTAAACCACATGTAGGTCACACAAAAAAAATGTGTCAAAATGGCTTTTTGGAACTACATGTCATAGGTGAGGTTATTCAAAAACTGATAGGTGATCTGGTCCCCTCTCTGGTATAAAGGCAGTCTAACCCCATACCACAGTGGAAAATGCAGAAACCTTTACTATTTTCCATTTGAGAAATACTCACAGAATCTTTTTTCTTGAACTCCTGTATGTAGTGGGTTTTTGTGTCCTTGGCCATTCACAAGACTAACTTTTTGTGTGGGATCACAGCTGGTTAGCAATAGAGGACAAAAACCGATAAAGAGCAAGTTAATAAAGCATAACTGTTGTGGTATATATACAAGAGTTGAAAAATTTGCCAGGAAGTATAAAGGTAAATTCTATATTGCTCAACTTAGAACAGAGTAAGCTGCATTCATCTGTGACTGTAACACATCTGTTAAAATGTACTAGCCAAAACTATGCAATAGAAAATATGACTTTTTGCCAAAGTAGATGTCTACAATAGGTGAAGTCAGATGTATTATGGAGAAATATTTAAATGCTATGTTGTAATATTCAGAAGTCATATTAAATAATGTACTTCCACATCACAACTGCATAGGAAAAGACGTTTAATAAAGTCTTAAAGAAATATCTTGAGAATAACATGGGAGAACACTGTCATCTGCCTTTCTATCATTTCTTCATTGGACCACCAATTCATTAGACTGGACTAAATAGCACATTCAGGTACGGATACAAACCATGTTTCTAATACCATGAATACAACAGGCTTTTAGAAAATTCTCTTCCACAACTCTTCCTTTTTAGGTACATTTTTTTTTCCACAGAAATGTGACATGAGAGTTATTGTGACAAATAAAATAACTGCTTATAATATTATATTTTATTCATTTGTTTTTAATCATTTTCCTCCATGCAACAGTGTTTATTATGTATCAGGGGTAACAAAGAGCTGTTTTCTTATATCAATTTATGTTGTATTTAGTATATTCTTATCTCCACAACACCAAAGCATGCAATTTTTTCTAGGCCAAGAAATACTCACATAAATTCATTTTGTATAAAGTGTCCACAGAGGATTCTTTACAGAAATGATGCTTTTGAAGAAGTACAGTTTTTTGGTGGTGTTCTTTTTTTTTTTTTTAAAAAAAAAAAATATATATATATATACCCTCTAAATGATTTTTTTCCAGCTTTCCTGAAGCTATGGACATTTAATTATACAAAATTGAATTTTTTGAGTCAGGTGATACAGAAGACAAGCTTTGAACTAGGAACTGGACAAGAAATGTCCCATTTTTCTTGCCAGATCATGTCACCTCTATTTTTTTTTTCTCAGCTTGACTTTGATGTATAGAGTAGAAGCTTCTTGGAGCAGGACAGTGTGTAAAATAGCAAACCTTATATTCTGTGGAGTTTCAATTGCACTAATCTTATGCAGGCATTAAGTATGTTTAGCATATAGGAGTGATTGATTCACTTTGAGAAGATATTCAGGGAAGTTACTTAAGACCTTTTAATTCATCAAGTAATTTCATGTAATTTAGGATAAGGCACTGAGTAGAAAGTAGTAACTTTAAGAAAAAGCTAAATAACAATTTTACTTGGCTTTTGCCTTACCTATATCGGTTAATACCCCCTCTCAAAAATATTTTGTCCTTGGTCTTTCAAGGTTGAACAGGACAAAACACTATAAACCTAAATTCTCAATAAGTCAATATTCTTAATTAAAATCTATTTCACTAATAGTCTGTCTAATCCTTGGCAGTGCTTTATCTCACTGAAGACTCCAGCAGACATGTGACAGAGGATTAAATTCAGACAGCTGAAACAGCTATAGCCACCAGTCATTCTCCCATCTTACCCTTCTGATAGATGCTGCCACTCTGAGCAGAATGTCTAATATCTTGGGAAGAAAGTTTCTAACCCAGCATATTAAAGAAGAAATAAGTTTCTAACCTAACTTATTAAAATGAACTAATGCCCGCTTTTTACTTATGAGAGTGAATATTGTAGCAATACAGGACCTGCAATACAAATAACTTAGGCATCTGTCCCTTTGGTTAGTCATATCTGTGAGTGAATAATAGAGATGGACAGGGTTAACAGCTTTAGCTATCTGATTTCTGCCTGCTGCCATATATTTTATACCTTTGAAAGAAACACAATGCTGGTGAAGTATTCTTGTCAAGTCCCACTACTTAAAATATCTTTTTTGTTTTACATCTTCTGGCATTAGACAGTTGATTGAGGAATCTTGTGTTGCCAGTTCTGATTACCTAGTCCTAACTCCATATACTTCAGAAATATATTTATTGATTCTTTTCCCAAGACCCTGTGTAAAGAAATATATAAATAAATAGAGAGAATCTACAAAGTCGTTGGTATCATTCAGTTACAAAAAAACCAATAGCTTTCTGATAGCCTTATTGTTTCATGAGCTCACATCTCCCTTTTCTTCAGATGATGCCAGATCCACATCTCAGTGAATCTCCCTTTTGTGTCAGCAAAAAATTAAAGTAGACAAATATGGATACCTCCTTTGTAAGTGACTAGATTATTATTATTTTTTTAATGTATCATAGTGATGTTTCTGTTTGATTCACAGTTCTAATATTCATGATTAAAATGAAGTCTGCTCTGCTGGAGAACTCTAAGAGGAACTTTTCAGGCAATATTTTGCCATAATGTGGCTAATGTAGACATAAAATGTGGATGATTGTATTTAGTTTCTTTATTTCACTTCCTTTATGGTCAATGAAGAGAAAACCATATTTTTAAGAGAGCCTGCTATTTATTACATAGGCACCTGATTATTTATTTATAACTGAAGGTAGACAACAAAGATAGATTAGATGAAACACCAGAAGCGCTTATTTATCTTCATAAGTAATAAAAGTCTAAGACGACTAGTTGAGTTGTAGATATTTATAGCATGAATTTCTAAAGTTCAGTACAAGAGTCTTTCTGTATTGATAAAAATATGTCAGTGCTAATATCAGCTTGTTGCTGAAGCTTCCTCTGTAGTTAGTACAGGAAGTCAGCACCTTCTTAATGCACTTCATCTCAGAGATTATTGACACTTCTTTTAGGACAGTATAAACTGAGAAACTGGCATATGAAAGCCACATTTTGTTGCCATTAATTGGAAGTAGTCTAGACAAAACACAAAATACAGCATTTCAATTTCAGGTAGTTGTTAAGGGACGTGACTCCCATTTATAGTCACTTTAATCTTTATTTCTTCACTTCTCTTAAACACTAATATCTACTAATATTTCCAAGGCTAAATTTAAATTTTCTTAGTTTTTCTACTATTAATGAAATGGCAGTTACAGAATATGAAACATTCAGTTCTGTGTATTTAACTAAGTTTATTGTATTCTTCACATTGAACAACAACAACAAAATATTAAAAATCAAAGAATCATGCCAAAGCATGATTCAAAGCTTATTAAATCACTTTATGCAAATTGTCATCTTTTTGATGAAAGATTTTTCTTAAATAAAAAAAATTATTATGCTAATTCATATAATTTAAAATTATGAACCTCTGTCTAGGTCTGTAGTTGTAGATTTATACATATTTGATATATGATACAGAGGTATTCCAGCAGCATTAAAATAATGATTCCAACAAAAATTTACTTTCAATTCCTTTGCAGTTTTAGGAGGCAAGCTTTTGGTCTCCAAAAGCCAGTCAAACAATTATTCCTTACATTATGACTAGTAAATCAACAATTCTAGGCTATTTTTGGACTCAAGTGGAGTCTCACAGCTCTTAAGGATGTGTTTGAGGAATATTCATGCAATATATCTGACCTAATTATACTTGTGGAATTATACAGTGATTATCATTCAAAGAGTTTTTTTAGGTAAAATAACATATTTAGGTAAATAACATATTAAATGCATTTTAAATACATAAATAGCCATTGCAGGTTATGTTATATGTTCTTCATGACACCTCATCTATCTCTTTACAGTGTTAAGATAGTGTGCATTATAATATTTTAAACTTCAGTTAAAGGATTTGGGGGAAACAATGGCAAAATACACATCTTACAGGAAGCATCCCATTATCAAATCAGTTAGTACTTTTATGTTTGTCTAAACTGAGCTTCATTCAGCTCATGTACAGTTATTCATTTCTCTGCTAGGTATTGGTCAAGCTACTGAACTCTATCAGTTAAACTAAGGATAAAAGGGAAGGATATGCAACTATAAATTAAACAGAATTGGAGACTGGATTACCTAAATTGTTACTCTGTCAGAGAGATCACTTGCATGGCTTTGACTGAGGTGAACTATTACTTTACAAACAGTTCTCAGGCCCAATGTGAGAATTAGCATGGAAGTTATGCAGGGAGTGTTCCATAAAATTAGTTTAGATGTACCACCTTGTTTTGGTTAGAGTGCTTAATAAAGTGGATGGTGCTAAATCATGCCATTTGGGCTGCAAGGTCTAGACGTAGATCCTAGCTTGGTCCATGGAATAGGAAGGAAAAACAAACTGAAGCTGAGACAAGATGGGTGCTCTGAGAATTCAGGACACACATTGCCAAAATCTACTATGGATATTCTGCCAGTGGGCCACACATGCAGAGGACGTTCAGCTTGGTATGCAACAGTAATCCACTGTCTGGATTACCACTGTAATCCACAATTACACAGGTTTTGCAATTCTGAAATTTTTGATGTGAGCTTGAAAATGTATTTTTTTTTCTTTTAAAATAACAAAAGGATAGTGTTAGGCAGTCCCTCTGACACCCAGGTGATTTTTTTTTTTTTGGGGTAATTATTTTACAGAGGTGGGGTGTAGAGGTAGGGTTGTTCACATTCAGACTGATTTAATCAAATAGGAGGAACAATCAATCTTATTTCTTATTTTTCCTTTGTGACCAGGCCTTTCTAATTGACATACAGGGTTAAAACAAGAAAGAATAAAAAGACCTTCCAGTTCATTAGTAATCTTATACTCTGTACTCAAACAATTTTAAAGCTAGTGGTTGGATTCCAAATACATTCAGAAAAACAGATTTCACTTAAAGGAAATGATACCATAATACAAGTCTAGAGATAACTGAACTCACTGTACAAGTTTTCTTTACACCACTAAACCGGGGTCAATTTTGATGCAGCAAGGACAGTCGCACAAATTAAAAACAAAGGACTACTTAGTTTGAACATTTTCAAACTGTGGAGAAAACACTTTTTGAAAAAGGGCAATCAAGCAAATTTCAAACAGTTTTTGATATTATGAAAAGATGTCTTTAATGCATTATTTAAACACTAGCTAGGCAGTGGATTTTTTATGAGCTGTCAGTTGAGAGATATTCAGTTGTAGAAATGACAGTGTTTGAGGAAAACTTGGTAAAATGTGAAGAAAAGGAGCATACTTGACTCATTTCTAAAGAGACTCTTCTTAGAAGTCATTCAGGTCCAGAATTCAATGTTGTTTTTATTGTCAGAACAAATAGAGGAGTGTTTTTATTAAAAAAAAAAAAAAAAAAAGAGGAACAGTTGCTACAGATTGCAAAGAGCAGAACTTTAGAATACTATTTAAATCTATTTCTTGAACTCCCCCCAAAATCTTACTATTATATTACTAGGTATAAACCTAGAGGCTGGAATTCATTACACTAACTTTAGCAATCCAAAAGTTAGACACTTGGTCTATAATAGCAGCCTCAGATCTCTTGAAAGAAAGCAAAGAAGCTGGAGAACAATTCATCCTAATTATCTTAAACACCTCTTTATGATGAGCTGAATTTCCTTTTCAATGTGTCTGTCTTAGATTATTGAAATTAGATGAAATGAATCCCAACAAAGTGGAAAGGATTAAGTTTACTTTCCATATATTTTGACACCTTTGGATTTAGAATGAACAGCAATGTAAACCAGTACACGTAGTTCAATCAATTCTTTGCTCTGTAGAATCACAAATAAGATTCCAGATGTTTAAAATAAAAAATTAGATGGATTAGATATGTTGCTAAATATATTCAGACTTCTGAATAAAAAAGAAAAAAAGAAAAACACTATATTGTTTAAGAAAGTGTCATATGTGTGTTTAGATGTTTACTCTCTTACATGTTTGCAGTTCTAGTGATTCCAGTAGTCTGTTTCTAATAAATGTTCCTAAAGAGTGCTTAGTAATAGAAAGAGTATTTATAAACAATGTATACAATTAACAATTATAAAGTAAATTTTTTCACATTACATATTAAAAATGTATATTGCACATATATGTATGTACCATTTAATTGGAAAAGTGTTTTATGCTTGTCGTTGGCAATTACTGAGCTGACCTTATACACATAAATTGTTTTCCAGATTGCTCATGTGAATAATAACTGTTCATTTTTATGGGATTACAACATCTTTATGTATTTCTCACATTTTAATTGATAACTAATCTTGTTTTAGAAAAGAAAAAAAAAAAAAAAAAAAAAAAGCATAACTTTAAACACAAGATAATTTTCTTTTCCTGAATATACCTAAGCCAAAGTCACCATCAAGCAAAACTGGGAGGGAGGGAAAGGTATATTGTATGCAGACATATTATATGGTTAAGTGAATAATTGAACCAAATTATTTAATAAGTAATAAATATCATTAAATTTAAAATCACCTTGCTCAGTGTCAAGAAGTTTAAGCAGTACCATAAAAATAAATAAATAAATAACATTTCCTGGTTCCCGTTATTAATAGAAAGAAAATAGGCTGCAGACTCAATGCTTTTATCTTGTCAGACAACAATTATTAGGAGCATGTTTTGCATTGTCCAGGTTATTTCAAAGAGCCTTCTAAAGAACCTGTCACAGCAAACAACTTTTGCATGGTAAAACAGATGCTGCTGTGTGGCTTATTTAACTTTCTCAGTAGATATCTATGAAAAGATTTTTGACAGTTTTAATGCAATCTTTGTACAGGAGTGGACATCATTGACAAAATGTTTTCTAAAATTCCTTATAAGTAACACAATAAAAAGCTTGTCTTTTATTTTAGGTATTTTATGCCTTTACCTTTCTAATTCCTTTCCCACACTTATATTGAACTTTGTGTTCCCACTGTCTTTTAAACAGCTATCCTCAGAAAGCCTTGATAAGGTAATGAAATACAAACATACTTGCTTTACTAAGATGCAAAGCTATTTTCTCAAGCTTTATGGATTATTTTTTTTTTTGATGGAAAACAGACTTAAGTACAAACCCTTTGCCAGTGTCATAAGCATGTGTTTAAAACTTGAGTTTTTCTTGTAAGACTTTCACTTCATTTCAGACTACTCCTACACTCATGCTGTTCAGAACACAATCTTTAAAGACTAAAAATTATATTTTGCTGGATATGCTGCCACGTGGTTCTGGTTTAAAACTTTGCTCTACACATTCAAGCAATGAAGACCATGAGTAAAAGTGAAATTTTAGAAGCTATCATCATCTTCAGAGAACTTTAAAAGAGTTCATAGTGACACAAGCATGTAACTGCTGCAAGAAAAGTATACCACAGACACAGTTCACTAAAAAGGAGATGAATGTAAGGCATTTTCAGGAATTAAATGTTTGTACCTTCTGAAAAAGGATTTGGCAAAAGTTTATTTGTAGCAGTAGACTGCCAGAATGGTGGAAACTAATATTTGAGCCGACGTTGAGCCACTAGGAATTAGAAAGTGAAAGATAAAATGTAGACTGCCTTTAAACACTAATCTATTTGTTCCCCAAATTTGTAAATACAATAGAGAAACAGTGATCACAGGGAAAATAAATGGCTAAGCAATTGTGGTAAAATCAATGAAAAGAAAATGCAAAGATCTAAAGAACAGTGAAAAGTATGAACAAAGTAGGATATTTAGACGTTTGCATCTACACTGCTTGCACAGATTCACTTTGTGGCCAATGGAAAAGGAAAACAAACAAACAAACAAACAAAAAACAACAAAACACTTTTAGGGAAAACTTACCTCATTCTAAAATAAAAGAAAAATAAATTATATGAACTATTATTTAGATGCTCCATTTCATGTCAGTTTCTATAAAGACAGCCTAACTCAGCTATGATATACACTGGAAAGTAGGATTCAGCTCAAGGTTAGGAAGCTCAAATTTTTATATCTGCACAGAGCTACTCTATGTGTCTTCTGCTCTCAGCAGTGAAGACGCTACAATGAATGGAACTTTACAAATAATTCATCTCACTATAAGGCAAACTATGACAAAGTCATTTGTTTAAACGGAAGCGTTTATTGCTTCTTGAGATGCTGTGAGTTTTCTAGGATAATTGCATGGGGCTGGCCTATGTGACAGAGAGCAAAAAAGGAGAACAAAAACCTCTAGAAATATCAGTTAGAGATAACATTCAACGCTCAAGACTAGTAGAAATTGCACTAAATGCTCATGTTTAGCAAATGGAATCACATCTTTAATGGAGAATGGGTGAATATCTGTTCTAGGACATGACTGAATTCAATTCAAAATTCAATACATTCGTCAAGTGAAATGCCACTTGAGAAGCACTACAGGTTCTGGCCTCCATCTGCCTTTCCAACATGCATCAACATCCCATTGGGCTTGAGCTTTATCTGCCAAGTCACATACACTTTGCACAAGTGAAGATATAATCACCTTACTTTAGGTGTCTTTATCTTGAACAAAATCCTACCACACATACTAAAGCTTGGTGTGATGATCCATGCTGTCCTGTATCTGTCCTTACTTCGTTTCCCTCAATTCTGAAGTATTAAATTGTCCAGACTAATTTAGATTAAGTGTCTGATCTATCTGAATGTAATCAACTCTAAAGTTTGCAGAGATCTATGTCTTCTTAAAGAGGAAAGTATATAATCAGGCTGAATAAAAAGGAGTTTTCCAAAGATCTCCTCAAGAAATCTGTTCAGTCACAAGCAAGGAGACAAGACTGTGAAGACAGAAAGGCTTGTAGGTGATAATTGGTGTGTGCATAAATTATTTATCCTGTTTGTGTCATTTTCCAGTGTTTTTTTAACCAGTGACATTAAGAAAGTGTTTTGACCTTAAATGCACTAGTTGTGACTGTTTACAGTCTACTTTAAAGGCAAATAATGGTAAGCCAATTGTCAGCAGGCAGAAATTCACAGTTCAAGGATCCACACCTTGACTGGAAAATATCTTTAGGTTCCATAAATGTACATGTGGTAACTACAGATTGAAGGAATTTTAATTTCTCTGTCTAAATACCTGTCTGTATCAGCATTTCTTGGTACCTGGCAAGAAAGCTGATCTTGGTAACTTATTATGACTACAATTGCTTATTGAATATACTTTTGCTTTGATAATAAAATTGTAAGTTTTCTTTAAAAAAAATAATTACAATTTTAATCTTATTTATTAATTATGTTGTTAATTTTCTTTTTTTGTTTGTTTATTTTCTGTCTGTTAAATTAAATTATAGGTATTAAAGCAATAAGATATGTAACAGTTATCAATTATATTTTGTTAAAATTGGCTGCAGTGGTTAATAGTTGAAAGGTATTGCAGGAAATACATAGAACTAACATTATTTGTATAGACCTGTAGTGGGTTTACGTGGCAAGGTGTTGGTAGCAGGGGGCCATAGGGGTGGCTTTTGTGAGAAGGATCTGGAAGCTGCCCCATGTTTGGTAAGGGCCCCACTGCTGACCAGAGCCGAGCCAATAAGTGATGTTGTTTTGCGCCTCTGTGAGAGCATATTTGAGACAGCGGAAAAAAAAAAAAAAAAAAACAGCGCTGCGCCACACAGCAGCTGGGAGAGTGAGAGGCGTGAGGAACAGCCTTGCAGGCACCAAGGTCAGTGAAGAAGGAGGGGGAGAGGTGCTGCAGGCGCCGGAGCAGAAGTCCCCTGCGGCCTGTGGTGAGGACCATGGTGAAGCAGGCTGTCCCCCTGCAGCCCATGGAGTACCACGGTGGAGCAGGGTTCCACACTGCAGCCCATGGAGGAGACCACAGTGGAGCAGCTGGACCTGCACCAACGGAGGCTGCGGCCTGTGGAAGACCCCTGCTGGAGCAGATTCCGGGCCGGACCTGTGGCCCATGGAGGGGAGCCCACGCAGGAGCAGGTGACCTGGCAGGAGCTGCTGCCCGTGGGGGATCCAGGTTGGAGCAGTTTGCTCCTGAGGGATGGACCCCATGGTACAGACCCATATGTGGAGCAGTTCTTGAAGAGCTGCTGCCTGTGTGCAGCCCATGCCAGATCAGTTCAGCAAGGACTGCATCCCGTGGGAGGGACCCCACAGCACAGGGGACGAGAGTGACTAAAAAGGAGCGGCGGCGAAGAAGCGCTATAGACTGACCATAGCCCCCATTCCCCCATTCCCCTGCACCGCTCGGGGAGAGGAGGTGGAAGAGGGTGGAGGGGGGGGAGGGTGCTTTTGGTTTCTTTTCTTCGTTTCTCATTTCTCTAGCTTGTTAGTAATAGGCAATAAATCTTACTACCTCCCTATGCTGAGTCTGTTTTGCCTATCACAATAAATACTGCGTGATCTCCCTGTCCTTATCTCAACCCTTGCGCCCTTTTCATTGCATTTTCTCCCCATTCCTCTTTGAGGAGGGGGAGTGAGAGAGCAGTTGTGGTGGAGCTCAGCCGCCCACCCGAGTAAAACCACCACAAGACCCAATTTCAGTAATCTTCATTTGTCTTTCCTATAATAACTCCTCTTCTGGATTTTTTTGACAAGATAAGTCTGCTTAGCTATTTTTTTCTTACAAAAACTTTCAAGACTCCATTTGCTTTATAAGTCATAAAAATGACCTAAGTTCTTTTTTTTTAATTAGTTATTTCCTGCAACAGTTTTTAAAGGTATATTTTAAATATATCTTTATATGTAATATATATATTATATAATATATTTATATATTGATAAATTTATATTTATAATCATATATTATATTTATATATTATATAATATATTTATATTTAATTTATGTAATTATATTTATAATTTATATTTAATATAATAAAATTTATATATTAATAATTTAATATTTATATATTAAATATATATTTTAAATGTTTGGGGATCCAATTTTAGACCTTCTTTGATTTTAATGCAAATTTTTAAATGCAAATTTAGGGTCCAGCTGAAGGAAGATTAACTCCATCTCAGCTCATGAAAATCTGCAACTGCATGTCTAATTTGAATCTTGTGTTTAAACCTCATTAATTTTAATAACATTTATGCATACTTGTGTGCTTCTGGATGTAATTTCAAAGTGCAATTTCTACTGAATACATAAAAATAATCTCCTAATATCTTTCCTTTTCCAAGTTTATATTCTCTTGTGTGAGCTTTTTCATTGGGGAAAAAAAAAAAAAAAAAGTAGCCAGATGAATAATTTTATTGGTTTGGAGTGAATGATTTCAGGCTTAAGGTCTTAGACTAAATTGCATGTAGAGGTTCAAATAATTGATTGGAATGGATTTGAAGCCACAAGTGGAAACTACTGAATAAACATATGAGTTTTTAATAGTAGCAAGAATTCAAGGTGTGTGAACATGAAGAGTGTGGGTGAACTGCAGTTCTGCTTCCTCGCACTGTTTGTGTTTCCCATAGTGCTGCAGGAAGGTATCTGATGCACACAGTTTTGTTCAGCAGTACCATTCTCTGATTAGCTAAACCTGGGTTAAATCAGTTTTATGCTGGAAAAGCTGTGGAAAGCTGCCATAACTTTAGCTTTATGGAAAATAAAAACAAGCAAACAAAAAGGAATCTAAAGATCTATGTGGTCTACATTGCATATGACAAAATATGGTACCTGAAATGTAGTACCTTTATTTAATGTTGTTATAGTTCATTTTATACTTACTTAAAAATAGCTTCACGAGTCATTCAAAATATCTCTGATAACTTCTTTTCTTATAAAATTTTGGAAATCTGGCCCCCATCTTCAGCTGTCATTTTCTAATAATATATTTATATATAAAAGTTATTTTTCTCAAGTTCACCTTCAGGAGCACCTGTAAATGTAAAGCTGATCCTGAATCCCTAGTGCACTGTTTGTAAAACAGCTCTCCTTTGTCCTGTGAGTCTGGCAGTTTTTTGTTCACTGATTATTAAAATTTTAGCTTGCCTTCTTGATCTATTCAGAAGTGACTTCATTTATCCAGAGGACAAATCAGAACAAGTATCAAATACATTGTGTGTATTGTTTAAACTGTTTAGTACAGCATGACTACATTTTCTGATATAACTATGAAAATGTGAGTTTTGCCTCTTTCATTGTTGGATGTTTAAAATTTAGTCACCCCAGTCTACACATTACCACTGTACAGTTCATTATTAATCAGCTGGGGAAAAAAAAGCAGCTCAAAAAGTGTTTTGTTTGACCTTGTCCATTTCAATATTTCAAAAGGATATAAACCTTCCTTTGTAAGTGCCAATTTCTCTCACTTATCCATAAAAAGAATTAGTATGATTAGCTCACAGGCGTATGTTTACGTTTAGTCATGCCAATCCCAGAGTAGCCATCTTGTGCAATGTATTCTTTTATTTACCCTTTTTCCTTTTGCATTCAATGCCTCATTCCCTGCACCCCCCCCCTCCCCCCCCACACACACACACCCCCGTGAGAATTACAATTAAATAAAATCTCATTCAAAAAGAATTCCACAGACACAGGGAACAATATATTAAAAAAATTACAAAGGACTCTGCCTGTGTTATCAGGCAGATCTTTTAACATATATACGTTTAATTTTGCAATGTGTGACAGGAACTGACATACTTGCACAGTATATAGACATCCTTAACCTTTTAGTTCCTTTATGTCAAAATAACAAATTTAAAAATGAGTAACATATATTAATTCTTTTTACTAAGTTAGAAGAACTAGAAGAGCTGTGTGTCTCTTTCCCAACTCTTCTATTGGTCTTTGGCCTGGTGCATCACTGCATGCTTTTTCATAGAGCTTTTATATTCAAGCAGCAAGCAATGTGGCAGCCTCCAAGTCCCGTTGCCACATCTCTGAAGCCACTCATCCCTCAAGTAATTTAATAACCATTCCATTAAGAAAAAGTAGATGCCCATGATTCTCTTCTGCAAAGTACACAAAGCTTCAAACAAAACAAGACGTTTTTGTTTTTAATTATATATATATATATATATTTGGTCTCTATAGTGCAATACTATGAACTCTCATACTTGCTTTTTTTTTTTAATTTTATTTATTTATTTATTTATTTATTTATTAAACACAGAAAAAGCCAAAGAAGGAAAAAGTGCTTGTTATAAGTGCCCCAGAATATATATATATATGTAGATATTTTTTTTATGAAACTTGTATTTTGCCTGGCATGGATTGCATCTTTCAAACAAAAGTGTCACAAGCACCAATAATTCTGAAATATTATTAAAAAGTCTCTGGGTTTGTTCACAGTTGTGTCTCTGAGGTTTTATTTGAGCTTTAACACTTTACCTGCTTTGTGATACCTTTTTCAGGACATTCTGATTCTCAAATGAATTTATGGAAGATTTGATTTGATTCTTTCTTTTACATGTGTTCATTTTGTGGGGTTTTATTAGTAAAACAGCTTCAAAAGCAATGCATAGACATGCTGAAATTGAAATTGCCTAAGCTTTTATTCATTTGAAATGTTTCAAGTCTCACCTTATTGAAGAGGGTGGCTGCATACAGACTAACTACTAATATCAATCTATTGACTGGGGAGTGATACTTGGACTGGTCAAGCACTTGCCGGAGATCAATGTCACAATTTAACTGTCCATTTGATGTAATTCCAGTGGTTGGAGTCCTCCTCGGCTGCTATTCAGTTTTCTAAGATTTGTGTAGACAAAATATCTCTGCACTTCCACAAGCAAGGCTTTTTATCTGTCAGAGAAATTCCTTTCCAAATTCCAGCCACCTACTCTCTCATAGTTGTAACTTGTGGGCTGGCAGGTAAAAATTCCCTAGTTTCTGAATTTGAAAAACATAATCTCAGAATATGTGATTCAGAGACGCCAGCATATACCATTTGATTCAGTTTCACTCCATCCCAGCTATGGCTTCTGCACTGAACCATATTTGTCTGCTCCCCAACAGCAGGCAGGCTTAATCATAACTCAGGAAAGTTTTTTATTGCTGGTGGTGGTTTCTCCCTCCTTCCCTCCCTCCCTCCCTCCCTCCCTCCCTTCCTTCCTTCCTTCCCTCCTTCCTTCCTTCCTTCCTTCCTTCCTTCCTTCCTTCCTTCCTTCCTTCCTTCCTTCCTTCCTTCCTTCCTTCCTTTTGTCAGAGCACTAGATTGCTCTGAAATACACTGTCACTCTGGGATATGCATAGACCCACCTTATCCACACCCAGTTCTCTGTCCCTCTGTCGCAGTGACGACTCTGTTTCTCCATAAGTACCTTTTAAACTGCAGTACATTACAAGCCTGGCAAAATACATCAAGGGAAATTTGTGGCAGTTTATTTTCTTACCCTGGGTTTGGATTTGCAGTGATTTGGGCACTGTGTGACAAGCAACAGGGCTGTCCCTGATCAGTGGTATGCAGTTGGACAGATGTGGGAAGGATCGTCTACCCCTCCCCACACATCTAAACTTAGTATCATTATCATATTGATGAGGTGAGGCAGCTTGTACTAAAGGTCAGGCAACTCTTACCTTTAGGGGGAAAATAAACAATAGCAATGCTCAAATGCTGTTTATCACAGAATGTGTGAATGTCAATCTGAAACCCAAGAGACTGATAGTAGTAGTATGATGTTTATATTATGGGCCATTAAACCCATCACAGTAATCCAGATGAAGGTGACTCAGAGTAGTAATCATGCTGTGTTTCTTTCATCATTATGGGTGACAGGCAAAACATTTTTTAACAGTGGTTCTATAGTAAAAGGACTTTTTCTTATTGAATTTAAACCAGTACAAATGTTTATTTAATACAAAAAGCATATTGGAAAATGAGAGGAGAAGAGAAGGAGAAGGAGAAGGAGAAGGAGAAGGAGAAGGAGAAGGAGAAGGAGAAGGAGAAGGAGAAGGAGAAGGAGAAGGAGAAGGAGAAGGAGAAGGAGAAGGAGAAGGAGAAGGAGAAGGAGAAGGAGAAGGAGAAGGAGAAGGAGAAGGAGAAGGAGAAGGAGAAGGAGAAGGAGAAGGAGAAGGAGAAGGAGAAGGAGAAGGAGAAGGAGAAGAGAAGGAGAAAGAGAGGAGAAGAAAAAAAAGACAAGGAGAATTAAAAAAAAAAGAAAAAAGAAAAGGAAAAGAGAAAAATTAGTTTTATATATATATATAAATACACATTCTATTAACGTTACTAAAAGTGTAGTAAATGTTCACATTGTTCCCCTGAATCCTATTTTGAGATCTTTTCTATGTTCTCTCCTTTGTAGTTTTGATCTCCACTACTATATCATTTTTGAAGATTGTGAAGTTGTTTGGGAAAAACTTTACTTTGTCTACCAGATGACACACATCTATGCTGGTTGTAAAGCAAAATATACTCTTTAGTAGCCCCACATATACATTTAACGCTGAAGAGAATATTAGAAAAATATACGGTAAAATGCACTTATTTCTTTT
Source organism: Anser cygnoides (assembly GCF_040182565.1). Taxonomy (NCBI): domain Eukaryota; kingdom Metazoa; phylum Chordata; class Aves; order Anseriformes; family Anatidae; genus Anser; species Anser cygnoides. Next base: position 108,742,890 of record NC_089875.1, read on the forward strand.
GAAATGGTTTCTCCTTTCTTTAATTCTTTAAATGAGGCTGTGTATTTCTTATACATACAGGTGAACCTAGAGATTCCCAGTTAAGATTTGCAAAGTCTAAAAAACTGGATGCATTTTCAGTGCCTAAATGACAATGAAAGATATGATTTCTTAAGAAAGCTCTTGCTTGTACAAATCTTTTTGACACATTTTAAGCTGATAAGAAATATAGACACTAACATACTGTGTATGATGTCTACCAGTAAACAAAAAACAAAAAACAAAAAACAAACCAACCAACAAACCAGCAGCTTACTTAGAACTGTAAGACTATGAGAACTTTCACATGGTTAATTTCTTTTCTGACATGTAAATTGTAAATTAGCATATCCCTAAAACACTTATCTACAGTAAAACATATCATAATGGCAGATCTATTGTCCAGGAATGAAAGAGTAAGATAAAATTTTATTTAAGTTGATTTACTCAGAGAGCAGTAGACTATACTGAAGGCTCTTTAAACTTTACATGTTAAAATAATGTTTAATTTGCATTTTCAAAAACAGGCAGTGCCAGTTAAAACCGGAATACAGACAGTCTCCTTGAATTGAAAGGAAATAGATGGGGTTGAGGGAAGAGTACTAGAGAACTGTTTAGACATTTCATTTGTACTCAGTAATGACTTGTTAACTTCCAGGGAATTTGGGGACTTTCTGAAGAACAATACTCTGGAGAAAAAAAAAAACAAAAAAACAACAACAAAAAAAAGCTGTTAAATTGATGCTTTGCCTTTGCTCAGATAAAGTTTGTTATTTTCATTGTAATCCCGTCCTGAGTTTAAAGGTTTAAAGTGGATTCAAGGGTATGTAACAAATAGCTGGTGCTTTTATTTCCACTGAGATAGCAAGTTCAAATGAAATGGTGTGTGCCTACAGCCTCTTTGGATGACTGCAGAGTTTAGAAATCCTAGAAGCTGGGCTATTTTTGCTACCTACAAAGGTCAGTTTGAAGAAGTATTCTTGTCAAGTGCTGGAAAAAGATGTTTGCTAGCCTTGTAAGAATGCTAGTGGAAACAAGACAGATGGTAGAGAGAAGACCAATAATCTACAGTAATGGTATACTGTTACCATTTACGATACATTGACTGGGCCACATACATGTAAAGAAATGTGGTGTACATACATATACAGACATAAAGTACTTCTGTGTGAGCCCTCTGCAAAAATTATTTCTATTTTTTCAATTACTCAGCAATATCACAAAAGCTAAATTTCAATATTAAAAAAAATGGTCGGAGAACATAAAATTGAATTCATAGAACTTGCAGTGACTTTCTTGGAGAGAATAAGCTGTTATGGAGTTCTTGGCTGGGATCCTAAGGTTTTACTTAGTGTGTTTCTCATCTCAAAGGGAGGGTGTGTACTCTGACTTCGAAGATGGAATGTTAATTTTCAATGAAAATAGGTGCTCTGTGCATCAACTAATGGGTTATGACTCTAAGTCTATAGCTATATGATGCAAAAGGTACTGCCTGGCATGTAGTACAGCAGTACAGAGCAAAGTTCTGAAAGGAGCCCTCTGTATGCCGGAAAAATAGAGGCAGTCTTCACTCCATAAGCAAGTGTTGCTAAGCAGCCAACTTCTCACTCTGATCTCTCTTTCGTTCTCCATTCCAGTCTGGGACTATGCTAACACTATGATGGCCAGGACATCTTATCTGGCCTTGAAAAGAAATGGCATGAGTTGGTTTGCATCTAGATTGCATAGCTTTCCCACCCAAAAATGAGTGGCTGTATCCAAACTATCTACAGGGAGCAACACATGACATTTGCACACCACTGAACCTTTCTTTGGGAGAATGCTCAGCATTTTTGGCACAGCATGTAGTATTTAGTTGAAATTTAATTGCCTGTGATATGTAGTAGGTTAGACTACTTTATATAGTCTCTTTTTAATTCACCTGTTAGAATGTATCTGTACTGTCATCTTATGGCCCAGCCACCTGTGCCACTGATCTACAGTTTTAGTTTGCTGCTGATCTCTTGAGAAAACTCTCACAGTGTTCATGAAGAAGCTTAGATGATAAAGAATGGAGGAGGGGACAGTATTGGCAGTACATTTAGTTTTGTCCAGGTTTGTTGTTGGGGTAAGGACAAACACAAGCAATTTGTGATGCCTTTCTCACTCACAGACTTATTAAGGCATCTCAGCAAACCCTACAATCACCAGACAGGTGCTGACCTAATCAATAGGAAACTGATTTTCAGGACACACTCTTGGCCAGGGTCACCAGTTGCCGTGTCCATGAAACAGTCTGTGTGATAATGACTCTTTTTTAGTGATCTTCTCTTTCCTTTCCTTCTTGTACACTAACTGCTTCTGAGTAGTTACTTTTACTTTCAGGGTGTTGTTCAGTTCTGTTCTAATCTTTATAATAACCTCCACTGAAAAGATTTATAAGTCCCCAGTTGCCAAGGAAATGAACCATTGTGCCTAGCCAAATTGGTTGTTCTCACAATGTATACTAGAAACAGGGAAGAGTAATTGAATGATGAAAACTTCTGTGTAAGAACAGGTAACTGAAGGGAATGTGTGACAAAGAGAGATTAAAAACTGTTATTTGGAGAAATTAAGTAATGCTTGTCCACTGTTTCACCTAGTGGGAAAAAAAAAAAAAAAAGTTTTATTATCCAAGACATAACTAGATATTGTAGAACTCACTGCTGCAGGATGCTGTGTATTCCAAATGTTTAAACAACTTATATTTAAAAATAATCAGGCAAAGGTCTATTCAAATCTTACTGCAAGCTCAGGTTCGGGAGGTCCTTTTAAACTGCAGATTGTGCAGAATTGGGAGATGTATATTTTGAATATGTAGGGAAATTATCACTTGCCATATGCTTTCTACCTAAATACTTCCAATTAGTCATGGGTAAAGATGGGATGCTGGTCTCATCTGTTACTGTATCTCAGCTTGTACATCCTTATACTCTCTCAGTACCAGGGAATGTCTCCCTCCCACATGTAGGTGAACTTCAGTGTTCTGCAGCCTCAGTTCTCTCAAAATCAGTTCCCAGCTCCCATTGAAATCTAGTTCGATGTCTTCATGAATATCCCATTAGCGCTTCCTAAGTTCCCAAACACTTTTCTACCAGATCGTACATGAACAGAACAATTGCAGAATGTTTAGGAGGAACAAACTCTTGCTGTTATTATTTCCCAACAAATAAACTGAAAGATCTTACACTGCTGCATCTCTCATTGGAGCAAGGTCAGACACTTCAGACACTTTTTATTACGTTTTCCTGCCCCCGCTTTTCATTAAATGTAAGATTGAATGTAAGGTCTCTTCCACACCGACAACCTAAAGAACTTAAGGGAGATGAAAGTTCATTAGCAAGTGAACACAACAAAAAGGGCGGGGGGATGAAATTACTGAAAATTTTGACACAACAAGGTTGCTCTAGTACTTTTTTCTGACATGCAGTCTTTTCTAGCATCTTTATACTGGCACAAATTTGGTGCAGACACCATGGTGCAAACACAAATCCAAATGTTCAAAAAGAAGCTTATATAACTTGCCACTTGATCTTCTTTGATCCATTCAAAGTGTATACTTTACTTTTGGTCTCTGCCTCAAAACTAAATTCCCTAATTTAGAAGAAAAAAAAAAAAAAAAGGAGAGAGAGAGAGAGAGAACTCTTCTGGCCTACTGAGAAAATCTATATATACTGAAAACAAGTTTGCATTACACAGAATTTATCTTTAAATTGATTTAGGTATTTATACTTCCAGTATAGGCAACGCTTGCATACTGTTGGATACTATTTGGAATATTGAGCTCAAAGCTGGGTCGAATGGTTATCAGACTGGAATGAGTATGTAAAGTTCAAAGAAGAGGAAAGCTAGGACTTGATACAGCACCTGCTAGACCTGATTCTGTTCCCAGACAATATTCTGTGTCTGTCAAACATTGTAAATGCATGTGGATTATGTTGTGTTTTACAAAATATACACAGTATTTTTTCCCTTTATCTATTCAATTAGAAAATATGTGGTATACAGTAGAGACAGATTTTCAGCATCATGTAGAAACCACGTAGCTCAATCTCTGCTTTTCTCTAATAATAATAACAATTTAAATTTTAATGGCTTATAAAGAATACTTAAATCAGAAACTAGATTGTGTGCCCTACTAAACAAGTTTTGGTTGATTTGCTTTTCTCATCTTTAGGATATGTTAAAATTAAGCATTGGGATTTAAATATCAGCCCTGTAAATATGTAGTTTAAATGCTAAAATATGATTATTATTTTTAAATGCTTCTTGAATGGACTTTACATTCACCAAATGAGCAATGTTTGAAAATATATAAATAATTGAAATGAAATTACTTTTATGAACCTGAAGGTCCATAAACTTATAAAACTTACATTTTTACCTCAGTACAATGTATCCTCAAGATATTTTGCTATTTTTATTACACTGAAATCAGGAAATTGGAGCTCTGATGAAACTCTAAGTCCTGAAAAGGGGGACATCAAACCTCTGCAGTTTCCAGATCAGGAATAAAATCTCAGTATGTATAAATAATTTGCTCTCCTTATTTTCTTAACTATCAGGATAATATCAGGATAATAGTAATGGTTTTTTTTTTTTTCCTGATTTTTTTTTTTTTTAGTTTACCAGTAACTTTTTGCACTATATTCTGTCTTAACTCTCCTCTAAGTGGGGCCTAACCAAGCACGTTCAACTCTCTTGTCCCTCCTACCTGCATGCCTGGTCCAACTAGAATTGATTCAAATAATTTCCTGTGTTTTAATTTTTTAATGAATGGAGAATTAATGAATAAAGCAATTTGTCTGTTATCGCTGTTGAAAAGACAGGAAGGAGGTCTATTACATAAGAATATATACCTCAGACGTATACAGAAAAATCACTAACTTTGAATATATCTCCCTTACTAATAATTAGGACTGACCTTGTAACTTGTGCTTTTAATGAAAAACAAACAAACATATGTCAGTTTTAGGATGACATACAGTCAAACCATTCTGGATACTGGTAAGTAAAACTTCACAATGAAGACTGTGAAACACATACTGGTATATGTAGCCCAATTTTCAGTACACTAAAAAATTAGCATTGAAACAGAGCTTATACATGAAAATATAAAGTTTCAGTTACATAAATCATTCTGTCTGCAACTAAAGTCATAAAAGTGATGAGATATTTGTCTGATATTACCATATAGCATTTACCAAGATACCTTGATTAATAGAGTGAAGATGTCATTTACCTACCAAAGTAAGTCAAACCTTTTGAGTTTGCTGTGTGCTATGCCAAATACAGGAATGCAGACCATTAAGTAGTTCAGTTAATTCAACTAATTTAAGAGAATCAAGATTTTAGATCAAAAGTGGTAAAATATTTCTAAAACTGTGTTAATGATATAGTATAGTATCTATTTATAGAGCTTTAAATAGACTTGAATGAAACTGGACTTGCTGATCATAATTTTCACAGGATAACAAAAAGAAGGATATAATTTCATAAAAGACAACACTAGACTAGAAGCTTTATCAAGTAATTGGACACATTTCAGGAAACTGATGCACCATTGTCTTGACACATAGCCATGAATTATGTTAAAGTTCTTCAGAAATACCTGAAAATTGACAGAATGGGCTTTTGAACTGTAAACATGAAAATATATTTATTTTATACAGTTGGTCCAAAGCAGATATCTATTCCTGATTTCAGGGCACTTGGAATTGTTATTGGAGCTATTGCTGTACTTGTGTAAAAAACATGTTTTAAAACAACCAAAATGTGATTTTTTGCCAAATTGATAGCATGAGTTTTTAAATTGAAGCAATAAAAAATGGCTAGTAAAAATCTACCAAAGATGTCTCTCTAAAGAGCACAGTGTGCCTCCAAAGCATGGTACCGCTTATGTGAGTGACTGGAATAAAAATGGATATGACAGAGGCTTTTGAACTAACAAATAGTCTAGAGACTGTAAACTGGTGCTCTTATATTCCTTTTCATACAGCAAGAACAAAGACATGTCCACTAAAATTGATACACAACAAATACAACACTGATAAAATGAAATAGATTTCATAAAATGCATAGCAATCCAACAGAAAGCAATGACAATAACTGTTCAGGCCAAGATTTTAACCACGTTCAAAAAGAGTAGGCATTTATAGGTAAGCACTTACAGAATGAAATCTACCTACCTATAATATAATTAAATTGTGCTACAACTTTAATGGTTCATTACACAAATCATCTTCTTCAAGACTCTTTGGCTAAAGATCCAGTTGTTCTGCAAGGACAGAAATGTCCCTACTGCTTTTAAAGAGGCAAGGATTTTATATATACATATTCAACAAGAGGGATTGTGATATCTGCTACAGAAAAACTGCTATTGAGCAATTTTAAAGAAAATATAATATAGATCAAACTGCTAGAAGCTTTAATACTATCTTTTGACATTCTCCACGTTTAAGATATCCCATCCTTAGACAGTATTCTACTTCTATTTTACTTTTAGGGGAGCACTAACTGGCAATGGTTAAATAAGTATTTCTTAGATGGAAACTTTTACTATTGGGAACAAAGTTTTTCCTTTCAAATAGTATATCTAAGTATGAGATAAAATAATTAATGACAAGAAGCAAAACAGATGAATGAAGAAGCCACTGAGACCATCGGCTATATCATTGAAATGAGCAACTAGTTAATCTGGAGTAAGTTCTTTACTATCAACAAAATCTTACTGCTTGGGCATTGCAGTTTTTAATGCAAGTAAATACTTGTGTATTTCTGAAATGTAATTGATAAGAAATCAACCTTAATAAGGCAGGATGGAAAATAGGAATACAATTTTCTGAGAACTTTGGTAGTTGAATTCTCATTCCATGCTTGCTAATAAGGTAACAGTAAGACATTTCCAAAAGTTTTATGAAGGCCTGTGTGGAACAAAGACAGGAAAAGAAATTTTTACTCCCCAAAATGACCAATCTGGAATTAAAAACAAACACAGAGCAAGGGGCTTAAATATGAATCCTTTCTTTTAAGCCAAAATTCTAGGAACAGTCTTTATGAAATTTTCACTGAATCCAATCCACTTCCACAAAAAAAAAAAAAAACAGAGTTAACTGCAAATTTTATGAGTAAAAGCCTAGTCCTTTTTTTCTCTTATTTCTTTTTTAATCATCTCTAATCTTAATGGCCCTTCACCATAAATGAAGCTTGAAATAAATATGGACATAAAATACCCAATTCACGATCTTTGCAAATTGTCACATTGTGATAAGAGTATGTATTAACCATAATCAGTGAAGCCTAAGTTTTTCATGGAATATAAAGTCTACATATTTCACAGGAGACAGTGCTGTTGCTCATCCCAGTTTTATATTAAGGTTTTGTACAAGTTCAAGTCCATTGACTTTACTGGAGTTTCTCCAAGTTTACACCAGTACAAATGAGGACAAGTAAGACCGATAGCCAATGATATATATTCCTTTTGCAGTTAGGCAAAGTATTTGTTGCCAATAATGTGTTTCAAATAAGAATATTTTTGAAGCATATTGAACCTGTGCCTAGATTATTCTCAAATAGTTTAACATTTATTCTGAAAAGACTTATTTAGAGCGTGCATTATTTTGAAGAATTCCATGTAGTGCTATTGTAAAAAAACTTAAATTCTAGGTAATAGATTATACTTACAATTTAAAGTATATATTTTAGAAATAATTTAAATGCTAGACATTTCTATTCCAGGTTGGCAGTTAACTGTCTTGCAGCATGTCTCTGTATAAAGTAGTTCTAAAGTAGTTCTAAAGTTATTCCTAAAAGATTGCTAGTAAGAGAGACAAATAAAGTGCAGTACTTTAAATAAGCAGTCCCAGCAGCTGCAATTTACAGGTACTGGCTACTCCTTCTACAGTGTAAACACATGAATATTGTGTGAGTGAGCGTGATTTCTTTTGCATAAGTAGTAGATAGATCAGTGTCAAGGACATAACTTTAATTCAAAAAAGTGTGATAATGTTCATATACTGACTAGATCAAAGTCATGAATAAAGATAGCTTGTAAAGGATACATTTTTGATGTTTAGCCTGAAGCACATCAATGCTTTCTAAATTATTCTAGTGACTCTTTAGATATACTTTCTATCTCCACTGATTCTTGATCTTAGAGGATTCCTAAGTACAAATCAGATGTGGCTTTATGTTTGTGCCTGTGTGTTTTGGAGTAGGACTACTACAGATAATGCAACCTACAATTGAAAATATATAATATGAATATATATATAATATATATGAAATATATAATATGAATAGGAATATTTCAGATTTCAGTTAGGTCAGTGGCTCTAGGGTATTAGTATTATTCTCTGTTCTGTAAAATTGCTAAAATGGTGCCTGGTTCAGTTTTGACTTGATACATCCAAAATTTATTCATACAATTCCCATGCACAGCTTTGGAGTTAGTACTGGCAAGTTGCCATGTCCCATAGGCAGTGTGGGTGCAGTTTCCCTGATTTAGAGGATTAAGGGCTGTTCCGTGTTAGCAATTCAAACGGACCATGTAGTTGACCTCAGGAGTACAGAACAAAACCTGGTGCTATTTTACCAGTAGAGACTTAGCTGCAACGTCCACCCCGCTTTGGAGAGTATCATAACTCAGATCCCCACCACAGGAGTGGCATAGGCTTCCCTAGTGGAAAATGTCCTCTCCTGCGCACAGCATGTTGATTCTTCCTGTTGGGAAAGGTGATGAAAATTTCTGTGTCCTAAAAATAAACCAGAAAACTCATGTAAATAACAGCTCAAATTGCAGGAGAGATTTATAATTCAAGTTCAGTATGATTACTGAATTACCATTATCACTTTCCAGACATCCTTCTGTTAGACTTTTAAAGCCAATTAATTTGTTAAAATCATTATAATTGTTATTTTTGCAAAGGAATTACACTGGCATTTTTAGCCACTTTCAGTAAAACAATTATATGTGATTGTTTCAGATTCCCTGATAACTAGCTGTTTTGGCACCTTTGCTGACATTCTCAATGAGGCTGTAGACTGAATGACTATGAAGACTAAACTGTGTACTTTATCCCCTGCAGGACAAATTTAGGTAGGCGGAATACAGTTATGCTAATCCAAATTTGGCCCAGACAGCAGAGCTAACATTAGTTCTCCTGGTGGGATTTTTTCCTCTGTAACAATGAAGTAATCTTTCATTAGATACTCTGGCAATATGTATATATTCAGCAAGGAGCATGGATTTAGAAGCACCCTTGATGGTCTCAGTGGGACAGGTTCCTAAGGGAACTACATTAAAATTGGCCCATCTACAAATATTTATTAAAAAATCCAACAGTTCAAAACACTCATATACGTTTCTAAAAACTATCACATACATGAATAATTTAGAATTAATAACCATTTGGTAAAGACCTTTAACAGTTCAATCTACTTTATCCTCCCCTCCCCTCCCCTCCCCTCCCCTCCCCTCCCCTCCCCTCCCCTCCCCTCCCCTCCCCTCCCCTCCCCTCCCCTCCCCTCCCCTCCCCTCCCCTCCCCTCCCCTTTACTTTTCAACATTAGGAATTAAGAATACCATTTTAACTGTACTGTTCTAATTCTTCTGTTCTGTCCATTGCCTCTGAACTGTTGTAAAATCCTAAATTTGTCAGCAGATTATAAACTAGAACAAAAAGAGTCTGGCACCGAGAAGAAGCCAGTTCTGTAGTGCATTGCATTGTATATCATCTTCAAAAATATGTATCTCACTCAAGCAGCACTTTGCTGGAATTGAAAACCACCCAAATAAATATTCTGTGTTGAATCAATATGTAATTTTCTTGGTTAGTGATGTATTTAGATAGAACTGCTGTTAAATGTGAGAGGATTCCTGTTGGGTTCTGTCACAACTGTTCAGTCTTTGATCTCTGGGGATCAGAGAAGCTAGCAGTGTCAAGCCTAGTCTGGAACTGGCTGTTCTACCATCAGTGAATAAACAAGTTACTAAAGGAAGTAGTGAGTAGTGATCATTCCATAGTAGGTTAAAATATCTAAAAGCTCATGAGTTTTCAAATGTTAAACTGGAATTATTTATATGTAGACGGATTTAAATTATAATAAACAAGCACATAATTCTGAATATTATCAATCATTAAAACTGGATCAGAATATCTTCCTATTAAGTAGTATATTTAAAATGGTATAATAACGCAAACCTACCCTATCTATTACCAAGTGTTTGAAGGTAACTGTTAAAGCTTTAGAGATTTATGTCATTTCCTTCTAAGTAGTCTAGGGTGAACTTCATAAGTTTATTTAACTTTATTTTTATTTTTATTTATTTATTTTTTAACCAGTTCCATCCTGTTTGCCACTCCTGTGACTCATTTTAAGACCTGGGAAGCATTCTGTTAGCTGGTATAATATACTATGCCAATGTTATGGATCTTCCATTTTTCCAAAGAAAGTGAATTGTTAAAGAATATGCCACTTAATTTTATTTCTATAAATGTAGAAAAGCTTGATAAATTTTGGAATGAACTCATTCCCCCCCCCCCCCCCCCCCCCCCCCGGTGGGAGGTAGTATTATTTAAAACTACTTTGAATAAAAACAGTTTTCCAATATGTTTCTCTAGTCTTACTGCATGATAAAGTGTTTGCATCACTCCACACATTGCTTATCTCCATTCCTCCACTCAGTGTTTTTCTCTGCTGCAGTGATAAGCTTGCATTCATGAACAACCCATAAGAACATCATTCTATTAGTGGGACTGCCTTAGTAAAAGGAATCAGAAACAAGTTCAGAGCCTTGTAACTATTACTCCTGGAGGTAGGAAGAATGGTCAGACTTGGTTAGACAGAGCCAGCTCCAGCTGGCTTCAAAGTGGACCTGCCACTGGCCAGAGCTGAGCCAATGAGCAACAGTGGTTGCACTTTTGTGATAACTAACATATTTAAGAAAGTGTGAGAAAAAAACTGTGCAGCAGCTATAAGAGAAAGCAGTGAGTACAATGTGAGAGAAACAACCATGCAGACACCAAGATCAGTTAGGAAGGGGGAGGAGGTGCTCCACGCACCAGAGTACACATTACCCTGCAGGCCCTAGAGAAGACCACAGTGCAGCAGGCTGTCCCCCTGCAGCCCATGGATAATCACTTCAGTGCAGATATCAACATTGCAGCCCATGAAGGAGATCACAGTGGAGCAAGACATCTGGTGGGATCTGCCAGCTGTGGGGCACCCATGCTGGAGCAGTCCATTCCCGAAGGATGGACCCCATGGCACAGACCCATAAAGGAGCAGTTCATGAAGAACTGAAGCCTCTGGGAAACCTATATTGGATCAGTTTGGGAAGGACTGCATCCCTTTGGAGGGATCCCACACTGGAGGAAAGGAAGAAAGTGACAGTGAAGGAGTGGCAGAGGTAAGTGTTACGAACTGACTGCAACCCCAATTCCCTGTTCCCCTGCACTGCTCAGGTGGAGGGGGTAAAGGAGCCAGGAGTGAAGCAAAGCCTGAGAAGAAGGGATGGGGTGGTAGGAAAGTGTTTTTATTTTAGTCTTTGCTTCTTATCATCCTACTCTTCCGCCCCCCCTCCTTTTTTTTTTTTTTTAAATCATCAGTAAATTAAATTGATATTCCCCAAGTTGAGTCTGTTTTGATCAATCCGCACTGATCATAATTGGTGAGTGATATCCCTGTTTTTATCTCAATCCACGAGATTATTATTATTATTATTATTATCATTACTACTACTACTGATGATGATGATGATAATAATAATAATAATAATAATAATAATAATAATAATAATTTTCTCCCTGTCTGGTTGAGAAGGTGGTAGTGAGAGAGTGGCTTGGTGGGTACCTGGCCACTACAATATTTGTAAGGGAACATCACTGAAATTCTGGACCACAGAAATGAATCCTTAAAGGAGCTCTTAATTCTGTTCACTAGAAAGCAAAAACTAGTGCACAGTCCTGAGGTTACACAATCAAAATATTACATCATTAATAGAATTTTGTTGTTGTGTAGAAGGCATTTTAGTCATACAAGTTTTTAATTAAAATCTTGATAATACGTGATATGAGTAATTGGTTGTTGTAAAACAAGTAAACCACATTTTTTGACATGATCTGAGAGTTATATGCAAGGAAGTTAAAAATAACATACATTATTTAAAGTAGCCCTTTGCCTGGTTTTAGAATGAAAAATAGAAAACAAAAGTTCAAATGATAAGACAAATTGTTCAGCTAGGTACATAGAGCCATCACCTTCAAGAGGTACCTCAGGTTTACTGACAAAAGGATTCTGAAGATCTATTTAGACCAGTTGTCACTTTTAAAATGGTTAATGTTAACTGAAATAAATGTCAATTGAAGCTTTTTGTGGAAGCAATATGAGGGTCTTCACCTACTGGTTTCTTTCAATGCCAATCTATTAAAAAAAAATAAAAAAATCTTGAAAATCTTGGACCCTTTTCCATCTCTCTGCTCCTTTTCTCATAAAGAGGATTTAAAATGAAGTAAGATTAAAAAGGATATAAAATGATGGAAGAACTTTTCACAGTCTAGTAATTTAAGTATCAAGAAGGAAATGAAAAGAAATGAAGAAAGATTCATCATTTTAAAACTGAAAAGGAAATGAATCATGTAGTCTGACATCCCATGCAATAGACCTTCATCTACTTACACCTGTACTGTACGCTAAAAATTGTTTGACCAAACTTGACGTTCTGTAAAGACTTCTGATTATGGAGACTTCAATCTACCATTCAAACTGGCAGTTTGTTACAATGATTAAGAGATTAAGATGTTTGTAATTGTTTAATGTGTGCAATGTATACTTGTAGAAATCATATTGTTAGAAGATACAGCTACACTTCTGAAAAAAAAAAGAAAAAGAAAAAGATTATTTTATTTTATTTATATGATAGTCTTGGAGCCATGTACAAAAAAAAAAAAAAAAAAGATGGCAGAGGATAAAGATAAATATTGCAGAAACACAATCAGTGAGTAAGATTCATTTGCCATTGATAAAGCACATTAAAGATTGATCTCTAAGACTTTGATATCTATCTCACAAAATTAGTTAATGTAATTCTAAAAGAATAAGGCAAAAGAGATTAATTCCCTTCTGGAAATACCTGTTTATCTACTTTTGCTTTTTTTACAGGAAGCTCAGACTGGATTTCTAAACTTCTGATGAAAAAAATTAGAACAGAATTATTTTACTCGGTGAAATCATTTGCATATAATAACTATGACAATAATATTGGTGGTTCCAGCACTTCAGCATACTAAAGAATATTACAAAGAGATAACAATTTCATTATGTAAAGCACTGTTTTGGAGATAAAATGGACAGTAAATTATAAATAGTTAAGGAATAATCATCTTTCCTTTTTCTGGGGAAGGAACATAGAACCATTAAAATGCACATATTTTTTAATTAAACATGTAATTTGTTTTAAAATGATAATAATTATGAATACATACTATTTTTCAAGTGCTAAAATTTAGATTTTTTATTATTATTATTATTATTCAGCTGATGACAGATTTCATGAGCAGCTATCAATGATTCTATAAATTCTCAAGTTTGTACCTCTTTGGAAAGTTTTGTTGAGCACAAAAATTAACCTGAAATGTCTAAAAGGTAACCAACTTTTTTTTTTTTTTCATTTCTGAAACTTTTGTAATGAATACAAAATTCCAGTTAGAAGTATGTGAGTGTAGAGTCAGATTTAAAAAGATTTTTTTTCAAACTGTTTTGCAACCATTCATTTTTTAAACCTCAAAATCACATTCTGGAAGGATACATTATTGTATCCTTGTGACCCAACAAGGCTATATGAAAGTTCAGTCTTATAGAACAATTTAAGATGGAAACTGCAGTACAGAATTGCATGATATACAATCTCATCAAAGTTTTCTACTGTCTAAAATTTTCATCAGAAAGGACTAAGGCTTCAGACTGCATAGATTACTTCAAATGCTTCAGACTTTGAAAGGAACCCTACTGAAGAAGGAAAAAAAAAAACAACTATAAATTTAGCTTCTGAGTAATGACTCAATTGGTAATACTCTAAATCACTTTGTGGATGTAATCAACAATAAGCAAATGGAAACGAGAGGAGATCTCATGTTCAATAAACTGATTGGCTCACCTAGTAAACAATACTTGATCACTGCACTTCACAAGATATTCTGTTCGTCATTACTTGAATTATAGGCACTCATACATGCTCCTTATACAAAAAAGTTACTGTATAGTCATTTTACTTTAATCATTTCTTCCCTCTTATTGCTTCCTTTTTTATTACACAAGCTGCCAGGCAATAAAATAATCTTTCATCTCATTTTTATGCCTTTTATAAAATTTCCTTAGTGACCTCAATGGAATTTTTGTCTAAGGCATGAATAAAATAAAGGTAATGACTTCCATTTGCCCTGCTTTTTAGGATTCTGAACTGAAGGCGAACATATTAAGCTTGAGTCATTTTGGGTACATTTCAAGGCCAGCTGAAAGCAACATTATGAACTCAGAAGAGCTGTCCCTAAGATTTTTTATTATTTTTTTTAATCATTATTTTTTCTATGAGGTTTAGACGGAGATTAATTTAACATTTACTTATCATATCCTTACTTTCCTGCTAAATTACAGCACCACATTCAAACAGCAGTTAATGTCTCCGCAACATCCCATACTAAATAAAGGTTTCTGGGAAATATTTCATTTAATTATTTTTAAAAGAAATTGCTCCTTTCTTACATTATCTAAACTCTATAAAATATCATTTATTTTCTAATGAAGTATGAAAATTTTACTGGATTTAGGGTACTGTACAATCCACTTTGTCTTGCTCATCCAAAATTCTTTGTTCATTAGGTTATGCCAGTTACAGATGACGTAATACAAAGAAGAGACATAATATCTTATGCAATTCTACGGCTTAGAATAATGTAAGAAGTTCCATTATCATGTTCACAGGGTTAATCAAATGAAAATTAACTTTCTATGCATAGCTTCTTGTCTTGACCTACCAATACCTCAGTCTAAAAGTGTTTTTTTTTTTTTTTTTTTTTTTTTTTTTTTTCCATTCCAGACTTCTCACTAAGTTCTGTACCAGGGACAGCTCATACTGGAACAATCTGAACTGCTTTAATTTTACTCAGGTTTCTGCTCATCTTCCTCTGTTTTAGTTGTTCTGAGAGATGAATAAGCCCTTTCAGACAGCCATTCATCTTAATTGCATTTTAGAGTCTCAGGATGGGATGAATCTCTCTAGTGTGCCTAATTTTTCCCACTGCATTTTAAGGAATTGTTGGTCACTAACTCAAATGTCAACTTAAACACTATAAACAGGCATTGTCAGCTGAGATGCATTCCTTGCATTTCCATTTCTCCTGATGACCATCCTTCCCCAGCTGTCCTTCCCCTGCTGCCAGTCTTCAGAGAGCCAGCAAAACTCTTGAAAACCAGAACTGAAGTTCAACCTCAGAACTGGAGTTACTGTCAGGTCCAGCTGGAGAGGTCTCAGCAGTGGGTGGATGAGAAGCAAGGTCTGGCACAGTGGTGAGGGCTGGAGCTGAAACACACCCCCCAGGCAAAGGATGGACCTGGTGCATCCTGCACAGCTCATCCCACTTCATCCTTGCCCCAGCTCCAGGTGGGGCAGCTCCAGCCTGGGGCACAGAAGGCCAGACCCCTTTCAACAGGAAGCTAACACTTTTCAGTGGGGGAGTTTCAAGCCTGTGCTCTCTGCTTGGTGAATCTCCCCAGCAATAACCTCTCATAACCGTCATTATTGCCTCTTTTCACTGATGATTTCCAGTATTTCCCAATGAAAACATCAACTAGCAATGTACTCTGTAGTCTGCTTAATAAATGGTGCATAAAAAATACTAAGTTTGCCTGACTGTAAAGTTTCAATATTACTTTCCAGTTTCAAAGTTTCATTTTTTTTTCAGTTTTAACTTGTCTGTATATGTTCCCTGAAGGCTTTCACTCCTCCATTTCACCACTATTTAGGAAATACACAAATACTATATTCTATGATGCTGTCCTTGTAGAAGTGCAATTAAACCTGTCAGCAGTACAAATGGAAATGTTACCAGTGGGCTATATATAAATGAAAACATTACAAGGATAATGCCCTGCAATGTCAGCTCTTATGCCTCAGTGACAAAGCACTCTAATAATAGTTTTCTAGAGAGATGTATTCTACAGTCCAGTGAGTTAACAAATTCTAACCCACAGAGCCTAAAATAAAAAGAATAAGAGAAACAATTTTCTGCATCTGTTGAACTCTCTTTTGCTGCTTCTAGTAACTCTTCATTTGTTTTGAAACAACTATTCCCAATGCATCTGGTAGAAATAACATCAGCAAATAGTACTATTCTGTTTCTTTAGTATAAGTTGAATAAGCATACTGAAGAGTGTCCAAGGCATGTTTATTCACAAACTAAAAAGAAATTAGATTGAAACCTTCATAAGGAATAAAATTAGCATCAGTATCAATATTTCTTGACTTTAATTCTTTGTTTATCAATGAACACAATTTTAGAAATAATTAGTCAGATGAAGTGAAACTAAGCGAGCAATAAGTACAAATATGGTAATAATACCTTTTCCTGTTTGTTGATTAGTTTATAAATCAATGGTCTTCAGCAAAACAAATTACAAAAGTAGTTTTATAGAATTAAATAATAATATAGTAGTAATAACAGAAAGAACATTTTGAATGTTTCTTATGAACCAAAAATTCTTAAATCTTTTGGGCCTTGTGATATTGGGATTTTGGCATTTGGCATTTAACTTTCTGAGAGAAATATAAGGATGTCAAAAAACATGAAAAGTTCAAAAAAAGAGCTTTGCAGGGGTAAATATGCTATAGTAAGCATCATGATGATCTCTACCTATACAGCTTGTAAAAAGACTGAGTGGTAACTCCAACATTTTCATAAATGATTTAGATGAAGCACTTGAAGATTTTTTTAAGTTCACAGACGATACCAAACTGGGTGAAGCTGTTGACTCCATCGAGGGTGGTTAGGCCTTAGGACAAATCAGAGAGCTTGGAAATCACCAACAATATGAAGGTTAACAAGAGCAAGTGCTGGATTTTGCACCTGGGAAGGGGCAGCCCTGGTTATACATACAGACTGGGGGACAAGATGCTGGAGAGCAGCCCTGCAGAAAGGGATCTGGGAGTTTTGATTGACAGCAAGCTGAACATGAGCCAGCAGTGAGCCTTCATGGCCAGGAGGGCTGACTCTAGCCCTCTTGAGGCCTGAAGTGCATCAAGAACGGCATTTCTAGCTAGCCGAGAAAGGGATTATCCTGCTCTACTCTGAGCTGATGCAGCCTCACCTTGAGTACTGTGTACAGTTTTGTGTGCCACAGTATAAGAAAAATATAGAACTGATAGAGAGTGTCCAAAGGAGGGCAAAAAAGATGGTAAAGGGTCTAGAGGGGAAGATGTATGAGGAGCAGCTGAAGTCACTCGGTTTGTTCAGCTTGGAGAAGAGGAGACTGAGGGGAGACCTCATGGTGGCCTGAAGCTCCCTCACGGGGGGGCGGGGGGAACAGAGGGGCAGGCGCTGAGCTCTGCTCTCTGGGGACAGCGACAGGACCCGAGGGAATGGCATGGAGCTGGGACAGGGGAGGTTCAGGCTGGGTGTTAGGAAAAGGTTCTTCACCCAGAGGGTGGTGGGGCACTGGGACAGGCTCCCCAGGGCAGTGGTCATGGCACCAAGCCTGTCAGAGTTCAAGAAGGGTGTGGACAATGCTCTCAGACATACGGTCTGATTTGTTTATTTTTTTTTAAATCATTTTATTTAGTTATTTAGTTGGATGCTCCTCTGGGGATCCAGGAGTTGTACTTGATGATCCTTGTGGGTCCCTTCCAACACAGATATTCTGATTCTATGTTTTTATGATTCCAATGTCTATAAAAACTATCAAAAAAAAAAATACTGGAAGATTAGAGTGTTTAATGGTTTAATGTTTTTATTTTGAAAAACTAAAATAATAAATATTTTTAATAAAATACCAAGAAATGTGATAGATCCTCACGTTTTGATGCCCTCAGAACGTGTATTTCAAAAAGATATGCTCTAGACAAATAAAAGGGCAAACACTATTGCTTGTGATATATAGAGGAGGTCAGACAGAATTACTGAATGTTCCCTATTGTCCTTTCATTTTATGAATCTGTTTTACAGCCTTGGTGAGTAGGACCCTGCAAGGTGCAGACATCTATTTATGAATCTAGTTGCAGGAATGGGAACTGTAGAAAATACCAAAATAAGAGCAAGAATGGGGAACAGAGAGGTCTCTGGTAGTTAAATAGTGCAATTTACAATGCATCTCAACATTTATCTAATTCTATATATGTAAACATATATATAAATAACCATGGCGACAATATCAAGAAATGCCACATATGTGGCTCACCATATTTTTATCCCTAATGAATATTTACTATGATATATTCAATTGCAAGATCATGTATTTTTTTTTTTACAAAACTACTGTCAGTCACTATGTACAGAAATCTGTGAATGAAATAGCTGAGCTAAACTTAATTTCATCCTAACTATTTAATGAATTGTTCTCATTAGAACAGCCTTGTACATAGTTTATCAGCAAATCCATATGCAGAATAGCTAAAGTTGTTCTCAGCTGTGTCTTTGGGTTTCTAAAGTGTTTTCCTTATTAAGCAGATTTGCTTCAGATTTTTACTATGGGAAATGAAAATAAAATTGGGGCAAAAAAGTAGTTATGAATCCAAAGGATTATTTTAATGATTACAGTGAGTCTTCTCCCCTTACTTTTTGCTTGTTATCAAATTATCCCCTTAATTAGGCAGAGTCTTGTGTATTTATTTATTTATTTATTTAAATTATATGCATAAAGAGATTTTGAAAAGGGATTTCATTTAAACTGATTAATTGCCTCTATCCCATAGGGCTGCAAAACAAATGTAATAGCAAAATTTGAGAAAGCGGGTTAAGTATGTATGTTTGTTGGCTGAACACATACATAATATAGTTGCCATAAAGAATGAGGAACAGAAAATATAGTGAGGGACAATGATGAAATACAAGAAGGTGACTGGGAATATCAAGCATGGATTTACTACAGGCAAACCATGCTTGATCAAACTAATAGCTTTGTGTGATAATGTGAATGTCTTTGTGAATTAAAAGAAAGGAGTGGCTGCTGATTGCTTTGACTTAATAGTGAGGTATTGTTTGATAAGTGATAAGACGGATGGAACAGTGGCTGTTATAAAGCAGTAAAAACTCCATCTAGTAACCAGTAACAAGCAACATTTGTCAGGAGTTAAGCAGGTAATAGTGTTTATGGCTTTTATTAATGACATGGTGTAGTGGGTTTACATGGCAAGGTAGCAGGGGGCCATAGGGGTGGCTTCTGTGAGAAGAATCTAGAAGCTGCCCCATGTAAGGTAAGGGCCCCACTGCTGACCAGAGCCGAGCCAATAAGTGATGTTTTGCGCCTCTGTGAGAGCATATTTGAGACAGTGGAAAAAAAAAAAACACAGTGCTGTGCCACACAGCAGCTGGGAGAGTGAGAGGCGTAAGGAACAGCCTTGCAGGCACCAAGGTCAGTGAAGAAGGAGGGGGAGAAGTGCTCCAGGCGCCAGAGCAGAAGTCCCCTGCGGCCTGTGGTGAGGACCATGGTGAAGCAGGCTGTCCCCCTGCAGCCCATGGAGTACCATGGTGGAGCAGGGTTCCATGCTGCAGCCCGTGGAGGAGACCACGGTGGAGCAGGTGGACCTGCACCAATGGAGGCTGCGGCCTGTGGAAGACCCCTGCCGGAGCAGATTCCGGGCCGGACCTGTGGCCCATGGAGGGGAGACCACGCAGGAGCAGGTGACCTGGCAGGAGCTGCTGCCCGTGGGGGATCCAGGTTGGAGCAGTTTGCTCCTGACGGATGGACCCCATGGTACAGACCCATATCTGGAGCAGTTCTTGAAGAGCTGCTGCCTGTGTGCAGCCCATGTCAGATCAGTTCAGCAAGGACTGCATCCCGTGGGAGGGACCCCACAGCACAGGGGACGAGAGTGACTAAAAAGGAGCGGCGGCGAAGAAGCGCTATAGACTGACCATAACCCCCATTCCCCCGTTCCCCTGCACCGCTCGGGGGGAGGAGGTGGAAGAGGGTGGAGGGCGGGGAGGGTGCTTTTGGTTTCTTTTCTTTGTTTCTCACTTCTCTAGCTTGTTAGTAATAGGCAATAAATCTTACTACCTCCCTATGCTGAGTCTGTTTTGCCTATCACAATAATTACTGCGTGATCTCCCTGTCCTTATCTCAACCCTTGCGCCCTTTTCATTGCATTTTCTCCCCATTCCTCTTTGAGGAGGGGGAGTGAGAGAGCGGTTGTGGTGGAGCTCAGCTGCCCACCTGAGTAAAACCACCACACATGGACAATAGGATAGAATGCATCCACAGCAAATTTGTGGATGATAAAAATTTGAAATATTCTTGGCTATGCTGTAGGAAAGGGTCACTATTCATTTGGACCTTGACAGTCTGTAGAAATGGTTTGAGAGTAATATGAATTTCAGCAAAGGCAAATGCAAAATGTAGCTCCTGGGATGGAATAATCCCGAAAATCTGTATGGGCTAGTGCAAACTGGTTACAAATAAGTTTCGCAGCTTCATCCAGTTAGACAAGGTGAACAGGATTCAGGAATGTCCTTTAGAGATGAAGAAGGTTAACCTCAGACTGGACTGTGTTAGCAAGAATGCAGTCAGCATGACTATAACAGAAAAGATCCTTCCCCTCTGTTCAGCACTTATGAGACCCTATGTGGAGAGCTGTGTTCCCTATCTGGAACCCAAGCTCAGGCTCCTCAACAAAGACAAACATTAACGAATTGGGCTGAGTTCAGTGAAGGGCTACCAAGGTAAATGGAGGCCAGGAGCCCATACTATACAAGGTGCAGTTAAGACTGCTAAATTTAAGTATCCTTAAAAAGAGAAGGCCAGGAGAGAGGGTCTTGTTGGTATTTTCTGTTACCCAATTATAGAGAAAAGAATGCCAGACTTTTCTCTAGGGCACAGTGAAAGAGTAGAAGGAAACAAGATCAAAACATAGGAATAGAAATTCTGATTAGACATAATGAAAAAAAACAGTGTTCATAGTGAGGGAAGTCAAACACTGGAGCAGATTGCCTGGAGAGGCTGGGGAATCTGTTTCAAACACCACCTGGAAAAGAACACTATACTGATCTAGTAGGTCCTGGTATGACAGAGGATTGGGATGGATGATCTCCAGTGACCTATTCCCACCTGAATTATTCTGTGATTCTGCATTACTCAGCATCATGGAACATGGTCAGTGCAGATCCTTGAGAATAATTTTACTATTTTTAAAGACAGGAAATAAGGATGAAAGCAAAGTAATCTTAAAGGATTACCCTTCGGAAGTTTAGCCAGACAATAACAAAATTACTTTTTTAAATCTTGCATGAAGGACATTTTTGACTAATACTAAGGTTTTGGCTAAAAGTTGGGAAAAAAATGGTTGTATTGGAATAATTTATTCTTCTGCTGTTCCAGGAAGCAAGGCTGTATATGTGTATTTTTTAAATAAATAGTACCACATGGAAGAAAATTTCTTTTTCTGACAAGTGGGATGAATCCAGCTTTTGCAATACCTCTCCTTCCATACTGAATACAGAGAGCATCCAGACTGTGTACTATCAGTTGTTGCTTTCATAATCAATGAAGTTAATTTAGGTCTTCCTATCCAAATTGTCATGTATTCTCTTAAACTCACAACAATCTATTTTAGTAATACTTCCACTTTGTACTCTTGCAGCAGCTGTGAAACTATACTGCTGTAGTCTCTGATAATCTAGTTTTGAATTAATACTCTGCAGAAGAACAAATTCTGAATCTCTATAGGCCAATGGATTAAATAACCTGACAATATGAAGGGAGAAAAACACAAACAAAAACGTGGAATGTATCATTGTTAACAGCAGGACACATTTCTAGTTTAATAGCTTATTCTGCAGAGTCCCATTTGAGGATGGTTACTGTATATTGTATTTTTCATTATTAACAGTGCTGGGATTCGAATCACTCACAACTATTAGTTTATCCTCTGTTTTTATTTTCTCTCTCTTCTTCAACTCATTGAAAATTCCTAAGCAGTTCATGATTTTCTTGTCTTTGCTATTACAGTTTTGCTACTGGTATAGATTGATTTTTAAGTTTATTGCAACATTTTACAGTCTTCAACATTCAGGCTAAATGAAGAAACTACTGAATTGTTTGTTTAGAAAGCGACAATAAACCACAAACCATGGTTAAACCACAAGAAATCCTGGGTAATGCCTGAGATATATGGTCCACAGGTTATAATGGGTAGCCTTATAACAAATAAAAGGGAGAGGAATAATTTGGTTTCATAAGTACCGTAGAAAGAGATGGAAGAGGTTGAGAGAGAACCTTAAGGATAGATAGGGAAGACCTTGAAAATGTATCCCTATGAAACAATTAAACAAATTAAACCTATAAACAGCAAATTTTGGGTAAGAAGAAGCTGTGCTGCAAACAACCTCTTACATTAGCTTAGCAGCCTTACTGCAAGCTGGAAAATACCTTTAAGCAGTCCTACTCCCCTCCATGGAAAAGGATAGCAGGAAGCTGATGAGAAGGAGTGAACTTCAGTGTCTCCTTCCCCCCCACATACCAGATGACAGGAGTGTCCACAACAGGATGCCAGCAGGACTGGTAGAGCTCATGGTATTAGTAATTCAGTTTGTGCAGACAGTGGGTAGTAATGGGATCCCATTTGGGACAGCCATTTCTATGGGCCTTTGGAGGAAGTGTCAGACTTCTGCTGAATGTCAGGAGAAGCTGCAGCTTATAATATAGGTATTTTAGAATGGTATTCACACATCAAGACTGTTATACCCTGATCTGTAGTTCAGATGAAAGCTCTGGGATTTGTTTAAAGTGCAACACTTCATTGCTCTTGTGGCCCTCAGAAATGCCCCAAGATGCCTTCCTGATCTTTCTTTTAGAAGAGAACATACATTGATGAATACAGAGTGACAAAGATTTCTTTGCATCTCATAACAGCCATCTTCCGAACTCAAAATATTAGCATTTCCCTTTGGTTGTAATTTAAAGTATATGATCTGAATTACAGTTATAAAGTATATATCAATGAAAACATTGTTGAACATAAAAATGGGAGCAGGAATGCTAATATAATATGTAAATTATATAGTTGGCAAATTGTCTTCAAATGTAAGAACAAAAGGACAGTGGACTCTTTATAAAAAAATAATTCAATATCAATGCATATTATCTAAAGTTTCCAAGCCATTCATAATATTACACCAGACATGTCAGATAATGAAGTGACAAGATGTAGGAAAATTAACTCAGGTAGCAATTTATTTTCTACTTTTTTCAGACAGTAAGAGAAAGGTTTCTAGAAATGGGAAAAATGATTATTTGAAGTGTCCTGTATGCCTTTTTCCAAAATATACTTATCTGTAGTGTGTCCAAACTTTTCCCTTGATAGGTATGATTCATCTCATTAAATTTTAGCCACCTAGAAGATTGATAGCCAGGCTTCCTTTCTGGTCAGGATTGGCATTTCCAGAGAGTATTTCCCCAGTAGCTCAAATAACTATCTTAGGAAAAGATTGATTTCCCAAAAGAGGTGGCCCCATGAAGCACTAGGAAATCTAGGGCAAGTTATTTGGAATAAGCACATCTTGTTGATGATTAGAGACAGTTGTGATTAATCCTGTTGTTCCTTTGTATTCCTAAATTTTAACTATCCATCCTGAAATCTTTGCAAACGTGTGTACACACAGATGGAAACTCCCTACTGAAAACATAAAGTATAATGCAGTTCCTAGGTTTGCTTCTTTCCCCTCTTCTCCATCTCTTAGAATAGTGTTTCTCAGTCTGTACACGGAGGGTTTTGTCCTGCACCTTTTTCCTTTACTAGTTTTTAATTTTCTTTCTGATATATTAGCAAACTCTTTTCTTCACACACATCACATCATATTGCGCCCCTCTAATCAGTCCCAGTCATACCATCTGTTTCCTTCCCTCTTGTATTCCAACTCTTCTCTATTTTGTGTTTGTATCAGATGCCTTCATACCTAATATTGCAGGAAAGAACATTTATGTGACATCTTACACACTAATAGATACAAAGCAATAGCATGGACAGAATACCAGTCTGCAGCCATTCTTATTGTTAAGTTGTTAATACAGTTTTTCTTGTGCTAACTAACTTTCTCTGAGAGAGCATTTGAGCATAGCTCAGGGATGGTATGATGCATACCTTAACAAGAAAATAAACAAACAAACAAAACACAAACAAAAACAAAACAACCGAATTTTGGAGACATCATCTGTTTTAATTTATACAGAGCATATTCAACATAGGATTTATAATTTTAATGTTAAATTATAAATAGTGTAACTTGACCAAATATTGGAAGCTTTTCATGGGAAAAGAAAACAACAACAACAACAAAAGGTAAAATAAAAAACACTTATTCAAGAACACCACAAGAAATTGCAAATCATTGTATCACTTACGTAACACAGTGCCAAATTTCAAGTTCTATTACATGTGAGAACACTAGACATTTCCAAAAGTGATCTTTACCATGACATTTTTAAGATGCTTGTCTTTATTTTTTTTTTGTTTGTTTGTTTCTTATCTCTGAAAACACACACATAAGCACACAGATCATTGATAACTTATAAAAATCCCAGCCTGAGACAGGTACTAGGAATGGAAAATTTGAACCAGGCATTTTAATTCAAAAAAAAAACTGAATAAAAGCTCTGAAACAAGATTTTTGATAGGAAGTAATGGGTAACATAATAGCATGTGGTGCTGTCAAGTGCTATGCCGGTAAATTCATTACATATTACTGCAGTTTGGGGGAAAATTCATAGTAATCTCTTAAAAAGTAACTGTCTGGAGAGAAAGAAGACTGTCAATTTATAATCTGCAATTTAAATAGAAGTATTACATCAAGTTTAATCATTTCTGTTGTCTACATTAATTTCTGCAGTTTGAGTAGAGAAAATATTTGTAATGCAAATAAAACAAGTGTGATGATTAGTAATGTGACATTAGAAATTCTCTGAGCTACTGTTGAACTCTGTTGTGACTTGGAAAAGTGGACATTATACTTACTGCACATGGTAGTGTCAGTAAAGTAATAAATATTAAATTTGTCCATTTGGGGAAGGAGGAGACATTTTATTAATATGAGCTAAGTACCTGGGGTTATTCAAGAGTTTTTTTTTTTTTTTTCTAATCAAGTTTAAGAAGCAGAATTAAAATTAAAGTTGACATAGCAATAGTGAGTCAAATTAAAGTGTTTCTGCTCAAGAAAATTCAGAATACTGGCAAATTAGATCATTTAAGTAATACAGGAAATTCATAAAAGCTCCTAAAGGACACCTATTTAAAATTATACTAATATGGCTAAAGACTAAATTCATAGTCAAATCCAAGGGGGCGGAGAAGGGGGGAGCGGGGAAAGACTGCCAGAGTACAGGAGATGTAGGCTGTCAAAGACTAAAATGTGGCTTTAATTGCAAGACTAAAGTGTGGCTTTAATTGCAATAAAGCATTGCTTTACAGCATGTGACATACTTTTCTTGAAACAAACAAACAAACAAACACCACAACAACAACAACAAAAGAAGAAAACTCACAAGATCTAGTTTCCTAACACCTCTTCCGTTAGCTGGAAATTTCTCATTTGCTACAAGGGCACAAAGGAACTACTTCAGATTAAAAAGCTATCAGTTTAATTTAGAAATCTTTACATTTCATTCATCATTACCAGTATTAGTTGTGTATCTACTACATGTGCAGATTGCATAATAAAGCTGTGGTGGTTTTACCCAGCTGGGCAGCTGAACTCCTCCACAACCATTCTCTCACTCCCCCTCCTGAAAGGGAAAGAGGGAGAAAATAAGATTTTAAGATGCTCAAGGGTTGAGATAAGGACAGGGAGATCACTCAACAATTACCATTACTGGCAAAACAGACTTTTTTGCAGGGGAACTTCTGCTCTGGAGCCTGAAGCACTGTGTTTGGTTTACATGGCAAGGTTTTGGTAGCAAGGGGCTGCAGGGGTGGCCTCTGTAAGAAAAATTCAGCAGCTGCCCATGTTAGATAAGGGACAGTTTCAGTTGGCTCCAAGAGGGACCTGCTGCTGCCTAGAGCCAAGCTAATAAGCGATGTTGTTTGCACCTCTGTGAGAGCAGATTTATGAAAGGCGAAAAAAACTGCTGGGCAACAGCAGGAGTGAGAAACAAGTACACCTGTAGACACCAAGATCAGTGCAGGAGAGGCAAGAGGTGCTCCAGGCATGGAGTAGAAGTTCCCCTGCGGCCTGTGGAGAGGCCCCTTGTGGAACAGGCTTCCCCCTGCAGCCCGTGGGAGCAGATCTCCATATGGAGCAGATCTCCACGCTGCAGCCCGTGGAGGAGCCCCCGGTGGAGCAGGTGGATGTGGCCTGGAGGAGGCTGCGGCCCATGGAGAGCCCCCGCAGGAGCAGGCCCCGGGCCGGAGCTGCAGCCCGTGGAGAGGAGCCCACGCAGGAGCAGGGGGTCTGGGGGGAGCTGCCGCCCGTGGGGGACCCGTGCTGGAGCAGTTTGCTCCTGGGGGATGGACCCCGTGGTACGGAGCCGTGTGGGAGCAGTTCTTGAAGAGCTGCTGCCTGTGGGCAGCCCCCGCAGGCTCAGTTCGGGAAGGATGGCATCCCGTAGGAGGGACCCCATGTTGGAGCAGGGGCAGAGAGTGAAGGAGCGGCGGAGACGAAGTGTCAGGGACTGACCACAGCCCCCATTCCCTGTTCCCCTGCACCTCTTGGGGGGAGAACACAGAAGAAGGTGGATGGCAGTAAGGTGCTTTAGTTTGCTTTTTTTTTAGTTTCTCACTGCTCTAGCTTGTTAGTAAGAGGTAATACATTCTATTAATCTCCCTATGCTGAGTCTGCTTTGCCTATGATGATAATTGTTGAATGATCTACCAGTTCTTATCTCAACCCTTGAACCTCTTTCATCGTATTTTCTCCCCCTTTCCCTTTGTGGAGGGAGAGTTAAAGAGAGATTGTGGTAGAGCTCAGCTGACCAGCTGGGTAAAACCACAAGCACCTCTTGCCCTCCTTCTTTGCTGATCTTGGTGTCTGCAGGGTTGTTTCTGACTCCTCGCTCTCCCAGATGCAGTTGAACAACATTTTATTTTTCCCCCTTTCTTTGGTCTGCTCTCCCAGAGGCCCAACCAGCATCGCTCCCTGGCTCAGCTCTGGCCAGTGGTGGGTCCCTTTTGGAGCCAGCTGGAGCTGGCTCTGATCTGACATGGAGCTGGGCTCCTTTCACAAAGGCCAACCCTGCAGCCCCTTGATACCGAAACCTTGCCACGTAAACCCAATACAATAGTATATAAAAATATTGTTATTAATTTTGTTTGTTTTCAAGCAATAGTTTAGCCATTTCAGGTAATATTAAACGTCTGTCTAAAAGGAGAAGACAAGAATGCATGAATTTATATATCAAGTTTTTAAAGATTTCTTTATACTACCCAATCAATATCAGTATTCTTTTCCATTTTGAATTAGGAATAAAAACCTGAGATGCTGCAAGTTAGCAAGTTGTTAACAAAGAAAATATTAACTGAATTCTAGATATGAAGCCTTAGTGATATCTTGTTTGCTTTATTGACCATGGAAAAATGACTTAGAGTGTGTCTTAGGGTTTAAACTTCCTTGCCTTTTTATTCCCCATTTCTGTTGCTTAACTGCAGGAAGCCTTTTGTATAACAGACATTTATACTACAGAACGACTAGCTTTGATAATTGTGAAATTTTGCAGCAGCACCCACGACTTTCAAACTTTTATTAGCCATTTTATTAGCCATCAATTGTACTAACAAGTGAACACTCAAAATGTAATCTTTTGAGGCTGTCTTCTTCTTCCAATTTTATTTTATTCACAGAGGTTTCTGGCATTGGATGTTTTGTCAGCTCTGTGTCTTCACTTTTTCATATGTAAATTTCTGGTTTCTCCTTTTTTTTTTTTTTAAATATTAAAATAATATATGTATATCCAAAACTTTTTCTCCGTGTTATGCATGTTGGAAAAACAAACAGGAGACAAGCCAAAGTTTTTCAAAATATATTGTTCGACCCTAAACAAAATGGCAGCCCATCAGAACTCTCAGACACACGCACCAGTGTCTCAGAAGCTGGAGCAGATCGGTTTATTTTAAACAAAGGAATTATTAAATAATTCTGATTAAAAAAGAATAATAATAATCTACCTACAGCCTGATTCAAATGGTTTCATTTTTGCTTACAGATTATTTACTTGTTTCACTTGAAAAAAATATTTCCATTCCCTAAAGTGTGTTGAAAATCTTCTGCCACGCATAAGCTGCTGACTATCTCAATATATTTAAAAAAATAATAATAATAAAAAGAATATGCTCCCCATAAGAATGAGAAACAATCCCATGGCAAAATAGTAGACAGGTTTTAGTATGTTTCTACTGGCTTCACTTACCATAGCATAGGGCGTCATAGCAAACCTGATATATTTCACAGAATTGTAGGGGTTGGAAGGGACCTCGAATGATCATCGGGTCCAACCCCCCTGCCAAAGCAGGTTCCTTAGAGCAGGCTGCCCAGGTAGGCATACAGACGGGCCTTGGATATCTCCAGATAAGGAGACTCCACAACCTCCCTGGGCAGCCTGTTCCAGTGCTCCGTCACCCTCACCGTGAAGAAGTTCTTTCGCATGCTGGTGCGGAACTTCCTGTGCTCCATTTTGTGGCCATTGCCCCTTGTCCTGTCCCCACAAACCACTGAAAAGAGGTTGGTCAAATCCCACTGTCTCCCACACGTCAGGTATTTATACACATTGATGAGATCCCCTCTCAGTCTTCTTTTCTCCAGGCTGAACAGACCCAGGTCTCTCAGCCTTTCTCATAGGGAAGATGCTCCAGGCCCCGTATCATCTTTGTGGCCCCCTGCTGGACTCTTTCCAGGAGATCCCTGTCTTTTTTGTACCGGGGAGCCCAGAACTGGACACAGTACTCCAGGTGAGGCCTGACCAGGGCAGAGTAGAGGGGGAGGATCACTTCCCTTGACCTGCTGGCCCTGCTTCTTTTAATGCACACCAGGATCCCATTGGCCTTCTTGGCCACCAGGGCACACTGCTGGCTCATGGTCAAATATATATATATATATTTACATATATTTATTTGTTTCTCTGTATCTCTCTCTCACCAAATGTATTCACACTATGAATGCACAGCTATACAAGTTGCAGAAGTGGAGAATAGATTCAAAAGTATATTGGGAGGGTTACTGTTAGTTCTGTACCTTAGCATCTCTTCTCTGCATGCAGATATAGCCATCTTAGAGAACATTTTTATGTTTGTGATGAGTTCTTCAAGCTATTGTTTATTTACATCTATAGTTCTATGTCTTGAAAGGTTACTTATTCATTCCCAAGATTCCTTTCTTCTATAGCTTGTGTTATGTTTTTGAACTAGCTCACAGATTTTAGACACTATGCTTGTCAAAAGTGGTGGTAGATTTCCATTCAGTAACTTATGTGGATATAGCCAGCTGCGTCAAACATGAGAAACATGTTATCACTTAACTTTGTGTTTAACCCATATGCCCAAGGAGAGTGTTTGACACATGACTATTTGACATGACACTGACACCTGAAGAGGCATGAAGCTCTCCTGATCACCGTGCTTTATTTATTCATTATTTATTTATTTATTTATTATATTGGTTTAGGCAATTTCAGAGGACAACATAACTCTTCATGCATAACTGAGATTTCTAGGGGTTTGGGTATTTAAGCAAAGAAATAGAAGAGCAGGAATTCTGACTTGACTGTATTTGTCTTGACTATGAAATAGTGAAGAGGAAATCCTCCAACAGAACAAAGGTGTAGTCTGTCAGAGTCTAAGCAACACATATTCTTTGCCATCTTTCCATTTACACCATCTGCAGTGGAGATTCTCACAGATCTCTAGCAAAGTAGATATTCTGGAATTCTCATTACAGTGCTTGTTTTAGAATAGTGCTTTTAATGAGCGTGAGACTAGAAAAGCACTCAGTGGTAATTTAGAAATATATTGTGTATCTGTTCACACAATCCCTTCCTTTCTTTCACGGTCCTTAGGAATCCATGCCTGAGAGGGATTTGAAAGGATGCCTCTTCTATCAGAAGGAAATTAGAAATGTAAAAATGAACATTCATCATGGAAGCAGACTGACCACCTCCCACCCCTCCAAAAATAACAACCAAAAGCCACTTTCTCCAGCTACACGTTTGTATATATAACCCATCATATGTACATAAAATATATGGTGCATTTCATGGAATAATCCCTTTAACTAACCTATGTTTAAAGTAGCTACCCTATCCCTACCTTACTATTAAAACTGCAAAAGTAAAAAAAAAAAAAAAAAAAAAAAGTGCAGGTTGCATTAGCATAACTATGAATGTTTTGGTTTGTTTGTTTGTTTGTTTTTAAGGAATGCCGTGGTCTTCCAGGTTCACCCTGTCTGTGATTCTAAACTAACCTATATTTTAAGTTGTGAGACCTTTATGACATGCCAGTGTTCAAAGAATCACTTGCAAAAAAAGCAATGTTCATCCCTTGGGTGAATTGATTTTTGGTCTTGGCAGTAAGTCTGATAAAGATTGATTTCAAGGCTGTGTTGGACATTAAGGTTACAGGCACGATAACTCAGAAGGTCAAAGGTCAGAGACCTGGTCTTTGCTTAATACGTTTTCATTGCACACCATAATCCCCTATTTTTATCTTTGTCAAAAACTCTTCAATTCTTACTTTTTTTTTTTTCAAAGTGAATGTTTTAATAGAAATGAACTAGAATAATATTTTTCTTTTCTGTATATGCTTATTATAAATGTCAACAATACACTTGACAGTTGAAGGATGACATATTGATTTCTTCTCTAATTTTAACTGTACAACTGCAAGGCAGCTGGCTGGCTAAACATTTGCAGATTCAGGATTTGCTGCCTCTATGAAAGAAATGGATTTTCTTTTTCTCTCTGATGGGACTATTGTTCAGACAAAGTTAATAACATGCTACAGCAGCATTTAAAATTTTTCAACACTACTATACATCTCTGTCTAAATTAAAATAAACTATACCAAGACAAAACCTTATTGTTTTATGTTCAGTCTTGGACGCTACTCACAAAATTGTTTATTCATTTTCTTCATTTTCCTGAGGAAAAAGAAAGACTTTATAAAAGAGTGCACTGCAGCAGTGTCTTTGAAATCATTATTAGGCTTTACAGAAGGAAGGTACAACCAATTGTAATTCTTAACTTCAGTGGAGTGGTTATAGATGAGGACATTTTGGGCTCTGCTTTGGTTTCTAAAACAATTTTCAAAAAAAAAAAAAGGTCTAGAATAAATATTCATCATACCTAATTTTAGCCCTAAAAATTTAGATATTTAATACATGCTAGTCTGTGGAGAGAGACAGGTGTTCTGGATAGTGATTTGTGCATGGGGAAACCTGCTAAAAGCAGTACATATGTCTGCAGTAGTAAACATGGCTTCTATCAGTGTTGCAGCCTACTTTTCATGGATCCTGGCAGAAGGAATGAAACAATGTTCTTAATTCTATAGATTCTATAGATTTCCAAATTCAAAATATACATAAGCTATAATCTGGAAAACATTTGTGATAACTGTTTGTTTTTGTAGGATGTATTAGGAAGGGAAAAAGAGTGAATGTATCAATGTTTCTATGTTTCCTGTTACCCTTAGCTCATAATACTTTCATCCTGGGGAAAAAAAAATGTAATTCAGGGAAAGGACTGGTATCAAAAAAAAAAAAAAAAGTCTTGATTGTGCTACACTAGGCTGGATTGAAATGTGTTCCCAGCAGAGCATGAAATAATAGGTTGGATTTACCATTCTAATTTCTGAGAATCATTGATATTTCCTGCAATATACATTTGTTTTTGTTGTTCTTGTTGTTTGTTTTCCAAAAACATAAGTCTATAGCAGTTATTGTGCTGAAAAGGCACTGTGAAGGGGAATCAAGATGTGATGATAGATACAAATAAATCTTTACATATATAGTACTTATTGTTAGTTAGTGTTTTTTTTTTTTAGTTTTTGTTTGTTTTTTAATTGGCAGACTAAAGCGTATCAGTCAGCATCTTTATTAAATATCATACACCTGTATATGCTTAAGACCTCTTGCTTTTATTTAGAAAATTACCTGATATTGAACCAACATTTATTTGGTGCTTTTGCTCAAACATATATACATTTTATTGAAAAGAGGATAGCATAAATTGGCATTTCTTTGATCTTTAAATCCAGAT
Source organism: Anser cygnoides (assembly GCF_040182565.1). NCBI lineage: Eukaryota > Metazoa > Chordata > Aves > Anseriformes > Anatidae > Anser > Anser cygnoides. The sequence goes on from NC_089875.1 coordinate 108,775,358, forward strand.
GCAGTTATCATGCCTCACCTCCATTTCAGCCAATCTCACTCACAGGATGGCACAAAATATATTGTCTATATATAGTTCAAGGCAATATTCCTCTTAAACACATATAAAGATGTGTCTTCAGCTGTAAGCACAAATGTGTCTTAGATACAGCTTTTCTAAATAATGCCATACCGAGAAACTCTGTTGTATTGTTGCTACATTGTCACACTATCTACACTATGACTGCAAAGGTTTTGCTGTTAGTTGTATTCAGAGGTGATTTTGCAATAATCCACAAATTTTCCTCTGTGCTCCACGTCAGATTTTGAAACGTGTCATTACAGTGAAAGATAAACAGGCATTTACTCTACCAACTATTGCTAATTAAACAGACAACTTAAAAAATGAAATTAACAAGCTTTTATCTGATAAAGACCTTTACTGTCCTGAAAAATTATGGGATGTGTTAGAATAAATTTTTCTCAAAGCAATCCAGGTCCCATATCATTTTAGGATGGCCGTTTTTCATCTATGGCAAACCTGACATTTTATAATTCTCATTCTCAGGCTAAAGATGCTTTCAACTTAAATATTTTCTCATCCATCTGCTCAGTGTTGTCCCTTGTGCAATTTCTTGCTCACCAGTGGCCTTACAGCAGAGAACCAGCAGGTAAGTGTGATCTCATTAGCTTGAGAAAGATTCCATAATGTCATAATGTCTTTTTTTTTTTTTTTCCCCTTCTGATCTATGTTGTATTCTTTTTTTTTTTTCTTCTTTTCTCCTATCCAGCTTCCTGCCAAGCACTGGACTTAATTTTAATGTCAGTATCTCCCAGGTCCATTTTCTTTTCCACTGAAGACAATTCATGCAGACAAATACAGCTTTGGATAAAAAAGGAACTCAATTGTCAACTGAAGTTATTTGCAGATCACTCCCCTGACATTACTGTAGATCTTTGTGTGTTCTGTTTTCCTTTTCCTCTCTTTTCAGATGAATATTTACAGGATTCTTAGAAGAACTTTATAATATATCATAAAGTAGAACTTGAATTAAAAAGGAAAATAATGTTGTTTTGATCACATAAAACTGGCACTGACTTTGAACTAGAGAATTTAAAATCCTTCATTTAGATATTGCAGTTTTATCCTAGAAACAAAAGGCTACTGTAAGTCACTCTCAACACTGGAATTGTCAGTTTTAAAGTAGATCTCTTACGCTCTTGACAACATGCAATAAAAAACATCAAACAGTCCTGTAACTGTACAGCAAGAGATCATTTTTAAAACATTGCAAAACAACTGAAAATATAAACAGTTTTCGAAAACCTCTTTCTTTTGAAAGTTACTTTCTTTTAGTAAAAAGTTATGTGTAACAGCTGCTGAGTGCAAGTCAGATATCACAGACTTCTCAAAAGCAATGTGACTACAGCAAAAAGTGTTTTGTTGTTGTTGTTGTTGTTTTTCCCTAGCCAATATTTGATGTTTACGAACCCAAGCAAAGAAGGCCTTCATTGTTCTGGTGCTCATCTGGTATTTTTTCCATACTTTTGACCCCACCAGAGGGCGCACTTTAAAGTCTCCTCCCATCCTAAGCAAATTCATAGCATTGTGCCATAGGGGATAAATGCCTGTCAAAACACCCAGGCCCTCGAACCCGTGTATTGTTCCTTCCCAGGTACTGGAGCCCATCTGGGTGTACTGGGAAGCCCTGGTGGTGTTCCTGTTTGCAGATTCAGCCAGTAGCAAGGCTGTGTGTACCCCAGTGAAGTACGCACACAGAGGACATGAACACCATCAGCCACATAACACTACCAGAAGTCCAGGAGGTGAACACGTCTTAGTCCCTCCAGATCCTGGCACATAGTTCTATGAGCCTGGTGATTTGCAGCAGCTTTCCCAGTTGCTGGTACTTAGACTTTGTAGCACTCAGATAAGATATAGTCACATTACACAAAACAGGTTACTTTAGAAAAGGAGCTCACGGCCCCTTTGCAAGATCAAGGAAACCTGCTAGTCTTTTTCCAATGTTTGTTCCTCCCTGATCTGCCCTGATCCTTCCTTCCCTGTCCCTGTATTTCCCCCCCCCCAACCCCCCCCCCCCCCAAAATCCCTCATGATTATCATGTTTCCCCATTCTTATCAGTTACAAATCTCAGGTTGACCCCTTTGAAAGTTGTTCCTGAGTGATTCTTGGCCAATCTGTCAGGGGCTGAAGAGCTCTGGTATTCCCTACTCTGTCTGCTAACAGCTGTTCCTTAATGTTTCAGTTTCTATGTTTAATTTATTTTGTTTTCCTTGATATGTGTTATTTCCTTTATATTGAATAACCTTTAGGTAGATAACTTGAGGTACAATGTAGTGTCACATTCCAGTGACTTGTACAAGATGCAGGTGACAGAAAAGATCAGAAATTAGTTTTCTTAGTTCCGCAGTTATCCATCTGCTTTATTTCAGAAAGAGCAGTCAGGCACTGGAACGGGTTGCCCTGGGAGGTGTTGGTGTCACCGTCCCTGGGGGTGTTTAAGGAGAGGTTAGATTTAGTACTTAGGGACATGGTTTAGTAGATGACATTGTTAGTGGGGTGATGGTTGGACCAGATGATCTTGGAGGTCTTTTCCAACCTTAGTGATTCTATTCTATTCTACAACGACTAGTAAAACTTGGCAACTAGTAAGTCTTGGACACATTTGAACATAAATGAGGATCCATAGTCAGAGTAATGGTCAAAGCATCAAAATCTTACTCCAAAAAAAAATTATTTCAAGTGGTTTTGCCTAAGACCAACGTGTGACAGAAGAACCAGGGGAAAACAAACAAACAAAAAGCACCATTTGAGGAAAAGGAAGGAATGAAAAGGAAAGGATTTGAAATATTGAAAGTAGGAAGCTGGTAACAACAACACAATGAAAATGGAACATGGTTACATTTTAATGAGTTTTAATTTAAACAAAACAATATAACAAAACAATGAAACAACGAAAAGCAAGGAAACACTACCAAAACAAACCAACCAACCAAAAAAAAACAATTAAATCCTGGTATGATTGGCAGTCTTATTCAAAGCTCACAGTAAGCAGTATTAGGAATGATTCAACAAAGCCATTGGATGAATATTGATGAATAACTAATGGTTATCTACCATGTGACTTCGAAGGAAAAGGAGCAGTAACCAATCATACCAAAGTAATTTTATTTATTTATTTATTTTGCTTAAGTCCAATTTTAGCACACAAGTCAGTATATTGTTAAGATTTCCAAATTTTCACAATAAGAATGTTGCATTTTGGAAAGAAAAAAAAAAAGAAAAAAAAGCAAGCTTCATACTTTATTTTTTTATTCTAACAGAATGTATTTTACCACTCAGAAATATGTAACTGTGAAAGTGACCTCTACAATGGACTTCCTGTTTTGTGACCCAGGATATATTTGTTTCACAGCATGGTGTATATGGGTATATTATATATCCTTCTTCCAATGATAAGTATATTTATGTTCTTGCCAGTCTTACCCTCCATTATATTTATAAGTTATAAAGTCAAAAGTCATATTGCTGTTACCCAAACTGGCTTATTTTAGGGCAGACAATAGAATTTCCATGCATTAATTCTCAGCTGAAGTGGATTGTGTCTTTCTGCTAAAAACATAGAAACACATATAATTTGAAATATGTATACACACACACACACACACACATTATATATATATTATAAATATTAGTGATGGAGGAACCATTCTAGTTTATAAAGAGTTTAAGTGGTTGCTTACTTTTGGTTGTACCTTAAAGTCAAATTAGAAATTAAAGTTAAAATTTCCTGTCATTGGATCCTGGCATGCCTTTTCCTGACAGATAGGAAAGTTGAAGTTGTTACAAGCATAATGCTGCTAAATGCATAGAGAAATTGTTATAGACACATAATACATCCTCTGGTAGTCTACACCCAAAATGAAGTTTTCTTTTTGGAACACTGGGCTACCCTGTGAAAAGTGCATTTTTAAGAAGCCTGTCAGAGTTCATCTACAAACCTAGTAATTGAAGTAGTTGGGACTGTACAGACATAATCAACTAGAGCTTCTTTTTGGAGCTAACTCTTAGGAAATAGTTCAGTTGGTGGACACCAGAATACAAAATCAAATACAGCACACAGAAAGGCTGTTAGCACAGCAGGGCTAACAAAAAGTTTACAAAAATTATTCTTGTCTCTAAGCAGATAAGAGTTAAAGACTAGATATATTTATTAAGGTGACAGTCACTTTCCAGATTATAATGTCACTCTAACCAGTATCACAGTACTGATTTCCCAAGGAGATTCTAATGAAACTGAAACCTCCAGGAAGAATTATTTCAGATATGAAAAAGATTAATGAAAGTCATGCATTTTAATCACCAGTCATCTGATAAAATCAGATATTCAAAGTAAAAAATAAAAATAAAAATCCCCATCTATCTATACTGTTATCTGTGACAATATTTCCTCAGAGGCTGTGTTCCTGTTTTAAACGTTTATATAACAATATATTTGTTTTATCAGTACAGATTTAAAGGGTTGTAAAGTGTACATTTTACTTTTCTGGCTGTTGCTGAGTTATCTGAATAATGGTTTTGATTAGAAAGGCCAAAGTATGTAGGTGGTTATGATCATGATTTTTTTTTTTTTTTTGATTCTGTCATCCCAAATACAGTGGCTTTCGGGGATATCTGCATAGTGGGATCTGATGCTGCTATAAAGTCTGAATGTTTGACAGCACAACAATAAACACAAAAACAACCAAAATAAATAATTAATTGAAAAATACAAACCGAGGTACTAAAATATACAAATACACAATAATAAAAGCAAGCCTATAATATTCTCATTAACCCCTTACCTCATATCCTCCAGAACATTTCTATTTATTTTGAATGGCTTATCAGAAGTGTAAAATACGTTTGTAGAATTAATGTCAGACCGCAAATCAATTTAAATTAGTTTGAACTGGAGATGTTTCTAAAGCTGCCAGAAATAAGCAAGTGATGTTTGTCTGAATGAACTATTTTACTAACCAATTTTCATTTATTTTCTTAATTAATTTTAGAGGTATAAAATTGTCAGGACCTTTATTATTTAGTTTTGCAAATGTACATCTTCCAAGGATGAATGTCCTCCCTTTCTCCTTTTCTTATATGTGAACCTGAATAGGCCTAGGAAAGAGTATTTATACTCAAACTTTTCATTTACATTTAAATTAAATCATTATAACATGGACAAACTCATTATTGGCCTCCAAAGCAAGAAAGGTACATTTTTCAGGGTCTGCAAAATCAAACAAAAAAATATTAAAACATGATTTAAAAGAGTGAGAAGGTTATTTCACAGCACCATATTTAGTTCAGCAATTGTAAGAAAGAACAGAAGCTTGGTTGAGATAAAATAAATAAAAATAACATGACAAAGTGAGCTGCTAGATGCTTCTCTATTTCATTGCTGAGGCTAGAAAGACCATAATAATTTTATTCAAAATATGGAGAGATAACATTAAAGGTTCTGATATAGTCTTTCTTCAGAGTTGGATTAATTTCTTCCATCCTTAATGATATTTTGAAAATAGAGAATTCTTTAATATGTTTCACCTGTAAATCCATGATGAGTAGGCAAGTATGATATTTTCACCTTTAGCCAACTGATGAAACAGGAGCTTATGAGCCAGAAAGATGTACAGAGATTTTTAGGATCAATATTTTTAATATTGGGGTTTCATCAGTTTTACAGAAAGAAAAGAAAGAAAAAGAAAGAAAGAAAGAAAGAAAGAAAGAAAGAAAGAAAGAAAGAAAGAAAGAAAGAAAGAAAGAAAGAAAGAAAGAAGAAAGAAAGAAAGAAAGAAAGAAAGAAAGAAAGAAAGAAAGAAAGAAAGAAAGAAAGAAAGAAAGAAAGAAAGAAAAGGAAGGAAGGAAGGAAGAAAGGAAGAAAGAAAGAAAGAGAGAAAGACAGAGAGAAAGAAGAGAAAAAAAGAAAGAAAAGAAAGAAAGAAAGAAAGAAAGAAAGAAAAGAAAGAAAAAGAAAGAAAGAAAGAAAGAAAGAAAGAAAGAAAGAAAGAAAGAAAGAAAGAAAGAAAGAAAGAAAGAAAGAAAGAAAGGAAGGAAGAAAAGAAAGAAAGAAAGAAAGAAAGAAAGAGAGAAAGAAAGAAAGAAAGAAAGAAAGAAAGAAAAAGAAAGAAAAAGAAAAGAAAAAGAAAAAGAAAAAGAAAAAGAAAAAGAAAAAGAAAAAGAAAAAGAAAAAGAAAAAGAAAAAGAAAAAGAAAAAGAAAAAGAAAAAGAAAAAGAAAAAGAAAAAGAAAAAGAAAAAGAAAAAGAAAAAGAAAAAGAGAAAAAGAAAGAAAAAGAAAAAGAAAAAAAAGAAAGAAAGAAAGAAAGAAAGAAAGAAAGAAAGAAAGAAAGAAAGAAAGAAAGAAAGAAAGAAAGAAAGAAAGAAAGAAAGAAAGAAAGAAAGAAAGAAAGAAAGAAAGAAAAAAGAAAAAGAAAGAAGATTACCTTCTTTTACATTCATATTGAAATAAAGCCCACAGGTACACTGGTAAATTCTTGTACCTTGTACTTGTACTTAACCACAATAAATGTCCTTAATTTAAATAGAATACACTTACGCAAAGAGATGACAGTTCTCTCACACATCAGTTTCAAATCTATCTCTTGATGGGTAATAGCAATACCTGTTTGATAAAGCAGATTGAATTTTTGTAAAAGAAAGGATCTCTTGTTGATTGTCAGTGGAGAAAGAATATATGATAACAGAAGCAGAAAGCTCGCTGAAGAAATGGCAAAGGCTCCAAGTTTTGAGAGAAAAAGCCCAGACCTCCAGGTTGGAACTATCAATATAGCAAGGGACTGATACGGAGTGAAGAATATTTGTTTGAACAAGAAAAAACAAGGTAGAAACATGCACAGAAGTTTTCTTTAACTGCCATGCGCTCTTGAAGACTTATGAATCCAGTTGTCCATAGAACTGATGCTTTGAGAAATTTGAGAAACAGTCCACTTAACCTACTGAAGTGCTGTAAAAAGCCTTGAGGTTTTAGACTAACCCAAACATGACTCTTTTTTTTTTTTTTTTTTTTTTTTTTTGGTGTGTGTGTGTATGTATGAACACACAGCATTACTCTAAAGTAAGAATGACTCAGAGACATATGCTTTGTCACCTATTCTTGTCACATAAACTTTACAATCATGTCCTAGCACCACAGAACCAATGGAAAGCAGCCAAGCAAACGATAAGGGGCAGCAGCTCCACGAAAATCTGGATGTCCAGCGCTTTATAACTTAGCAGTAAAAGCAGTGATCTTATTAAATTTTCCACTGAGAATTCAACCTTGCTTTTCTTGAAGACAATTTAAAATCTCATTAATTTCTGAGAGAGCCTATTTAGTCCTGAAATTATTTTGTGTAACTTTTAGTTTTGTCTTCGCTCCATACTTTCTTTAAAGTAACCTAAGATTCTGTTAAGTGTTTAAAGTGTTTAAACCCACAAATGTCCTTGAATCCTTATATATTATACATATATAATTACTTTTCAGTACAGTTAGTTCATTTTAGGTCTTTTTAGCAGGGGATTACTGTGTTTTTCTTAAAATGTTGGCCTAAAAATCATTTCTACTTCCATCTTTTTGATCCTTGGCTATGTTTTGAAGGTAGTTAGGAGGATGATACAAAATTCTTTTAGCTTGACTCCCTCTTTATCAGCTTTATTACTTACTCTATCAAACTCACTCTTGTCAATCTGCCTCTCAGTATTGCTTTGTGTATCCTGAAGGATTCATGTTTATCACATTCTGTCTGAGACCTACTTGATATTTACCAATAAAAGGTTCCATTGTCAGTTGCTTATACCTTTGCTGATAATTTAACCCTCTAAGTTTATATTCCTTATTCTTGGCTCAAAATGAACATCTTTAAGAAAACAAAACAAAACAAAACAAAACTTATTCCCTATATATCTTGTGTGCCAATCATGCGGAAAAAATAGCATTGAGCATTTTTTATATTGGTATACTCTATAGGACTTTCAATCTGGGCCAAGAGCATTTAAGAGCTGTAAAAATATAACTAAATATATCAGTTTTGAAGTATGTCTACAAAACTTTAGCCACAGGCACAGAAATCATACAGAAGAGAAATGAGCACAAGCAATTTTCATCCTGAAAAGTCTGAGGAGGTATATGCAACCATTTATTTTAATGTCTTCTGTTCCCATTAATTTACATATGTGTGTGTGTGTGGAATACCAATAGCAGGAAACCAGTTACAAGACAAATGTCTGTCAGTCCCTTCAGGACCCCACAAGCTATTACTAGTCCTGAGCAGTCCCCCTGGTGCCTTTCCTCACCCCCATACATGGCCAAGAAGCCCTATTTCAGCTCATGTCAGGGCCATCAGCCTGTAGATGTGCCTGTGCTTCCTCCTGTTCTTCCTAGATGGACTTGCATGGTAGGTTGCCTTGTCTCCAGTCCCATCTTTGGACCTGTTTCCTGCTCTTCCTATCTGAATAAACCCTAGACATGACTAATTTCCTTTACTTCTCTGGACTGTAGGTAGTACTAATCACTGCCACTACTGTCACTGACTACTAGTCACTGCCACTAACCTGGTCCTGCTCAGATCCTGGAGGACTGTGCCCTGGTCACTGCCCTGCCTGTCACCCAGTCTTAAACATGCTGCTCCCTTCAAATGAATGCTATTCATTCAGCTATTCATGCTATTCAGCTATTCATTTTGAGTCCATTGTTTTATTTTAAAAGCCAATAGAACTTATTTGAAACATCTTATTCAAATCATGCTTAGAATACGGAATTATAAAGCACATCAGTAGAAATATCTGTATAATACTTTTCTCAGTCATTCACATGAACACATATATTTTCAAGTTATGATTATGAATTGAGAAGAAAAATTCTTCTCCAAGGGATAGGAAAATAAAGTCTTATGAAGGCCCCAGGAAGGTTTTCCATTATATGAAGAATAATATATATATATATAAATATATATATATGCATATATATATATATTACTTTTTGATGTTTAACAAACATTATCTTTGGGGAGCCAATATGAAATGATTACAGCTTGATTTTCAAAACACTTAGGCTTACAATTTCATAGTTTCAAAGTATGGCTACTTTAATTTTCAAATTATGAATGCTTATCATGTTTATCTATCATACCACGGTCTTCTAGACTGTGTACCCCAAAAGGAGACTAAAATGTACTAAAACCTCAATCTACTACAGAAGAAATAACAGAGGTATTGCTTTTTCATACTGGTTCCCCAGTGCCTTCTTGCTAGGCTTAATGAATTCTATTCATGGCTTCTAGGTTGAGTTGCTGAATTTTTGGACTGCCAAATTTTCTACTTCAGTGAAATACATGGAACAAATCATCGTCAAAACCCCTTTAGGAGCCATTCTGTGCATATCCATCAGGGGAGGGGTTGGGGGGGGAAGATAAAACTAAAATCTTTAGTAGCTCCATGGCTGGTTGCATCAGCCTGACACACTGTTAAACACCATTAAACAATGTTAAATAGTGTCAACCTTAAGCACCCTGAGACCCAAGGAAGATTTTACAGCCATGTCCCAAGCTATTCGTAAAAGCAAATTTGCCTTTTAATAGAAGAAAAGCTGACTTCCAAAGAAATGTTTATAATTCCATAGTCCCTCAGTTCCAGCCTCTGGCTTTTTCATTTTCTTGTAGCGTAGCCCTGTCCTTCAACAATGTTGTGTTCTCTTCTTAACCAGCCTGGAAGCTCACATCCCAGAGTATGGAAGCAAGCACAGCACAACAGCAGGAGCTCCAGCTTCATGCAGGAGCAAGCTCCCACACAGGAGCCTCACTGTTAGCTGCATCTGATCAAGGACTTACTGTACAGTTTATGTACACTAATTTAGGGTTTACTATCCTCTATTAATAATAATAATAAATCTTCAGATGGCTTCAGGCATATGATAACTAAATGAAGAGGAGAAATAAAGAGACTGAGACCTCAGGGTCTGTAGTAGTTTGAATTGATTGTATTAGTTATATCTATAAAGATATTTCTGTAGAAATAGAATTATCTACTAAAGTATTTAGAGGATCTTCTTAAATCTACAAGATCTGCTGCTAAAGGATTGCCCACACAGGCTCTGCAGACTCTGACCTTGGAGGTTTCAAGTCCCTGACCTTGGACGTTTCAAGACTTGACTGGTTTTCAACCTGAGCAGCCTGGTCTGATCTCATAGCTGACATGGCTTTGAAGCAGGAGGTTGGAGTAGAAACCTCCTGAGGTTGCTTCTGACCTGAATTATTCTGTAATTCCATAAAGAAGGTACAAGGAAGCATGAACTATTAAAAGATCAAACTAAGGTGCTTATTTATTTATTTATGTGTTTAAGGACTACAAAAACTAGTCAACAGTAAGTTTTTGCCTACCTTTTCCAATATGCCAGGGTTAACTGGAATTACCTTTTTTTACAGTACTCCAAGTATTGCTGAATATAGTAGTTTCGGGACTGTGAGTCGGAGAGCCATGGAAACCAAACCTTAATGCCTTTTGAAGCAAATAACCTGTAAGAACATTTTGTTACTTCTGAGTTCTATGACCTGAACAGAGATAACCTTAAAATGCAACCAGCAGACAAGCTGAATGATCTACATGCAGTTCCCAGTGTTAACTGTATTATTTTTATTTATTTATTTATTTATTTATTTTGTCATATGAAGTACTACAGTTTAAAAAGTATTTTTTTTCTTGAAATAACACAGGTATGCTTGGATCTTCCTTGCGTTATAACTGCAACAAATGAGAAAAGAGGTAAAAGCCCTCCAGCTTTTATTTGTTTTCTTCATAATGAAGCATTTGTTAACCAATTGTTTAATTTCAATTATTTAGAGGCAAGAAACTTCCTCTACCTGCAGTTGAGGAGAATAAATTAAAAAAATAAAAATAAAAATAAAAATAAATAGTTAAAACCTTGACACTTTTGTCTCCATTCAGTCTGTAAAACATTTATTTGGCCCTGAACATTGGCTTTCCCTTCACTTTTACATAACAAAGATCACTGTAATCATAACCAACAGTAAATTACCAATGTCATTTATTCTTGTCTTCTGAAAGGTCCTTCAGTTTCATATATATATATATATATATATATTTTTTTTTTCAGGTACTGCAATTATTTCACAGCACAGAACGCTAAGATAGTCCTTCTCTGTTCCTCTTGAACAGGACTGAGGAGAGACAGGGAGGCACAAATCTGTAGTTAATTTCCATAAGCAAGTTCAACTGACTTTTTTTTTACCAAGTGTTGAAGTCATCTAAACACTTAAGCTACTTAACACAACACTTTCTAAGTTGTTGGAGAAAAATGTAGAATATAACATAGGTAACGTTTTTTGTTTGTTTGTTTGAATGTCTTCTCTCTCTCTCTCTCTCTCTCATATCCTCCAAATAGTATTTTTCCCCTTTTTCTCAGCGAGGACTAGGGTTAGGTAGCTTTTCTCCCCCAAAAGCAGTCATCTTCCCGATTTCCTAGACAGCGAGCCTCTTAAAGTCTTCCAATACTGGCCAGTATCTGACTATTTCATGTAGACCTACCATTACCTACACTTGCAATAGTTTGTCAGACTTACCTCTTTCCCTTAAGAATAGCTCATTGAAGATACAAGATCCTTAATGATGATTTATGGTTCCATTCCAAAAGCTTAACAACCAAGCTTACTGACCCAGTTTCACAGAACTGTGTGCAACTCTTCTGACCTTGCCAGTGTTTGTTTATTGTTTTCAAAGACACATTTGCTTTACCACTACCCACCTCTATTGTAAACTATTCAATTTGTGGAAAATAAATTAGGGAAAGAAATCTTGAACCTCTGCTACAGGCCAGAAGGCTAATTTCCCTTCCTCTTTACCTTCCCCTTCCCAGTGTATTTTCTGTATATTCTCACAAGGCTACAGGAAAGGGAAGCAAATGTTTTTGCTGATTCATGGTCAACAGTGTGAAGTGTGTGGTCCTGCGTTCTTTCACTTATAAGTGAGTCTTCACTCTCTTCTGATGATTGCATGCAGTGACAGATTCACAGACAATGTGTTGTGTGTCAATTTTGTTGCAGAGGACAACTGCATTACAGAACAGCTGTAATAGATAGGATATGATGTGATAAATTCCAAAGGTATTAGATATTTTTTTCTCTCTCTGCCTAAGGCTATTGTTGCAATCAGACCATTTTTATCTAAAAAAAAAAAAAAAAAAAAAAAAGGCAATTGAATAAACAAAGTAACCACCCACAAAGAAACAATGCGATCTGTGGTATCTAAACTACATTATGTCTGAAATACTGTTAGTCATTAACACCAAACCACAAAACTGAAAGTGAAGAAGCAGAATAAAAACCTCCATAGATGGGGAAAGTAGTTGCTGGTTTTGCTAAAGGGCTTCATATGATGCCAGTGATGTCAAGCATCAACTTTGCCACTATGGTACTTTAGCCATACCAGATAAATCTAGGGATGACTAATAAGTCATATGAAAGGAGAATACAATCAGTGAAGGAGGAGACAGAATTCCAATGGTTGACATCTCCTTGCTATTATCTAAAGAAAATGTAGACAAATGTGCAAGATGTAAAAATGTGGGTGTTTGTTTTTGTTTTTCCTATAAACGGAAGTGTTTGCACTATTGGAATAAGGTAGTCAGAAATTTAAGGCTTCCTGGAAGTAGGTGTGTGCATGACTGAGCCAGTGAAAAAATCTACTAGATAGAAAAAAAAAAAGGGATCAAGCACAAACTTCTGTAGAGTATATATGGGACTGCATATTCATCCCTTAGTTCAAGCAACTAGTGATCTTTTGAAATATATTTGTTTTAATAAATATATGAGTATGTGTTTCAATATTGTTACTCAATATCTGGTCTTTAAAACTACCATGTTTTTCTCTGCTTTGATGATTTGTATTGAAACTACAAACTGTTTTTTATGGTGAAGTTTTCTTAACTGTCTTATGTTTCTTAAGGAAGAATATCAATCTTTCAGGAACTTCAGCAGTACTGAAACTTAAATTAATAATATGCACATACTGTTTAGTGGTGGGTGAAAAGAGGGTTGTTAATTTCTAGTGGAAGTTGTCCATGCCCATGGCAGCGGGGTTGCAACCAAATGATCTTTAAGGTCCCTTCCAACTCAAACAATTCTATGATTCTACAAATTTTTAAAATCTTTTTTTTTTTTTTAAAACAAATTTATAGAGGTTATTGCACAAGCAAATAATATATTTTTCCTATGTTTTGATATGAATGAAGAGCAGAAAAATGATCTATCTGGATACACACTCAGGTAAAATTTGCATTGTTTAAAGCTCAGGTACATAGGCAAACTCCTGAGAGGATATGCCATATATAGCTTAATTGTAGTACTTACCATGCTTCGAAAAAAAAAAAAAATATATATATATATTGTACACCAAATATGAGCTATAAAACAACAGACCAAGTTTGACCCTATTGAAAATTTTTGAGGTTTTACAAGGTTGTTTTATATATAGTAAAAGAAAACTAGGTTAGACATTATACTGCTTTCTGAGTAACCAGTCAGTCCACAGGAATGCAAATTTTACAGTTTTTGCATTCATATTAAAAAGATGTAAAGAACAAAATCCAGCAATCCTACATTCTAGGAAATGAATATAACAGTCTTCAAATATGAAGTATTTTATTTCATTGGTTTTGTAGTTATTGTGTTCCCTTACAGATACAAATCCTGTTCATGTGCAGGCAAGCATTTCATACGATTTACATAAGAAAGGTTTAAAGAAAAAAATTAACATTCATTAGTGAGTCTGAGCCCCATCTTTCTCACATTGTCCTGGAGCAAATCCTACTTTATTTTTCCCCATCTCTGTATAACAAGTACAGCATTATTATTATTATTATTATTATTAATAATAATAATAATAATAATAATAATAATAATAATAAAAAATCTAGTGTGAACACTTAACAATTCTTTTAAAATTATATTTCTGGGAAATTCATGCAGACTTTTTTGACTTGTTCCATTAGAAGCAGAATATGTATGTATACCATTATGTACCCCTGCCACCTCTAAAATAACATGGAATTCTAGTGGGGTATATAATTTACATATTGACAAACAAAGACATGAAGTCATATATCAACAGAGACCAAAATTATATATTTAGATTATATGAAAATGTATATAACAGTAACACTGCTGATAAACTGCAGAATATGAGATACCAACCCTTCTGGCATTGTTTTTAGCTCTCTGAATATCTGAATGAATTTGTAGAAGCTTCTGCTCTGTTTATATTGGTATAATATTCCCCAAATAGTTCACACTGGGAGAGCATGAGAACACAATAATTTGGCCTGTCCTATGTGTTATTGATACTTGAATATATTGAATAATATTATTTCATTTTGTAAATGTGATTCTCAGATTTCTGTCAAGAAATATAACCAAAACTGCCATTAAAGTAGTCATAAAGGATTGCTTTCAAAGAGTTTGATAGAATCTAGTTAGTGGTATAACTATAAAGCAACTCCATTCAAATACTTATGATTCATTTCAAAAGCTTTCTATTCAGTATAATCGGAGTGTAACTTCCTATACAGTCCAATGAAGGCATTATGGCACTTAAATTAAAAATCCATCTAGGTGATTTTAATATAGCTCCCAAGTCCATTTATTTTTAAAGCCTACATTCTGTCTTCTGCTCATCCTAATTTTTAATCTATAGTAGCTGCCGTTTTGACTTGTTATGATCTTGTAAACATAAGTGCATAGCGGAAATGTTTACAATCCACAGAGTGGTAAAGATCTGATCATAGTCTGAAGAAAGACTTGAGTTTATCACATATACAGGTAGATTGGACTATCAGTATCTTGTCTCTCTACCATTGCATGTATGCATTTTGCATACAAAAAGGATAAGCTACAAAAAAATAAAACAAGTTTTTAAGGTGGAATGCTAATATTACACTCTACTTTGTTTTCTATTTAATATGTTCAATTAACTTTAATCAGTAAGATCTTATTCTCATGAATTATTTATATTTCTAGAAAAGATTCTTTCATAGATATACTCCCAAAATTATTACTCCAATTACCGTAGTGGACAGAAGTTGCAAGGTTAAACAGTATATTACACGTACAATTCTTGATAACGTACAATAATAACTCCTATAAGAAGCAAAAAGTATAGAGGAAGAGGCTCGGTAAAGGGACACAAAATGACCTGACTCTAACAAAGCTTAAAATTCCCATAAAAGAGCTATAAACATATTGTAGAAAAGCAAAATGATCTGAGAGGTGGTTTTTTTTTTTTTTTTTTTTTTTTTTTCCACCAGCGTTCTCATGACAGATGTCTTCATGGAGGTTCCTTTACCAGACTTACTCTCTGCTACAGACAATTCCTGGGAAGAGAGCAAGGAAATTTCAATATCAATGCAAAATGTTATAATAATATAATAATAATAACAACAACAACAACAACATCAGGACCAGATGGTACTAATCCACAAGCTCTAAAAGAACTCAGATATGATACTGCAGAAAAATTAATTCGTAGGTTATCTGTCAGTCCAGTCTGTCAAGAATTAGAGGAACAATATTTTGCAAGAGTGTCACCATCTTTAAAAAAGGGTTCACCACCGGTCCAGAACTTACCAGTGTTAGCTCTGACACATAAATCATGCAACTGGGTGGAAGTGGTAAATGGAAATCTACTAGTCAACACATGATAAACAATGTCAGAGTCAATGGATCTAGTATTATATCACCAGGGTATTATATCTTGCAGAATATTAGAATTATTTGAAAAAAAAATTGATGAGCATTTTGTACTGGATTTACGTGGCAAGGTTTTGGTAGTGGGGTCTGCAGGGGTGGCCTCTGTGAGAAGAATCCAGCAGCTGCCCCATGTTAGATAAGTTTCAGAGCCAGTTTCATCTGGCTCCAAAAGGGACACACTGCTGGCCGAGCCGAGTAGGGGTCTGTGGGGAGCTGCCGACCGTGGGGTACCCATGTTGGAGCAGTTCGCTCCTGATGGATGCACCCCCTGGTATGGAGCCATGTGGGAGCAGTTCTTGAAGATATGCTGCCTGTGGGCAGCCCCCACAGGATCAGTTCGGAAAGGATGGCATCCCATGGTTGGAGCAGGGGCAGAGAGTGATCATGAAGGAGAGACGGAGACGAAGTATCACACAGTATCACAGATTTCTAGGTTGGAAGAGACCTCAAGATCATCAAGTCCAACCTCCGACCTAACACTAAGTACTCCACTAAACCATATCGCTAAGCTCTACATCTAAACGTCTTTTAAAGACCTCCAGGGATGGTGACTCCACCACCTCCCTGGGCAGCCCGTTCCAATGCTTAATAACCCTTTCGGTAAAGAAGTACTTCCTAACATCCAACCTAAAACTCCCCTGTCGCAACTTTCGCCCATTCCCCCTTGTCCTGTCACCAGGCACGTGGGAGAATAGACCAACCCCCACCTCTCTACAGCCTCCTTTAAGGTAACTGTAGAGAGCGATAAGGTCACCCCTGAGCCTCCTCTTCTCCAGGCTGAACAAGCCCAGCTCCCTCAGCCGCTCCTCGTAAGACTTGTTCTCCAGGCCCCTCACCAGCTTGGTCGCCCTTCTCTGGACTCGCTCGAGCACGTCCATGTCCTTCCTGTAGCGAGGGGCCCAAAACTGAACACAGTACTCAAGGTGCGGCCTCACCAGAGCTGAGTACAGGGGCAAAATCACTTCCCTAGACCTGCTGGCCACACTGCTTCTTATACAGGCCAGGATGCTGTTGGCCTTCTTGGCCACCTGGGCACACTGCTGGCTCATATTCAGCCGACTATCAACCAATACTCCCAGGTCCTTCTCGGCCAGGCAGCTTTCCAGCCACTCATCTCCCAGCCTGTAGCGCTGCTTGGGGTTGTTGCGCCCCAGGTGCAGGACCCGGCACTTGGCCTTGTTGAACTTCATACAGTTGACCTCAGCCCATCGCTCCAGCCTATCCAGATCCTCCTGCAGAGCCTTCCTGCCCTCGAGCAGATCGACACACGCACTTAGCTTGGTGTCATCTGCAAACTTACTGAGGGTGCACTGGACGCCCTCATCCAGATCATCGATAAAGATATTAAAGAAAGTGCTATAGACTGACCAAAACCCTCATTCCCTGTTCCCCTGCGCTGCTCAATGAAGGAGGTAGAAGAGGGTGGGTGGAGGTAAGGTGTTTTTAGATTGCTTTTAGTTTTCATTGCTCTAGACTGTCTAGTAATCGGCAATTGTGGGCTTCTACGTCAGGATGAGCTGACTGCAATTGAGGCTTCATTGACCAAGTATAGTTTAGATTCAGGTGTCTAAACAAAGGTTGCCTAAATTTAGTATTACTGTAGTCATTAGAGGCATGTAAATTGCCACTGATTCATGCTGCCTAACCACTCTGTGTGTGCGTGAATCTACTCCTGTTACAAAATTTAATTGTGTGCAGCTGTGAATAGCATCTGTGTCATAACTGGGGCCTACTAATGCAGTTGTCAAAATCAATGTGAAATAGAAGTTTGACTGCCCTCTGAGACATTTAAGTCAGCTATTTGATCTGGAAAGCTGGATAAAATTAAAAGATGAGAAAAATGGGGAAATAAGAATTTTTTTTTTTTTTTTTTTTTTTTTTTATTTAGAAGTGAGGATCTCTCTATATTGCTTGATAGGAAACTTCTTGATCTTCTCATTATCATTTTACACTGAAGTAAAATAAACCCTTGCTTATTTCTGTAGGTTATTATACTACACATTGTGACAAACTTTTTAATGCATTTTTGGGTAAGAAGAATTTCAGCATGTATAACTTATGTATATGACTTAGTGTGAACAGAGATTGCCGCCCATTTATCCATTGGATTGCCATCCAATAAATAAATAAGTAAAACCAAAACCCCAACAGTCAGCTAAATCACGTGCTTGAATGCCTAAGGTTAAGACAAGTGACTTCATTTCATAGGAGGGTTCTTCTGTGATCTATGCCTATTTGCTTAGCTTGTTTTTATAGTTCTTCCCAATCAGAAAAACGGGGACGGCAGTGTTTCACAGGAGTGATTACATCTATTCCATTTATTAAGAACCAGAAGTCTCAGGTTACTTGTATCTGCATTAGACAAGCCACAGATTAACATGTTTTCTAGGTAGATATTGCCACTTAAAATTAAATATATATATATATTATTTCTAAAATTCTGACTGTAATGAAAGTCAACATCTTAAAATACTTAAGGAGATACAATCTTCTTCTTACATATGACAAGGAGTTAGGAGGATAATTGCACTCAACATTGAGAGGTACTTGGATACCATGATCAAAGGAGTTATGTAAACAGAGATAGGTCAGGGTCTGGGTTTGTTTTGGAATTCAGAGATGAAAACAGTCAACAATATCTTCATTACTGCAATGCAAACAAAAACATTTAAAAATATTTAAATATAAAAATAATTCAAAGAATTAAACACATTGGAAATCTAACAAGTATGTTCAGAAAAATTTAAACAGAGTAACATTTTTTTTTTTTTCACTTTAAAGACTATTCAACAATAAAGAGGAAGACTTCTGTCTGGAAACAATCTCAGAACTCAGCTATTTTAACAATTTAATGGAATGAATAAGTGATTTTCCTAAAAAATAAGCAATACAAAGTTTATTTATTTTGGAAAAATATTGAATACTTTCCTGTTAGAATTATTTAAAAGTTACACTTAATTGTCACATATTTTTCATTACTTGACAGGTAGACTTAGCTTTAATCAAATCTAAGAATAATTTCTTTTATCCTTTTTATTTTTAAAAAAAATGTATTATGATGTCCCACATTAGGGTATACTACAATGTGAAATATATAAAAATGTGAGATTTTAAAATAAATCCTATTAAGGATAGGTTGCACCCTATCAAGGTGCAAACTTTATGGATAAGTGATAATTACTTTGCATAAGAAAAGCACTGTTTTTGTGCTTCCAACAGATCATAAGTTTTTGCCATTAAATATTCAATGAAACACAGCAGGGACTTGAAACAGGACCTCCCATAGCATTGCTCTTTGAATTTCAGTGAGAAAGTGTGTTTCTATTTTCTTGACATTTCTGAAAGGATCCAACTTGTTTTCCCAAGGATGGAGAAACACAAATTTCAGAACACAAACAATTTTTATTTTCTTGCAAATCTATATGAATCCTTCAAATCTATACGTATACCTATGACTCCTAGCTTAGAAAACAAAACAAAACAAAATTCTTCAGTGACAAAATATCATTCTGAGTTTTTTTGATATAATTCAGAACTATGTAGAAATTCTTAAATTAATATTAGAAGTGGTAGGCAGAGGCTGATGTGTTCATTTTCTGCGGTTCTCTCCTGTAGTTACTGGTAAATTCAGAGCTTGTTCCCAGGTACTGACCACCTGCTTGGCTCTGGTCTGTAACTGGTCTGGCTCTTTCCGTACTTTGTAACACCTTCTAACTTTCCGTGGTTCTTCGTGCATCTTGAAATACCCTTGCAGGCTCTTACTACATGCTTCATAGCCTTGATAACCTCAACTTCATTCCATAACAAGTGACTTAAATGTTCTGTTTGTTAGTTTGTTTGTTTTTGTACACTTTATTTTGACTGGAGGGACTAGCCTTGATTTTTCTCTCTTTGTGCACTGTTGTGAGGCTCAGATGTCTCTTCCTGATGCATTTGAACTTAAAGTACTAGCATAAAGGGGAAAACCGAAGCTGAATTCAATGTCACTGTTTTTACTACTAAATCTCACTTACTCATGACCAGTAATCTCTGCATAGTACTACACTGGTAAAATACAGCAGTGGGCTGATAGATATATTTGGTGAAGCTATAATGATGAAAAGTATTTTAACATGCTATTTGCTGAGGTAAGGAATCAAGATTATAATGATATGGCACACATCTTACAAAAAGTTCTAATTTCCTTAGGTCAGCGAAACTATTACTAATTCAGATACAAATTATACTTTAAAAAGCTGAATTATGGTTATGCAAAGATAGTAGTTCTGTTTTTTCTTGCACTCAACTAGAGAAATCTAGACTTATTTTTAACTTTTCCTTATTGATCCCTTTTTTTATTTAAAGCCAATGTTGTAGTTCAAAGAGCCCTCTAGATATATTGTACTTATTCATGAGCTAGTTCTGCACATACTATTCCTTTCACTATGCTAAAGGAGGTTGTGCATATTTTCATTTAATCATATTTGTCTATATTTAAATGATAGCCATAAGCTTATGCTTACATTGTGTGCAACTGATTTAAGATAAAAACAACAAACAAACAAAACAAACAACATAAGTAGAAGAGAAAAAAAAAAAAAACAAACAGTGGAGTCTAAACAATTCAACTTCTACACAGCTGCCTTGAATGTATCTCAGGAAGAAATAATTAGTGTTACCAGATCAAAAGAAAATCACCTTCCTTTCTAGAAGGCATTAATTTTCTTTCTTTTCATATTGCCAGTAACATGACTTATAAAAACATAAAACATTCAATGCAACATATTATGGAGGTATATGAAAAGTAATGGCTTAGAGTTTTGTATCTTAAAATGCAATCAGCAATAATGGATAGCAATGCTAAGGAAAACATAATTTGAGGTTCACTAGAAATAACAACAATAAAAATTAAGGAAAAAAAAACACTCAAACCCTGTTAGCAGCAGAGGAACCAATCCAGGAAAAAAAAAAAAAAAAGTGTCAGTACAATACTGAATGTATTGAAAGCCAAATAATTAACCAGCACCAGCACCAGCACAAATAATTAACAGTACTCAGAATCACCTTCTCTGAATATATCTTTAGTTTTAGTCTTATAAAGGTAATAAGAACAGCTTTAGCTAATGCTTCTATCTCTGAATCATTTATTTAGAAAATATTAATAGTTTTTACACAAGCTCCTTCATAATTTTTACACAAGTTGCTAGTTTTCAGAAAGGAAGCAAAAAGCTGCGTAATGCAGTCATAGAAACATAAGCCTGGACGGAGATTCTTTGGTCACTGATCAGAGGCATACACAAACTTGTTGTCCATTCTGGTCTCAAAAATGCATAATGCATTTTTGCATTACAGTCTCCTTAGTTAATGTGCTTAACTATGATTTCCTAATGCAGTATATTTTGAATTAATTTAGGCTCTCTTTTTTATTATTTTTATTTTTATTTTTATTTTTGTTATTATTATACATGTTTACTTTTGGTGGATATAGAGATGTACTTTCACAATGTTCTTTAAAGCCTGTAATCAAATGCTTAAATACCTTTTTTTTTTTCCCCTGTCATACATTGGCTACTTTTTCTAAATTAATTTTACCAATTTACACTGCACATAATTCTTACTATCATTCTTAACAACCTTGCAGGCAGTTTGCATTTTCTTGAGTGAATAAGCAACATACCTTAAATACAAACCTCAGATTTTGACCTTGCAACTCCATCTTACAGCAGTAATTTAGCTAGCTATTCAAATGAGTTTCCAAGCTTTTTTAGTAGTAGGACAAAAAATGTCTGATAACTACTTTTGATTTGCATAATAGGTGATTATAAAATAGTTATTTCTTTGAGTGAATAAATTCCAAATGTACAATTGTTGGATTTTATTTATCTGCATGACATTGTCAGATGCTTCTACAGAATTTGGTTATGAATTTTGCACAAAGGACATGCAGAATTAGCTGCTAGCATGCTATGGCTACAACTACATTAGCAAACAAGGCAACGTTAGGGTATACCAGGTTAACTAAATTTCTTTGCCATACTACAATTTGCTTCTTTTAAGATATAACTGTCAAAGAATTCTTTAGGTATATGTTAAGAATACATATATTTAATTTTATTGCAAGACTTCGTTCAGTTTACATCTATTTTGGAATCCAAAACTGCTAAAAATATTTTTCCTAGATACATTTTTATATCAGTCCTAGTAACTAATATGTTTCATTTACCCTATATTTTTAATGTACGTAAAGGTTGTCATGGACAGCCTAAATGAAAACAAAACCAAAAATAAACATCAACAACTAAATCCACTGACTGCCATTCAAGTTGTCTGTAGGTTTTCTTTTCAAAAAAATGCATATTAATTAAATTATACCTAAATTAACAATATTGCTGTTTCAAAAAATTAAATAGCTATGATGGAATAACAGATACCTAGAGAGAAAAAGCAACTATTCCAGAAGATTGGATGCAGCAGTAGTAATCAGCTTTAACACTATCTTACTTTCTTCCACTTTAAAGAATGACAAGTCAGCTCTACAAGAAAGGACATTTTATTTGACAAAATGGCAAATTATGTATTTTGACCAAATAATATGATTGCAAATATACAGACCAACACATTGTATGCTTTAAATAATACTGATCGTATAAAATATTATAAATATATATGCATATGTATATATTTCAAGTGAGTATGTGCATAGATATATCTGTACAGGCACACAGAGCAAGAAATGTTGGTTTCCAGTTGTAATGCAATTCAGAAGCCTTCACATCTTTCATTGCAGGCTTCTGTATGTAGCTGGATCAAACATTTGCTGTTCAAGTTACATTCAAGTTCACTTGGATTTATTTCCTCCTTATTTCTCCACAGGTTTGGTTAACCACCTGCTGAATTCAGTGGGATATACCATCTGTTAAACTGGAGTCCAAGTCCTCCCTCAACAGCAACACTCACACTTTCCTAATATCCACATTGTAAATTTGCAAGCCCACATTAAAAGGTTTCCTTAAAAAAAAAAAAAAAAAAAAAAAAAAAAAAAAAAATGCAGGGCAGGACCAGGGAGGTGATCGTTCCCCTGTACTCTGCTCTGGTGAAGCGACACCTCGAGTACTGTGTTCAGAGTTTTGGGCCCCTCACTACAAGAAAGACATTGAGTATTTCTGGTATAGATTTAGCAGAGAGATGCTCAGGCACCACTGATATGCTTTTAGGCTCTGACATTCACTTGGCCCACAAAGCCTGAGTGATGTCTGGGCTGTAACCAACACTGTGGACAGAAAGTGTGAGAGTCCTGGCCTTCAACCTGCCCAGTATTTAAATCTTTTCACTTGCTGTTGTAAGCATTGCCAAGAATTTTTCTAATTCAATTAATTTTTTATTAGACCTCCAAATTCTCAGAAACTTGCAGGACCACTGGCAAGATGGGGTTAATACATTTCCAAAACAAGACAGAAAACATTAAAACAAGCTCTTAGAGGCCACTGCGTTTATTTTGCTTTCAGTGTTCAAAAGCAGTCTGTTTGTCTTGGAGGAAAACCCATGAATTTAATTTGTTTCAAGCTGTTCAGCTACTTTACTTGGCATATAGGCACTTATCCATAATGGAGCAGCTATCAGTGATGTTGAGAGGTTAATTATTATTCAAATTTGTGACAAACATTTAGTATATTTGTAACCAATATTTATTTGTTCATTCTTAGTTATGTAACATTGCTCCTTAAATCGTTGTAAGATATAGTGCATTTTAATCCTAGGAATTACTAGTACCTACGAAAAGGCACTAGTCAGCTGGCACCCCTTGATCAGAGTCAGTTAGCACACTACAAAATTACCTGCCTGAAAATTACATTGCAGCCGGGGTACATGGTGTATCAATATGGCTACCTGCATGGCTAACATGAAATCATAGAATCATAGAACGGTTTGGCTTGGAAGGGACCTTAAAGATCATCTAATTCCCTACACACACACCATTGCCAGGGACACCTTCCACTAGACCAGGTTGCTCAAAGCCCCATCCAAACTGTCTTTAAACACTTCCAGGGATGGGGGCATCCACGGCCCCTTTGGGCAACCTGTTCCAGTGCCTCACCGCTGTCATAGTAAAGATTTTCTTCTGAATATCCAATCTAAATCTACCCTTTTTTAGTTTAAAATAATTACTCTTTGTCCTATCACTACACTCTCTGACAAGTCCCTCCCTAGCTTTCCTCTAGGTATTGGAAGGCCACTATAAGTTCTTCCTGGAGCCTTCTCTTCTCCAGGATGAATAACCCCAACTACTTTTTCAGCCTGTATTCGTAGGAGAGGTGCTCCAGCCTTTTGATCATCCTTGTGGCCCTCCCCTGGATTTCTTCTAATATGCCCATGTCCTTCTTGTGCTGGGGGCCCTAGAACTGAATGCAGTACTCCAGCTGGGGCCACATGAGGGCAGAGCAGAGGGGGAGAATCGCCTCCCTCAACCTGCTGGCCTCACTTCTTTCGATGCAGACCAGGATATGGTTGGCTTTCTGGGCTGCAAGCACACATTCCCAGATCATATTAAGCTTCTCATTAACCAACACCCACAGGTCTTTCTCCTCAGGGCTGCTCTCAATCCATTCTCTGCCCAGCCTGTACTTGTGCTTGGGATTGCCCCAAACCAGGTGTAGGACCTTGCACTTGGCCTTGTTGAACCTCATGAGATTTGCACAGGCCCACCTCTCAGGCCTGTGTCATCGGTAAACTTGCTAAGGGTGCACTCCATCCCACTGTCCAACAAAGATGTTAAACAGCACCAGTCCCAATACTGACCCCTGAGGAACACCATTCATTACTGATCTCCACCTGAATATTGAGCTAATGACCGCAACTCTTTGAGTGCGACCATCCAGCCAATTCCTTACCCACTGCGTGGTCCCTCCATCAAATCCATGTGTCTCCAAGTTGGAGACAAGGATGTTGTGCAGGACACTGTCAAACGATACTTGTTAAAATAATATGAATGATAAGTATTTCCTTTTTTTTTTTTTTTTTTTTTTTTGGCAGCATTAAGGCTAGCAACCTTTTCGTTAGAAATATAGATTTTGTCATATTTTGCTTCTTCATAGTTGCTGTAAGCATATGATTAAACTGTATAATCATTTCAGCTCTGACAGACAATCTATTATGAGTCCTTCCATTTGTGGCCTCTGATTTAGAAATGTCTTGACATTATATGGATTTTTGTCTTTGATTTAGAATCATAATAGCTTTTTTCTGTGCCTTACAATCCCTTGCTGCCTTTTGTATCCCATCCCTCACAAATAGTAACTTTGTAGGAGTAACATTAGAAGAATCAGTAAGACTAACTTCTACACTAAGTATAGCATAGGTTAGCTCAGTGACATAATCTGACAAAATGATAGATGAGTCATTGTTTTTTGCATTTGATGATAGGATTCTATGAAATCTCCAATCCAAAACTGCATCAGTCAGGATAACCAAGGCTTTCATATTTTGCTAAAATCCACCTATTTTTCTATAGATCCATTTGGAATATGTCTGACAATTGCAGGGATTCATATTTAGAACCTGGAATTTGCTAGAAAGTAGTTCAATAACTGAAGGGAGAAATGGATTTATAATCATTATTCAGAGTCGAGTGTTCAGTCAGCTTTATCTGATTTTGAATAAAGAGAAATATTCTTCCTTTTTCATTTTGTAAAATTAATCTTCCCCATTCCACTGCTGAAGAAAATAGGTCATGCAATAAAATCTGTTCATATTCTAGAATGATTAAAGTCTGTCTAGAAAGAAGGAAAAAATCCAGTTCTGTAGGAGAATTAGCATCTAGATCTACAAAGATCTTTCCAGTTTATTTAATATCTACTAATTATCCAATTAACATATTTATATTGCAGATAATTATTTTTAATGCTGTGTCCATGTTGACAACTCAATGCTATCAAGTTCCTTGACTTTCATACCTCAAAGATGTTATTTTCTTCTTCAGGTGATAACATTATACTACTGTCATGATCTTATGGAATATAACTTCATTAATCATTCTGTCCTCATGTCTCTTGTCTTTTTTATCTTGCCATTTTATTGCTGCTGTATGTTTTAAAATTTTGCCTTGCAAATGGTTTTGTATGCATGTTATCACATCTATTACAGTTTCCTTCTAAGGCCTCTTACTCATCAAGCATTCCTAATGCATCTACTTCTTATCTTTTGATGTAAGATTAATGACAGATTGTGTTGTACATGAATTATAAAGACTGTGAGTATAATCAGCACACAAAAAGCTGGATGGAGTCACATGGAACTGTACATAATCTGTTCCAAACAATGTCCTGGAATTTTTCACTGCAAAGCTAGAAGCAAACCTGCTGGAAGCAAGTGTTATTTGTAAAAGGACTTTAAGTGGCAACAGCTACTTGTGAATTGTTTACTTAGTAGCCAGCTGGTTGCCGGCTTTTTTTTTTTTTTTTTTTGTTTTTTTTTCCTAAAGTTTATTTATTTATTTGTGCATGATCTGTGAAAATAGTATGAAAAGATGGATACACCTTTTGTAAGATATATCATTTTACCTACAGTTATGTTGAATGAGTGTGCAGTGTACACTAAACATAAAATTACTAGTGAAAATAATTCATTACTAAATATCACCACATTTATCACCAAGAAACTCCACACAGGTAGCTGAATGGAGCTATGCCTTAACTGGAATTATAGGGATGGTTTTGTTTTATGCAGTTTAATGGTTTTAGCTATTTCTGCATTGAAAACTTAACGTTGTACTTTTCTTCTTTCATCCAAGAGGGCTGGCATCAGAGGGGTAGGGGTAGGCGTTGATAGAAATTGCTTTCAGATTTTATTTCTCAGTTTTAATTTTTAGTCAGTAATCACTAAACTGGCAACCTGACAATGAATATAGATACACTGTGCTTTTCCAGTCAATTTTCAGAGGCTATCAAACAATAAAATGTCACATTTCCTTGTCTCAGATATATACTCAAAGGTCAAGCTCATTAAAATTTTTAACATTTTCCTTTTAAAAACAAGAAGAAGAAGAAAAAAAAGTTATCCTACCACCCTCATTGGCCATTTAAGTCTTCACTTTTCTATTTATTGGTCCAGATTAAAACCTCAGGTAGGTCCATTAAATTCAGCGGAACTATACATTAAAATTTATACTTACTTTGCTTACTACTGGAAAAGTTCTAGTTGACTGCTGTCAACAAATTTTCATTATTTCTGAATAGAAAATAAGAGGAAAAGCATCAGACACAACATGATCCTCCTGCCTCTAACCCAAGACAATGCCCATTTGCAGTATGAATATGAAAACACTTCCAGTGTTTTCTTCTCATTTTATATATACCCATTGCTATCCTGTGTTCTTTGGTTTTCTCAGCATGACTATCCTATTTTCTTCTGCACCTGAATTTTCTATCTGACATTCTCTTCACAGGTATGTGCATCATTTCTCACGTGTGGTATCAAAACCCAGTCTCAAAAGCCAAATTTATTTTCCCTGTCATGCTTATGGAATTAGTTATCAGGATATAATTACACTTCATACTACTTCAGTTGTAACAGTGTAACTTTCCTAATTGAAATGGAGATTTTCCTGGGTTATACTAATGTAATGATACTTTTTTGATCCTCTCCACTAAGAACCTCACTTGATTTGTGTGGTGTGGTTGTCTCATACTAATGGACAACGACTCTTCCAATCCTCCTTCTCAATGGAAGAGGAAGATAAAATACAATGGAAAAGAGTTCAAGGGTTGAGATAAGGACAGAGAGATCACTCACCAATTACCATCATAGGCAAAACAGACGCAGCATATGGAGATTAATATCATTTATTGTCTATTACTAACAAACTGGAGTAGTGAGAAACTAAAAGCAAACTAAAAATACCTTCCCTGCATCCACACTCTTCTACCACCTCCCCCCAAACAGGGCAGGAGGATGGGAGTTGTGGTCAGTACATAACACTTAATCTGCAGCTCTTTCATCTTAACTCTGCTCCCGATCCCACATAGTCAGGAGCACATTGCTCCAGCACAGGTCCCCCACGGGCGGCAGCTCCCCCCAGACCCCCTGCTCCTGCGTGGGCTCCTCTCCACGGGCTGCAGCTCCGGCCCGGGGCCTGCTCCTGCGGGGGCTCTCCATGGGCCGCAGCCTCCTCCAGGCCACATCCACCTGCTCCACCGGGGGCTCCTCCACGGGCTGCAGCGTGGAGATCTGCTCCGTGTGGGACCCATGGGCTGCAGGGGGACAGCCTGCTCCACCGGGGGCCTCTCCACAGGCACAGGGGAACTGCTGCTGCGTGCCTGGAGCACCTCCTGCCCTCCCGCTGCACTGACCTTGGGGGCTGCAGGGCTGTTTCTCACTCCTCGCTCTCCCAGCTGCTGTTGAACAGCAGGTGGTTTTTGTTGTTGTTTTCTTCAATCTGCTCTCACAGAGGTGTACACAACATGACTTATTAGCTAAGCTCTGGCCAGCAGTGGGTCCCTTTTGGAGCTGGCTGGAGCTGGCTCTGATCTGACATGGGACAGGTGCTGGGCTGTGCTTGCAGAAGCCACCCCCGCAGTTCTCCCACCACCAAAATCTTGCCATATAAGCGAGATACATATGGACAAAGTCACAGAGAGTATAGACAGCTAAAGTTAAAAGCTAGATATCACTCTGCATCTTTGTTGTTTTACATTTTATATCCAAGAGCTGTTGATGACAGAAATTTAGTCCTGCTCTGTTTGAAATTTCTTTTCTATCCTGTTATTTTTTCTGTCTTTTGATTCTTGCTTTTCTTTGTGAGTCTCATGTTTCTTTCATATTTCTTTTCCTACTGCTGACAAAATGCACAGATATTACTGCTGTACTGGGAATGTCATGTATTTAGAGAGTAATCCGTAAAGATCACCTTACCTAGTGCATGTAATATGTAATGTGTCCTTTATTAAACAAATAACCTTTCTAAGCATACCTCCAATAACTAATTTTACTGATTGTAATGCATCAGTATTTGTTTTCTGCAAAGTATTCTGCCTTCTGCCTCAGTCTATGTTTCTAACACTGTCTAGGAATCCAGTAATAACAATAAATAAATAAATAAACTTTAACCTAATACTTTATTACCTTTCAGTTATTTCAATAACCGTCTGCTCTTTAATATTGTTGACTATAATTTTCAGACCATTTGGGAGGCTATTTTTATCACGATGCCAAGATATGTTTAATTAATAACATAAGCAGAGCTGATAAACTAAAGCTTTCCTAAAGTTTACCCAGAGTCTGAAATACAGATATTACTATGTTAACCTGTTGCCATAAGGTTCTCTTTAGGCATTTGAACAGGTTGCTAAACAGGCCATCAAGAGTTTGGGGACTCACTTGTAAGTCTTCAAGGCTAAATACATTCTAAATGATAGACACATTTTTGGCAACCTAAGGAAATAAATACGTTCCATCTTCACTGATTTTAAATTGACTTTGACAGGGACTGAAAAAAAAAATAAATAAAAAAAAAATAATCACGTGCTCTTTGTCATATCAGCTTTAAGTCCTAGACTGGTAAATGCTTATGGATGCAAAGAGTGACAATCTTCACTAACAGTGTTTAAGGCTACTCAGCTGTGTGAATATATGTAAGGCTTTTGCATGAAGAAACAGAATAAAACAGGTTGAAGAAGGACTTGAAACCCTGAAAGTTTGTCTGATTTTTCTATCATCATTTGGCATGGCAAAACATACTTAACTCTGTCTTTAAACCTCACCTCAGTTCAAGAGCATAGTTTCTTACAACTGTCAGACAAAAGGCAGACAATTGTTCATTTCTTGTTATAGTCACTTTGACTTTCCACTTATATATCTGACAATGAGTTTTACCCTGCATCAATGCTGCTTATAATACATATTTTTTAAATACCTGAAAATCTTCAAAGGAAACATTATCAACAAAGAGAAGAAATTTCTTTTTTTTTTCTTTTTTTCTTTTTTTTACAAGAAACATTCCTATTTGAAACCCCTCTTTTTTGATGATGTTGTTGTTTGATTGTTTAATTATTTTTATTATTCCTGCTTAGATCTCTCTGCTTCTTATTTTTTGTCGAACATTTTTAGATCTATTAACATTTATATACTTACAATTTTTAAGCCACAATGTGAATCCTCTGACTGTCTATTTAGCTTTTGTCAAATACTGGAAACAGTTAAAACAGTAGCATACTGAATAAATATTAAAATCCATGAAAATATATACTAACAATGAGGCATAGACGCTGCTTTGCAACCTAACCCACAACGACTTATCCATTAAGCTACAGAACTTCACTTAGAATAAGACCTCTCGGAGGTTAGGAGGGTTTCGCTGGCAACAGATTGGATTGATACCCCAAAAAGGAGCAGAAGGAACTCATCCACATTTTAGACGATGCTTTACAGAAAAAAAAAAAAAGAAAAAAAAAAAAGAAAAAAAAAGAAAAAAAAAGAAAAAAAAAAAGAGTCCTTTTCAGGACACTCTTTGCCAGTATGACTGTCACCTTTCAATTTTTGATACAAATTGAGAACAAACTTTTGATACAAGAGAGAACAAACTTTGGGACTGTGATTTTTGGATAGGAAGAAACATATCTCTACATCTCAAAGTTAGATCTTCAGGTCTGAGAGAGAGGCAGGACTTAAAACACACTGACCCCTTCATGTTCACATTGATTTGATCTAATTTTCTAACTCAATTAGACCCCTGAAGTTAGGTGGAATAATGCAAACTTTGACATGCTGATTGTCACATCCACTGCCCTAAGGGAGCTTCTCCTAGGAGCAGCTGATTCAAACTAAGACCTCACCGTTTTGTTACCTCACCTTTCAAAACCTCGATTCTGAAGTCCAACTCCATTTTGCTGAAGACTTCAGTTCAATTCTAACTGAAAAGAAAGCTGTTCACATTTTTCCTGGTTTATTTTCCTCTGGCTACGTAAGTTGTACTGGCTCACTTGAGGGGTCTAGCAAAATGAATGGGTGCAGCTAAGAGCAGAGGAGAGGAATAGATGGAATAAGGGGGGGGTATGACCTCCACATTTTGATAACAGCAAGTTGTTGTATTTGTTTGCTGTAAATAGGCTTTAACACTGCATATCCAACATCTGTATTTCCTCTGCAGATTTGCAGAGGTAGAACTTAACACCTTTATAGTACTCCAGTGGCTGAGATGGAATAATTGTAGGGAAAAGAAGAAAACAAAACAAACAAACAAAACCCTACCCTTCCTCTTTTCACTTCCCTTTACTGCAGCTGCTTATAACTTTTGTTAATGCTTCAAAGACCTTTTAGCACTATATACCAGTGATAAAGTTCAACAATTTGACGATATATTTATTACGAAGTTCTGGTTTCAAGTATGCCAACTTGAACATGGCTCTGTTTTGAGGTGCTAGATGTGTACATCCCCTGTGTGGGAGCAAGAAGGGCTACTCTGTAGTACCCACACACGAGCATGAAGATATGACCCTACCTGTCATCATGGCCTCATATGCTACTGCAGTCTGTAACACAGTGTGAACCTATACTTACGGTGAATTGCAGCCATCACTGGTAAAGGTACATGCTATTTTAATCTAACACAGGTAGACAATTTTTCAAATTAAAATACACAGTAGGAGACCAGTAGAAACATATATGGTAGTGCCTGAGATGGAATCTATTATCATATTATCACCCGCATGCTTTTAACACACTGCAGTTTATTTAAAGTACTTATGGGGGTTCTAATCCCAAAATACCACAGCACTAACTGCTCTGTAGGCATAGTCTTAGCTGAAAATTAGCTACACCTCTTGAAACTGTGGTTGATTCCGTATAAAATTAGGGAATAGGAGACTAATCACAGAAATTATCTACCTAAACATACAAAAGAAAATTCACCAACCTCTAAAAATAAAATTATTATTTTTTTTTTCTTCAAATGGTCTACTGAACTTAATTTCTGAACAGGTTTAGCAAAGAAAGACAAACATTACTTTTTCACATTATATAATTGCATACCAGTAATGTACAATAAAGTGTGCTATTTGCATCAGCTGGCCCATTGAAACATGATACAAATTTATCAGGTAAATATTCAGTCACACACAAACAAATACACACATGTATATCCTTTGATTTTCTACTACTTTACACACAGTATTATTGCTGAAAAACTCAAGTAGAACAGAATCTTCTTATGGTAAGTTATGTGAACAGAAAAGACATGATCGTTTTCCTAAACAGTTAATTTATCATATTTGAAAAAATGCCTGAGATGTAATTTTGGCTTCATAGACTAGTTTTATATCTGTATATCCTATAAACTTTAGGGCAGTGCATAACTATCTTAAGTTGAGATGCAGATAACTATTTAAGTAGATAACTATTTTAAGTTAAGTTATTGATGGGTTAAAAACTGTGTTTAAATGTTATTTTTAAGACTTATATCAAAAGTCCAGCTTAGGAAAATGACTGGGTTGTATTCATGTATTCCTGTATTCATGTGAATAATAGAAATTCATGAAACATTTTTAAAGGACTAGATTTATCATGATAGACTTAATAGAAACATTTTAAACACAAGTAAATGCATGAGAAGCCCTGGTAACAGGTGATAGAACTGACACAGATTTTATGTTTTAAAAACTGTTTTTCTGCTTTTACCTTCGTATCACTTTCATCTTCCATTTGTCTCTGAATTCCTCCTTTGTTCCCTTTGCTGAGTTCATGCATATGTTGGGCTTTATTTTGCTTTGTAGTGCTTTGTTTCTAAGACGTTGCTAATAGTTAACATGTTATTGCTGAAAAAAGTATAATTGAATACCCTAAAAAAAAAAAAAAAGGAAAAAAGGCAATTACAGTTTTCACCAGAATACCTATTGTTAGCACTTGACAACTCTTGGCAGGTTGGGAGAATAGAATATTTATTTGGAATATATTATGGAAAAGACATTTCTTATTCTCAATTTAACTTCATTAGTCCTAGTTATATGTCACTTATTATGGATGGGATGCTATTAAAGCTTTTAAAAACAAGATTTAAGTGAAATTCAAAAACTTATGTCCAAAATTGTGACTGTTAAAACACACACTCAGCTGTCACCTGAGTCTCTGCGTGCCTTGCATTTTTAAATTGCAGATTTCCAGGGATATAGAGTTGTGCCTCAGAGCTTGTGCAAAGCTTCAGCCCTTGCCAGGCTAAGCAGCATCACACTTAGCCTGATCCTAACACAGTCAGGCCCCTCATTCTTGTCCCTATTTGTAGCCATTTTCAAACAAGAAACAGCAAATGATGTCCATCAAAATTAGTTCTCTCTCTTTTAAAGCTGGAGATGGCAGTGGCAGTGTAACAACAATATCACTCACCTTCAGATCTACTTCCTCCCTGAGGATTCAATCCCATGGAAATGTAATGATATTCATGGTAGTTAACAGGAAAGGGAAAGGGACTGTTTGCAGTCTCTCAAAACTGTATAATTGTTTTTTTTAGTATAGGTTAGTCAGACTTGAGCCTACGTCCCAGTGATGGACAGGAACTACATGGGAGCACTGGACAAGCTGATCTTTTATTTCTTCCTACCTGAATTGGTTTTAGCACTGGAGAACTCTTGGAAAAACACTTTTCTCTTACATTATAATGAAGACAAAAGTGCCAGCATCTCCACTCCAAATAGCAAGATATTCTTAGGAGCTACAATATATCAGTGTTCAGGTTGCAGCCAAAAAGAAAAAGAACAAATGCTACAAAATCCCTTGAAAGAGACACTATTACAATGTTTTAGAAAAATATTCAAAGCTACTCTCTTGCCGTGAGTGAGGTTCCGGAAAGAAAAATTGAAGACGTAGCATAGTTACCTACATAGCTTTGATTTCATGTTTCTTCCCTCCCAATTTGTGTTACTTACCAAGAAAATAACATATCTAAATTTACACAGAGAACACATTTTTTAAAGATGGTAGTGAAAAAACATTTCAAAATCACTAGTCATCAAAAGGTAACACAATGATATCTGAGAAACTGGTTTGAGTCATTGCTGATTATTTTGTGTGTGTGTGTGTGAAACAGTGAGGTATCTGAAAGCATTCCTTTTTGTGGAACATATCTTAAGCAAGTTTAGCAGTAATACTAGTAACGTATAATTTATGCATGTCAGATGCTTTAGTATCAGACTCTAACTTGTCTTATCCAAAACTCATCTCTCAAGATAGTTTAACTATTCTCTTCATCTGTAGTGCATTGCCTCCATTTCAGACCCTTACACCCCTCCTCATGTTGTCCTGAATTTCTCAGTATTTTCTGGCCTATCAGAAATTGCAGGTAGAGGAAGCAGAAAATTATTGTACTTGCTAAGAAAACATTTTTATTTTTTTATCATTTTTTTTTCCACTCTAACTCACAGATTCTCTAAAATAGTTCTTTTTGTGCCATGTTCAAAGCATATGAATTTGTAGTTGTTATAATGAAATGAAGGTGATTACTCCACATTTAACAAAAAATATAAAAGGACCTCAAGGCCATTTATTCAATAAATTTCTTCTTAGGGTTTCACTTAGAAGAATAAAACTTGTTCAGTTTGATTATGTGGGAGTTACCTCCATTCTCCTTTGACTTTAGCTGAGTCAGTAAGCAATCCAGTTGGCTTCAACAGATCCATTCAGATGAGAAATACTTACAGGACTCAGTGGTAAGTGTCGTTTTATTTTGTTTGTTTTTGTTTTTGTTTTTAATTAATATCATTTGCTAACTTTAGCCACTCTACTAAGAATGGCAATTACTGCGACACAATGACTGTGTCATACAGAAAAGGACTTCTCCTATTTTTGTTCTCAGTTATCTACCAGAAATGAGGGATGGAAGATTACCTCTCTGTTACATGTTAGGAGGTGTATTCAATTGACTGCAGCATTTCCTGCTATAATTACCTACAGGGATGTTGTTTTCTTTAGAAATAATAAAGTTTCCAATGGTGTAGTAGACACAAGAGTGGAAAACATGAACTCACTGTACTAATATACAATATACATAAAATATACAATTCAGTCATAGCTTCTCTCCTTCCTTTGTCTCAGATACATTATTAGAAAGGTTAAGAGTTTTGATTGATTTTTTTTTCTTTTTTTTTCTTACAGGCAACCCAAAGCCTACATTCCAGTGGGGTATTTCAAATCAACTGTGAAATAAATAACCACTAATATTTTATTTAAATGCCTCTTCTCTCACACAAATTAAACCATTATTTTTAAATCATTAGGGGCATAATTTTGTGGATAATAAATATGCAGATTATCCTACTTACATGTATTCTATAATAAATTACTTTTCATTGAGACATTAATGAAGCAATAAGGCCATAAGAAGCATTTAGAAAATTCATTGAGACAAGTGTTCTGGAGGATTTCTCTCTTCCAAGAGCCATCTTGACTCAGGCAAGCTGAACAGAGATGTACTCCCCAGCAAAACCTGACCTGTCAGGCTTCTCATTTCCATGGTAGAGATTGTAATTACATTTAAAATTAAACATTCTAGTGGGAATGAAGAGCAGGAATGAGGGCTGGTTTACTAACAACTGCTCAGAGTGATAGGAGCTAATATTTAAATTTTGCAAAGCCTCACATTTCATTTTCAGTTGAAATGTTTTGCATTGTACTACTTCTACCTGAGGAGGCCATAAAACTGCTGCTCCACAGTACTGCCGTCCTGTTCATTTACATCATCTGGAAATTGAACATTCCAATTATAATTCCTACCTTTTCACTGTTATGTTAACTCATTTTTACCACTGTAAATCAACTGATCAAAAGTTCAGTCTTTTTTTCTTATTCCCAGTGGGGATGACTTTCCGAGACAAGGCTGAAATTAAAACAACATGATAATGTCTTTCACCTGCCAAGCTGACTGGAGGGTCAGTGGCAGTCTTCTCCCCACCCTCCCACCCCCCCCAAAAAAAAAAAAAAGGAAAAAAAAATGAGAAAAACAAAAAAACAAACAAACTTGCAAGGACTGTAAACAGGACACGTAGGAAAGCTCAGAGTTTTGGAGATGCCTAAAAACCAAGGAGATTCCTTTTACAGAACATCTGTCATGGAAAGTTGAGGGTTATTTCTTTGTTGTTTTTTTTTGTTGTTTGTTTGTTTGTTTTCCTTTAATCTAAATTTTAAACAAGTATATTATCCACTAAATGACACCTTACATGACATGCGTTTGTCAGTATATAAATATTTTAAGTTTTGCAGTATGTTTCATTTACCTATATTTTACTTCCATTAATTTTTAGATATATTAAGGAAAGTTCAGGATTAAAGAAAAACTTTACAGAAGACAAAATGTTTATACTGAACAATGTATACTATGAATCCGAGAATACATAATGTAATACATTTATGATATTTATATGACATTACATAAACAATGGCATATAATGTAGTACACCAAGCCATTATATACCACACTCTATAGCTTATTACCAGTGAATGCTAGAATTTATTTGTTACTTTCAATATTCTCCTAATTTTGTACCAATATCATTTTTAGAACTTATTAAAAACCTTTTTAACCACGATATAATTAATAATCACATGGATTACACTTAATTAACAGCTTATAAACTGCTAATCTTTGTGACATGCTAATTGTTTGAAGGTTTATATTTGTATTACATTTTTCATCACACAAGCTATGTATGTGTTTAGAGCACATTTCTCTTCTAATTTTATACCATAAATCCTGGTTCATGTTACTGTGTCAACACTAGCACAGTAGTGGAAGAAAAGAGTAGAACTGAAAAACACAAACTTTGGTTTGAGGCTATGTCAGGGAAGTCAAAGAAAAATGAAAAATCTTTACATGTTGCCCTTCTTCTGAAAAACCCTCAGAGCAGAGTAGGGGTGTAACTCACAAGGGAGAAAAAGAACCCACCAACACAATAAATTCAAAAATAGCTCAAGTCTGCACATCTGTAGAGTTACTGAGACCATGTATAAATATTTCTTATAATTGAGGAGACTACGTAGGAAAAAATACTGTTGATCCAAACCATCCTGTGCAACTTCTGTTTGAAAAGAAAGATGATGTACATCCCCTGGCTCCAGCTCAAACCATTCATTTATTCTCAACATTTTCCACTAAGGAAATCATTTTGACATTTGCAGCTAGCACTTTTTGAGGAAACCATCTTGTCTCATGTCTGAGAACAATCTTCCAGTAAATGTGATCTAGTCCTTTTCAAAGATTTATGAAGAAAGGGAATGTGAACTACTATATAAAATGTGACAGTTTGTACTTTCTATGGAGAGAAGAGTAATTTGCTGTGGGCAACTTCCCCAACAGTCAAAAATAACTGCCCTCCTAAAATAAAGACAAAGTTTCTGTGTCGACTGAACATCTGTGAGTTCTGGGTGTGGAAACCCACTCTTCAAGACTTTAGGAAAGGAATTTTCGGTCTGCTCTGCATGCTGGTCAGTGACATAGACTGCTTTCCTTTCCAAAATTTTTCTTCTCTGTGGATTGTGCTATAGCTCCGCAACTGTTTCCAATCTAGGTGGATTCACTCCAGAAGATATCTGAAGTCTCAATATCTACTGTTACTGGTACCACTGCTGCCACCACTACAACTACTATTAGTACTACTACTGTTGCTGCTGCTATTACTACTACTACTACTGTTTACTATATTTCTGTTTCTCTGGCTACTAAATTTTCTTTTCCCTAAAGGCAAAACGTAGCTTTGTTTTGTAGCATTGCCTTGTCTAGAAATGTGTCCTTTCAGACTTCTGCAAGGAAATTATCTTTATGTATCATTATCATCTTTTAAAGATGAAATGGGCTGAGTTTTGCTCCTATTAGTAAGCATCACAATGCTATGTTTTCTGTGGAACTGGCCTTTTATCTTTCTGTGACTCTATTCCTCAACTTTTTTGAGAGGTTCATCATTATAGTATCATAGAATCATAGAATCATGGAATGGCTTGTACTGGAAAGGACCTTAAAGATTATCTAGTTCCAACCCCTCTGCCATGGGGTCCCAGCCCACTACACCAGGTTGCTCAAAGCCCCATCCAACCTGACTTTGAACACCTCCATGGATGAGGCATTCACAACTTCTCTGAGCAACCTTTCCAAGTGCCTCACCACCCTCTGAGTGAAGAATTCCCTCCTAACACCTAATCTAAATCTCACCTCTTTTAATCTAAACCTGTGTCCCCTTGTTCTATCACCATCTGCCTTCCTGATTGCTCTCCATCTTTTTTATAAGCACCCTTTAAATATTAAAAAGCTGCAATGAGGTCTCCCCAGAGCCTTCTCTTCTCCAGGCTGAATGTCCCCAGCCTTCCTTCATAGGAGAGGTGCTCCAGCCCCCTGATCAACTTCGTAGCCCTCCTCTGAATGCATTTTAACAGATCAACATCCTCCTTTTGCTCGGGGCCGCAGACCTGGATGTAGTACTCCAACTGGGGCCTCACAAGGGCAGACTAGAGGGGCACAATTGCCTCCCTTGACCTGCTGGCCACACAGTCACTCCTCTGTTGATGCAGTCATGCTTCACAATCATCTTGTGAGAAAAATACATTAAAACACTGGTCTTGAGAAAACAGATTTATATATATATATATATATGTATGTAATAGTGAAAATAACAGAAAAATAATCTGAGACTTATAATGAAGTGTTTATTATTATTATTATTTATTTAGAAAGTCATCTGATCCTTAATAGGACATTTATTTTGCCTAGGACATATACTTGAAAAAATAGTAAAGTTTTCTGCAGAGAAAGACTGTCATCACAGATGTAAATATCTATAATATATAATAAAGGCTAAAGCAGCCAAACAAATAAGTGATGTCTAATGTTTCATATCCACATGGAACATGATATTCCTCGATTCTAAAATGGAAGTGTAAGTGCCATTCCCACAGCATGGGAAGACTGTGTTTGTTTGTTTCCACTTCATATTTCCCTAAGGACACTTTGCTCTGCCAGTATAATTAGGATGACATTTGGAGCTGCTGTATGTCAATGCAAGAGTAAGAGACACTGTGCAGCTTGACAAGAGATTATGATGACAAGTCAATTGCTGTTGCAATATCAATATTTATTCCCTCAGTCCTTGTGTCTTATTTTTGCTTCCCTTTTTCTATTATGCATAGAATAAAGTCTAAAACTATCTTGGTGCTGCAACATATTTTTTTTTATTCTAGACATCCTTGCTTTTTCTCTGTTAATTTTGATCTTAAATCCTTTGCCCTCTCAGGTGAATGCTAGTTAACCCTTTCACTGGTGCCATCTACTTGCATCGAATTTATTGACAATTGATGTTATACAACTTTTCTAATAAGCTTATGTATCTGTTTGAATTAATTTAATATTGCTTTCAGAACTATAATGATTTTTTTTTTCAGTTTTTGTTGTTTCACTAACAGCGAGTACATAAGGTACAGCAGTTGCTTTTAAACAGGCAATACTTGCCAGCACTGCATAGCATTACCAAAGGTTACTGAAAGTTTATTTTTGTGAAGATTAAAAGAGAGATGTGGTTACCAGCTGGTCCATACTTTCTTTTTATAGTGTATCAGAAATAATTTACTGTGAAGTGGAGTTAGACCATCAGGTAGATCCTGATGAACGTTTCAGCATTTTTTCTGTGGAATAATGTAATAACAACAAAGCACAGCAACACAGATGCTGGAGTTCAGAGCCAGCAGTGAAGCAATTACATTTAATTGATATTAGTTTAGCCTGATTAATTTTCTTTTATATTTGCCTGATTTTATTGCAGAAAACATAAGTATAATTATGTTCAGTGATACATTTTTCTAAGAAAGTGTTTCACTATCTTAGGGATATATATCTATCTGTTTATAAATATATTTAATTCATACCAAAGGCACAATTTCATTGCTAAGATTTTCTTAAATGAATCAGAAAACCATTCTCCTAATTTGAAGGTCTGTTGAGCTTTAATGCATTAGCTCTTTGTTAAGAATTGTGTTTGTTTATAACAAATTATGTTATTGGTCTATAACAAGGATTTTGTAGATGTATGACCTCGTTAAATTTTTATCTTACCGCTAGATGGCAGTGTCTCTTCCAGCCTTCTTTGTGTTTCTACAGGTCTCCAAGACATTTATTTCAGAACCGTTCAACTTCTGTTAACCATTCAGCATGCACAATGTCAATATCAAATTCATTTGTTTTCACTACGAAACATAAGGTAAATACCAAAAGAATTAATGATGATTTCCTATTTACTGTAAGTGGGTTACAGGTGTTTATTGTTGCCCTATTTTGAAGTGAATTTTATACCTAATTTCACTATATCAATATGATAAGATCAACCTGTGATATAGCTGAACTTTTCTGCAATCAATTATCAACTCATCTATTTTCATGTTTATGTTATGTTTTTTTTTCTTTTACTGTCACTTATTACCTGACTGTATGGTGCTCCAGATAATTAAAATAATAATACCTCTTTAATGCATAAAAAGAGAGAAAGAGATCTGGGGGTTGAGGAGAGAGAGAGCCCTTTGTGTTATATTCTTATGCTACACTCCTGTCTTCCAAAACCACTGGAGCCACTGGGATTTCAGCTAGGTATTTGTAAATTCAGCATAGTGAAGCTCGGCTTCCGCTGTGATCTACAGAAACGTATGCCACTATCCAGAATACAACTGGAATAGTTACAGATGGGTTTGAATACAGTTCATTTGAGGCATTTATACATGGGCAGCCAGAATATGCTTTCTGTCTTGGCTGCCTCTGTAGTCGGCAATCAGACAGGCATTTCCATAGGCTTTTTTGTGTGCTGGGACAACAATTCACTCACCCATGATAACCTTGTGACAATCAAGCTCACACTTTTTAGATCACATTCTTATGACGTATTGTGTAAACCTGTGAAAACACTTGTCTTTCTCCATTACATCTATATTAAATGTACCATTAAACATTTTAGTTACCTAAAAGTTAGTTAGAAAAAATTTTACTTTAAATTGAACTCCTCTCCATTGATTAAAATCAATGGAGGAAACTCAGGATAAGTTGAAGCTAAGCTTTATAAATTCTTCCCTTAAGTGACCCTGGATGTTTAGAATGAGTCTGCAAGCATATGGTAAAATTATCTGTTTCTTTATCAAAAGGGGATATTTAACATTTACAGTTTGTTGAAGTTCCATCAGAGAAGAAGCTTAAGAAAAGCAGTTCTGAGCTCTTCTCACTTGGAGTTTCTCTGGTTTAACTGGAATGTTCCTACCCATAAAGTTTTGTGTGCTGCCACAGCTACTGTGTCATCACAGCTGGATGCAACAGCTCTGAAACCATAAAGACACGTTAGCAGCACATTTTACATCAAGTTGTTATTTTGAGCTAAGCAGTGAGAGCTAGATAAGGGAAATCTTGATTTTTAGAAAAACTTTTTGTATTCAGTTTAAGCTGAAAACAGAAATGAAGTTTACAGGTTGTGAAATAGTATGCTGTTACCTCTAAATTATGGTGAGAGCTTCAGCCCTTCATTCACACAAATGCCTGTCTCCATCACTTCACAAAACAGAACTGAACAGTACCTAGCCAAAAGATTTCAAAATCTTTGTATTTTTCCTCTTACGTAGAGCCTTTTGTAAACAACAGCCTCAAATTAAACAGTTACAACAACTTTTTCTTCTCTTAATGCTGTCTTTTCCTTCCTTTTGTTGGTCAGAATCTCTCTTTAGCATGTGCTGCTTCATCTTTTATTCCTTGAGGTGTCTCAGCTGAAAACTATTTTCACAAGCAACTCCTAATCTGTTGTGGACTGTAAATTATCAATCATTTCCTCTTTCCCCATGGCTGCACCCAGATTACATCCAAAGGATTTTCTGGTGAATTCATTTATTTTATTCTCACCTACATAATACCTTGGCGCTGATGAACAAACACATTACAGAAGCAGTTTGGAAAGAAGCTGAGTAGGAAATGTGGGACATCTAATATCACTGAAAAACTGGCAGCATGGCTTCATTCATTTGCATTACACAGGAACAGATAATGAAGGCTTTGAGCAAATAAAGACTAATTGATTGCTGTTTTGTTGTTGTTTTCTTAGAATGGGTGTTCTGTTTTTATTTGTTTGTTTTATTATCATTTTACTTTTATTTATTTATTTTTATTCATGTTTAATTTATGATGTGGAGTGACCATGGTCCAAAATCCCATTATACTACTGCGGTTCTACACACAACATAGAAACACCTCCCCTGTTATAGAAAACTTTTCAGACAAATACACAATGCTCGGAGAAAGAAAATCTCCAACATAAAGGTGGAAGCACAAAAGGAAATGGTAAGATGAGGTATTAAAGACAATAAGTTTGTTCCATTTTGATAGAATCTTTGTATTCTTTGGGAGAGAGAAGTCTGCTTTGCAGATTGCTGTTTCCAAATACAGTAGATCATCAAGTACTTTCCAACTTATGTGACCACCTGTGACTATTTTAATATGACAGATTTTGTCAGAATATTTTCATTACGAATTACGTAGGGAAAATCACTCTAAGTCAGAAGTGATTATCCTCTGTATAGCTCTCTGTGCTTCTCTTTCAGGCAACAGGATTATGGTGAAAAAAATCTATGCTTAACATACACAGGAGTCTACAATGCCTGAGCTATAGTCGTTAACATATAGCTTTATTAATTCTCAGAAAGAACAAAAGTCTCTTCTGATGTTTTGTGCTGTGACTTTTTCTGATTACTTCTTTAGAGGCAAATATCTCAATATGGCTCCATTAAACCACAAAGATGGAGAAAAAATTGTAAAACTTTTGATCGTGAGTATTCACAAAGCAGATCATATTTTCACATGAAAATATGTAGGCCCTATGTTGCATTTCTCTCTTAATTTATGGAAGAGATGACTATACTTCTGCATGTTAAAACACCAAGAAATTCAGAATATTTAAATGCCAGACTCATTTGCCATTTCAGGTGATCTGTTTTCCTAAGAAGAGAATGATCAATCTGTTGATAAAGTCAGTTCTGCAAGTAATTAAGAACGTCACTCATAAATACATGCTTGTTGATTCAATGTCACAACACTTCTACTCTGCACAAGAATTAAAAACTGTGTAGCCTACAGTAATAGAACTAAACGTCATATTATCAGAAAAGTTCAGGACTAAAGAAAAGTTATTTTGTTATATAGTTACCCAATAAGCATTGCAGTTAATCTCTATCTATCTATCTATCTATCTATCTATCTATCTATCTATCTATCTAATAAACGAATATCCTATAGGATATAGGATATTTAAGAGAAGGCCTTAATAAGAAGGCTATATCCTTCTTATTCACTATAACAAATAAAGAGCAAATATAACATCAAATATTGCAACAAGAACATATTCTGCAGAACATATGTTTTATCACTTCAGAAAAGAATGCTAAGCACATGAATGAATCACAGAATATTTCATTAGTTATTTAGGCTCACATTTAAATTCTGTTTGTTTTTCTCCTTCAAATTTATCAGATATAATCATTTTGGTCTGAAACCATAGCTAATCTGATCCAGAATCACAGCATTCTCCCTTTTATCTTTGACAGAATATTCACAGAAATATTTTCACGTTTACTGTCAAGCAGTCTAAATACTAGAATTTTCATTATGTCTTAAGAATCCACCAGAGTTTTGAAAAACCTTGGGAATGAACTAGGCAGCACCTCTGTGCTAGCAAATAAAGTAGGATCATAATCTGATTGATTTGATCAGAATCTGAATTGAAATTTCTTCATCTTTTTCATTCCTTATCAAACAAGTAGAGAAATCTCCTGTAGTTTTTTGTTTGTTTGTTTCCCTAGCTAAAATTCAAGGCAGAAAGGCAGAAAACGTGCAAGCTTATTTTATATATATATATATATATATATAACTTTAATAAAATACCTGTTCTAAGTGTGGGAGCTAGCTTATGAGGACAGAGAATCTTGTTTTATTTATATCAGTTATCTTATAGCTGTGGTGAAGCATTACTATAATAATGTGTTCAGGTATTGACAGCTCTCTTTCCATAATGTGTTCGGCCACAACCAAATTATTAGATTCTAGTTGTACTTCAGTTCCTCTGCCTGAGTTCAGTAAAAAATCAGAGATTTATTCATGATCATGAACAATGTTTGTCACGAAATGGAAGATTCACTCCAGAAGTGAATTTAGTCAACCAGAATAGTTTTGACTGTTAACATATCATACAAAAGTATCTAATAATTCACACATTCAGACCATGTCTCAAACAAATAGACAAAGAAAAAATGATCTTCAACATGGCTAGTAGGTACTAGCCATACTGATGCAAATCTAGTAAAAGTGACTTTTGTGGTCATTCATATTCAGAAAAGCTGGACAACACAGCTTTGGATATCTGAGGCAGAATAGAAGAGGAAATACCAGAATAATCACAAATTAGGTTTCTTGTCTGAAGAGAGGAGTCTGAAAGGAAGCCTGAAAAGGGATAAAAATGATATCATGAAATTGGAAAAAAAGAGATGAGGAAAAGAAAAAAAAAAAGAAGAAGAAGAAACTGATAACATTGATATTAGAATAATGGTCTGTACATTAATATATTTAGGCTGCAAACTAGGAAAAAGAAATAATATATATATTTTTTAATTACCAGAGAAATGTGGTTCTGAAACAATTCCAATAGGAGAGCTGTTGACAAAAAGCAAATTGATTTGATAAGGAAGTGCAACACTTAAGGAGTTACAGTACAAGTTAGACAACCCAGAGAAGAATTAATAATTGGGCAAAATGTTGGAGTGCTTAACTGAAAGAAAAGAAAAAAGTTACAGTTTAATCAACATGGTATTTTTTGTTTACAGATCCTCTTCTCAGGCTTATTTAATAAACTAGTATTTTTTGTCATTGGTATTGTGTAAGGATTAGCTAAAGAGGTGAGACAGAATGTTTGAGTAGCAATTAATAATGTAGATTATGTTTTTGTATAAGGACTTGAAGGGAAAATTACTTCAAAACTTATTTTTTTTTTTATTCTTGAATATAAAAATATATTGAGAAATATAAAGAAACTTCTGGGATGCTAAAATGTACTCTTGTGTTGAATAATGTGAAAATACTTTTCTGAAGTCTCTTTTTCAGAAGAGCATACATTTAAAAATCTGAATATCTGATCCACTCAAAGAAAAATCCAAAATATGATAGCGTGCT
The DNA here is from genome assembly GCF_040182565.1 of Anser cygnoides. NCBI lineage: Eukaryota > Metazoa > Chordata > Aves > Anseriformes > Anatidae > Anser > Anser cygnoides. The sequence continues at coordinate 108,820,324 of NC_089875.1, forward strand.
GAAGGAAATCAAACAGAAAATTATTCTGTCTTAAAGAATGAAAGCTAAAATCCCTGAAACTGCAATCATTTCTGACAATTGCGTAACATTTCAGCAAAAGTCTTGTTTTTGTTTTTGTCACTTATATTATCTAAGAAAATGAAAACCAAGCTAGCCTACAGTTTTGTTTTTCCGCCGCATTTGTCTGACAACTTGTTTATTTCTTATATTCTTATTTTCATCCTGAAGTGTTGGTGTTGATGAAAAAATCCATTTTGGTCTGTAGCTGATGCAAGAGCATAGTTATCAATTACATTTATAACATTATTTGCCTTTGACATTATGGCTATTATTGGAACTGCCCCTTTTCCCCACAGGGGCTAATTAGCTTTTGCTACTTCATTGAAGCTGATGATGGAACTCAATGGCCAGAAGATAACTGGAGGGTCCTTTTTAATAATCTTGTTTGTCATAACACTTTCTTTCGTGCTGAGTAATTTGCTTGCTCAGCTAGTTGCCTTGGAAGATTTACTGCCGTTTGCTCACTGTTGAAAGACACATTCCCATCCACAGCGCAAAACCAGCACACCATTTAAAAAGTTGGCAATTAATGATCTTAAACATAAGATCATTTTCAGTATTTATATTTAGGTGGACTAAAACTTACACTTATACAATCATTTAATCAGTGATTAACTATTATGTTCTATTGTATGGATGCCATAGGTTTATGACATACAATACTCACACACCTACAAAATTACCTAATTCTGCCCAAGGATCTATCTAGTAAAGCTGACAAATTCTTTGTCAGTGCTAGACATTTGCTTGGTCTTTATGTCACTGATTCTGTTTGCAAAAATTTAAGTTCACTCCTAAGTTGTTTCCTGCCCTTCTTGTTTCAGTTATATTCAGTATATCCTTATATTCAGTTCAAGAATTTAATCCCGTGTCTGTCTGTTTGAGGAATCTCATTTATTTATAAGTCTGAAGTGTAAAGAAACTAGTAGGTGCCTTCTTTCTTCCTAGTTAGTGAAATGTCATAGATGCTTTTGGAAATTTCTATAAAAAACATTTTTTTCTAAGTCTAGGAAAAAAAAACCACACAGATGAATTGATACAAATTTAAGCTTTTTATATTATATTTCATATAACATTATGAAGTGGTATACAAGGTTGTATCTTTCATAAATCTAGTTCAAGACCAGTGAATTTATTACTAGTCTTCAAACAAGAGTCCTAAAGTTTTAAATAGTTTTTTAATAACTGCTTCTAATTTGAGGGATTTAAAATAAATAAATAAATAAATAAATAAATACAGGTGCACTAGGTACTTTGTGTTTAGCTTCTTAAAACATTGGGAATGGCTTTTTTCAGGGTACCTAATACTGGAGGCTTAGAGATGAAATTTCAGAAATGTATCTGCCTACCCACAAATCATTTTAAGTCTCTTTTTCCGAATTGTCATCAAAGCTTAAAAAATGTTTACCTTATTATATGTATTATTTATAGAAGATATTTGGGGAAACAATAAACAGCATAATATTCCTGGGATTTGTTTATACCATGTTCAAGTATTAGAACAGAATTTTAGCTAATAAATTTTACAGGAATAAGGTTCCTTTGAGTTCATTAAGTTGTTAGATAAACAAAGGATACCTCTTTCTGACATTTCATATACATAATATTTCCATCTCCTAGTCTATAGGCAAGTAAGGAATTATGAACTGAGCTTTTTTTAACAGAAGTATTAGTAATACTTTTGTTAAACTAGCCCATTATCATTCCTACCACATTTATTTTTCTTCCCACAGTACATTTTAGGTTTTGTCCTAGAGTACGCAATCTCTTACAGGCAAGGACTGCCATTTATTCCAGTACAATGAAGTTCCAGCTAAGCAGACCTCTGTGTGCTTCTGCAAAATAACCAGTGGTACTAAGTGGAATTAATCAGAATCACAGAATCACAGCAAGGTTGGAAAAGACCTCCAAGACCATCTGGTCCAACCAGCACCCTACCAATGTCACCCACGAAACCATGTTCCTAAGTACCAGGTCCAACCTTTCCTTAAACACCCCCAGGGACGGTGGCTCCACCACCTCACTGGGCAACCCGTTCCAATGCCTGACTACTCTTTCTGAGAAGAAATGTCTCCTAATTTCCAACCTAAACCTCCCCTGGCGCAACTTGAGGCCATTCCTTCTAGTCTAATTCCTGTGACATAATTAATATGTAGATATAGTGAGCACATTGTAATTTAGGACTGTTTTGACAGAATTGAATAAAGAAACATAGCATTTCAGTGGACAGAAAACCATGGGGGAAAAGATCTGCAGAAAGTTATGAATGCTTTTTTTTTTTTTTTTTAAGATGTCTCTGTGTGTCTGCTTTAATGTTTCTTCACCTTTGGCAATCTGTTTTGCAGTAAATGAATTCCTGTATGCTTATTGTATAGTACACATTTTAGGATTATATAATTGATATAACCTGTTTTAATAAGGCAAAAGCTTTGTTGTACAAAAAATTAGGCAAACAAGGTCTTAAACATCATCCCTATAGATGGCAGGTAGGGCCCTAAATTGAGATATAGGTCCCAGAAAATGCTGGTATTCAAATCTGTGAAGAGAGTTGGAGCAGAACCAAGAAATATTTTCACTGAAGTAGTGCTGATGTAGACCAAATAAGAATCTTTCTTTCCTTGTTTACTAGGACAAATCCAGTAGTATATTTTCTGTGGAATTAAATACCTAGATGAGAAACAAATGCACTCCAAGGTCAGGACACTACAAAATAACTTTGACTTTTGCATTCTGTAAATGCTTCTGACTATTTATAATCAGAACAGAATGGAAAAGAATGGAGAAAAGTATAAAGAAAAGGTGCATTTTGTGTAAAAATTAAATTTTGTGTTAATAGAATCATTTCTCCATTTAAGAAAAAAGGCATTCAGCATTGCTGAAAAGGTATTCAGCACTGCTTTGTGCTTTAGTTTTCTGTACAGGCTTACTGGTGCTTTTGATTCAGAGAAGTGATGAGTTCAAAAACCTATTCATTTCTGTCAGTGGGGATAAACATAATTTAGTCAGTTGAGTTTAGTCAGTTCAGTCAGCACAAATTAGTTTTGCTTTAAAACTTAAAGAAAGTTGTGGGAGTCCTTCTTTTTTCCTCCCTTTGTCTTAAAGTAGATGTTACTTTATCTTAAAATAGATGTTACTTTGTGAAAACTTATTGCCTGCCACTTTGAAAAGGAAGTTTTCCCCTGATGGTTAAAAATGATGGGAAAGGCAGTGAGATAGTTGTTCATCAATTAGATGGAAGGCCGCAATGTCAGTATGTTCAATGTGTCTCAGAAGGTCTTGCAAGCTAAAGAAGACATAGAAAAACAAAATAATATAGTCATATAACTAGTGACCTTCAGTTCATCTTTACGGTAGTGCTAGAATTATCTCATACCTAATTACCACCAAGACAGAGGGTGTTGTTCTTTTATCTACACTCCTGTCCTCTGTTCATAGCTTCTTTGTGCTGAGATGGATATTTATTTGGTGAGGAAGTTCTGGGAGCTAAGACAGCAGAAAGATGTTAACTCTTTTCTTCTACAGGCCTAGTTTTCTGCATTTAATGGAGTGATTATTTCTATTTATTTCAAAAAGCTGATAAGTATTCAACATAAAGTCTGCCCTGGCTTGGAAAAGCATAAGACTCATTAAGAAGGCACAAGAAAAACATGTCTGAGCTAAGACTGTGTGTGTGTGTGTGTGTGTGTGTGTGTGTGTGTGTGTGTGAATTTTCTAAACCTTGCTGAATATAAGTGTAGTTAAAACACCATCCCCTCTTTCATCTCTCACTGCATATTGCTGATGTCTTTCGACACCACTGAGAGAAGAAGGAACCAGTAGGTGTTTAGTGAACAGAGCTATGTTACAGAAGAACTGACTGGGTCCTCAGATGCAGCCTTGTTGTCTGAGAGGAGAAAGCTGTAGCACGGAAAATCTGTGCTGTCTTCTATTGCTTTGCTGCATCAAGTAGCATGAATGCATTTGTGGAAACATGGCTCCCCATCTTCACTGTATCATTTTATCTTTTCTTCTCTTCCTACCTCATTGACAGCACATACCAGCCTTTCTCTATGTTTGTCAGAGTGGATAAAATGAATTTCCTAGAGTTCATTGAATATTTGTGTGATGAACTTCTCCACCTTCTTCTGCATATATAAATGAAGGGAGGCCACTTTCTTCTCCCTTCTCATATAGTTTTGAGGAGATCAGAGCTAGCTCTCAGCTATTGCACTTGTGAGAAGCATGGGAGCACTGACATATTGGAGGAGGACTGTGGAAGTTTAGAAATGTAGTGTGATTTTATAAGCACATCTAAACTTCTGAACCTTTTGAAATTAATCTGGCAAGTAAAAAATATATATTTTTACCTTAATTGCCAGATCTTCTTGAATACACCAATACGTTGCTAAAACAACTGTAAATTAGCAGAGCAGAAACACATTTTGAGAGAATAATAGTAGTGAGAATGTTGAAGCTTTTCTTCTATGTGCTATCCTATTTCATTTGTACAATACAATGATATAAGGGAGACTGAATCAGCCTGTAATTCTCTGCACTAAAGATTAATATGCAGTGCTTGAAACCACTGCTTCACTTGTCAAGTTCTCTCATTAAATCTTGAATATTTTTAAACTGTAAGAAGACAATACTGCAGGGCACATCTGCTAAACTGTAGATGTAGGTAAAGTGTCTGTGACATAATTAACATTTCTTTTTTTCTAGAATTTTAGATGGCCTAGAAAAACCTAGAAGGATATCTTGAATATGCCTACATTAGATTTCATAGGAAAAACTAAAACAACAAGCTCTAGTGACCCAAAGAGGGAAGTTGTAAATTTAAGCTTCTGTACATACAGGTAGATTTCTTCATAGGAGAATATTTAGTTACAGAACAATTTTTGATGAACAGTCAATAATAAGTGAGAGTCTGTAAAATTCCAGTCATATGAGACAGATTACTTTATTACTATCTTAAATAAAAAAGGTAGTAAAATACTGTGTTTTATCTTGGACACAGCTGTTCATTCACACATACACACACTGGGATGGGGGAGAGAATCAGGAGGAGAAAAAGTAAATGCTCATGCCTTGAGATAAAGACATTTTAATAGAAATGGAAGAGAAATAATATTAATAATAAGGATTATTATTAATAGAATGTACAAAGCAAGTGATGCACAATGTAACTGCTCACCACCAACTGACCTATGCCCAACCCATCCCCAAACAGCAGACCCCCATCCCAGCCAGCCACCTCATATTAAATGTTAAGAACATCCACACAACCATGTCACACAACCATGTGTGACATCACATGGTATGGAATATGCCTTTGGTCAGTTTGAGTCAGCTGTCCTGGTTCTGTCCCCTTCCAGTTTCTTGTGACTCCCCAGCCTCCTCAGAAGCAGGGAGATATGAGAATCTGAAAAGGCTTAGTGTAAGCACTGCTGTGCAACAGCTAAAATATCAGGGCGTTATCAACATTATTCTCATCCTAAATCCAAAACACAGAACTGTGTCAGCTACTAGGAGGAAAATTAATCCTATCCTAGCTGAAACCAGGACAAGGGGAAAGGGGGATCCTGTACCTTAAAAGATGGTTCATCAGTCTGCTGATGAATAATCACCACCAGGCCTGCTCCTGCGGGGGCTCTCCATGGGCCGCAGCCTCCTCCAGGCCACATCCACCTGCTCCACCGGGGGCTCCTCCACGGGCTGCAGCGTGGAGATCTGCTCCGTGTGGGACCCATGGGCTGCAGGGGGACAGCCTGCTCCACCAGGGGCCTCTCCACAAGCCGCAGGGGAACTGCTGCTGCCTGCCTGGAGCACCTCCTGCCCTCCTTCTGCACTGCCCATGGGGTCTGTAGGGCTGTTTCTCACTCCTGGCTTTCCTGACTGCTATTGTTCAGCAGTTCTTTTCCCTTTTTTCAATCTGCTGTCACAGAGGCGCAAACATCGCTTATTGGCTTGGCTGTGGCCTACAGTGGGTCCCTTTGGAGCTGGCTGAAACTGGCCCTAATTTAACATGGGGCAGCTGCTGGATTTTTCTTACAGAGGCCACCCCTGCAGCCCCCACAACCAAAACTTTGCCATGTAAACACAGTCCTGAAGGACCCATGAAAAGAGCTGGTATACTTCGTGGTAAAACATCCTGAAGAGACTGTTAAGTTTTTCAAGAAATAAGATAATATTGCCACATTACTGCATTCACTGGAACATTGTTGATGATGCAGTTAAGAGCAATGAGTCAAGCCCCCTTCAAAGTAAAAAGGAGCTAGAGACCTTAAATCAATAACAACAACAACAAACATATGAACAAAAATCTTTAAGTCATGTACACTGAAATTCTTTTGCTCTGTATCTTTAAACTACAGAAGTAGTACAACAGCGTGCTCTGACACTTAAAAGACAATTAAAATTTTCCACCTGGCATAGCTGCAGTGTACTGAAATGCTTTTGCTTAAAATAAAGATATTCAATAACTCTAGAGAATAGTCAACAAATAAAGGAGCAGTGCAAAACATTCATTCCAAAACTCTTTATTAAATCAGTCTCATCTGGTGTAGAATGATGCAAATCCAACTAGACTACAACTCCAGCATGTTTGTGACAGAATAATTGATTCTGGCTTGGGATATGTGTTTGAGAATTATGCTGCTGAGTACTCACTTCATATATATTTTACATCTGTATACATTTCCTAGAGCTGTTTCCATTAACATCTAGGCTTCTTTTCTCCTTAGTACTGCCATATGTAGTAATATGTAATATTTTATCTTGTATAATAACACACAGCTAAACTGTAACCTGATTTACACACATTTAGATTTGAAGTAATGTTTGTATTGCCTTCACTGTATAGCTTATTTCTGGGTAAAGAAAAGCCTGAACTTTTAAGTGTTCACAGATCTAAATAAACTTGTTAAATAGTAACATATTTAATTTATTGTTGAAACTGTGCAGATCAGCATCTTTCAAGTGCTCCTCCATCACACAATTATTTTTATTTTTACTTGCTCTGCAATGTACAATAAGGTCACTCTTTACTTTGCAGTATTAAGCAAATCTTCATATTCCTCTCTGTAATAAATTTTCTTATCTGCAGTATACATCAGTGCAAGGGAAGATTCTGCAACAACGGCTTCTACTTGCATTGAGTCCCTGTTATGAAAACCTTGGATATCGTCAGAAATCCTTCAGGATAACTCCCTTATAAATAATTAAGAGAATGATTCAGCTTCTTTGAAAATCAACAGCATGTTTTCCATATAACTAACTAACTAACTAACTAAATAAATAAATAAATAAAAAGCTTTAAAATATACTTTATATTAATGTCTTATATTAATTATATCTCTATAGCTTACCAAGGACAAACTGCCTGTACTGGTAACGAAGAGCATGGACACAAGCACGTTATCCCAGTTCTGTTAAACTGTTCTGGGAAGAGCCGATATGCATGGGCCAGCTGCCATTCAGGCTGCCAGTTCCCAGTCCTGATTTGGGGACGGACAACCATGATCTAAGGGGCTTTGGCCAACAATCACTTTGGATGTCATTGCCCTCTTTGGTATTGGGGTGTATAGCTGTAGACATGATGTACCAGCTGTCCAAAAGCAACAGAAGGGTTGTGAGGCTGTTTCAGCTGTTTATAAAAATGTATCCTCGTAAGTGGGAGGGAGCCAACCAACCAACCATACAAGTTGGTGTTACCTGGTTACTGCTGGAGGGTCTTGGTCATGTGCTACAGATTCCAAAAAGCAAAGATTTTATTATTATTATTATTTTTTAGAACTTATATAAAAAGTTAAAATACACCAGCTTGCTTCTCCAGAACTGATTCGTTTTTAATGTTCTTGAAGGGTTGCCAAGATTTAAATTGAACTTCTGAATTCAATTTTAGTTTGCAGAGTATGGTATTAGCCAATGCAATCCCTTTGGAGGGGTGGGTGATGAGGTGGGGGTGAAAAAAAAAGTTTAGGACCTTTTCATTAATAAAAATGCTTCAAGCTCTGTTTTCTCTCTGCAGATTTAAAATGCAGATGATGAAAAAGACTCCATAGTAGTCTGTCTATTCATATATTGTATATCGATGATGCTAAATGTAAGATATTAGGATTTAAATTACAGATAGGGATATTATTTTAATTTATTACATAATATGCATGTATAAATCCTATGTTTCCAACAAGCCAAACAGTTTCAGAATTGCAGGTCCTGTGCTCAGTGATACCCTTGCACAAGGGGACATCCTTTGCCTACAGATTCTGTGGACTTTATCACTGCTGTTAAGCAAATGATGCTGAGAGACAGCGTTTCTTTACTCTGTTCCCCACAAAATCCAGCCTCCCACAGCCTTATTTGCAGAACATAAGAGGAGAAGCAATACCCCACAGCAAAGCCATGGTTTATTTTACTGCTGGAATAACTAAAAGCTATGACTAATTAAATGCCCCCAAATATGTTTTTTATGGAAGTGGAAGATGTCTTTCTTGAACATTTTGTTTTCCATCAGTAAAACTTATCACTTTGTGCCTTGAAAACTTTGGCTATTCTCCCATTTATGGCTTCTGTGGATTCTGGGGTGGTGGAGAAGGGGAAGATAAATGCAAGATTTCTCCAATAGAAAAGCCATGAACAATCAACATTTGGAATACATTTAGAACACTGCATTTTCAGAATTGCAGAGTAGATTGCTTATATGTCCTGGGGGAATGCACCTGGTGAATTTAAAAACATTTTTAACTCTAATCTGGAATTCAGTGTGTCCTTACTATGCAGCTCTAGAGAATGATTTAAATAGCCTGTATATAAGGTCTCATTCATTGTACTATTTATATTTCTTGCATTTTAAAAATAGCTTTTGTAAATAAATAAGTAAAACAGCTGTTTGCTCTCTACTGTTGTTTCTATATGTACAGCAAGTTTTTCAACACTCTTTCCATAGCTGTGACTGACTTATGGACACAGGCCATAGTTCCCTTCAAATTTCAGTGCCTGAGTTTATGTGGGATATTTGTGGACATGGGTGGTGCACAGGGATGAAAAATGGGGATGGATAATAGGGATGGGTTGCATACCACAATAAATCCACAGCATGTCTCAGGTATGCATCAAAACTTGGAAAATTCTTCCAAAGCTCATCAAAAAGACTTAGCACAATAATCCCTTATAGTTTTATATAAACTAGTCAAGAGTGGGCACTACCCCCTTTTTCTCGTTTTCAGGATGTATCAGGGAAAAAAGTTTAAGATTTATATTGCCAGAAACTAAAGACATAACTGTAGTATTTACCATCATGATTTTCACCTTCACTGGTGCTTGCTACCTCCTAAGGTACAAAAAAACCCCATCCTTTACATCCTTTTTAGTTAACTAAAGGAAGCTTCCTGTCAAATAAAACAAAAATGGAATGAGCATACCCATATCCAAGAAACTGTGAAGGATCCTAAGCAAAACTGTTTTCCTGAGTACCAATTATATTTTGTTTTGTAGACATACCTTTAATGGTTATGTGCACTAAAGCTAAATGAAAAGCATTTAGAAAGTTAAAATGAAAGACTTTTGCCCAGATTAGAAAGTGTGCTGCAGTAGAAAATGTTCATAGGGCAAAGTAACATTTTTCAGCAAATATATGGAAGAAAACACTTCAAACTTTCCATTTGAACGTCAGTGGTAAACCTCTGTAAATATATATATATATATATATTGGTAAGAGCAGCCAAGGAAATCATGCTCCTGCCTCCTACAGATATGCTGGGAACAATGGTATGAATAAATTTATTTGTTAAATCTAAGAGTGCCATGAGAAAAATAACTGTTTTTGGTCAGCTGTAATAATTTCCGTTTGTTGCTTTAGTTGTTTGTTGTTGATGTTGTTTAATTTGGTATGTTTTTCCATAAATGTATTTAAAAGAAATATTAAACCTAGTTAAAAAGCAACACTGAAAAAAGGTTTCTAATGTGTAGTGGAATTATTTCTTTATCTTATTTTCAGAAATGTATACTACTTTTTTTTTTTTCTTTCTCAAAACAAAATAAAGCAAAACAAAGGAAAAAAAAGTAAAGAGGAAAAAAATCTAAGGGTTCCTACAAACTGAGATCACACACAGAAAATTAGAGCCTGGAAAAGTAATAGATTTTAGCCTTAAATATACTTTAAAGTTAATACTGAAAAAGACCTTTACAATGAAAGTGATTACACAACCATATCTCTATTGCTATATATAAAGTCATCTATGACATTAACATTTACTTTTAAATGTATATACTTGGAAAACATACAGCAAAATGCAGTCAATGTTGTGTTAGAAACCATACTTTTTTTTGAATTCCCTGAATACAGGATCAACAACTATGAGATATTAGGATAAGAAGCAAGTCAATTTGATGTATATTTTTAATCCTAAGTACAAAGTATCTGAAAGGAATAATGAAAGTAAAAGAAAGAAACCAGTAAGAAGCAACAAAGGGAACAAAATATCTTTAAAATTCTAGTTCAAATGAAGACAATGAGAAAACTATGAAGCCAGAATTGTTTCTATCATTTTTTTCAAATACTAGGGAATGCTTTAAGGCCTGAATTTTCAAAGGAAATTTGCTGCTACTTAAACAACAAAATAAGCACCCAAATTATCAAAAGATCCCAGCAGGTAGTAGAGAAGTGAGACTTTTTTAAAAATCTGCCTACAAGCATCACATAAAACTTCTCAGCACAAATATTATTCTAGTCCTTACACTAATTCTATGTCAAATTACTTAATAATTACATTATTAAGCTTAATATATGTGAATTTTATAGGAATTGGCAGAATCACAGAATAGCTGATGTAGGAAGGGACCTCTGGGTGTTGTCTGGTTCAACCCCCCTACTCAGAGACACCCTGACCATGTTGCCCAGAACCCTGTCCAGGTAACTTTTGAAGATCTCCAAGGAGGGAGAATCCACAACCTCTCTGGGCAACCTGTGACACTGCTCAGGCAGCCACACAGTAAAGAAGTGCCCATTGCATCTTGTCCTGGCACTAGGCACCACTGAAAAGAGTCCGGTTAAATCTTCACTGAATTTTCATTTCAGGTCATTGCAGACATTGCTAAGATCCCCCTTGAGACTAGTCTTCTCTAGGCTGAACAGTCCCAGCTCTCTCAGCCTCTCTTAATAAGAGTGGTGCTCCTGTCCATTAATTGTCTTGGTGACCCTGTGTTGGACTCTCTCCAGTATGTCTATGTCTCCTTTGTACTGAGGGATGCAGAACTGAACCCTGTACTCTAAGTGTGGCCTCACCAATACTGAGTAGAGCAGAAAAATCATCTCTCTTGACCTGCTGGCAATACTTTGCCTAATGCAGCCAAGAATACCATTAGCCTTCTTAGTGGTAAGGGCACATTGTTGACTCATGTTCAACTTGGTGTCTACCAGGACTCCTAGGTCTTTTCTGCAGAGCTGATTTCCAGCTTGGCATCCCCCAGCGTGTCCTGGTCCCTGGGGTTGTTCCTCCCCAGATGCAGGACTCTGCACTTTTCCTCACTGAACTTCATGAGATTCTTGTAAGCTCACCTCTCCAGCCTGTCAAGGTCCCTCTGGATGGCTGCACAGCCCTTTAGTGAGTCAGCCACTCCACGTAATTTCATGTCATCTATGAATTTACTGAAGGTGCACTCTAACCCATCGTTCAGATCATTAATAAAGATATTAAAAAAGACTGTGGGTCCTGTAATGAACTCTGGGTTATTCCGCTCATTACTGGCCTCCAACTAGACTTTGTGCCACTGCTGTGGAAGTTTTCCATTAATCTTATAGAGAACTAGATCATCTCTGCAACAGTAATGACTGTCTTTATTTGATTAAGAGATATATTATGTTGAGCTTCTCATTTAAATATAACACATTTACAGAGTGAAAATAGTGTTTTGTCACTCTAGCAGTTGGCAAGCTGCGAATTGGCAAATGTGACATGCACTATCGTTATTTCAAGATGGGCTGAATGGACAGATGCCTGCCATTTAGACTTCTTTTTTTTGCTTATTCAGATGCTACCAGGACAGCAGAAGACAACCAGCTCTTACCCCCTGAGAAATCACTTTAGAGTCTAACTGTACCATTGTAGCTACATTATGGTAAACTCAATAGCGCTGTCACCTGTGCTTTCTCCTTGAAATCAGTGGACAGAATTCAGCTACACGAGTATTGTTAGCACCCTGAAAAGTAGTAGCTATATCCAAACTGTCTACAAGAGTGGTACCTTGCTGGGCTGACTCCTGAGAACTCTGGGTGTTTTGGGAACATCACTTATTTACCTGAAACAAAACAGTGTCAGAATCAGTTATAAAAATTTAAAAGTGTGTCTCAAATGTACTTACAGAACAATAGTCTCAATAGCACTAAACTGAAATAGGACATCCTAGGTCATATGATTTTTACCCGATTTTCCTTTTTTAAGACTCACTGGTCTCGGAGTTTTATTCCCCACCCTTTTCCTAGTTTATCTTACAACCTTCACATGTCCTGGACAGGCAACATTTTTTCTTTGAAAATTTATTTTTCTACTTCTTTTTTTTCCCTTTTATGAAGACTGGTCACAACCCTTTCCTTATCTAACTTCAGTGTTTATCCCTAATTAACTTCATTCATTAACCTCTAAAGGTCTTCCCTTTGATCCTGAATAACTGTGCAGCTAACAGGCTGCATATGATGGTTGAGATGATCTAGGTCATTCCTAACATTTTATCAGGTAAAACATTGTCTCCAAATCTAATGAATTCTTTCAAAGAAATTATTATAACAACAGAGGAGTAGACAGTAGATGTCATCCCTTTCCTTATGAATTGTGTTCAGCATATCCAAACTAATGTGATTTAGGGATCAGTATCAGCTAAACTATTCTCCTTCCTAAGGACTGTGAAGCACCATGACAAATCACTAGATGCAAATTTCAGATCAATAACAGCATATGCTGGATCAGTAAAATGAATAAACACAGTCAATTTTTAAACAAAATTTATTGAAGTCAACTTGGTTTCCACTTACCCACAAAGTTAATTTCCTCTCTTTTGTAGATCAAAACACTTGGACTTTATTTTGTTCTAGATGCAGGTGTTAATAAGACGCTTAATCTTCTGTTGCAAAATGGAAGCATCCTTTAGTTTAGCTCAGAATAAATAAATAAATAAATAAAAAATAAATTAATTAATTAATAAATATCCTTTTAGAAAACCAGAAAATTATAAACTTTTGAAGTTAATAAATCTTTGGACCGTTTAAGGAACGCTTTGGACTCACACTTACTGTTTATACTATTTTCTAGCAAAGCACAAGTGTCTGATTTGGTGAGGCCTACGAGGTTTACTTATAAACTTAATTATGTGCTGGGTGAAGGACCATGAGCTCAATGTGTTGCTGGACTAAAGTAATACTCAAGGGTTTATATAAGAAAATACAACTTACATACTTTTATACAATTTTATACACTTACTTCTTATATATGTATATACATTGAGAACCTACATATTTTCTATAGTTTTGTACATATAGTGTAAATATACATTTCTGCAGACTAACATATACCTAACTCATGTAAATAACATATAAAAAGAATATGTTAACAGACATGCATGCACACTTAAATATACAGACACTCACCTTTATATTGCTATTTCTTGGGATGATACATTTTTGTAGTTAGTTCCAGCACTCACACATATCAGAGAATGATAAGTAGCCATAACTGACACATGGAATCATGCAATCATAGAATCATTTAGGTTGGATCAATCTATCCATACAGCCACTTATCTGCCTTCCCCAGTTCTCTGAAATAACTATTCTCATTAATTAATTCATTCAAAATACGGTAATATTAACTAGAAGGGAACAGGAAAATGGAAATTCACAGCAAGCCATCATAAGTGTAAAATAAAAATACTGAAATACTGCAAAACACTTTTACAGTAGACAGATTTATTTTTTTGTTTTTGAATAGTTCCCTTGAATTCACGATGACTACTCAAAGCAGATTTTTGTACGGTGAGGGGGACGTATGAGGGGAATGGGGACAAGTTACATAAAGCCAATAGGTAGGAAAACATCCACTACCAAACTTTCTTAGACTGAAACCAGATGTTTTGGTGAAGTCAAGCCTTTACCTTCAGAGTAAAAGAGGCTATGTCACTCACTGCGCTACAGTCTCTCCTGTCTGCTTCTGCACACTGCAGACAACTCTCAGCACAGCAGATCACAAGGAAGTATTTTAGTGTGTGGGTGTGTGGGTGTGTGTGTGTGGGGGGGGGGTTGTTTGTTTGTTTTCTCTGAAAACAAGCAGCGATGTTCAGTTTCCCCATAATGACATGTTTTGTTGATACAGCTTTCTGGTTGTTTTACCCTTCTGGGCAGCTAAACTCCACCACAACTGCTCTCTCACTCTCCCTCCTCAAAGGGAAAGAGGGAGAAAATATGATGGAAAGGGCTCAAAGGTTGAGATAAGGACAGGGAGGTCACTCACCAATTATTGTCAGGGGCAAAACCGACTCAACATAGGAAGAATAATTTATTGGTTATCACTAGCAGACTAGAACAGTGAGAAACTAAAAAGCAAATTAAAAACACCCTCTGCCACCTATCCTCTTCTACCTCCTCCTCCCGAGTGGCAAAGGGGAAAAGGGAACTGGGGCTGTGGTCAGTCCATGATGTTTTGTCATCTGCCACTCCTCCACTGTCACTCTCTGCCCCTGCTCCACGTGGGGTCCCTCCCACGGGATACCGTCCTTCCCAAACTGATCCTGCGGGGGTTGCCCACAGGCAGCAGCTCTTCAAGAACTGCTCCCACATGGCTCCGTACCACGGGGTCCATCCCCCAGGAGCAAACTGCTCCAGCACGGGTCCCCCACGGGCGGCAGCTCCCCCCAGACCCCCTGCTCCTGCGTGGGCTCCTCTCCACGGGCTGCAGCTCTGGCCCGGGGCCTGCTCCTGCAGAGGCTCTCCATGGGCTGCAGCCTCCTCCAGGCCACATCCACCTGCTCCAGCGGGGGCTCCTCCACAGGCTGCAGCGTGGAGATCTGCTCCATGTGGGACCCGTGGGCTGCAGGGGGACAGCCTGCTCCACCAGAGGCCTCTCCACAGGCCGCAGGGGAACTTCTGCTGCATGCCTGGAGCACCTCCTGCCCTCCTGCTGCACTGACCTTGGGGGTCTGTAGGGCTGTTTCTCACTCCTCACTCTCCCTGCTGCTGTTGCACAGCAGTTGTTTTCTTTTCTTAAATCTACTTTCACGGAGAAACAATTAATGTCATTCACTGGCCCTGTTCTGGCCAGTGGTGGGTCTCTTTGGAGCCAGCCGGAGCTGGCTCTGATCTGACGTGGGGCAGGGGCTACCAAAACCTTGTCACATAAACCCAATACAGGTTTATAAAATAATTTTATCTTAACTCATTGTGAGACAGGATGAGATTACAAGGCAACTTTCAAACTGTTAATATTTTAGTCTAGAAATAACAACAACAACAATAACTACAACTAAAATAAAAATAATTTCCCCCTAAAATGGCATTTCTCATTTACTTACAAAAAAAGGTATTTTCAGAATTTCTAGCTTGATAGTAGTTTCTTACAATGTGTCAGAGTCACTTGAAAATAAGAAAGGACATACAATAAAAATATACAAAAAATAACAGAAAACTTTTTTATTGATGTGCATATACAATCCATATATCAAGAGTTTAGACATTGGTTAACATCCTTCAGGACAAATGAGATTTTCTATTAAGAAAGGAAACCTCAGAAAACTTTTGACCGTTTCATATATAAAGAACTGGAGATGTGTGTGTGGTCACAAGGCTACAGTCTCATTGCTAGCATGGAGACATGGAGGGATAGCTCACACAATTGGAAGGGTGTCATGGAAGGCTACGTGCTTTTTAGAAATGACCGGCCAGGAAGACGAGGTGATGGAGTTGCTCTTTTTGTGAGAGAGCAACTGGAACGCGTGGAGCTCTGCCCAGGAGTGAATGAAGAGCAAGTTGAGAGCTCACGGCCCTTATTAATGTGCAGGTTACCATGGCTGATACTGTTGTAGATGTTTACTATAGGCCACCTGATCAGAAAGAGGAAGTAGATGAAGCCTTCTACAGACAGCTGGAAGTAACCTCTCAATTACAAGCTCTGGTTCTCATGGGGAACTTCAACCAGCCTGATATCTACTGGGAAGACCACACAGCTAGGCACAAACTATCCAGGATGTTCCTGCAGTGCACTGATGACAACTTTTTGACACAGGTGGTGGAGGAGCCAACAAGGAGAGGTGTATTGCTGGATCTTGTATTAACAAATGAGGAAAGACTAATTGGAGATGTGAAGGTTGGGGGTGGCCTTGGCTGCAGTGACCATGATATGGTGGAGTTCGGGATCTTGCAAGGAGGAACCAGGACAAAATGTACGATTGCGACCCTGGACTTCAGGAGAGCAAACTTTGGCCTCTTCAGGGATCTACTTGGAAAAATCCCATTGGTTAGGGCTTTAGAAGGAAGGGGCGTCCAAGACAGCTGGTCAATATTCAAGCATCACTTCCTCCAAGCTCCACATCGGTGCATCCCTTTGAGTATGAAGGCATGCAAAAGGAGCAGGAGACCTGTGTAAATGAGCAAGGAGCTCTTAGCAAAACTCAAACAGAAGAAGGAAGTATAACAGCATGTGGAAGAAGGGACTGTCCATTTGGCAGGAATACAGGGACACTGTCAGTGTATGCAGGGATGTGACAAGGAAGGCTAAGGCCCATTTAGAATTAAGTCTGGCAAGGGATGTCAAGGAAAAAAAGGACTTCTTCAGACACATCAGTAGAAAAAGGAAGACTTGGGAAAATGTCAGCCTGCTGCTGAACGGGGGCGGTGCTCTGGTGATAAAGGATATGGAAAAGGCAGGATTACTGAATGCCTGTTTTGCTTCAGTCTTTACTGCTGAGACTAGCCCTCAGGAATCTCAGACCCTGAAGACAAGAGAGGAAGTCTGGAGAAAGGAAGACTTTCCCTTGGTCGAGGAGGATTGGGTCAGAGATCATTTAAGCAAACGTGACATCCACAAATCCATGAACCCCAATGGAATGCACCAACGGGTGCCGAGGGAGCTGGCCAATGTTATTGTTAGGCCACTCTCCATCATCTTTGAAAGGTTGTGGAGAGCAGGAGAGGTGCCTGAGGACTGGAAGAAAGCCCATGTCACAACAGTCTTCCAAAAGGGCAAGAAGGAGGACCCAGGCAACTACAGGCCAGTCAGCCTCACCTCCATCCCTCGAAAGGTGATGGCATCACTCATCCTGGAGGTCACCTACAAGCACATGAAGGATAAGAAGGTGATCAGGAGTAGTCAGTATGGATTCACCAAGGGGTGATCGTGCCTCACCAATTTGATAGCCTTCTGTGCTGGGGTGACTAGCTAGGTAGATGAGGGGAGAGCAGAGGATGTTGTCTACCTTGACTTCAGCAAGGCTTTTGACACTGTTTCCCTTAACATCCTCATAGGCAAGCTCAGGAAGTGCAGGCTAGATGACAGGACAGTGAGATGGATTGATAATTGGCCGGGTGGCAGATCTCAGGACATTGTGATCAGTGGTGCTGAGGCCTGTAGCTAGTGGTGTCCCCCAGGGGTCTGCACAGGGTCCAGTCCTGTTCAACTTATTCATCAGTGACCTGGACAATGGAATAGAGTGCATCTTCAGCAAGTTTGTGGATGACACAAAACTGGGAAGAGGGTCTGATACACCAGAGGATTCTGCTGCCATTCAGAGGGACCTGGACACGCTGGAGCATTGGTGGTGAGGAACCTCATGTAGTTCAACAAAGGCAAATGCAGGATCCTGCACCTAGGGTGGAATAACCCTAAGCACCACTATGGGTTTGGAGCTGACCCACTGGAAAGCTGCCCTGCAGAGAAAGAGCTGGGAGTCTTGGTGAACAGAGGGTTAACCTTGAGTCAGCGTTGTGCCCATGTGGCCAAGAAGGCCACTGGTATCCTGGGCTGCATTTGGAAGAGTGTTTCCAGCAGGTCAAGGAAGGTGATCCTGCCCCTCTACTGAGCCCTGGTGAGGCCACACCTGGAGTATTGTGCTCAGTTCTGGGCTCCCCAGTACAAGAGGGACAGGGAACTCCTGGAGCGAGTCCAGTGGAGGGCTACGAAGACGGTTAGGGGACTGGAGCACCTGTCATAAGAGGAGAGGCTGAGAGAGCTGGGCCTGTTTAGCTTGGAGAAGACTGAGAGTGGATGTGTACAAATATCTGAAGGAAGGGTGTCAAGAGGATGAGGCTGGACTCTTTTCAGTTGTGCCCAGCGACAGGACAAGAGGCAATGGACAGAAACTGAAACACCTGAAGTTCTGGCTAAATATGAGAGGTCACGTTTTTACTGTGATGTTGACAAAGCACTGTAGTAGGTTGCCCAGAGAGGTTGTGGAGTCTCCTTCTTTGGAAATATCCAAAACCTGCCTGGATGTAATCCTGTGTAATGTGCACTAGGTGATGCTGCTTGGCAGGGTGGTTGGACTAGATGATCTTCAGAGGTCCCTTCCAACCTCAACCATTCTTTGATCCTGTGATCTCTAATTTGTAAAACTGAATTATTCTGATTTGCAGTTACAGTTTTGTTTGTTTGTTTGTTTGTGCTCCCGTGCCCCCTCTTATCTTTTATATATTTATATATACGTAAAGACAAAATTCTCTCTCACAGTGCAACATACATTCAGGACTGCCATTTAAGCTGCAAAATTTCTTTTTCCTTCACAGAAATGAGAAAAATAAAATAAAACCAACATAATTAAATTCTTTTTCAAAATTCTTTTTTTTTTTTTTTAAAAAAAATATTTTTTCCTGATATCCTGGAGAGCTTTTAGAATTCTCTTATTATTCTGTGCATTTTTACAGTGCATAATATTTCATGTGCTTTTCACTAAAATATCCAGTGTCTCTTGCTGGTTTCATTTTACCATTAAATTGAATTTAACATTAAATTTTGCTCTTTAAACCATCACTCTTCTTTGTTCTAATTAAAACAAGAATGTTTGGCATGTTCAAGCCATTCACAAAATTTATATGTACATGTACAGAACACATCTAATTAGAAAGAAGTTGTTCTGAATCTCAAAGAGGTTTGAAAAAATTACTCTAATATTCTGTTCATGTGGATTTTCTGTTAACATTGGTCCCTGCTGATACACTAGTATAAATATAGATTTGTAGATGTATGCTATATTACACACAAAATTGTTTTTTGTCTAATAAATAACATTTTATAGACTCAGTTCATGAGATACAATATGCAATATAAGCATGGAGAAATCTGAGAAGAAAACTACAAACACAGGAGATTTCAATTCAGTAGGCATCTATTTTTACTGTGAAAAGGGAAAGTGTTCTGTTCTTCTGCAATTTGGTTAAGTATGCTTCTGCTTACACTGACGTCAGTGGCAAAAGTCTTTCCTGTCAGTAACAGAGCAACATAACCTGAATATTAGAAATGCTGAACTTGATAGTGCATTTAGTCTACATAAAATCCTCTCTTTGCCAAATAGGAGCACTAGGTATGAAAAAGTGTCACCCTAAGTATGACAGAGATAGAGGCAAAATAATATTTCTTCTGCAGTTGTTAAAATCAAATAGTTTTAAATTTGATCAAGTAGGTCTACTTGGCAGCTCCAAGAATCAGGTGAGAATAGGTCTCATTTCAAACAACCTATTTCTAGTAAAATTAAGATTGGATTAATTCTCACTTTCCATAGTCATCTAAAATTTTACTTAACATTGGTTTTTTAGAATTTCTCTACAATGAGATGGAAACTTAGGCCTGAGAGATAGATACTTACATAAGTGGGGTGATTAGTCCTGAGGAAATACCTCACTCTCTTTTCGACTGGCTAGTTTCTGGTCAATAAGTCAAAATTTCAGCTCAAGTTGTGCTAGTTGGATCTCACCTATAGGGAAAAAGAATTTGTATCCAAAAAATCAGCAACATAAATGACAAAAAGTATAACATTTTCTTGTTCTTAAAGCAATTAGTATAGTATCTCAGCCATGATTAATGTTGTTTAAATATTTTAAGGAAGGCATTCATAGAGGATGTTGTTTAGTGAGGGAAAAAAAAAAGTACATAAGCCTAACCTGGATGTAACAAATCAATACACAAACAGTTTGAAGAACAGTCTATTAATTAGTCAGGGTATACAAATGAGACACTGTACTGCATAAAATATTGGGATTCTAAGTAAATCTTGAGCTGAAAAACTTAAACAGGGGAGTAAATGCTACACTGCAATATTAAATTGGTCACCACATTTCACCCTATTGTTTTTTTTCTTGGCTGGATAATACATTAGAGTTGCTTGTTTATTGCATAGGGATTCAATCCCCACCTGGAGTACTCTGTTCAGCTCTGGGGCCCCCAGCATGAGAAACACATAGACCAGCTAAAGAGGAGGGCCATGAAGGTGATTAGAGGACTGGAGTAACTCTCCTATGAAGAGAGACTGAGAGAGTTGGGGCTGTTTAACCTAGAGAAGAGAAGGCTCTGGGAAGATATTTTAGTAGCCTTCCACTACTTAAAGGGGGTCTACAAGAAATCTGGAGAGGTACTCTTTGTCAGGGAGTGTAGTGTTAGGACAAGGAGCAATGCTTTCAACCTAAAAGAGGGTAGATTTAGATTAGATATTAGAAAGAAATTCTTTACTATGTGCGTGGTGAGATTCTGGAACAAATAACACAGAGAAGTTGTGGATTCCCCCTCCCTGGAAATGTTCAAGGCAAAGTTGGATAGAGGTTTGAGCAAAGTGATATAGTGGAAGGTGTCCCTGCCAATGGCAGATGGCTTGGAATGAGATGATTTTTACGGTTCCTTCCAGTGCAAACTATTCTATGATTCCTATACAGGAAATCAAGGAATTTAATCTTTTTTTTTTTTTTTTTTTTGGGGGGGGGGGGTGGGATTTTCTGTGTAACTACGAGTTTGACTATTTCATAGTCAATGACTATGACAATATGACTATGACAATGAATATATATATACTATGACAATAGAATATGACTATGACAATGACTATGACAATAGTTTGACTATTTCATAGTCAAACTATTTCATAGTCAAACTATTTCACTCTCAAACTTCTTTTTCAGTATACTTGAAGAGAGTGTAAGTATGTATCTGTATTACTAATGCATTTTGAAGCTCCATTACACAGTTCATTCGTATCAAACACAGACATCCTTAACAGGGAAAAAAAAAAAAAAAGTATTAACATACAAATATTTATTTATTATGTTCTCTAATTAGTAAATTCACTATTAGGGTTACAGTCTAGAACATAACATTTAACAGCCATTTTAACATCAGTTTTCTGCTTGACATTAGGAGCTGTTTTCCCTTTCAGCAGCACTTTGCAAACTTTATGACTCCCTTCTGCCTTTTTCTGAAACAAAATGCTTGCTGACATAGACTACTTTTTCATGTACTTAAGAACACTGTAGATTTCCAGGATATTTATTTCAAGTCTCAAATCTTCAACTTTATGACCCATTCCCTATGAGCATAATTCTCTTTCTCGATATATGCCATTACTGGTTTGTTTGGTTTATTTCCTTCGGTATGTTTTCAAAGATTGGCAAGTCTTGTCAAATATGCTGCATAGGTTTTAATTTTAACAGAGTAGTAATAGCAAGCAGGGGGAAGGGGAAGACCTTGGATTGCAAGTAGTCTGTACATTGTTTGAGAAAGCATCCCTGCCAAAGTGTAACATTGACATGTTGGAGAGGCATTCAGGAAGACACTTTGATGTCTCCACCATGACATTTTAGGGAAGCTATAAGGTACCTTTTTAATTAGTCACTAAATGATAGAGACAAATTCAGCCCTAAGACAACTATCAAATTCAGCACTGCTAAATCAGGAAATTAATCTGGCCTGAAGCATTCTGACAGATCTCATTCCTATTAACAAGTTTTTGCCCTGTTCTTTAGGTGATGTCAGTTTTGATGAAATTTGTGGGTGGGTCAGTGATCAGGCAAAAATATGACAAGTGTCCAGAGGCTGAGCAAGTCTGTTACATTCAGAGGAAGACACCTACAAACAACCACAGGGAGGCTTCTCAGGTTGGCTTTCATGGTCTTCCCTGACACCTATCACTCTGGGGAACAAATAAATAGCAGTGACCTGAGTTTCTGAGACAAGGATGATGAAGGACAGAGATCTGAAGAGAAACAAAAAGTGGTTCAATCTTGGGCTGTCTGACACAGATGTGTGAGGCATCTATAAGAGAAAGATCTCAAGAAATGGCGTTGCATGGCAGTGCTGTTACAGTTCTGATTATCTAGGAATTTAAACATGGCAAGATCTGTCCAGTTTATGTTATTTACTAAGCCAACTACTGTATTGTGGGTGGGAAGACAAATTTTAAGCTGAAACAACCACCTTCCAACCGTGACTAGTTGATCCTTCTTGTCAGGGAGCAGCAGGGCAGGGTGCTGGGCAGGGGCAGGGTGCGGGGAGCTGAGGGTGCCCTCACCCCCAGCACAGCCTCCTGGGGGAGGTGGTGCAGGCCAGTGTTGGGGGACCGGGGCCAGCCACAGTTCTGAGAGGGCAGAAATCCCTAAGGCCCAGTGAGGAGGTCATGGCAGTGGGTGGGAGAGGGGCACAGACAAGCACGGGGCTGAGAGCCAGAGCTGAAATGCAGCCCTAAAGCTGGGGAGATGGCCCTTGCAGCACCTCATCTCTCTGGTTCACACAGTTCATCCCACTACTACCATGGCTACATGGCGGCATTCCTCAGCACCAGCCTGAGATGTGAATGATCAACCCCTGGGGTGCTGTGACTGGGATCTCAGTCAGGGACCTACACAGAAGTGAGGCAGATCAAAGGAGCACTCATTTTTCATAAGATCTACAAAAGCCTTGGGAAGGTGAGTCTGAGAACTCATCACTCCAACGGATGCTAAATCATGGGTTTTATAAACATAGGGTTTTCTGACATATTATAATCATTTTCTTATGGTTTCTCATTCTACCTGTTAATGCCAATTTAGCATAAACCCTGTCCTTTTTAAAACCCTGTCCTAAACCCTGTCCTATTTTAAAACCCTGTCCTAAACCCTGTCCTATTTTTAAAAAAGTCCTTTTCCCTTCCTCATAGAAAATAACTACCTCATCTTTCCCCTTTGCAATGCATCCTCCCCTCTTCATGGGTGTAAAATACTTTTTCCTGTTTTAGAAACCTTATAAAATATCCAAAGCTGGCATTGAGGTCAGAATTTTGTCAGACTTGAAGAAATATTTGCTGTGCCAGAAAGCTCATCTATTTTTGTCTAATACAGTATTTCCTTTACTTGCCAACCTTGTCTTACTTATGGTTACAGAAAGACTCAGCTAGGTTTACATTAACATTTGAACTACATTTTTTCTTAATAACTGCATATCAGCAGGGGTAATATTTTATTCATGTAGAACCTTGGAAGAGGCTCCTGGGAAGAAGAAAGGGAGGCAGCATCCAGGCTGTCTGCCAGATTGCATGAGCCCCATTGCATGAGAAAGTCCCAATATTTTTTGCTGTCTTGTCTTACTATATGTGCTGGATACTTTTTCTAACTGTGTTTAAATCATCTAGGCAGTCTTTGAAGGAGCTTTTATCTGAAAGTTGATCTGCATTGATTACATTACTGTCTCCTCCTGCCATCTAGAGTGGACTCATGAACTTATTAATTACCTCTGCAAAGTTAAGAATTATCCAAGTTAGTGAGATTTGTCATAGATGAAAAGGCCACAATGTTGACTGCACAGTTGTGGACATATTTGCATTACTTCCATGTGGAAACTACTATGCAAATATCATTGTGATTAACAACAAGAAAGCCATCTTGGAAAGTCAACAGGTTTTGTGCTACATATCAGAGTGTTCAGTATTAGTCACACAGCAAAACTCATATTTGACTTTCACATGTATTTGACATTACCTTAATATATAAGAAGTTCTGATTTGACTGTCTCTCAATTAAAGGGTCATCTAATGGAAATAAAGCAAACAAAATAAAAATATCTAAGCAGTAATCTAATATCCTGTTCAAATTTATTCAGTTAGCAAGCAAGACTATCTGCAAGATTTCTTTTTTCTTCAACCCAAATTGCGCAAGGACTCCTTACTGTAAAATCTATTTTGATGATCAAACAATTTGGCATTTAGAGAGCTGATAATACTGAAAGCTGTTATGTTTTGACATGAAAAGAGGTTGAGAGTGCTCACAGCCTCACCCGATCATTGTTCTTAACAGAGCTAAAGAACAACAGAAAATGTTATTAAACAAACAAACAAACATAATCTAATGACCTCTTAGATAGCTTGATTAAGACATTATTGATAAGCAAAAGCAAAATGAAATGACAGGAAATATGAAAGAACAACTCATAGACAATGGAAAAAAAGTGAGTGATAGCAAAGAAAATAACCTATGTGGTTTTGAACATTCTAGTAGCTGAATGGAAGAATCTGAGTGAATGCATACTCTGTTCTGCAGTGAGAATACATACTGCAGTAAAACTAGGACTCAGCCAATCCTCTATGTTGAGATGCAACGCCTTAGGCAAGCTCCAAGCGATGAAGCTGTCTTCACATAATTATTCAGGTAAAAAAGAAAGTTCTAAGCAAGGCATGAATGGTCAGAAGTATGAATAGCGAAGACAATAAATCTGTATGCAGTAATTTTTATTTACAGAAAGTGTGCAGAAGAAAGGAAAGACTGAAATATAATATCGTTCCCTTTCAAATCAGTAAGTAAGCAGTATTGAGAAAAAGTAGCTAATTAAATAAAAGCATTAGGATGCCCCACTTGTCCTAATGCAGATAATCATTAACCTCTCTAGTAGTAGGACCTAGAATGAAGATGAAAACTGACCAGAGAGCAGAATGGATATCCATTATATATTATTATATTCCATATAATATTCTCTTACCCCTGCCCAAGTTCAAAAAAAAATTTTGTTTGTTCATTCTATACCTTGAATGCAGTTTATAAATGTTTGCCTTTAATGCAGGGCTTGCACTGTCACCTGTGCACTGCTGCATTTTTTATAAACCATCTATCCACTACTATTATGTTAGGCAGTATGTAGTACAAAGATCATGCAGTTTCTGCCCCAGAAAATACAGAACTGGAATTCAGACAGTACTTTAAGTAGGCTCTGCAAGAAGTGAATATTTGGAGAAGAGGTGGAAAACGCTTAGGTTCAAAGTGAGAAATCCCTGAAAAGCCATACCTGACAATGCAGAAGAGTTCAGTGCTACAGCTGGGACATTAGTTAAATATGTCTCATGTTGGCAATCTTGTAATAATAAGTTTACTTGTTAAATTCTAATCCACTATTCATTTAACCTTTAAAAAGAGAAGCCTGACACATTACTGTAATTTTACATTCATGGAGTATTAATAACCTCAAGGAAGGCTAGAAGTATGACCTGTGTGTTATTGGAGAAGTAACTTGCCAACCAAAAATAAGCTTTGGTCATATTCTTTGACTTTCCAGTTATTTAGCTGTCATCTATACTCTTAGCTTTCCAAATAGTCTGAATAAAATTATCCATTATATATGTATTAGTGATTTTCAAAAATGCAAATGCTTAGACTTAGAATGCTCAAATTTCCATTGCTCCATTTTTCATAAGTTTTATTCTTAACTTCTTTGGTTTATACATTGATGTTCAGTAAAAAAACACTGCACCACAACATTTTAATTTGTTGAAGGAATTAAAGAACTTTGCTTTACAGATGTAGCTCTACATTGTTTTAATTGCAAATAATAGAATTGATTATGAAAGAGAATTGTCAAGTTATAGACCTTCATCTTCTTCTTCTTCTTCTTCTTCTTCTTCTTCTTCTTCTTCTTCTTCTTCTTCTTTTCTTCTTCTTCTTCTTCTTCTTCTTCTTCTTCTTCTTCTTCTTTTCTTCTTCTTCTTCTTCTTCTTCTTCTTCTTCTTCTTCTTCTTCTTCTTCTTCTTCTTTTCTTCTTCTTCTTTTCTTCTTCTTCTTCTTTTCTTCTTTTCTTCTTCTTCTTCTTCTTCTTCTTCTTCTTCTTCTTCTTCTTCTTCTTCTTCTTCTTTTCTTCTTCTTCTTCTTCTTCTTCTTTTCTTCTTCTTCTTCTTCTTTTCTTCTTTTTTAATTAGAAAATAGTGAGATTTCCTACGTAGATATATGTTTTAATGGTAAATCTTAAAAATTGTCCCTCAAGACATTTCTTAACACTAAAGATGAAAGACTGCATTTTCAGAAACAGTGAGTACAACTTATATTACCAGTTCGGAAATTCTTTGAAATGAGTAATCTCGAGCAAAAGATAAGAAAACAAAGTGCATTTCGTTGCAGATGGGGAGACCAATTGGAGACAGACAAATTAATGGGAGGCATCTTAAATCCAATTTCAATTGTGCTTTTCCTCTGTTTATCAAGAATATCTTACTTTGCCACTTCAGGGATGAAGTTTCCAATTGTTTTATAGTTTGAAGGAAGAAGTTATTATTTTTTTCAAGTTACAGTATCTTTTTAATATCAAATACAAGTGGATAAGGAAGGAAGAAAGAAAGAAAAAGAAAGAAAGAAAGAAAGAAAGAAAGAAAGAAAGAAAGAAAGAAAGAAAGAAAGAAAGAAAGAAAGAAAGAAAGAAAGAAAGAAAGAAAGAAAGAAAGAAAGAAAGAAAGAAAGAAAGAAAGAAAGAAAGAAAGAAAGAAAAGAAAGAAGAAAGAAGAGGAAGGGAAGGGAAAGGGAAGGGAAGGAGGGAAGGGAAGGGAAGGGAAGGGAAGGGAAGGGAAGGAAGGGAAGGGAAGGGAAGGGAAGGGAAGGGAAGGGAAGGGAAGGGAAGGGAAGGGAAGGGAAGGGAAGGGAAGGGAAGGGAAGGGAAGGGAAGGGAAGGGAAGGGAAGGGAAGGGAAGGGAAGGGAAGGGAAGGGAAGGGGAAGGGAAGGGAAGGGAAGGGAAGGGAAGGAAGGAAGGAAGGGAAGGGAAGGGAAGGGAAGGGAAGGGAAGGGAAGGGAAGGGAAGGGAAGGGAAGGGAAGGGAAGGGAAGGGAAGGGAAGGGAAGGGAAGGGAAGGGAAGGAAGGGAAGGGAAGGGAAGGGAAGGGAAGGGAAGGGAAGGGAAGGGAAGGGAAGGGAAGGGAAGGAAGGGAAGGGAAGGGAAGGGAAGGGAAGGGAAGGAAGGGAAGGGAAGGGAAGGAAGGGAAGGGAAGGGAAGGGAAGGGAAGGGAAGGGAAGGGAAGGGAAGGGAAGGGAAGGGAAGGGAAGGGAAGGGAAGGAAGGGAAGGGAAGGGAAGGGAAGGGAAGGGAAGGGAAGGGAAGGGAAGGGAAGGGAAGGGAAGGGAAGGGAAGGGAAGGGAAGGGAAGGGAAGGGAAGGGAAGGGAAGAAAGGGAAGGGAAGGGAAGGGAAGGGAAGGAAGGGAAGGGAAGGAAAGGAAAGGAAAGGAAAGGAAAGGAAAGGAAAGGAAAGGAAAGGAAAGGAAAGGAAAAGGAAAGGAAAGGAAAGGAAAGGAAAGGAAAGGAAAGGAAAGGAAAGGAAAGGAAAGGAAAGGAAAGGAAAGGAAAGGAAAGGAAAGGAAAGGAAAGGAAAGGAAAGAAACCAATTCTTAGACATTTTTAAGCTTTAGAAAAGTAAGATTCTTTTTTTCTTGCAAAGGGAAGTTACAGAGAGTCAACTGATTTTACAGTGTATTTTTATGACTCTGACAAAACCAAACCCAAACCAAAACAAAAAACAACTCTGAATTCATCCTCATTCCTGAGTGAAACATCATCACAGTATTTTAAGACATAACTCCTGCTTAAAACAGATATTTTACAACATTACTTGTTCTTTAATACACCTTTTACCAAAAGATATTTTTAGAAATGTAAAGCCTTCTGAGTTTTGATAAAAAAAAAGTGTTGCAATTTTTTTTGAGCCAATGCTCCTTAAATTTACAATGTTGCATTTATAGGGATTACTGTTTACTTTGAAAATCATCTGTTCAATATTTTATTTAAAACAGATTTTACAATGACACGTAGACATATCCTTCAGAAATATACATATATATATAATGATATAAAATACAAATGTAAAAATTTGCTGAGTGTTAGATTCCTTGTAAAACTTATACAATTTGTAGTCAGCAAAAAGTAATTGTCTTAGAACTCTCTTCAGTGTGAATACTGTTAATCCTTTATTTATTTATTTTTTGTGAAAAAGAAAGAAATATATATTATCAACTTAAGCACAATAAAAAAATCCCCAATGTCTCCTGGAATTACAATAAATAAATAAATAAATAAATAAATAAATAAATAAATAAATAAATAATGGTGCAGAAACAGAGTAAACAAAATGGATTTTAATGAGAATATTGATTCATATTTGGACTGTGCTTTTTTCTTTTGCAGAAAATGACTTCCATTTGACTTATTTTTAAATGAGTCTCTCATCTCTCAGAATGGATGGAGGTAACAAAGCCACGAGGATGTGATGTTCTGTAGCCTCATTCTCTTTTATGCTGTTAGCTGTTGGAACTGACATTCCTCCACCACAATAACCTAAAAGGATAGCCTAAGACAAAGAGGAACTTTCACCTTACTTGAAACCAGGGGAGGGTCTAGTTCCAATAAGCTAACATTGTAAGAAAACATACTGATAAGTGATTGAACCATTGGGACCTGTGCCTTACTGAACAGTGGCTGTGACCTGTAAAGAATGTCCTATGTTTCATTTTATCTAAAATGTCAGAATGATTTCTTCCATGTGAATGGGTTGCTCAAGTGGAAGAAATAATTCATGGACTATAAGGACAAGATGGAGCCTATTTATATTCTGAGACACCAAAGGCTACTTGGGTAATCAGCGCAAACCTCTCAGGCACAGTAGAGGATTGGCTATCAAAGTATGCGACAAAATTGCAGAGGATGCTGGAGAGGAAAACGTGTTTGTATAAATTAGATTAGATGTTACAAAAGCTGTAATATTTTATAAAATCAGCTCTGTCATGAACGAAATATTCTGTGATCCACAGCTTCCAAGGTATACCTCATCAGCCATATGCTTGGCATGTCTGAGTGTCTTCTTCGTAATTTGGCCCCTGTATGTCTTGATGACTTCCTCAAAACTTGTTCATTTTAACTAGACATTAGATTAGTTGTGCAAACCACATTCTGCTGTTTTATCTCCATAGGTTTCCTGACTGTTCAGGCCACATTCCTCTGTTTTATCTCCATTGGTTTCCTGACTGCTCAGTTTCTCTTACTTGCTTATTTATTTTTGTAGTGTTTGTTTACAATATGATCATGTCTAAAACCACCAAACAGTCCTAATAACCTACCAGCACTGCTGGTGAGTGACTTCTCCTCTGTCTCTGCTTTGTCTTCCATCTTCTGGCACAAAGATATGTAGAGACAGATGTTAAAATCTGTTAAAAAAAAAAAAAAAAAAAAAGACATTAAAATCTAAGAGCTGGATTTTTAACATCAGTGAGTAACTAAATATACAGTTAGACCTGTAGACATATTCTGAAAATGCTGTTAGGTTTTTATTTTCATCTATCCAACACGTTTCATAAGCCAGGTCTTAGTTGTTTAACATTCAAGGTTTTAGGCTTTGACTTTTGGCTCTTGTTTTGATCCTATCTTGAGCTTAGTGAACAGAATTCAAATGGTAGGAGTTGAACTTGCAAATACCCATCTATGATAAAGTATTGTATGTAGAATTAATGCTCAGAAAGATTTTCCGTGTTTATTTTTTAATTATTATTTTATTTTATTTTACTTATTTTATTTTACTTATTTTTTAATCTGTATCTTTCAAATATTTCCAACAACCTTTTACTTTCTAGCTATATGAATTTTGTTCAAGATTCCTTTTAAATCACCTATTCACAGCATATTACATTGTATTGAAGCCTGTCAAATGTTGGAGTCCATCACAATAAATCTTATGTCATATTGCACTGAACTGAGTCATCTAGGGACTTAAGTGTAATGCGAATGTCAAATTGTCATCTATAGTTATGCTTCCTAAGGGAAGTAGTGGAAGCCCCATTGTTAGAATAATTTAAAATGAGACTGGGCAAATCACTTGAAAACTATACTGTGGGGAACAATCTCACTTCAGCAGGAAGGAAGAAATAATATTTATTTATTTACTTATTTTCTGTCTTCAACTTTTGTTAACCTATGAGACATGACACAGTAGGGTCGTATTGTTTGTACATTACGCACTGTTTAATAAACCTCTAATGCCTAGTAGTTTTTGCCTCTTATATAGTGTCATCATTATAAATTTACAGAATTTGTGGTTCAAAACAGATAAACTTTGTTGTTCTAAAAAGGATTATTATCAAATGCTGAAAATGAGTCATTGATATTTGGTCCTGTTTCTGATGTTGTCATTTTGTTTCCCGAGTTAGTGAGGCCTAACTATAAAATCAAGCAAAATTTGCTAGAGGAAGACAGAAAAATATCAGTGATTTAAAACTTATGTGAAATTCTTTTCTTCTGCAGTAATCTTTTATTGAAATTCGAACAAAATACTAGCATAATGGAAAGAAAGGAAAGGAAAGGAAAGGAAAGGAAAGGGAAAGGAAAGGAAAGGAAAGGAAAGGAAAGGAAAGGAAAGGAAAGGAAAGGAGGAAAGGAAAGGAAAGGAAAGGAAAGGAAAGGAAAGGAAAGGAAAGGAAAGGAAAGGAAAGGAAAGGAAAGGAAAGGAAAGGAAAGGAAAGGAAAGGAAAGGAAAGGAAAGGAAAGGAAAGGAAAGGAAAGGAAAGGAAAGGAAAGGAAAGGAAAGGAAAGGAAAGGAAAGGAAAGGAAAGGAAAGGAAAGGAAAGGATACATGATACAAATAAACAATTTGTAAAATTCTATCATTATTAAATACATATGCTAAACATGAGGACAAAAATGCACAAATGAAAATCCAGAAAATATATTAAAAAATATATATTTTAAAATTGTATGCATATATAATATGTAATATGCATATATATATATATACCAAAATAAATTCATATGTGTAATATATACAGTATGAGCATATACATTTAGATGGGTAAAGGTATATAGTATAAGATATAACAATATTTTAGGAATTGTGAAATGACCATATTTCACTTTAAGGGAATTCTCATGACACGGTAAGTGCAAAGAGTTCCAGGGCTGGTAACCAACTGCTTCCTGGTTTTTGTGAATATTTTGTGTTCAAGAACAGTGTTTATTTCTGAGTTTGCAAGCACTCACTGGTCTTGCTATGCTTTACATGTTTTGAAGACTGTTGCAGAGTTGTGTCTTGGAAGAGACAAAATGTGCTTTTACCCAAAACAGACAGACAGAAATGGAGAGGATGTCCCAAATAAGGACATCCGTGTTAGTCAACTACTTTCTGTTGAGTAAGTGACTATAAATAGCCTTGTTGTTCTTTCTCCTGATGCGTTTAAGGTTTGGGGTGTGCAAGATGATAACTAATTTTTTGGGCTGTATTATTCCATCAGCAGCAGTCTGGGAAGCACTTCTATCTATAGCATCAATCACCACACCAAAGTCCATCTCTCTAAACACTTGTCTCAACCTTGAGATACTAGAGGTCATCACTTCCTGTATTAATGAGGATCCTTGAAATCGCTCCGGATCATACTACTGGAAAACAGGTCAGATTCAAATTGTACATATTTGGGCTTAGTGATTATCACAAAAAAAAATTATAAAGTAATTTTGATCATAGAATCATAGAATGGTTTGCACTGGAAGGGACTGTAAATATCATCTTGTTCCAACTCCCTTGTCATGGGCAGGGACACCTTCCATAGAGCAGGTTGCTTGAATCTTTATCCAACCTGGCTCTGAACACTTCCAGGAAGGGGGAATTCACAACTTCTCTGGGCAATCCATTCCAGTGTCTCATGACCCTAAAAGTGAATTTCTTTCTAATATCTAATCTAAATCTACCCTCTTTTTGATTAAAACCATTATTCCTTGTCCTCCCTGATAAAGAGTCCTTTCCCAGCTTTCCTGTAGGCCATTTAACTACTAGAAGGCCAGTCTAAGGTCTCCCCAGAATCTTCTCTTCACTAGGCTAAATAACCCTAGATCCCTCAGTTTGTCGTCATAGAAGAATTACTCCAGCCATCTTATCATCTTCATGACTCTCTGGACCTGCTCTGACAGGTCTGCCTTTCTTATACTGGGGGCCCCAGAGCTGAGTGCATACTCCAATTAGTGTAATAGAAATGGAGAATCACCTCCCTAGACCTGCTAGCTACACTTTTGATGCAACCCAGAATAAGATTGGCTTTTTGGGTTGCAAGAGCACATGTAGGCAAAGACTAAGCAGAAGCAAGACGTATTAGTAATATCAGTACTTCTGTACTTCAACAGGAGCAATTACCCTTTGAGTAAGAAGACAGGGATAGACATTAAGTTTTGATAGATATGAGAAAAATATAAGGGAACACAGAAAAAAGGGTTGAGAGATAGGAGTACAGATGCAAACTAGATGACGATTTGCTTTTGTCGATCTTAGGAAGGGCACTGAGTCAAAGGAAAGAATAAATGAGTTATGTAGAGAGTTAAGGACTTGAGTGGGAGGAATTTCAGAAATGCCCCTCTAAAATAGTGACATGCTAAAAATGATGAGTTTATAAAATAGGGAAAATTATCAGCTAAAGAGTGAGACCAACCCTACTCTGTTCTCATACTCTGTCAGTAGTCCTGCATCTAGCTTGTGTCAGCACGAGAGCAACTCACCTCAGAATCACAGAATTCTTAAAAGTTGGAAGGTGCATTTGGAGGTCATCTGATCCAACCCCCCTGCTCAAGCAGGGATACATAAAGCAGATTTTCCAGGACCACGTCCAGGCAGATTTTGAAGATTTCCAAGAAGGGAGACTTCACAACATCTCTGGCCAATCTGTTTCAGTGCTTGGTCCCCAGCACAGTAAAAAAGTGTTTCCTGATATCCAGGCAGAACCTCTTGTGTTTCAGTTTGTGTCCATTATCTCTTGTCCTGCACTGGGCACCACTGAAAACAGTCTGACTGCATCATATTTGTACCCTCCCTTCAGTTATTTATAGACATTGATAAGATTGCCCCTGGGCCTCATCTCTCGGCTCAGTAGTCCCAGCTCTCAGTCTCTCCTCATAGGAAAATTTCCTCATCTCCATGATCATTTGGGTCGTCCTGTGTTGAACTCTTTCCAGCATTTCCAGTTCTTTCTTGCAATGGCGGGCCCCAAACTGGACCTAGTAATCCAGGTACTCACCAGTACTGAGTAGATGGGAAGGATCATCTCCCTCAACATGCTCGCAACACTAGTTGCCAGTGGCAGATACCTTTCAGTCTTGTGACTGAATCTTGTGACTGTGATCCATCAACTTTAGTAGAGAGTGGCTATGGCCTCATTACTTGCATGAACTAAATGCTATGATACAAGTGAAGAACAAAAATCAGTAGGGAAGATGGTTGTTCAGAAACCAGACTGGAGATTAAATGAAAGACTAGCATTGCTCCTGTTGAATTCTCCTTTGCCTGAGCATTCTGCTCATTTTGTTTCAGCAGGGTCTGGTGCCTTGAACCAGAAGTGCTTTAAAAGGAGAAGAAAAATGCAGGTAAGATTCTTAATACATGGAACTCCTTTAGTTTGTCTTGGTATCCTGATTATCTTAGAAAAATGACACAATAATAGTCATTGTGCTACTGTTTCAAATTCTGAATATTGCCATCAGAAGGATTTATTTTTTTCCTTCATTCAGGGCATAGGGCACATAGGGCACAGGGCATAAAAATTCAACCGTGCTTAAGCAGCTGAGAAGTCCAGTTCCGATTCTCATGGATAGCTCTGACAGAAAATCCATCATTGGGATGCCAGGAACTGGCGTGGAAGGAATGAAACAATCAGGCTGCATCTTTCCTACTTAAAACGTGAGACCAGGTAGTATAATGCAGTTTGTATCCATGTGGTGGAGATCTATTCCACAAAAAGAACAGCTTCTCCCAAACCATTGAAGAAATTTGCAATGGGCTTAACTCATAACACATCACAAAATGTATGCTTGTGCTGGGAATGCAAATTTTGGCATACTCTCGAATTAGAACAGTTGAATAGTATGACTAATGTCAGCCTGTATGGTGATGTTGATGCCTGTACTTCAAAATAAAACCTGAAAGAAGAATAAAAGCCAAGTGTGTACACTAGGTTTTGGGGGGAAATATTTAGGGAACTTCAGAAAATGTATAAGCCAAGGATCAGATATTTTCCATCTCATATATACTCACACATCAAACACAGAAATACTGTGCTGTACAATATTTTTTACTCTGCAAAAACAAACAGGGAAGTCTTTTGTTGCATTACAGTTTTGGATGACAGGACTGAAGATTTTCTCTCACTGCCCCTTAGTAGTAGGAAGAAGGCTGTGTACTTTTTGGCTGTCTTTAGTGATGGCTAGCAACATTTTTGTGTTAATTTAATGTTACTTGTCTGTCTTAACAGAGTCCTGACATAATTTAAGAGAAATGCATGGAGGGATGGTTAAATTTAATTGGAAATTAATGTAGGGTAGACTGAAGAAACAGTAAGGAGTGATATTTGATAGTTAGGAAAAAATGCTGGTGCAGGGAAACTATGTAAATAATCCCATAGGTGTATATAAATAGATTATGTGGTGAAGCTAGAAATTGGTGCTACCTCTGCAAGCAGGATTAATTAGAGCTGCCAAAGGTTCCCTCCCCCTCTCCATGTCCACTGCAGTGAGTGAATGAAAAGCTCATGGAGAAAATTTTCTCATCTCCTGCTGTACTATTGTCAGGAAGATGCTAAGTGACAAGAGACAATTTTGTTAACTTTAAGGAACTGTGAAGTAAGAAACTGTGCTGCTTACACAGGAATGAGTGCAGCATAAAAGAAAATGTTGAAAGTCTGTTGACCTTTGCAATTGACAGAAACAATATTTTGGGGGCAGCAGCTATGAGTAAACCTATATCTCATATTGATTCGACCAAGGCTCAAGTATAGAATTCACTCTCTTATTCCCAGGGGTGCAAACCTATAATCTCCTAGTATGAATGTAGCTGTGTTACATGTAGAAAATTGTAGTTTGGTATTTTAACTCCTCCTTTGGCTGTACAGTTTTTCAGAGAACAGAAGAACATAAACTGTTCCTTCATTGTTTCCATTCACAATGTGATACTTTTCCCACAAGTTGTCAAAAGGTTTTTACTGTGTCATCATCTATAAGTAGAGGACTGTTGCTTCATTAATCAAAAAGAGATATTTCTCCTCATGTACAGCAGCTAGTTCAGGACCTAATTATAAGATTAATATGTCAGATTACATATTTCTGTTATGAAATGTTCTCTTCAAATAAATAACTGATTCCTCAAAAGCCTGATGTGGTTAGATTAACAGAGGCTTTGACTGGAGAGTGTGGAAAAGCTTATAATGATTTGGCATTATCCAGTGAGTGTTTGCTGCTGAAGGTTGATTGTAATTGCTATTCAGGTACATACATGGCATGCCTAATTACTGAGTATTTGTATAGGAGAATATTTCAGGATTGAAGCCAAGGTTGTTACTTAATGAAAAATAAATAAATTACAAACTAACAAACAAAAACCACAACAAAAACCAAAACAAACAAACAAAATATCATCAGTTGAGAAAAGGAGGTGTTACATTCATCAGTTTGAATTAAATGGAAAGAGCTCGTAGGGAGCACATTCATAAAAGCATAACCTGCCTGGAGATTCAGTAGCAATTGATTAACTCTGTAGGGACTGAAATACATAACTGACCCATAAAACAGAATTTCTACCAAAAGTGAGTAAGCAAGTTCCATTCTGAAAAAAAAATATAAATAAAAAAATCCAGCTAAGGCCACCTGGCTTATACATAACCAGCTAAAAATCTACAGTTTTAAGCTGTTTCAGTGATTGCCACATCTTTTTGTAGTTGTAGGACATAAATATATCTACAGGGAAAAGTATACCTACCATAAGCATTTGAATACCAGAAAGAGGCTAGAATTGGCCAGATCCATGCCAGCTGATGATAAGATTTCATACCCAAAGGGCAGGTTTAGGCCAGGTTTATTTTTCATTGTTAAGTCAAAAATCAAAAAGGTAAATTAAAAAATAGTAGATTTGAATAATTGTTGTTTATTATCAGAAGAGTAAATTCTGGTATCCTCACAATAACTAATTACTTGATACCTTAATATTAAGTAAATGCTGTTGAACTTAATGGAATTTCACTGGAAATTAAGGGAGAGATATCATTTGCTAACATTCATGTCAAATGCCTCTGCTCCTACCAAATGCCTCCTTTCTCACCAAAACTTATCAGGTTTATTCTTTTTGATGTCTCATTTGGAGTCAAGTCATACATTTGGCAAGTCATTATAAGCAAAACAATGTATCTTTGAAATTCCTGCTCAATATACTCTTCCCTGTAATTTCAGTTATATAGGAAATATCTATCCTGTCCAATTTTCATGGAATTCAGTAATAAGAAATTCATACAAGTCCCTATGCAAATTCTGTTTGAAAGCAAGTAGTTTAACTTGCTTGAATGTTTTTTTTTGGTTTGATTTTTTATTAGGAGTTGGACTCAATGATCCTTGTGGGTCCTTTCCAACTTCTATGATTTTTTTTCACCAGAAAAATAACCAAAACCAGTTTCATGTGCCTGTTCGCATCCTCACAGCACATTAAATTTTGTTTTGCT
Organism: Anser cygnoides; assembly: GCF_040182565.1. Lineage (NCBI taxonomy): Eukaryota > Metazoa > Chordata > Aves > Anseriformes > Anatidae > Anser > Anser cygnoides. Next base: position 108,857,089 of record NC_089875.1, read on the forward strand.
TTTAGATTTTGTAGGAAATTACCTTAAGATGTGAAAGAATGCATCAAGACATTCCAGAACATGTAAGAATTAAAACATATGCCTTACTTTAAGCACACAAGTCATCCTATTAATTTCAAAAATCCTCTCTGGAAAAACACTTGGCAAATATTAATGTGGTGTCAATTGTAAATATATGGTATCAATTGTAAATATATGGTTGTCTTTAATCCTTGTGTTGTGAAAACATCTAAATTATTTCACCTAAGATACCTTTAACTGCTCGCAACTTTTATCTATTAGTACTGATTTTTGTTAGTAGTCAAGATAATTATGCTTCCTATTCTTTGTATCAGTGAATCATAAGAGTTTAAAAATATTATTAGTGATTATGATTGTGTCCATTCTTATGCAAGGACTGAAGCATGATAAGTTCAAAACAGTTGATAATGGCTACCTATGGACAATTATTAAAGTGATTAAATAAAATCTGTGTACAGAATTCTGGTTCTAAGGTCTGTCCTGCCCCTGAGATCACATTACTTTACAGGACTCTGAAGTAATACCCCTAGAAATCCATCACATCTTTCTGCCTGAAAGATGTCAGATGGTTTCCACATTACAGAACCTCATTTACAGAATGTCTCATTTACAGAATGATTAGCCATGGAGATTAACCACTTTCATTACCAAAAACTTACTCTCCAATGTAAAGCCTAAGAACCTGTGTAACATATAATTATAGAATCATAGAAAGGTTTGTGTTGGAAAGGACCTTAAAGATCACTTAGTCCCAACCCCCCCAGCCATGGGCAGGGACACCTTCCACTAGGCCAGGTTGCTCAAAGCTCCATCCAACCTAGCCTGAAACAATTCCTGGAATGGGACATCCACAACCTCTCTGGGCAACCTGTTCCAGTGCCTCACCACCCTCATGGTAAAGTGATGGAGATTAATGCTGTCTGCAACCCCAGAGGGCAAGGAAATAGGCTCTGAACAGCTAAAAGTATTTTTGTTTGATTTCAATGGATTCTAAGGAAAGGTAAGGACTTGTAATGAATCCTAAGAATAAAAAGGAGGATAACCTTTCAAAATACTGTTAAGTATTGTTGATGTTAGGTTGATATTTATTTGTGGCTGCCATGCCAGGCCAAGAGAAAAGCAGCTGCAATCTTCCCCCTGGAAAAAAAATGGACTGCCCCACCCCCCCCCAAAAAAAAAAAAAAAGATACTGACAGGGTGCAAAAGATAAATCCTTGTCACATAAATAAGCATTAAACCCATGATTATGCTGCTTGTTTTGTTTGTTTGTTTGTTTGTTTTTAAGGGATGTGGAAAGGTATGAGAAGCTTTTTTCCTTTCTCATTTCTCATTCAAATTTCATGTTCAACTTAATCAGAGATTAAGAGCCTAAAATTCATTTCAAGAGTGTACAGTCCCTTTATACTGGTAAGCACTACCTTTGTTCCTTTGGTTTTCCCGATAATTCTCATGACTTGTTAGGCACAGTACTGTACTCAAAAACAGGAATTATGAAGAACTAGCAGGGAGAAGAATTTGCACCAGAAGGGTGCACGGTGAAATGAATTGGATATCTTTTGAAATAAGTAAATCAGTTAGAAAATCAGGAATCCTATTTATTTTCTGCATTAAATTCTGTTTGCTTGTCTAACAAATCTGAAATTGGTTAGATATTGTTATATATATATATATTTGTACTCCCTTTTTTAGTGGTTTTGAAGATACGATTGCACAATATGGCTTTCTGAAGAATCCCCCTATTTTATATTATATTCCCATATCCCAAATATTCAGTCCTTATGGTGACATATGACATTGGTACAGATTGATGAAAAGCTATATTCCTATTTGCTATCAAATAAAAGAGCTTTTACCTTGTTTTTTTTTTTGTTTGTTTGTTTATTTGTTTGAAGATTATTTTTTTTTAATCGATGACAGAAAATCTATAAAACTATGTAATTTAGAAAAGTAGAACATCAATCTAAGTAAGATGGAGTATTATTTTTATTATGTCTATCAGATTGTAGCATCAGTATCATTCTGTAACAATGGATTGATTTTTCATATGTGGAGGAGAGAGGAACATAGTTTTGGTATATGTCTAAAATTACAACCAACCCCCATTTATTTTCTGAAAGGAGTAGCCTGAATTTTGGAAAGACAAGAGAGAAAGAAAGAAAAAAAGAAAAGCAACACAGTGACTATACTATATCCATATTGATAAACTCTGTTCACAATTATTATATTGCCAATAATGATAAAACCTTAATTCCACAGATTTATCGTATTGATACTTGTCCTATTCTGTAGGAATGGTCATCTCATAATCATTAGTGCATTTTAAATTTCAGTGTCCTTGTGAGGCAGAAAATTGCTAATATCTTTATTTTATATGAGAGGCAAATTTTTATGAAGTCAAGTGTTTAATTTTATTTAGACACCTGAAGTTGCAAAGAGAGGTTCACTAAGACTTTTTAGAAATGCTTTAATGCAAACACATGCTAATTTTAACGATAAAAAGGTAGGAGTGGGTAGAATTCATCTAACTAATTTTAACAGTAAAATGTAAATGACTAGTTCTGAACTTATCACTCCTTATCCAGTCAGACAGAAAAATAGGCATGTGCAGATGGTAATTCACTGAACTACCTTTGACTTGTATTTCTGAATGAGAAATTGTCTTTTGGTAATACCTATTTTTTCTTCATTAATGATGAAAGTAGGCCACAGGACTAGGTGAGATTTAGAGCTTCTGAACACATAGTATTGGTCTGGATGTTCAGCTAATTATTTTTCTCTCTTTTTCATCAATGTGAAAGACAAAATTCTACAGATGACAATTTATCCTAGATAACTGTTTTAGGAGAAGCTTCTGTCACTCTTTCATCTCTATAGTGAACCTGAATGATTAGTGTTAGCTGAATGCTAATTTTTGACTGCTAAAATTAGGGTGTATTAATACTATCTAAAGCTTACTACTTATCTATAAAGTGTTTTCTGGGTTGGGACTTAATTATACTGATATGGAAACAGCAAAGCTGACTTCTTCACTGTCAAAAGCTCTATAGTAAGATGTGTTCCTTTGAAATTCTTATCTACTACTAATAAAGGAGAAAATATCACAGTGGTTTCACCGTTTCTACCAGACAAGGCTCTACCCTTCTGCTGGCTGGAAAATTTCCGCTAAAGAAAACCAGGATTTTCCAAATGATGGGCTCTTAATTCATAAAAAATGAAGGGGGAGGGGGAAGAAAAGAAAACTAAGCCATCTCTCAGGGAGGTTAATGAAAGTTTCTGGTCTTTCTTTGAAGATAAAGGTACTTGATTTGCTCATAAATATTGTATTGCCTCTGCAACAATAGAAAAGTTAACAGTTGCTTCAGGAAAACAGTGCAATAATTATTGTGATTTAGTATATTAGGTCTTTTATTCAGCCTTGAAAATTAAAATGCTTCCCCTCATTTGTCAGTAAAAACACAGAACAGGTGCATTTCATTTGTCTTTTGGAAAAGTGCCTCTAAGGAATAATATCTCTCCTGAGGTATCAGAATTTAGTTTTACACATGACTTTTTGCGATGTTGCCATACGGGAATCTCCCTTTTCATCAAAACATGTAAACCTTCAGTATAGACATAACTAGATATCCATTTTTTTATTATTATTTATTTATTTATTTTTGTCTAGAATTTGGTCAGTTCTTTCCAATTAAAAGACTCTGGAGGATTCAGAAATACTACAGGACAGATCTAAACCAATTGCTGAAATTATTTCCTGCCAAATACTTGTTTGTCTTTATTTATAAATGACCTCTTTAAAACAAAGACAACAGTAAATTTGTTATTTAGAATGCAGCACTGTTTTTTTTTATTATCATTATTGTTCTTCCATGAATTTGTTTAATCCCTTTTTGTCTAATCTCTATTAGATATGTCTTCTTTATTTACTTTTTTTTTAAAAAAATTATTATTATTAAGTTTTCTGTGGTATTTTCATGTGAAATCCTCTAGTTCTTATGTCATGAGAAGTGAATAATTATATTTATTCACCTTTTCTGTGCCACTTGATCTTATGCTTTTTTATTGCATCTCTCAGTTGTATCTTGTCAAGGTTGTAGACTCCCGGTCTATTTCTTCATTCATCACACAGAAGCCACTCTATTACTTTGATCATTCTTGTTACCCTTCTCTGTCCTTTCTGATTCTACTGCATTTTTTTTTTAGATAGAAAGATTCCAAAAACATGCAAGAGAGAAGCAAGCAATAGATTTTTACAACAATATGTGTTTCTTTTTCCTTCCTAGTCAATGACGACATTTAGTTTGCTTTCTGTAAACCTTGTAACACTAAAGTAATGTTTTGATACAACATGTTAAGCAAAAACATCACTATAGCCTGTAAATCAAGCAAACAACAATACAATGTCTTCTATAAACTAGAGTCTGCCAACTGTGAGGAAGAGATTAAAGTGGACCAAAACGTGAATATACAAAGTGTTTTTTTTTCCTGTTTTTGTTTTGTTTTGTTTTGTTTTGTTTGTTTGTTTGTTTTGTTAAAGATGAAAAAAAAAAAATAAATGTCTTTTCAAGTCTTTTCAAGTGATGCAGGTCACCCTCTTCCGTTATAAGGATTATATCCTCTAAACAGTCCTGACAGAAATCAATTCTGCACATCCCTAAATATGATACAGCTTGCAATTTTCAAAGCTCATTAGTAATACACAAAACACAGAAAAATGTTAAGCTCAGACCTAAAATCCTCTTCAGGTGGAATCATATGAAACAGAAGTGGAGAAAATGGGCTATGTTAAATATTTTAATTAAAACGTATTGGGGGCCCTATCTCTCTTGAACATAAACACATTCAACAACATTGATTAAGGATCTTCTATGTGAAAAAGCCAGCTTTCAGTTTCCTTTATTCTTCATATATGCTGGGTTTGGAGGTCAGATGAAAATTTAGCACTTATGTGAAATGATCATTGCTGCACTGGCAGCTGGAAGGATATAAGAAAAGTGCAGTGACATTCATAAATCCTTTGATTGCCAGGGATGATTAGATGCCCTGGTTAGACAGAGTAGTGTTTATTGTTTCTTTGTAGCAGAGTCAGTCATTAGATTATATGTGCTCAGTAGGAAAAGGTGCAATAGAGGTAAAATATCTAGTCTAGAAATATTACAGATGATATTTAGGGCACTAACTTGCTTGGCCTGCTTCGTTAATGGTTGAAATCATAATAAGAACTTGGAATGTCAAAGTGGTAATGAAATTGCAAAGTATGCACTTATTTTCCAGAAGTTTGGTTTGTAAAATGCCACTCAAACGAGATCAAACCTCACAGATTAATCATAAAGCTTTGTTTCAAGTTTAGCTATTTGTATAGGATATCCCTCTCCATAGTTTAGGCATTTCAGGTGAGGTGTCTAATCTAAACTAGTATTGTAGCCTCCTTCCACTGTGAATGGTTTACTCTCTCAATTGTCCATGCCCTTCCATCTGCTATGCTACAGCTGTGCAAACCACCCCACCATTTTTCCATGATCCTAGTGAGGCTATAGGTCTGTAGCTTCATATGCATTTATGATTCTTCCTGTTTGTTTCCCATTCTCCTTTCTTTCACATACAGGCACTTGGCAAGGGCCCCCAGTCATGCTGATGCCTCAGAGGAAGTGTGGGAGTATCCAGCCACATTGTTCTCCTTGCCTCTGTACCTCCACTTTGGTCTTTGATCCCCATCTTTCAATGTTGTTAAGTTAACATTGAAGATGCTGGCTGCCATCACTTTTTTTTTTTTTTTTTGTCAAATGCATCCTGTCTATTCCCAGCAATCCTTGTTTCTCAAAAAGTGTTTTGAGACCATAAAAGCCCGCACCTTGTGTGCAACATCTGCCACTCAAAATCATAGTGACCTGCAGGCTGAATCTGCTCCTGCCAGATCCTTTCCATTTCACTGGCAAGCCCAGAGAATACATGGGTAGGGCTTCCAAGCCCTTCACCTTGGCCCCCGGAACCCTGCAGTCACTCCTGGTACACTAGAGGTTTCTCTGGGCAGTACTGTTGGATCTCATATGGGTGAGCAGCAAGGGGCAGTAGTTGGAGGGCTGGATGCCTCTTGGCAGTCTCTCCAACACATATTAGTTCTAGGCTTCTGGCAGGTAAATTTGCCAAGTCAGCTTGGCAGATGAGTGCCTCAGTTGGCTGAAGACAGGAGGTTCTGATCACTGCTACCTATTACTTCCTCCTGGTGGCACTGTTCCAACTCACAAATCTAACTCAGCTGACCTAGATGCCACCAGTACTGAATTCATCTTTCATAGTGACCATGGTCCTATACCTTGTCAGTGTCACCTGCTGGCAGAGAAATAACCTTACTGGTGCCAGAAGTCACAGCTTCCACTGCCATGAGAGACCCATAACACTCTCCACACATTTAAGCATGTCATCTGGCTGTCCCTTGTTCTGTGCAACAGGAATTACACAGCTCTCCCTCCCCCCCCCCAGGGTCTCTGGAAATAACCTGTGGATCCCCTGTTGCTACACAGTCTGCTCTCCTCTCTGCCTGGCAGCTCTACAATTTCAATGCAGGCTTCACAAATAACACTGCTGAGACAGTGACCTACACCCTCTGGAGCCCTGTCAGGGCCAAGGTCTCTGACTGGCCAGGAAAGCCAAACCTACCGGCACAGAGGACCATCTTGAAATGTTGCCACCATCATCATGCTGTGTTCTGCAGTCCCAAAATGCCCTATGGGAGCAGCATCTCAAGGCCTCCTGGGTGTTCCTTTCTACATCAATAGCCAAATCCCTGTTTGCTCATTCTGGCCAATAGTTAAATATGGAGTTATTAAATAGGTCTTATTTAAATAGCAAACTGGACACATTTGGAATCATGCTCAAACTCCCAGGTTATATCCTTAAAATATTTTGCTTACTTGGGTGAAAGTTATTTTTAAAAGTATGTGTGCTTTTGAAATAAAGGCCATGCCTAACTCTTCTGGCATCTTGGAATTTTCTGCTTCTTTGTGTATAAGCAATACATTATTTTATGTGTTATCTGAGAATTTCAAATGTGTTATCTGAGAATTTCAAAGTGTATGATGCTAATCTTAAACTGCAAAATATAGAAGGCATATTACTCCCACTTTGACTTTCAAATGTGAAATTCATGTCTAATATATGACATATAAAAACAGAAATAGTTTTTGTATTACAATGAATGAGTATATTACTTCAAATGTTAAAATAATACACTGTACTGTGTTTTTCACTTTGATGAAAGAATTGTAAGTGTCAGTCATATTCCTAAACGTACTAGTAGAATCTGGTACCTACAACAGATGGAAAGGATGAAGTACAATTGTTTTATAATACTACTTAGAATTGCAAGTTTTTTTCATTTTCAAGGTATTACAAACAGATTATGCATTGTGGGCCTGGGTGGTATCACTGCCTTTTGCATGCGTTGCAAAATGCATGATGATTCTATGATTATTTTGCACTAATGGGTATTTTACAACAGCAGATCTGCAGATAGATGATGTGAGTTTTTCAGTTTTTAAAGGACTGTATTTCTAGAAAGTGATGCACCAAATGCACCTCTATCCAGATGTTTTGTGCAGATGGTATATATGGTTTTCTAAGATGTATATAAAGAAGTCTGATAATATAAAAATTATGATGGCATCTGTAGGCGTGACTTGAAGAAAGGAATTATTTTCCTCTACCTACCTCCACAACTAGTTCTAAAAATTATTTTGAACTTTTCTTTCTAAATTACTTCAGTTCTTTCAAAAACTATAACAATGAGGATGCTCAGAATTCTTGTCAGCCTGAGATTATCTTACTAAAATTTAACTTCATGCATAAATGATTTCCTTCACTGTGATGAACAGATCTTGTTTTCATAAATATTATGGAAAGGATAGAAAAGGGAGGGAAGGGAAGGGAAGGGAAGGGAAGGGAAGGGAAGGGAAGGGAAGGGAAGGGAAGGGAAGGGAAGGGAAGGGAAGGGAAGGGAAGGGAAGGGAAGGGAAGGGAAGGGAAGGGAAGGGAAGGGAAGGGAAGGGAAGGGAAGGGAAGGGAAGGGAAGGGAAGGGAAGGGAAGGGAAGGGAAGGGAAGGGAAGGGAAGGGAAGGGAAGGGAAGGGAAGGGAAGGGAAGGGAAGGGAAGGGAAGGGAAGGGAAGGGAAGGGGGAAGGGAAGGGAAGGGAAGGGAAGGGAAGGGAAGGGAAGGGAAGGGAAGGGAAGGGAAGGGAAGGGAAGGGAAGGGAAGGGAAGGGAGAAAATCAAAACTACAGGTATGACTAAATATTTTGGATTAAATCAAAGAATAGCTTCAGTTAGAAGACACTGAGATACAAATGACTATGTTTAATGCTCTAACACTGAAAGGAATTGTTTTTATCCCTCTGTCATGTGCTGGTAATGAAGCTGGTGAGGGGTCTGGAGAACAAGTCTTACGAGGAGCAGCTGAGGGAGCTGGGATTTTTCAGCCTGGAGAACGGGAGGCTCAGGGGCGACCTTATCACACTCTACAGGTACCTTAAAGGAGGCTGTAGCAAGGTAGGGGTTGGTCTATTCTCCCACGTGCCTGGTGACAGGACAAGGGGGAATGGGCTAAAGTTGCGCCAGGGGAGATTTAGGTTGGATATTAGGAAGAACTTCTTTACTGAAAGGGTTGTTAGGCATTGGAATGGGCTGCCCAGGGAAGTGGTTGAGTCACCATCCCTGGAGGTCTTTAAAAGATGTTTAGATGTAGAGCTTAGTGATATGGTTTAGTGGAGGACTTGTTAGTGTTAGGGCAGAGGTTGGACTAGATGATCTTGGAGGTCTCTTCCAACCTAGATGATTCTGTAATTCTGTGACACAGGTATCACATGACAAGTTAAAAAACCTATAATCTATGTTACATATCAAGGAAGCAAGAAATGAGAGTGTCTGGGATTAGCAAAAAATAGTCATCTTGATGGATCCAATCTGAAAAGAAGACTAAATGCAAATCAGATGTATGTGTCTCAGGCTACTTCAGGCTAAATTATCAAAAAGAATTACAGTACCTCAAAACACCCATTTAACCTGACACTTAAGCTACAAAAAGTTTGTAGTTTAGCTTTTGCCTAAGTGTTCAGAGACACATTTCTTCACATGTTCCAATCTCTAAGATGTTGGAAGTGAGGAGAAATGTAAAATTTAGTTTGTGCCTCAACCCTGTGGAGATTTGTTCTTGTCTTGAACAGAGATGCTAGAGAGAAACATTTTCAGAGCGACCTGATAGACTGGTGTCAGAACAAAACACAGCTGGAGCAATGCTGATATTTTTATAAGTATGAAATCTTTAGTTTAACAGAATTGTGTAGAAATCAGACAGACTTGCTTGAACTGCATCTTCATACCTTCATAAGGAACCTTTTTAATGTGCTTTAACCTTTCTTTCTGACAGAGCATCAATACCTTGTGTGCTCAAACAGACCACAATCTGGCATCTGTTTTGTCTTGATAGACTGCTTGAATTCCATCAGAGTTTAGGCAATATGCAAATTGCATACACATTTATGGCCACTAGTGTTAGGCACTTTCTCTGCCTGATGTTGCTTGCATGACAAAACCACTGACATGCATCAATGGACGTGCACTGAGTACTGGTGCATCTCCATATGCAGGTAATTGTTCCCTTGAGCACTGTCTAGAGGACAGCATGCAATTGAGCTTTCCTATCCACAGGAGTACAAGTTATGTTGCCCCTGAATTGGCCCAGAGAAGGATCACTCAAGCAATTAATTAAGTGGAGGTTTATAACAAATTGTGAGCATCCTGAAAGCTTCACTAGGTTTGACTGGAAGCCTAGAGGAGATTTATTCCTCCTCTTTGCCAGGAAGTGCATGAAGCACATGGTTTCTTCCTCTTCAGTCTGGGTTGTGTTTGATTTTAGGTTTAGACATATTCTTATCACGGTTTGCTTAAGAGTTTTTGGTTTTGTTTTCCTTTTTTTCCCTTTTGATTTTGAGGATCCTGTCTCGTTCGGTTTTCAGTTTCCTTTTGTTATTTCTAGAATTGATTTTACAGAATTAGTACAAAATTGTGCTCTTGTAGTGACTATTGACTGATGACTAGAATCTGTAATACCATCCCTTACACATCACATTTTATTCTGGTATCAAAAGTGGTTCACATGGAAAAACTAGTTGTTATCACTATAAACTAAAGTTAAAATAATTTTAGGCAGGAATAGCAGCTAAAACAAATTTAATTAGTTTAGTACAAAACAAGTCAGAAAAAATTCTGAGAGCTGCACTATCAAGTCAAGAAAAAACTGAAGTCTCTCAGGAGTTATAACGAAATTGTATTTGCTAGACTAATAGGGGAATGAGGATGCTGTCACACTACAGTATAATACATATTTTTGCTTTGTCAGTTTAGATTCCTTACATTAAACAAAAGTCCATTATTAAATTGAAGGTTAGTTCATCTTACTGAAAATATATAATAGCTATTTTAGGTATTATAAATGTCTTGGCCAGTCAATATAAATCGACTATTTCCACAATCATTTATTTATTTATAGTTTTTATTGTTCCTTTTGCTATATGGCATGAACTATATGAGGTGGGATTTCACATGACAGACTGACAGATCACCTATATAGAGAAAAATATTAAATCTGCATCACATTGCTTTTAATATGTGATGATTGTATGAAATAGCCACGCAGAAATAAAAAAGCCATCAACTTACAGTGAGTGTTTATATGGGTGTTATTTACTAAGGGATAAAAATTATTACATAATACAGAAAGAAATATGTAACAAATTACAAAATTTGATCATTATTTATCTACTGACTTTCAAATTCTCTCAAAAATCTCTCATATTCTCTCTCTCAAATATCACTCTCAACAGATGAAAAACATGAAAAGAAGTGTTAATGGTATACTGATTTAGATGGAATTTATCAGTAAACACAAATTTAATATAAATAGCTTTTTTTTTCTGTAAACCTTTACTTAACATATTTTTAGAAACTACTCTAACTTGCAGTTCATTAGTTTGAGAAATTATATGATTGATTTGTTCCCTGTTGTTCAATGCCACACAATCTGTGTATTTCTTTATCTGAGTATGAAAGTATTTTTTATGATAACATTATTTTATATTTTCCTGGATAGGTGTAAAAACTAAGGCAAAAACTAAGACAAAGAATGGACAAGAAAATATTTTGGGACATATTGCATGCTTTCTTCTTTTTGATCTTCTTAGAAATTGTTTTCTATTTTAACAGCAATGAATTTTCTATTGGTATTTTGAAAAAAATAACTGTTAATTAAGATTTATCAATAATTTTGCCTTTTAGTCTGTTACAGTCCATGGTAACTGAATGGTACTCAATGGAGCCAATTCATACATATTTTATATCACATAAATGTGGTAGATCACAGAATCACAGAATGGTTGAGGTTGGAAGGGACCTCTGAAGATCATCTAGTCCAACCACCCTGCCAAGCAGCATCACCTAGTGCACGTTGCACAGGATCACATCCAGGCAGGTTTTGATTATCTACAAAGAAGGAGACTCCACAGCCTCCTGGGGAAACTGTTACAGTGCTCTGTCACCATCACAGTAAAGATGTGACCTCTCATATTTAGCCAGAACTTCAGGTGTTTGTGCCCATTGCCTCTTGTCCTGTCGCTGGGCACAACTGAAAAGAGTCCAGCCTCATCCTCTTGACACCCTTCCTTCAGATATTTGTACACATCCACTCTCAGTCTTCTCCAAGCTAAACAGGCCCAGCTCTCTCAGTCTGTCCTCATACGACAGGTACTCCAGTCCCCTAACTGTCTTCATAGCCCTCCGCTGGACTTGCTTCAGGAGTTCCCCGTCACTCTTGTACTGGGGAGCCCAAAACTGGGCACAATACTCACCGGGGCTCAGTAGAGGGGCAGGATCACCTTCCTTGACCTGCTGGAAACACTCTTCCAAATGCAGCCCAGGATACCAGTGGCCTTCTTGGCCACACGGGCACAACGCTGACTCAAGGTTAACCCTCTGTTCACCAAGACTCCCAGCTCTTTCTCTGCAGGGCAGCTTTCCAGTGGGTCAGCTCCAAACCCATAGTGGTGCTTAGGGTTATTCCACCCTAGGTGCAGGATCCTGCGTTTGCCTTTGTTGAACTACATGAGGTTCCTCACCACCAATGCTCCAGCGTGTCCAGGTCCCTCTGAATGGCAGCAGAATCCTCTGGTGTATCAGTCCCTCTTCCCAGTTTTGTGTCATCCACAAACTTGCTGAAGATGCACTCTATTCCATTGTCCAGGTCATTGATGGATAAATTGAACAGGACTGGACCCTGTGCAGACCTCTGGGGGACACTACTAGCTACAGGCTTCCAACTAGGCTCAGCGCCGCTGATCACAATGTCCTGAGATCTGCCACCCAGCCAATTATCAATCCATTTCACTGTCCTGTCATCTAGCCTGCACTTCCTGAGCTTGCCTATGAGGATGTTATGGGACAGCAGTTAACAGTGTCAAAAGGCTTATTCTTTTGTTTTAACTCATAAATTTTTTAAAGTGTATAGGCATTAAAACAAATGACATTCTATTGTTATATTTATTTTCTTGAGAAAATAATTGTTTCACAGAAGAATTTTGTTTGAACCTCCTCTTTTTTTTTCTTTTTTTTACTTTTTTTCTTTTTTTCTTTTTTTCTTTGCCAATTAACAGCTTCTTTCTAATGCAGTTAGCTTTACAATAATCTTTTCATGTCAATCCTTATAGTCAACTTGGACAGGCTAGGTGCTGTTAGTGTCTGCGCCATAAAAGCTCTTGTCATATAAAGCCAGAATTGTACATCTTGAGTTTGTATTCAGACAGTTAAAACACCAGCTGCTCACTGCTGGAGGCAATATATAGTTTATTTCTCTTTCAATCATGGTCTCCAGCACTTCTTAGGAAGGCAGCCTGAGGAATGATGGCCATTAATATAAATTTGAAGTCAGAGAAAAGATTAACACAGAAAATTTCCATGCTTGTGCCAGCAAACACTGACAAACCCCCATGATTTAAAATACCTTCCTGACAGTTTTGATTATAATTAAATCACAGACATATGGGAGGCAAATAACTGAATGTCATTTGAGCTGCCTGAGTAACAAAGAGAAGTTTTAGGAGCAAAGAAACAGGGAACTTGTTTCTTATTGAATGTCACTTCTGTTGTTTGTTCCCTGTTCTTTGCTTTGCTAACTGATCCAGCAGTGTAGCCAATATTTTATTGCTAAATATTTCCCTGCTGTGACAGGCAAAGAGATTCCAACTTGGAATCTGAACTTTTTTTTTCTTTCCTCCAGTAAGTGATGTACTGAATGATATTGACCAAGGCAGGATTTTTTTTTAAATTATTTTATTTTTCTGTAGTCCAGAATTGCAGTCAACAGTCAACTATATTTTCTGACAAGATACTCAGGGCTTCAGAGAAAACATGACCTGCTTACCATATTGATGAACCTTCTGGACCACTTACTTAATGTAAAATATCATCAGTTTCTGGAAACCAATCTATCTGACACAGATTTATAAAACAACAATGATATGGTCTAATTGTCTTTGTTTATAATACGTCATTATTGATTCAGTTCTGAGAAGGTTTAAATTGTGTAGCAATGAATAAGTCCACTATGTAGAAGGCTGTAAAGATTAAGAAGAAAAAATCAATTTCTCTTTTTAAAACATTTAAATGTCTATATAATCTCTTATTTTTATTTTCTGAATTATCTTTTATCATGCTGCACATGAATCAAATTCTAGCCTCAGGTAAACTACTTTGCCTCAAGTGAACTTTTTCCAGGACTTCAAAATGTACAGGTTAACTCCAAGTTATGTTTGCCAACAGTTTAAATAGCTAGTCAAAATAGACTGTAGAATGATCTAATCTTCATTTTTACAAGCATTTAACAACTAAATGCCTGCCCTTGTGATTAACACAGAAAATTACCTGCATATGTATGTGTTTTATACATACTTAGATGACATTCTACTTGTTAGTTCCTTGTAAAAATTTGAAATGCTCAAATGTCTGACCCATATGTCTTCTTACAATTTTCAGATCTATAGTTATTTTTGGTATTTTATATGAAAATACTAATGTAATAAATACTGAAATAAACAAGGAGAATCAGCTGAAACTTAGAAAACAGAAAGCAAATAATGTGATTTTTAGCTTAAAATTCTTCACATTAGGCACAGGTAAAACAACCCCGAAGGAAATATAAGAAGGTAGAGGGAAAAATGTAAACTAGTAATGAGATAGTGCAGAAAGAGTAGAAGGTTCTTTTTTGTTTGTTTGTTTTGTTTTGTTTGTTATAATATAGCTGTCTAGCTGATTGACTTTGGATAATCAGAGTAATTGCCTCCAGAAAATCCAGAGAAGTTTCTGAACATTCTCAAGAATATTGTTTAATTTTAGAGTCCTCATTACTTAAAGGCAAATAAAAAGGAACTCTGAAAAGTGATTAAAAATGAGAAACTGAATTTATGGAGAAAGTTTAAAAGGAGATTAAATAGTAATGGTCTGCTGAAGAGCCCTCTGGAGAGAAAAGGAAACTTGGGACAGATAAGAGTAATTAGTGTAGCAGTGTAGACCAAATTGAGTGTTGCTGCCCTGAAGGTGAGCAACAAGGCAGTCTTCATCACTGACCAGGGAAAAATTCAGTTTGTAACAATGACAAAGTATGTTCCAGGTATAATAGAAGTAAGGCAAATGATGAAAGGTAAGGAGGAACTAAAAACCTTCTCAGAGGATGAGAATGCCTCAAGGACTGAGTTGTAATTGTGGATTCACTCAAATGGACCAAGAGCTGCCAAAGGGGCAGTTAGAGCTGTGATGTAGAAATGGGGTATTTCTGAAGAGTATAAGCACAATAGTCAGATAAATTTCTTAGACAAAATTAAATAAAAGAATACCATTAGATAGTGGCACATAATTCAGAGATGTCATGTGTAGACTGAATTTTAAGGGTGGGCATGTGCCATAAATAAACTATTTCAGAAGGTAGTTTAGAGGGCTATATTCTACCTGCACTGCCATTCTAAAAGCTGATATTTAGGTCACACTTATTTTAAATGTCATACTGGTCATCATTTTTTTTTTTTACTTGAAGGAGGCTTTTCTGATGTTCATACATTGATATGATTGAAGCTGAAAACTAAATATTCTCTTCTTCCATGTGGGAAGTTAAATTATGGCATGAAGGAGGGTCTAGCTGAGACAAACTCATGACCATAATTTAGCCATGAAAGAGGTACTGCATGCTTTTACCTCTATTTTAGAAAAAGGATCAATAACCTTGTAGTAAGGGTAGAGCTAGATCAGACACATTGGTGATTATCATAGAGCAGATGTCAAGTTTAAATAATTCTCTAGCACAGTATAAAGCACATATAACTACATTATTGTCACCAGTTTCAGTGCTTACCACACTTTGGAGATGGCCTTCAACACATAGCCCAGATTTATGAGACTTGAACTGTAGCTAACTACTTTTAACTTATTTTGAAATAAATAAATAAAGACAACTTCTGCTTCCTAAATTTCTTCACTCTTATTGTTATCTGAAATAATAATAATTATTTTTTAATCTCATTGTATCAGATAATTCTAATCCTATTCAAATTATAGTAAAACTAGTTTGTACCGTCCTTTATATTCTATTTAGTTTTTGCTTTCTGTGTACTACCCATTTCATTTCTATTATCCTGCATGTCCAGATGCATCATTCAACAGTTCAAAAGCAACCCATACCATTACTGAGGCAACACACATTGCAACATGATTTTTTTTTGCAGAACTTTTCCTATTTAATCTTGTACTAAAAAAAAACAACTCTAAATTAGTGTGATGTGACAAAGCAAACAAAAAGATGTTAGACTGTAAACATAGATAACTGTAAATATAAATAAGCTATTGATCTATTTTTGGTGCAGCTGTTATAATGTTAGGAATAAACCATGAGCATTTCTATCAATTCGTAATTTTAGAAATTGGCATTCTAATGAATCTCTTTAATAATTTTAAGATTAGACTCCAGAAAAATGTTTGTGTTTTATTATTATATTTATTTATTTATTTTTAGAGACTATCATAATGTAAAACATCACTACTGCAACAAAAGCTTTTAACCTGCTGTGAACATATGTTACCTAAAGTAATTAAGTCTCTTTGGTCTGTAGCTTGCTCTCCTATATGCTTCTCTTATTCTTCCCAGATGTTATTCATGATTGACCTATCTGGTCTTTATCTAGAAATTGTTTATTCTCCGTGTACCAGAGAAGTATCAACTTCAGAAAAGATGAGTTTAGTACCAAAGTATTCTTAAATATTTTTAAAAGTTATTTTATGATTCCTTAACAATTTAGAACAAAGGTATAATTTAATAATTTATCATAGTTGCAGTAGGAGAATAAGGATCATCAGGTGGTGAAAACCTCTCAAAATTAAGTTTACTTAGCACAGGTTTCAAAGGGGTTATTCTAATGACAACTTTTTTATTTTTATTTATTTTATATATATTTTTTTCTGATAACGATACGATAACTGAGTAAGAGCAAGAGTTAAGCCTTCCCTGTTGATTTCTTGTGCTGAACGTAGAATGAAAGCACAAGATGGTGGAGGACACCAACTCAGAATATAATGTTGGATAAGAAGTTCTTTACTTATCCACACAAGACAATATATGAAGGGTAGCATGGAGAACAAGAAGTATATCTTCTATTAAGAATTGCTTCCTTGGGTTCATACCATAGGCAACATGGGTGAAGGATCTGTACCTCACATTCCTCAGGCTGCCCAGGTTGCTGTGGAGGACTAGAGGTAGAATCTTGTTCAAGATTCTAGCAGAAAACAAAGAAGAATCAAATAAGTAATTTGTGACGCATTTTGGTCTTTTCTCTGTTCCTGAAGATATGGAACTTTGATATCAATTTGTTCCAGGTTCCCTCTGTTTTGTGTGGCTGCATCTGTATGATTTATGGACAAGACTAACCCGTGTCAACTTTTTTTGCTGGGAATACTCTGCTTTTCTTTTTTTTAGAACTCTGGAAATTGAAGACTGTGCCCACATTTTATTCTATTTATTTATTTATTTATTTATTTATGAGAGACAGGATTGGGTCTTTTTCTGAGGATTGCTTTAGCGATTTCAGTTGCCAACAGTAGCAGATTTTAGTTGCTGGTGATGGGTATTAGCATGATCCGGCGAAAGGAGGAGCCTGGGAGGGAAACGGTTAATTAGTGGAATTAATCCCTAATTAAAGTGTAAGTTGGAAGAGTTGTATAATGAATAAGAGGGGACTTCTGGAGAAGCTGATGGTTGCCAAGGAGTATGGGCTGTGAGAACATTTATGAAAGGATGCTTTAGTAAAAGAAACTTTTAAGTTCCTCTGATTGCTTTTGTTTAGAGGACAGTATTCTCCACAAATTATCATCCTCATCTAATAGTCCCCCATACTTTTCTTTCTTTCTCTCTCTTTCTCTCTCTCTTTTTATTTTTAAGGAAAAAAAAAAAGAGATTTATAGTGTTATAAAAGGGAATCATGGCTGTGACTATCATGCTTGCACATCAGCTTCTCACAGCAGTGTTTTATAAATTCTATGTCCCCTGAGTCTTGCAGAAAAAACTATAAATTGAACGTCCATGGGGGTCGAAGTCCAATATTTCTTCCTTACTACAGCACAAGTAAATCTTTATTTTTGCCCTTTCCAGTCCTAATCAGCATATCCCTCAAATATACAGACAAGTCAAGGTGGATTGGTCTTTCTAGCAGAAATTTTAAGAACAAAGTTTGCTCAGAAGTGAAAGAAGATAGGGTCAGGTTTATTTCTGCTTTCTAAAAGCCTGTTACATAGTGCAGGCAAATTCCCCCTCTCTAATTTAAACTCCCTTGATTCATTATGTGAGCCTCATATTGCAATCAGGTCTATATATTATATACTACTAACTGGAAAATGCGGAGAATGATATAATGATTTCAAGGTCCAAATTAAAACACAAATATTGAGATACGGTGAAATAAACATCCAGAGTATATTTCCTTGTCTGGTCTGAAAGGCCAGATATCTTCTTCCAGGTTAATACATTGATTACTTTAGTGCTACCGAGTTCTGAGCTTTGTTCCCTGCTGTTTCTTATGCAGATCAGGAGCAATGGAACCAGTGTCCAAAATACTGAATTTGTCTTTGCATCTTTGATATTCAAAATACTGTGCCAGAGCCTGATGACTCTTTCTGGACAATTTGTTGCTTAATAATGCTCAGGACAACCTTAAAGTTGAAATACTGCTTCCTAGTTGAAAATGGTTCAGGAAGGATCCTGGTTTGTTTTTACAGAAAACAAAGGTACTCCATGCTTAAAGTGCAAGTCACATCTTGAGTATGAATTCTAATTGCCTGTCCCTTCAGCTTACTTTTTCTGTTACTGCAGTAAAAATGGAGCCTAAATAAAATGACTAGTGTTCTTCCTTGTGGGATCTTTAAAATCCTTAGAAGAGACATAAGAGCAGATGGTATTTGTATTTGTATAGATCTCAGAGTGTAGCTTCTTACAGGATACAATTGTGTATCAGGTACAAAATCATGGAAGTTTCCTCTGACCTCAAAGCGTGTTAGAAACTAATTACCATGTCATGTTTATTCCTAGATCTTAATATCAAGAATTTGCACAGAGAATATTTCCATTACCTTACAAGTTTTCTGGCCTGTTTTGCTATTGAAATGGCATGAAGTAACATCTGTATGACTGTATCAGAAGACCACTGTGCTTATCAAAATATTATTGTTATGATTTTTTTTTACTTTTTTTTTTCTTTTAAAAGAGTTTATGGGGAAATGTGCAAAACTGCACATTAAAAGACAGAAGTGTAGAGTTACTTTATGTCTAGCCTAAAGAAACCTTGTAGTTATATGGGATATATCTCAGAGCTCAAAATCTTTATTTATCACAGACACAATTTTCAGTGAAATTCTTGGTGCAACTATTTGCACTTTGAGGACCCATAATGGTACATTTTTGCTAACTCACACTGTTTGGCTATGTTATTATTATTACCCTCTCTAGTTGGACCAACCGAATTCTTTTGATCAAGCTGATTGTTTTGACTGGTCCCTGGACTGGGCTAACACCGAAGTCATGCATAAGAATTTTGGGAAATGCTGACCATTTTAACAATTTGGAAAATAGAAATACAGTGCTTGGACCACTGTGCTAGCACTCTTTATTTTACTAGTATGAACATAATCTTTGAGTGTCCCTGACTGGCTTTTTCACTCTAGCTTCATCTCTTAAAAATTCTATACTAGCTGTAAGCTGTATGTGGCACAATGCAGCAAAAGGGATCAAGTTTATAGGCTCTCCTTAAGCTGCACAGCGCAAATGCACAGCAGAATCACTATGGTTTCACTGTTTGTAAAGTCTTACAGCAAAGAGTACATTTTTGGCCTTGAATGTAATGTACGGCTCTACATTCTTTAATGATATGAACCAGTAAATCTCAAAAATGTTTGTATATTTCCTGTTTATGGAAAAGTTGAAGACAAGTTTGTTTGTTTTTCAAAGAAAACTGAATGGTACTTGAAATGTGACATGGAAATTATGTATCCTTTCGTATTGACAGTAAGAGAGAAGGAATTTCATTTTTGTTTTAACATCATACCGGAATATTTAATTTTTGTTATCTCTTTTGGGTGATTCTATTTTATTTTTATTTTCCTAATAAAATAAATAAATAAATTAAAGAGTTACCAATTATATGATTCAAGGATATCCTTTTACATGTTTGTGACAGGATAAGGTGAAAAACTTGACTAACAGAATCTGTAGCTCAGACTGAGGAATTCCACATTGAATTTGTTATAATACTATATCTACTATAAATTTGTCAATGTATTTTCCAGATATCTATAATGGAAAATATGTTTAAATAACTTTCTTGCTTGAAGCTGAGTTTAATTTATATGTGAGGAAGACATTGTTGTGTTTTATTCAACACAATGATAAGGCTGGGAAAAAAATTGTAGTAAGATTTTGACAAAAAAAGCTCTTCATGTTTGCCCAAAGATTTTTTAGTAATTTTTTCTTCTAAAATGTTCATAACTTGACTGCACAAAGCTTTGGACAATATGATCTAACTTGTATGTAAGCTGTGCTTTGACCAGGTATTTCCTTGCTAGATGACTCCCACATGTCCCTTCCAACCTAGAAAGTGTAATGATTGTGTAATAGGATTAAAGCTTTTCCTTTTCTTATCTTTCACCTTTTTGTACCCAAAGGAGATTGAAGTTACCAGGGTAGAATTCAGAGCTATCCAATACATTTCATCATTTGGCCATCCAAGTTTCCTGAATATTCTTAGTTTTGACTCTTCAAGCTAGCAAGCAGAACTGGGGATAGAATTAATGGGGCCAGTTTGACAGTAAAGGTGCCTTGGACTTTTGGACATGCTGAGGCAGTTACTGACTTACAGAGAGGACAGGCCTAGCCATGCTGCACCTGCCTCAGCCATAATCCATATACCTCATGTGCACATGAAATAATATCTGTTGTTATCTACAGATATATAAGATGATCTATGGGTCTTGCTAACCATGACCTCTTCTTGCATTTTATGTGATTAAATGAGCTACATGTGCAGCCTGGACCCAGAAGGTTTACTGATCTGGCTAAAATTAAGTTGCCTTATGTTGACTTTCTTCCTTAATTCCTCACAACTAGAAGAGTTACTCATCTTAAGCAGAAGTTGGCTTACTCGTAACACATATAATCTGAATAGCCACTATTTGAAATTCTCATATCTGGAGTAGGTCAGGTAAAGCCTTACTCAGAAAAATTCTCTATCCAATAGATTCTTGTTAAGAAGATGTATGATAATATTAATGCCATTAAGCTTGGAGAAGTTTGGCAGTTAGTTGTCATATGATCTGTTTGTAGGTTTCTGGTTAAATGGAATATTGATGCCTCCCACCTCCTGTCAGGAAATAGGTAGATCTAGGAAATGTAAAATCTAAATTGTTTCTGAAACTTAGATGTTCTATAAGCTTTCAAGTTGGGAATTTATGTAGTAGAAATGTCCAGCTTTTATGCATTCATTCCCAGCTCTGCCACTACCTCCTGCATAACGC
Source organism: Anser cygnoides (assembly GCF_040182565.1). Classification (NCBI taxonomy): domain Eukaryota; kingdom Metazoa; phylum Chordata; class Aves; order Anseriformes; family Anatidae; genus Anser; species Anser cygnoides. The sequence goes on from NC_089875.1 coordinate 108,878,244, forward strand.
GGACAGTCAGTTGTCCCACCTGTATTTTGTTTACTTCAAGCAGGATGTGTAGTGGTTGACTTTTGCTACCTCTGAATGCAGTGCATAGAACAGTGATACTAAGTAGGCAGCATGCTGTTACAAAGAAATGGACCTTAAAATCTGATTATTTAGGTATAAAGATACTCAAAAGTATAAACACTATACATCATAGCCAAGTTTTAAACTTTGTGGCTCTTTAATTTGTAAAAAATATATTAGCCACCAGGAATATATCTTACATCATAATGAAATGGGCTGGGAGCTGGAGGTTGTCCTGTTCTCACAGATAACTAGTAATAGGACTAGAGGGAATGGCCTCAAGTTGCTCCAGGGGAGGTTTAGGTTGGAAATTAGTAGACATTTCTTCTCAGAAAGAGTAGTCAGGCATTGGAACAGGTTGCTCAGGGAGGTGGAGGAGTCACCATCCCTGGGGGTGTTTAACGAAAGGTTGGACCTGGTGCTTAGGGACATGGTTTAGTGGGTGATGGTGGTAGGGGGATGGTTGGACCAGATGGTCTTGGAGATCTTTTCCAACCCTGATGATTCCATGATTCTATGAAATCTTTAAGTGAAAAGAACAGTAGTTCTAAATGTATTTTCCACATTTCATGGTAAAATATTGTCTGGACAAATGAATATGTTGTGGCATGCATTTATCAATGAATTGTTATATGTGATCTGTTTAATGTGCTTTCTTGTATAAGGGATTTTTAAATTCATATTTCTTATGAAAACAGTTGTATTATGAATATTAAAATATGTTAATGAGTGAATTCTGTTCAAAACTTTGTTCTTTTAAGTTTGTGGATATATATATATATATATTTTCTTCTAATAGATACACAGCAGTTTCACGATACTCCTGGGAATACCAATGGTTAATTCATTGGTATGGAAGACAAGCATATTTAGAGACTTTCAAGGAATAATTAAAATAAATAAATAATGTAAGTGAAAACTATCACAAAACAAAAAATTCCGAGATTCCTCTGAAGGTAGCTACAGCCATCTTGATTCTAGAAGCAGGATATTACAAATGGCTCCCTTGTGCTCCTTCTGAGAAAAGCTGGGGACTGGGATTCTGATCTTTATTATCAGACATCTGCTCCATTTAGCTTCTTTTTGTTTACTAGGTTGACCTCAGAAAATGATTTCATTGACTCTGCCTTAGGGGGTCTGCCACACTGCCACTTCAATCTAATATATGCTCCAAAGGGAACATATGTAGTGATAAACTAAAAGACAAAGTAACCTATTATATCTGAGAAAAAGCTTTCATTAAATGTCATGAAATCATTAAAAGGTGATTATTTTGAATATGTAAATAAATAATGGATCCATAGTGGAAGGTGTTGAATCTTAAATGTCAGTAACTCAGTAGAGGTGAAACATTCTCTACCTTTCCAGTTCTGGACCCAACTGTGGAATTAATATTTAAAAAAAAAAAAAAAAGTATTTCTGAAGAACTTTCAACATTTTTTGCTCTATTGCAAAGAAAAAAAATGTGTATAGGTTTCTAATACTTGAATGTGGTGACAATATATGTTCTGATTTTTCTGATGTTTACTTAACATTTTATATATTGATGGAATATTCATACATTTATAATGGAATTGCCCAACTATGAATATTTATTAGACAGTCATGTATCCAGAGATAAAGATAATTACAGGTCAGACTTATCATCTGACCCCATGGTTATCCAGCTTGACATTGTGATTAATGGGATTTATACACAGTGGTGGTTCATTGCTGCTTTTGATAAATCCTATTATGTTCCTTTGTCGTTAACCAAGTATTGAAATAAATGTCTAATGATATACAAATCAGATAGGGATTGTAGAAACCTTGCTGAGAAAAGAAAAGAAATCATTCTTGAGTACCGGTACCCTGAAACCCCTATTATCAGAAGAAATTTACATGGTCTGCATAAATTTTATAACTAAGTATAGTCATAAAGTTGGAATGGAATAATAAAAAGATAAAAATATTAAAATGAAAATACTAAAACCAAACCAAACAAACAAACAACAAACAAACAAACAAAAAACATTCCTTAGTTTTTTGCACCCTCCGGTGAGGATATGGGCTACTGAACAAATATAGAGGAATCCTGATTATTCTTACACATAAGTCTCTTGTTAAGGCCCTTAAGGCCCTTCTATGATTTCTTTCAGAGCACAATTTATTTTTCATGCTAATTCTTATACAAAGTTGAAAAGATACAATCCACCCTTAAACAGCTATTCTGCTTTGCACTCTAGTAATCTATGGTGTGTACCAGCACTGGAAAAAAAAATAAATAAAAAAAAGTCAGATGGGCTAGGATACAGAAAGAAGTAATAGAAAACAGAGAAAAAAACTTTAATTTTGCAAGAATATTCAGGTTAGTTAGTAAATCAATTAATAATTGAATTATAATATACAAAATTTGTAGTACAGTTATCAAACTGGAAGCTGCTTCTTGGCTGAGTTTACGTCTAAAGGATAAAAGGTGGCAGTAGGTGTTGAAATGGTGTTCACTCTTCCCTTAAAGTTGTTTCTTCTCTGAACTGTAGCATATTCTAATTTTCTCTACTGAGTTTTGATAGGCTTGGCACATTTTGTATGGAAAATATTTGCTGTAGCAATAGCCAATCCTTATGCTCTCTGGAAAAAAATACAAGTTTATAGGTCCGTATCCGAAAGTTTGACTCAAGACATAGATTATGAGTAGCTGTGGAGAACAGCCAAACTTGTTAGTACCATTGATAAACACCAGCCTTGGGCAAAGGGGAGTTAAGCAGCTTGCTCCTGCTTATCTTTTTTACAAACATTGTGGATGGAGTTCTTCAGGCTTGGTATCAGAGGATATCAAAGGAGGGAGTCTTGTGTTGGTGGGAAGTCCCTGTTTTGGCAGCAGAACAGAATCTTGAAGGCCACAGTGCCCAGAGTGTTTCATTATTTGTAGAATGAATATTAAAGTTAACACCCCTGAATACCCCTCATAATGAGCTTAATGAAGTACGTGCTAAACATTGCTAAACATATATGACTATAGTACTCAACTCTTCAGAGGCCAAGTTTTGGCTCTGATGAGTCTGCCTTAACGGTAGGAACTTTTATTTAAAAAAAAAAAAAAAAAAAAAAAGAAGAGTTTAATGAGTTTAATCTGAGTAAACAGTCAATATCTTAAAACATTAGGATCGTTATGTACATGATTCCAGAAAAAAAAAAAAAAAAAGGATAAAATTCAACAGGGTCTTAATTAAGACAGATCAGAGATGGACATGTAATCCATATTTTGTAGTATTAGTATAAGCCACAAAAATTACTTTGATTTCTGTAAAACATTTGCTACACAGTTATGAGGAGATGAGTCAGATTTAAGAAGACTGTATTTCTTGCATATATCCCTGTTTTGTGGTTGTGAGAAGTTGTTTCTGGAAACGACTGTGGGAAGAAAGGCCTGTGTATGATAGTTAGATACAGAACCACTGTGTCACGTCAGTGTTAATGAGTAGTGAAAAGGAAAAAATAGATGGTACTATGAAAATATTTTCAGTAAAGATATCATACTACTGCAGTAGTAGCATTAATGTCCTCCTCACAGGAGCTGTATATAGAATACTTAATGTAATTCTAATTTTGCATTTTAACATTATTAATTCCATATTAGTACATTACACAGAGGGCACAGTCTACTGATGGTACAGAGCTAATTCAGTTTAGAACTAGTTTCAAAAATCTCATTTTGGATGTAATATACTGGCATCACAAAAGCAAACAACAGCCACAGTGCTGCTCCAAATGTTGAACACTGAGACAATATTAAGTTTTGAGATATAGGTCTTATACAGAAATCTGAGTCAAGGGATGTTTCATCTTGATATCAAAATAAATGTAGAGTCCCAGCTTGCATAAAAAAGGCAAGTTGAAGGATGGAAGATAAATGTTCTTTGAAAAGGGGACCAAAAAACACTGGCAAAATGCTATGAGTCTGCAATGAGGTCCACCAAAGCTACAATGTGCTATAGGAGTTAAGTATTTGAAAAATTAATTAAAATGTCACTTGCTTTTTGAACAAACTTAATCCAACAGTCAGAAGTTATGCAAGGCCAATATTTTGTCTGTCAGCATCCAAGTACACTTAATAGTCTATCTTATTAAATATAATACAACTTGTGCTGCTACTATTTTGGGAATGAAAAAAGATGCATATACAATTTGTTTATCAAAAATACTTCCTGAAAAGACATAAGAGCCATCTGGTAGGGTATATAGGGAAAAGGGGAATGCACACAAAGAATGATTCTATGAACGGTAATTCCAGAACCTGCAGGTTCTACCTGAGCATGAGGAGTTCAGGCTATAAATGAAAATACTTCTATCCAACAGTGAGGTTCTATGACAACTTTAGCACACTAAGTTTTGGCAGTGTATAAACTCAAGTCCTTTTAAAAACAATTTGTTTCTTAAATGGTTTGCTTGTCCTGTTTGTTGTAACAGGGACACAGATCTAGAGGTTGCCTTGTATTCCTGTTCAGTAAAAGACTAACCCTAACACAATTTTAGAGTGCATTTAGATATGTGCTTATCTATTTCTTCAGCAGTTTTGTTTTTAATAAAATTATATATATAATTGCTTTGTTTCTTTGAAGGTAAAAAGAACAACAACAACAACAAAACTAGCAGGCTTTCATTTCTATTTCATATAGAGTCATGCCATGAACTATGTAAACATAAGGCATTCTATCTATCTATCTATCTATCTATCTATCTATCTATCTATCTATCTATCTACCTATCTATCTATCTATCTATTTATTGTGATATCCTGAAAAAAATAGTTTGTTCAACTGTAGTAACAACAGAGTCCTAGCAGTCAGTTTCATGAGAGCCTCTTATTGCTGAGAGAAATGTGGATAATCGGTACCCTAAGGGGAGTATATGAGCGCTATAAATCAATTTATAAGTGACCCAGCAATTAATAACCAATAATGATGAGGGCCAAAGAGCAAAAGGACAAGATATGTCATAAATTATTTCAGGAAAGAGATTGTATGAGAAAGGAGATAATTCTCAGGGATGTTATAGGCCAGCATAGCATTTTTAATAGCCCTAGATCTGTAAGTGAACTCTGTTGTATGAAAGAAAATAACAAATATAGTTTTCCTCTAAAATCTAAGCTCATTTAGAGGAAAAATAATGTTTAAATAAATAATGTTACATATTTTTTCAAAGCTGAAGCATGTGAAATCAAGCAGTTTGAGCAAAACAGGGTTCCCTAACACATTTTCATGCAGCATAGCCATAGTGGTAGTGCTATGAAATGAAATACATTATCATAAAGTTTTGTAGGTTTTAAAGGAAAAAGACAAGAAAAAAAATCTATGAAAATGTAAATACAGAATTGTATAGTGTAACAACAAACTACTAAGTTTACTTGAGCTAATTCTGGGAAAACAGATGTCTCTACTTATCTGTGCTTTACTGTTACCCCTAGACTGTTTTTCCCTTTTGTTCTTTAAGTTGAATCTTAAATATGCAATCATACGATATAAGACTGTCTCATTACTGGGCTCAGATTGGCACTCAGATATTCGAATAAAGCCTTATCCATTTATGAAAATGGATGATGGTACAGATGGAAAATGAGTGTAAATGTAATCTCATGAATGCCTTAAAAATTCTAAAATACATTTCAAGTAGCTGTGTTTGAGCATTCATATCCATGGTTGTATATGCATTAATGTACAGGACAAGGATTTGGTTAAAACATTTCTTTTAGCGGGATGCCTTTTTACCTTTTTTTCTACCTTTTTGTTGTTGTTGAAAATAATCTTCAAGTATCCAAGTATGGTCAAGCTGCTTATGCAAGAGCAAACAGAAGAAGCAAAATTGTTTAAGAAAGCCATCTACATGCATCTTTGCATTTGTGTTACTATCATATGAACAGCTAAAACATCCAAACAAAAACATATTGAAGATATTTTATTGACTACAAGCAGGGGGGTTGAGAGGTATTTATCACGATTAGATTTAAACAATCAAACAAATAAATAAATAAAAATGGTCTAATGATGGACTAGGCAGGCAAGTAGTAGAGAGACTACTCTAGAGTAGACAAGAGACATACAAATTCAACATCAAGAGAGAATCTAAAATATTTTTCTTCCCTATAAGAATATATACTTAAATATAAAATAAATTCCACTTTAGAACGTCAAAGAAAAATATTTTGACCTTAACAAAGTGAATCATTTTCATAATGTTGATCTGAAACAAACAAACAAATACTTCTGAAATTTCATTGGGGGAAATTTCATTTCATGGGGAAAAAAAGATGAAAAATCTGAGTTTTCTTCGTTATTGAAATCTAGGAATTTTTGAAAGAGTGATTACACAACAGCAAAGAATTTCACTGGAAAAAGAATCTGTATGTCTTTTTGCAGAGATTTAACATAAACCCCAAGCAACACAAATATTAACAATCTGATTTTTAGTCTGTAACAGGGAACATTATAATAGGAAATATTAGCAGGCACTGGACCTCAATTTATTTGTACAGCTAAGATGTCAGACAGTCTTTGGCATCATTTTGACCTAATTAGCTCTTTTTCTCCTAAACAATTTCTGTGAATGGTTTGAGATTTAATATAGGCCAGTGGAAATTTCAGTACACATTCTGGAAGTTACTCTTGTGACTAGTCGCAAAGAAGGCTGTGGCTTCACGCTTACTTAGTATAGCTGAATCCAGTAAATTTATTCTGAGGATTAAAATAAAAATGAGGTTCACCATTTTGATGTTTTGCCTAAATAATTATTTAATTTCAAAGGCTTATTTTCTTCTTGGAAATCTATGTGAAAGTGTGGGTGTTCTGTTTGCATTTTCCTTGTAAATTAAATAATAATCTTTATGAAAACTAGAAAGGTTTTTAACTGAAGTGTCTTGTTATTATAATGACCAAATGTGCGTGTGGCTTTTTAGAACTTTGATCTGAATAAGTATAATAATTTTCATGCGTTTTTTATGTTTGTTTGTTTTCTTACTCCTTCTAGAGTAAGAAATAGGTGTCAGATAGATATTTAGTTTTGGGCTTTCTTCTGCAGCTTCAACAGCCATGAGATCATGGCATTTAAGATTCTGGGATAAATGAACAAAATGAACAGTGGAATTACAACTGCATGAAAGTAGACTCTCTAGTTCAGGGATCTGCCGTGGCAGCAGTTTGTCATGGAAGACTGCCCTATGAGCGAGCAAAAGGGACTGAGAGCTGTCCGATCTCCAAGAATGACCTCTTCAGAGGTGAAAACAGGTACAGCAGATTTTTTTTTTTAATGCACATAGGGCTCAGAAAGGGGTTGTGAAAGGCCATGAAGAACAAATTGAAGCTCAGTTGAAAAAAGTAATACACACAAAATGGAAGTAGAAATGGATGGGATAAAGCCATGAACCAGTACTGGCTGGGGCAGAGAAGGCCCTGGGTGTCGTGTTGGGCAACAAGTTGAACTTGAGTCAGCAGTGTACCTTTGCAGCAAAAAAGGACAAACACATCCTGGGCTGCATTAACAACTGAAGCATACAAATATACATGTGCCAGTTATGGAATCGATTTTTTGAGATTTGTTTAGAAGACTGACAAATCAGGTCAGTATTAACCTTTAAAACTAAACTTTAAAACTGAACTTCACTGAATTGATTTCACTAACACATTTTATGCCAGTAGTTAATTTTTATGCATTATTAATTAGTATTACTAAGTGTTCAAAATTATCCGTGTTTAACATTTACATGTGGGTGTGCAATACCATGAAACTGATGCCACACACTTATTGATGGCTATGGTCAAGGTGATCTTTGCTAATGAAGGTGAAGAGTGCTTTTGTCTTTCTTTTCTGATGATCTTTGCCTGATGATTTTGTGATATTTTGCTCTAAAATCCCCCTCAAAAATAATAAAGGGATCTCATCTGCTCCCAGTACTGCCTGTCATGTTTTCAATCGTCATTCATCCTTATGTATGCAGGTGGATGTCCTTTCTATTTGCAGTCTCTTCTGCTTATCTCGTCCTTTGTCTAAATGTTTCTGTTACTTGTATATCACCTACACGTTATGTTTTCTAACTTTTTTTTTTTCTATGCACCCCCATCTCAATTTCAACATTTAATTCTCCCTTACATTAATTTTGCTGCAAAGGCTATTTGTAGATTATCCATTATATCATGTCCCCTTCAATGTCCTCCATTACCCCAAATGAAGAAAAACATTTTTATTGTGTTGGTGACTGAACACATGAACACATGAACGGGCTACCCAGCGAGCTTCTGGAGTCTCCACCTATGGAGACATTTAAACAGTAAACAGTTCTGAGCAACCTGCTCTAGCTGACCGTGCTTTGTAAAGGGCTGTTGGACTAATCTCCAGAAGTCTCTTCTGACTTCATATGTTTTGTGACTTTTTTTGTGATATCTTCCTAAAATATTTTACATGCTCTCATAAGGATTGTCATATGCTGTGGCAAGTTCAAACCTCCTTGAGAGAAGGAAGCTGGGGACAAGACAGGAAATACAGACATGTCACGTGTTCATCATTATCTCTCACATCTTAGTAGTCATCAGTTTCTGCAAAAACTGATATTGTCAACACTGTAACCTGCTAAAATTGTAAAGTTAGCCGGTGACTGGATAACCGGTTCAAAGTCATTATAGCAATAAGAAAAAAGGATCAGACAGAGAAACATAATAACACAAGCTTTTATTTACTAAACTAGATGAGAAAGAGAACTTCAAATAACCACTAATTCCCTATCTGCAGTGCTTTTCCTAGGACTTGATTTCCTGTTTTATACACGTACACATATATTTGTAATGTAAATCTCTTTTCTAGGATACATAAAAGGAGAAAGATTCCCATTCATTAAAAAGAAACAAAAATCATAATGGGACATAGTTGGGAAGTGATCAGAAGGAATTAGTCTGAGAAGTTTGGCCCAAGGGAGTGATTACTTATTTACAAATTACTCATTCTGATCTCTTCAGCACTTAATTCACAGGCTTCATTCATTCAATAATATTCTTTATATTGTTGATAAAGTTGGATACGGTGCTCTGCAAACAAAATCTGAATACTGTTGTATATTTTTTCTCTGTGACTACACCATTTATGCATATCAACAAATCACAACAGTAACAAGAGCTTTTGGCTAGCTGTTTCTGGTGGCTTAAATCAGTAAAATGTATCTGTGCACAGTCTTTTCATCTATGGCTGTTCTTTCTGCCTTGTATGTCTTCACCTATTCAGGTGGAAATTTTAAGAGCTTGTAGAACTATACAAAATGAGTACAGAATAACCTCAATGTCCTCTCCATTCATGTTCCCAATATAAAATCAAGTTGCAATTCTATGTCTGCATGTGAACTATTGTTGCAGCATAATAGCAGTTCTGTTTGCCTACAGGGCACAGCACTATCAACATTTAATTCATTACTTTGTAAAACACTTCATAGCACCCAATGTCTGAAAAGCTGTATGAACAATTTAATTTTATTATTGTGAATGTAAAGGAAGAATAGGCAATTCTGGGTATATTCGCCTTTCTCCATGTTCCTGTCACTTAGAAATTTAAAGGTACCTGATTAAAGTAGCAGGACAGAAATTAAAGGCTAATTGAGAATAACACTTTTCTAAAGAGTAAAATTAATGGTGACGGAACTCAAACCTTGAACACTCTCAAAACCTTGTCCATCTTGACAAAGCCCTCGAGGTAAAATTCCCTGGCTGTCCACATTGCTGTTCCTTAATCTTCCTCCCATAACATCCTGAGAACAAGCCAAGTAACACTTCTAGGAGAGAAATCTCAGACACATCTGTGCCCTTGTAGATTTCTTTAGGCATTCCTATACTCCATCTGGGTGATGGTCACATCTAAACCATATATTTTTGCAATGTTTCATGTCTGCTATGGAGAAATCTCATACCATTTCCTCCAGATTATTCACAGTTTTACCATCATAAGACTGTTACCAGCAGCTACCTCAAGTACTCCACTGACTGGATATTCAATGTAATCTTGGCTATTCTGTCTAATTGCTAACATACATGAAGCCGTAAGAACTATGTAAGTGTGATGGGTCGAATTTAGCTGGCTGCCAGTTGACATCCAAGGGAAGAAAATGGGATGAAAAAACTCATGGGTTCACATAAGGACAGAGAGATGGTTTACCAGTTACCATGACAGGCAAAACAGACAGCTTAGGGAAGATTACTACTAGGTTAAAGGTTGTACAAGATGATAGAGGTCTTTGCCAACCTGAACGATTCTATGATTAATTTGGTTTTAGTTCTCATATATTGAAAATAAACTAAAAATGCTTTCCCCTCACTACCACTTCCCCCCCACCCTTCCATCCCCCAGCTCAGTCACAGTCCTGATTCTGCTACTTCCTCCACACGAGTAGCAGAGGGGAATGGGGAATGGAGGTTGTGGTCAGTTCATAAGGCTTCATCTCTGCTAGTCCTTCATCTTTGCTCTCTTCCCCAGCTCTAATGTGGGGTCCCTCCTATGGGATTTAGTCCTTCACTAACTGATCCAGCATGGGTTTCCCACAGACTTCAGTTCTGAAAGAACTGCTCCAGTGTGGGTCCTTTCCCTCAGTTCCAAAAAGCATTTTTACCCTTTCTGTAGTATGCTCTCAAAGAGGTGCAACCAGCATCACTCAGATTTGGCCAGTGGTAGTTTAATTTTGGAGTCAGATGCCTCTGACTCTGTCCAGCATGGGGCAGCTCATGGTCTCTTCTCACAGAGGCCAGCCCTGCCTCTCACCTGTCACCAAAGCCTTGCCAGGTAAATCCAACACAGACAAAAAAAAAGGCTGACTAAACTATGGTTGTTTGGTCTGTGATATGGCCACAACTGGGGAATACACTCTCAGAATGAAGTGAACTTGAAAGTTTCCTGGGTGGGGAGGGAGGAAAATAAATGGTTGGAGTACAGATGAATGTGCTATAAACATTTTGGGAAAATAAATAAATAAATAAATAAAATCTAACTTTTATCCTGAACTTGCGAGATTAACACAGGAAGCGGTGGTAATAAAAGTAGATAGAAAAGGAGAGTCAAACGTTAATGAATCTGTTCCTTGCAGAAAAATGTCAGCATTTTTGTGGTTGTGTCCCATCACTGTCATCAGATTACACGAATAATTTCAAATCAATAAAACAGGTATTGAATATATTAAGCCATAATAATTGCATATATTTGAAATAATTGCATAATAAAAGCCTAAATATTAGATGATTAATATGAGAAAAATAGAGTAAAGTAAACAGTAAAATATCAGAACAGTCCTTCCTTTATGGTCCATCACTGATCTCTCCCTACATGGTCACGTGATATGTGCTTATAATTGCTCTACAGATTCTGATCACTACACTGTATTGTTGGCTAGCCACTGGGATTGCATTTAGATTGAAAAAAATGAAACCCCATGAACAAAATGAATATAATAGTCTGCTCTGTGTGTAAATTACATTTGTTTGTCTGCAGCCAGCAAGATAAAATGCTTAATCTAAAAAACTAATAATCACAAAACAGAAATTCATTGCTATAACTCATTACTTTAGCACATGTTGCAAATTAAAAAATAAACACTAGAGGAAACTATATATAAAGAATCCCAGAGGCTTGTAAACTATCTAAAATGGATCATAATTTAACAGCTGAAGAACTGTAATATTAATTTATTGATGGATTGTGCTCACAAGTTGTGACTGTGCAGATAAATTATATTTTAAAAATCAGAAGCAGATGATGGAAATCCTCTTCCCCCCCTTCCCCTTCTTTTTTTTAAAGGTGCTATTGAAATTCATTCTTTAAGCTTGGTAATTGTGTGTTTGCCTTTATCAGGAAAATGTGTCACACCACAATTAAACTGTGACTAGTCATCCTTAATTGATGCTAGCGTTCATGCTGCTTTCACTGGAATTAGAATCAAAATTTTATATACTTAATGGTGAAAATATCATTTCATTTGGACCTCAACATAATACAATTAAAATAATATATATACTTTAGAATACAAAGATTCTACCTTTTAATATCATTTCCTGTGTGAGAAAAAAAAAAAAAGTTGATGATTCTATAAACAGAGATAAGAGAAAAATGAACTCAGATTAAATTACTTACCTCTGTGGGCTTTTGTATTGATAAATAAAATAATCTTTAGTTTCTATATTAAGATAGTGTAAGATATAGAGTACATTAAATTTAAAGACTTCGTTCCCAGACCCAATTTGGAGATTAGAGGATTCTCCTGTAGCTAAACTGCTAGACAAACCACATACAAGGTATACAATTACATTTTTGTCTAGTTGTAGTCAGTAGACAACTCAGCCTATCTATCAGTTTCCTGGAAAAATAAATAATTAAATAAATAAAACTTGTATTGACCCAAGGAAATTATTTGGCAAGCTAATTTACAAAATTCTCCATTCTGATAAAAATCAATGACTGTATAACTGACCCAAAAATAGGAAGTAATATCATTTTTCAATGATATTTGCTGTAGGAAATCTTAATTCTTTGTTTGTCCACTGAGAACATTGATAAGTTGCACAAAGCACTTGTTGCCCCGCAGTCAGACCAGGATATCCACAAAGTAGAACGGGATGAATATAATTTTCAGAGGTTCTTCAGAGTATGTTTTCTCCTTGGAAAGAAATCAAAGAAAACTCAACTAAGGAAGTCTTCACCTAAAATCCAGAAATTTAACTTAGAAAATAAATGGCAAAATAAATAGAAAATAAATGTGGGGCAGAGAGACACATTAAAGAAAACAAGAATAATTAAAAATTTAATAGTTATACTTTGTCAGTGTCAGTTAGGCTCAATCCTACAAACACTGACACCCTTCATTTTACATGTGGGAATAGCAATGTTGTCTTTGATGCCATAAATCATGAATCAAGAATAACGAAGTACTTAAATTACAGTCTGTAATTGTTTTGTTATGGAGCCTCTGAACTCAAAGAAGGATCTTGTTGATGGTAATAAGTGGAACAGTACCACAGAAGTGACAAAATAAATAAATAAATCTCTCTGTTTCCAGCTGTCATGCTAGCAGTAGCTTAAAAATAGTCGCATCTATAAAGGGTGGGAAAGGACCTTCATTCTGTTCTAATTTCTACTCATGCTTTTTACATTAGAAAGTTTTTGGATTAAAAAACAAAACAAAACACAACAAAATAAGCATTAAAAAAAACATAAAAAAATACAAACAAACAAAAAAATTGAAATAATCCAGGACAAGAAGATTTCTCATTCTTACTTTTTCTTCTTAAAATTCTCAATTCTCCGTTATTAAAAAAAAAAAAAATCAAAAATCAAGTCTGCTTATTTTTATATTTTTATAAAAGTGAATCAGCTGTATTCCATTCATGATTATTACGTGTTACAGTAATCTGTTTGCTTTTTTAAAACTACATACTTGTTCAGAAATGAGATCACTGGCTCAATTTAAAAAAAAAAATAAATCTAGAAACATTTTTATTTATCTAATATTGAAGATGACCATCACATTCAAATCTATGTGGAGTATGTATTCATCCATCCTGAACAGTATTTCGAATTAAGTAATTGATGCCATTTTCATTGTACTCCATAGAGATTTATGCTAACTTTAAAAAATATAATGTTTTGAAAACTATTTTACATGAATATCTGGATGTAAATCCTAGCACAATGTAATAAGTAGTATGTTGGTATTAAGCCTTTGCTATTTACCATATTTAAAATTTATTTTACTTTCCATTTATTTTATTAAAATATGTTATATTTCTTTAAAATGGCGGTGAGAATACTGTACATCATTACTATGGACATTATAGTCTTCCGTGCTCAATGGTGTATGCTATTTAAAGAGTTAGAAATGCCAGAAGATAATTTGTTTAGTTATCATTTACTGAAATAGTGAATTTCTCTACTGAAAAAGCCCAATTATAACCACCTGGTCATATTCACCATCTGCTCCCAAACAAATTGCCAAACTAAGGAGGCTTACATTTAAAATGTTCCATCAGAATAGAAGAGATTTATCCAATGGATTACAATAACCTTGTCTGAGAATAGAGAGCAAAATTTATATTTTCTGATCTGAGAAGAAACTTAGACTTTTGTTGTTGTTATGTATTTGTGAATCAGGTGTCATGTATTGTGAATCAGGCAGCAGTAAGAAAAACTCTTCTCCAAAACTAATTATAGTCCAGATAGCTGTATTTCTAAATTGTATGATTGGACAAAAACCTATACAGAAATTTGGTAAAAATGGTACTGCTTTATAAGCTCATCCCTTAGGATTTTATATATAATTTGAAAAAAAAGTCAAATTAACCTTTTTTCCATTACTATGTGTGATGAATAGTAAATGACAGACATGTTCAAATCAGAAAATTTCTACAAATTTTGATGCTTTATCCTTCTCAGAATGTATGTACATTAACGAAATGCAATGTAGCTGAATTATTCTGCTGGAAATGTTTAGGCCAGAATGAAAATCCTTGCTGGACCACATAATTTCACTCATATGAGGAAAAAAAAGAATTAGGACAAGTGAGGGTTTGGAAAATTGCAGGCTTTGAGTTTTGTTTCAGGAGATTAGAGTTGCTTGGAAAACTAACTGCAAAATGATGGAATAGGAACTGGGGACGAAGAACTTTCAATCACTGTTATTTACTGAGAGCTTCAAGCCTCAAAAATATCACTAGTTGTTCTTCAGTCCATAGTTACAGTGATCTTGCAAGCCAAAATCTTATATTCTACACATTTTTGCTGTAGTACCTTGAACTCTTCCTATTGAAAGTATGTTTGTTTTTTTTTTTAATAGGTGTGTTTTTGTGCTTGTATATTAACAGTAAAGTTAATTATAATGGTCTACAATCCAGCAGTTGGATAATTGTTCTCTTTGAGGGGAACAACTTGTCTCTGATGCACACAAACAGTAAATCTGAATAAGCAAGAAAAAATAAAACAACAGTACTCTTACTGAGCTTTCTAAAAGATACGTAGTTCATGTTTGACATCAAGCTGTTTTAGGAACCTGGGATTTACTTAAAAATATCCATTTTATATTATAAACATTTAAATGTGTAGACTTCTTAGTTTCAAGAACAATTCAAACACAATTTTATCTCTAAATGCATAGCAATAAAAACATGTATTTATTTATTACTTTTAATTATAATTTTAATACTGATCTATCATGATTTTTGAATGGAAAAGAATGGCAATCTCAGGACTTAAGATTTACTTTAGGATTTACAGTCATAGAGGACCATGTTATGATATGAGAACAGATATACCTGTTTCTCATAAATTGATTAAAGAAAAATATTTTTAAAATAACACCATTAAGAACAGTCATTGCGTTGCTAAAAAGGGAGTGACAATGTCAAGGAAAATAAGGAATGTTAAAGGAGTATGAAGTAATTACACACGAATTACAATAAACTTTTTGAGAACAAATCAGTGGTGTTTGTGAAAATCTTTTCAGACTTACTGACTGATTATGTTGAATGTAACTTTGTTTTATTAATTCATTATGGAGAATAATATCATTTTGGAGGATTCTAATCTCTCTTTCTCACCCCCTTTCATACAGAAATGAACAAACTGAAACAATTTTAAATATTTTTTTTTTGCAAAGTGAAGTTCGTCCAAAGGATCAGATTTTTAATCAGGCTTCACTCAGAGCACTTAAAAATACAACCTGAAATTTGGTAAATTTTCAATAGACACTCTTCCACAAACATTGCAGCCTTGACACAACCACTAAAAATAATTAAAGATATGTCCCATATTCAGTCTTTTCATTTTTTGTTTAAAGAGCAGTTCCTGATAATTGTCTAGGGTGAAAAGTGGCAATGAATTATAAAAGGAAGAATTATTCAAGAAGAAATATTCCGCGCAGAGAAATCAGTATGATTAAGAGACAGTATGAGATGTTTCCAAAAGGAATCATAAAGAATTTCAATCCAAATCTACAAATAGCTTTCATTAACTCAAAATTTGATTTTTTCACTAAATAACTTTTTCACCAGTAAAGCTTCATCAGCTTACCTGAAGATCTAGTTGCTGCCTCTCTAACATTTATTGATCCATTATTTCCTTGAAGTGGCTGCTACTGTTGCTGTGTCTGCTGCTCTTTCTCCAGTCATATCAATGCTACTGTAGTACGTGCTTTTTATAGTCTGAAGGCATGTATTACCAAATAAAAAATACCACCACAATATGATGGCAATCACCAATTTTTTATTTTTTATTTATTTTTTTTTTTTTCCAGACACTTCTAGTTCAGAATAACTGAAAAGGAATCCATGATCCTAGATCACTTTCAACTACATTCTATCCCAATGTACATTTACTGAGCTGCCTTAATCCACCCCTTTTTCCTACAGTGTCTGATGGGGAGAGACTATTTTTTCATTTGTTTATTATAAAAAAATATATATATATGAGGCCAAAGAATATGACTTTTCAGCTCATCTGAGAAGATAACAAGCTATAGTCGGTCAAAAATAGGTAGAAGGGGGAGAAGAGGTAGTAGATTGAACATACATGGATTCACATTGCCAATAGGACATTTCATAGCAATTTGTTGTCTCTGTTGAGCTCATAAGTCTATTGTTGAGTCAATTTTGTATTCACTTTTTTTTTTTTTTTTTTTTTTTTAGTAATAACTAAATCTACTAAGTAATGGCAATATAGATTGCAGATTCAGATCTATTTCTGCTTTTTCAGTACCTTTGCCACCCTATGCATAGCTTTTGCAACCCACATGTAACTTCTACAAGAGAGGCTGTTCACTGCATGTCAAGTAGCTCCCAAACAACCCCTTTGGTTGGCATAACCACAGTCTGAAAGTCATTCTCTTTACTGATGTCCATTCATCAATAATGCACCTGCTATTACCAAATGCAGAACATTAACTGGAAGCTAACCAGCATCTCTCCACCCTCTACATTACAAATCATAAATGATTCCGAATTAATTTAATCTGTTTTGATATCCATCTTACATGGTGTATTTTGATTTTTAATAGAGACTTTTATGGTTCATTTTTCACTGTAAAAATGTAATTACATTTTTGGGGCCTTCAAAGTAAGGTAGCATCAATGACACAAAGACCAGAGCTTGAAAAACAAACTCCAGAGCTGCCAAATGGAGTTTTTGGATTACAAAGGCAGCAGGGCTGGGTTTTAAAATATTGCTGAAAATTGATTCTACAGGCAGAAGCTTCAGGCCAAGGGCTGCCAGGGGCTGAATGGTGAGATTTCAATGACTTCAGGAGGAAGAAATAATGGAAGAAAGGAGATAGGGACATTTCTTAATGACTTGCATACGCTATTTATGAAATATCCCAATACATGCAAATAGCTGTCAAAAATGTATATAAAATATTCTACCTGGAATATTTTAACTATTTTATACTTCTGGTTCCCACAGATGAGTGAACTAACTCTAGCTGGCACAGGTAGTGACCATGGCTTCACTTGGACTCCTGATCCCATTCTTTTTTTATATGTTCCCTTTGCTTTTGCAAATACATAGCAAAATTAGACTCCATGTAAATAAGAGTGATTTAAGTCCTTTCCTCCATGAAAAACTTATTCCCTGGCCATCTGGTATCTCCTTAGGTGGTAACTAAAGATGTTCTCATGATAGATGAGGTTGCCTTTTTGGACTTTATGAGCCATGGTAATAAGAGTATAAGTACTCTGCCAAGTACCAATGGCACAATGGTTCCATTAATCTTTTCTGGCTTAACACCATGAATATACAGATTTGTTAGTCTGTCATATTCTAGAAAGGAGGTGTGGACTGGGGCACCATGTATTTTGCTAGGCCATCTGGCAGCGGTAGTAGCCATACACAGAGATGAGAAAAGTTCTAATGGAGTAACATCCTTTTTAGTTGCTGACACATGTCTGTTGGGGAGTCTGGATATGTAGATATGTGTGTCATCAGTATTGTCAACACAGCTGGGAGATTCACATGAGCAAAGCCTGCTATGCTGATATACATGTCATTACTGAAAAACAACATGAGTTAAGAACAGGAGTTGCTAATTCTCCAAGTCATTTTTCAGTCCTTGAACTGACTGTAAACAGAGCAATGGAAATTGAGGGTTGCATATTTCCAAATGCATCATGTAGTATTCTTCTTGATGGTAACTGTTGTTATTATTATACTAGTCATTTACTATTTTTTTGTCTGAGTAAGCATCACATTTCTTATTGTTCAGTTCTCGTTCTCCTTATAATTTCCCCATATTTTGCATGCTACTCTGTGCCATGAGGCATCTTTATTCTAATGAACCAGACATTGGAGAAAAAGGGTGTAGTTCACTTTCATTTTCACTTTTTTTTTGTTTTTTCAACGAGTCATGCAGTTTGGGATACTGTAAATCAATCTGCATGTGTGTCACTGGCTCTGAACAAGCACAGTGTAAGATTCTTCCTCCAGCCATGCCAATGGTGGATGCAGCTGCTGTCACTGACATGGCTACCCAAGGCAGAACATAAAAATGTCATATTGTCATTACCATGCTGCAGTG
The DNA here is from genome assembly GCF_040182565.1 of Anser cygnoides. NCBI lineage: Eukaryota > Metazoa > Chordata > Aves > Anseriformes > Anatidae > Anser > Anser cygnoides. The sequence continues at coordinate 108,896,854 of NC_089875.1, forward strand.
CAGCTGCGGCCTAGTCCCACTTTGGGGTAGATCACTCATTTTATGGGGGTTAGTGATTGATCTGAGGATCAGCGCAGCCAAAGACAGTCAAAATGGTCTGTCATACCAAAGCCCACAGGGCAAGCAAGAACAGCTGAATACAATAGAATGCAACATGCAAAGCAGTATCTGTGGTGCATTCTCACAAAATGAACTTCTCTACCTTCTTGCCAGTCCATTGGTTCCTATTTGTAACACTCATGTACCAATGCTATTAACAATCTCAGCTCTCCACAAATTGCTGGTCTCTAGTGCATATGTCCAGGATTAATTATCAAGCCATAGATTTATTCTGTCACATCTTTTTTCACATTTGTCTGACACTGAAAATAACTCTTTCTACTCTTCTACTGCTTCATTTAATGTACCTTCATGGGTTAGTCATGGCTTTGATTCTAGTTCTTAAATATAGAAGACCCAGTTCTTGTATCTCACTTTAAATATTTGACCTCGTAAGGTGTGCTACACTAAGCCACTAACTGGCAAAATGTTCCAATCTTTCTCCATTATCTTATAACCTCAGTAGGTGTTTACATTGATTTAAAATGGACATAGAATATTTTGGATATGTTGTAGAGAAAGTAATATTAAACAGATATTAACCAAGAGCTGGTTTTAAACACAGAGTACATATTACTCTATATACTTTTAGGTTGGAGGTGTTTTTGTTAGAACGGCTATCATTCCTATAACTGTGCTTAAAGCTGCCTGGATAGAAGTCAGATTCAGTTTGTAGTAGACATTCTTGTAATGGTGCAGTACCGTACCTGAAGAGCATACTAATCTGGGCAGTTTCCTCATATGTAACTGCATTCATCCACACAGCAGTATAAGAATGTGTGAAAACTCCTCCAGACTTCTTGCAAATTCCTAGTGGACCCAGCAGGATGACTGTATGCATGATCATTGTCTTTGAGGGTAGTACTGAGCTGTTAATTGTTGTATTTATATTTTCCCTAAATAGCAAATTCTGACTTTAGGGTCTATTATTAAGTCTGAGGAAATTTAAATCAGGATATTAAAAGCTTGGAATAAGTGAGCTATGAGACCCTCAGGACCTCCACAGTGTGCTCTTAGAAAGCTAATCCTATACAGCATTAAATTGTTCTGCCATCCTTGAGGACTTGTATGCTTTTTATTTCAAGTGAGCTAATTCACCGCCATTGTCTGCACTGGATTGCTACAGCACTGTGATTTAGGATATCCATCTCATTAAGAAAAGTCACCACAATTTTTCATTCATTCTCCATTAAAACATCAGCATCTATGTTAAAACATTATTATTTGTGTTACTTTTTAAATCTAAAATAAAATTCATAAATTTAAATGTGTTTTGTTTGTTTGTTTTGTGTTTTTGTTTTACAGTGTGGCATCATTCCAAGCTTAATTTGCTAGATAAAATGTTTTTATGGGTTGTTTTGTTTTAATGAAGGATACATACATCTTAATCTGAGAACAGCCCTTGAAACATTAGTTTATTTATTGCTTTGTTTCCTTCTTGACTCATAATAAAAAATCAGTTCTAAATATATATATATTTCTGTATTATTATCAGAATGTTAATATCATGAAAACTATCATGTTATAAAAATGTAAATTATGCTAAAGATATTTTCTGTAATACAAAATTTCCAAATTAGAAAGGTGCATCAGTAATTCAGCAATATCAGATTACAGCTTTTGTGATGGTAGGTGATCAAGACAAAGTAGTCCTGCCTTTATAAATCATCATACATTATTGCAGAAATTATGACAGTTGTGAATCATAATCAAAGTTAGAATCTAATTTTTTGATATAATGTAAATATAAAATAAATGACATAAGTGATGTGTAAACCCCAACCACCCTGTGTTGGTGTTACTGAACAAGTATTGTGTCTTGACATCATGGAGCTGTCATCCACCACTGGGAGCCATCAGTAAGTATGATGTTGAATACAGAAGAACATGCTGGAAGTCCTTTTTGGTTGAATATAGGAGGCGTACTGTTTTCTTGCTCTGATATTTCAAATTCTGCTCTCCACTATGACTGTTGAATATGAAGCTCAAGGTCACATTCGTAAAACTATTTAGCTATTGTCAAACTTATTTCGTTATATTTTGATATTTAGAATTGTTTGCCCAAATACATGACCTCAGGTTACCCAAATATTGTGTGAGTATTTAAGGATTACATTACCAAGTCTCTTATCAGTAATGAAAGACCCTTAGCAAATATTCTTGTAGTTGAGATTCTGAGAAAGCTCTGTCTTCTGAATTATGACCCAAAGACCATCTTTATACCGATAAATTGGTATAATTTAAAAGTTTCAGTTAGCATAGTCATGTTAACTATTATTGTTTTTTTGTAAAATACGCCCATTCTGCTATGTATGCTGTATGTATGACATTACCTGTATTGAACAAGCTCCTTATTTCTATCAATTGTATTAGCTGAATAAAATACAGAGTTGGTGTGATTGTCCAGATAATAACAAATATTCATTTATTTTACTATCTTCCCCTCAGGATTGAGTTAACACCTTTTTTCCACCATTTTTCTCTGAACATTTCAGGAGTTACTACTAAGGTCCTCTCTCCCGCTTGTTTATGAAGGGTGTGGTGATCTGTGTGTCCATTTCCAGTACATGCATTTTATCTGACATTATGAAACTGTCTCTGTGAAACTCTGTGACAGCGGATGTCTATACATCTAACTCTAATGGCACACCTCAAACAAGCCCCTTCCATTAGAATGGGCACAGTGAAGAGGCTTTCATTTTGAAATAACCTTTTTGACCAAGCAGTTAGCATTCTGAAGAGGTTTGTCAAAATAAGGGGAAGCTGCTCATCCGCAATGAAAGGGTTTGAAGACTAGAAATTCCCCATATGAGACAAAGGAAGAACAAAGAGATTAACAAATTAGAACCTCAAAAAAAGAGTTGTAAGTAGCCATACTAGCTGGTGATCTCCCTGTTTCAATGTCCCTATTCCAGTCCAGAGCTTCCAGCTCCTCTGCTCTATGCAGTATTATTCCTTCCCTTACATGACTCTTCTCCTAGCTGTGTCCTCAGCTGTCTGTAATCAATGCCTACTTCTGATATAGTATCACTGAGAAACCTTTTTTCAGGTTTCTGAGAAAACGACTAAGTGGTTAGCTCTCGGTTAGATGCATAAAGATTCATGATGAGAAATCATGAATCAGTGGTCAGTGTTAAAATTTGAAGCCAGGGTAACTAATGTTTTTGAGATTAAAAACAAACAAACAAACAAACAAAATTAAGGAGCATAAGGAGGGGAAAGAAGCAGTTGGAAAACAGCAACTTAAAAATCAGCCAAAGCCAGAAAACAATGAATGCCAAGACTTCCCCTCCTGATTGACAACTACCAATCCAACCACAGTGTTTTACAACAGATTTACTGGGGATGATGAACCCATTATTACATAGCCTGGTTTTTATGCCACATTATTTTTTAAACAGGATTCAAGGAGGATCCAGGGAACTATAGGTCAATAACAATCTTTATATGTGACAGGTAAATGTAAATAAGTATAATAAAGAATAGGATAAGCAAGTCAATGGATAAATATATAGTGGGCAAATTTCAACTCTTTAGGTTATGGAAACAGCTACACAGTTACAAAGACAGTAATTTTCTTGGATGCTTAACAGATATTCAGCAAAGTTGCTCACCAAAATCTTTTAAAGAGACAAAATTGTTATGGGATAACAAGGGAGGTCCTCTTGTGCTTCGACAACTGATCCAGAAAGGAAGTGTGGGAATAAAGTATCAGCTTTTTTAGTGTGGGAAGGAGTCTCTGAGGGGACTGCCATTCATAAATGATCTTGAACAAGGGTTAAATGAGCAACAGGTCAAAGATTATGTTAAATTACTTGTGACAGTAAATCCACTGCCTCTGCATCAGTATCCACTGTTTTTATACACAGATATTTACACTGTTTAACATTCCATTTATGTAAGTGGCTATATTCTCAAAAGAACTCAAGAGTTTGAGTTTAAAACTAGTCAGCATTTTTCACATAAAGACAAGCTTTTACTGAATTGTGATCTTTTCTCTAAAATGAAACTTAAATTAGAAAATAAGGATTGTTTTCCATTTCTTATTTTTCACAAAATGTTCTTCATGTCTTCTGTAAATTACTTAAGATAAATGAAATGTAACAGCTGACTAAATAAACAAATAAAAAATGTTTAATTTGCCATTATTGCATGTTTTCTTCACTTTTTATTTATTTGTTTGTTTGTTTTTTAAGTTCTTGACAGGATAACTAATAATGAAGTTGGTAGGACATAATGGATGGAAAATAAAAGCTCAAAATCTTGTTCTATGTTGTCCTTCTCTACATGGAGAAATTGTTCAACTCTCAATACCTCATATACCTTAAGGAGAGCTCAAGCTGTGTTCAGTGCTACAGAGACATTCTGAAGCCCTCCTCAGTTGCACAAAGATTCTCAACTTCAATTGTATTGACGAGAAACTACCTAATAAAATCTTTGATGAAACTAAAACAGAAAAAATATATATATAAAATATTAAAAAATGTAAACAGAAATTAAAGAGAAAATTTAAAAGATTAATTAGGAAAAAAAATTAGTTTTATATCTAGAAAATTAAATATAAAGGAGCTGGTAAATGAAAACCTCTGAAAAAATATATCCAAAGAACTTTAATAAATAGTTTAAAGCAGGTGAAGTAAAAGTTCAAGATAAACTACAATGGATTTTGTTTCATCAGAATGACATCCATTGTTTAGTACTGTTTGGTTTGGGGTGTTACGAAATTTTCGCAGTATACCTTAGAAGTGGTGTTGAGTTTAGAAAGAGGTTACCCTCAAAGTTAATTCTTGTTATCCGAAAACAGGCTTAAGTTATCCTTCAGAAATATTTTATGCTATTCCTGCCTTTGTATTTGAGTGAACTTTGTCACGGACAGATGATGAACCTCTACTGTCCAGCAATGGCAAGGCAGAATGCCAACAAAGTTCAAAAAAAGCAACAGCCTTAATGAGTCTGTGGATATGAATCATAATCCATGAAATTGATGCAAAACTTTGATTTCTGAGAAAGGTATATTTCCTTACATCTTTACTGACTTCATTGACTTAATTTCCTTACACATTTATTGACTTTCTTATATGGGATATGTTTAAATAACAAAAACGCAAGTATTCCAGTCACAGGTGGTGTTCCCCAGGGTTCAGTGTTGGGGACCATCTTCCTTAATATATTTATTGATGACTTGGATGTGGTAATTGAGTGCAACCTCAGTAAGTTTGCAGACAACACCAAGTTGGGGAGAAGTGTCAATCTGCCAGAGGGTGGGAAGGCCCTAGGGACCTGGACAGGTTGGATCAATGGGCAGAAGCTAATGGGAAAAGGTTCAACATGGCTAAGTGCTGGGTCCTGCACTTTGGTCACAACAACCCCATTCAACACTACAGGCTTGGGGCAGAGTGGCTGGAAAGGCATGCAGAAGAAAAGGATCTGGGGGTGTTAGTCGATGCTCGCCCAAACATGAGCCGGCAGTGTGCCCAGATGTTCAATAAGGCCAGTGAAACCCTGGCTTGTGTCAGGAATAGTGTAGCCAGCAGAACCAAGGAGGTGACTGTCCCCTTGCATTCTGCTCTGGTGAGGCCACAATTCAGTACTGTGTTCAGCTTTGGGCCCCTCACTACAAGAAGGACATCAAAGCCCTGGAGCATGTCCAGAGAAGGGCTATGAAGCTGGTGAAGGGCCGGGAACACAAGTCCTATGAGGAGCGGCTGAGAGAACTGGGGTTGCTTAGTCTGGAGAAGAGGAGGCTCAGGGGAGACCTTATTGCTTTCTACAACTACCTGAAAGGAAGGTGTGGGGAGCTGGGGTTTGGCCCCTTCTCACAGATAACTAGTGATAGGACTAGAGAGAATGGCCTCAAGTTGTGCTGGGTTGGGGTGGCTGGGGGGGGGGGGGGGGGGGGCAGGGGGATCAGAATAGGTTGGAAATTAGGAGACATTTCTTCTCAGAAAGAGTGGTCAGGCATTGGAAAGGGTTGCCAAGGGAGGTGGTAGAGTGACCATCCCTGGGGATATTTAAGGAATATGGTTGGATGTGGTACTTAGGGACATAAATTAGTGGGTGATACTGGTGGCAGGGGGACAGTGGACTAGATGATCTTGGAGGTCTTTTCCAACCTTTATGATTCTATGATTCTATATTACAGTTAGATAAGTGTCTGGCATCACTAGAGCTTGTTGTAAGATACATCATTTGATAAGTTTCAAACAAGGTTTTGAGTATCAGATTCTTATCTTTAGGAGTGATGTGGACATCACTGTAAATAAAGCTGAATTTTGGCCTTATGTGCTATAGCTATACCTCCCATTTTTTCTTTAAAATTGAAATAAACACCAGCAGTGACTTGAAGGTATTGTACTTGACTGGCAAATTGAATTTGAAAGTTTGAAAAATGTTCTGATGACTGTCAGGAATTTTGAGTTCTAATCCTGGCTTTGGCACACTGTGTTCTGTACAAGTTATTTAAGTGGCTCTGTTTGTCTTGGTTTCATTTTCTGTATGATAGGAAAAAAATATTACATACCAAATAACCTTAATGCTGGTAAAGCACCTTGAAGATGAATGGAATTATTAACATATCATTAATGTAATAAAATAGAACTTAAGACAACAGAATTTTATTTTTTTTTCCCCAGGTTGGACTTTTTAATGAATATTTCATTGTGCTTAACAGCTGATTTTTATGTGTGCCTCAGTTAGACAGCTACTACATATTTTAAGACTTTAGGGGTAAACTTTTAGAAGAGGAAATTAGATACAGGACTTACATTAGCATAATCATAGAATTTATTTTTACAAATAGGCTTCGCATCTAGAAATTTATGCATCATGACTTCTTAATATGATGTATACTGTGAACAATTTAACACTTGCTTAATCAATTTAGTTTGAACTCGTAAACAACACGGGGCAAAAACTCTGAAAGGGAAAAGGGAGAAATAAAGAGAAAGTTATTGTATTGTTAACTTATAAGTTAACAATAGTAATAATTTGAGCCAAAATAGCTCAAATTCTTCCCTTCCCTTCCCTTCCCTTCCCTTCCCTTCCCTTCCCTTCCCTTCCCTTCCCTTCCCTTCCCTTCCCTTCCCTTCCCTTCCCTTCCCTTCCCTTCCCTTCCCTTCCCTTCCCTTCCCCCTTCCCTTCCCTTCCCTTCCCTTCCCTTCCCTTCCCTTCCCTTCCCTTCCCTTCCCTTCCCTTCCCTTCCCTTCCCTTCCCTTCCCTTCCCTTCCCTTCCCTTCCCTTCCCTTCCCTTCCCTTCCCTTCCCTTCCCTTCCCTTCCCTTCCCTTCCCTTCCCTTCCCTTCCCTTCCCTTCCCTTCCCTTCCCTTCCCTTCCCTTCCCTTCCCTTCCCTCCCCTCCCCCCCTCCCCTCCCCTCCCCTCCCCCCCTCCCCTCCCTTCCCCTCCCCTCCCCTCCCCTCCCCTCCCCTCCCCTCCCCTCCCCTCCCCTCCCCTCCCCTTCCCCGCCCCGCCCCGCCCCGCCCCGCCCCGCCCTTCCCCTTCCCCTTCCCCCCCTTCCCCTTCCCCTTCCCCTTCCCCTTCCCCTTCCCCTTCCCCTTCCCCTTCCCCTTCCCCTTCCCCTTCCCCTTCCCCTTCCCCTTCCCCTTCCCCTTCCCCTTCCCCCTTCCCCCTTCCCCCTTCCCCTCCCCCTCCCCTTCCTCCTTCCCTTCCCCTTCCCCTTCCCCTTCCCCTTCCCCTCCCCCTTCCCCTTCCCCTTCCCCTTCCCCTTCCCCTTCCCCTTCCCCTTCCCCTTCTCTTCCATTCTCCTTGTTTTGCTAAATAACCCCAATTCTTAGTTTGTCTTCACAGGAGAAGTGCTCCAGCCCTCTGATCATCTTCCTGGCCCTACTCTGGACTCGCTCCAACTGGTCCATGACTTTCTTATGATTTCAGCTGTCCCTGAGCTGAACATAGTACTCCAGGTAAGGTCTCACGACAGTGGAGCAGAGGGAGAATCACCTCCCTCTACCTGCTAGCTATATTTCTTCTGATGCAGCCTAGAGTAAGATTGGGTTTCTGGGCTGCAAGAGCATATTTCCAGATCATATTCTTTTTTATTATTATTATTTTAATCCACCAGCACACCCAAGTTTTTCTCATCAGGGCTGCTTTCAAACCATTCTCTGCCCAGCTTGTATTTGTACTTGGGATTAACCTAGCCTAGAAGAAGGACCTTGCACTTGGCCTATTTGAACTACATGATGTCCACCTCTCAAGCCTGTCCAGATCCCTCTGGATGCCATCCCTTCCCTCCAGTATTTCAACTGCACCACACAGCTTGGTGTTGTCTGCAAACTTGCTGACGGTGCACTCAGTCTCACTGTCCATGTCACCTGCAAAATATAATACCAGTTCCAATACAGATGGCTGTGGGACATCACTCGTCTCTGGTCTCTACATGGACATCAGATTGTTGACTTCAACTCTTTGAGTGTGACCATCCAGCCAATTCCTTACCCACCAAATGGTCCATCAATAAAATCCAGATCTTTTTTTTTTTTTCTTTTTCTTCATCTTCTTTGTGATTCTGTTGTTTAAGCACTGTTAAATACCCGTGCGAGAGTCAGGAAGTTTAGTGAGAGAGCAAGGATTTTAAACTAAAAGAGGGGAGATTCATTTTAGATATAAGGAAGAAATTCTTTATTATGAAGGTCTGGAACAGGTTGCCCAGAGAAGTTATGGATGCACTCATTCCTAGAATTGTTTCAGGACAGGTTGGATAGGACTTTAAGCAACCTGGTCTAGCGGATGGTATCCCTGCCCCAGGCAGGGATGTTGGAATTAAATGATCTTTAAGGTCCCTTCTAATCCAAATCATTCTATGATTCTATGAGTTTTGAAATATTAATATCTTTACAGACAACCTATCATCTGATGTCCTCCTTTTGTTCCCAGTGTCTTCTTACTGGTCACTCAAACACCAGGCTAGACTCTATGGAAAAAATAGTCTTGAAGAATTCTTCACTTTCTTGCCTGAGGACTTTAATTAGCTGTAATGATTTTATTTCCCCATTGCTCAGACCTGTAATCTCTCCTTTTCCCCCATTTTAGTGTCATGCTTTTTTAACAGGCTTGGCAATCCCCTTTGAGTTTGTAACATTTAACTCATTGTGGAAGATTGTATCACAGAATCACAGAATCATGGAACGATTAAAGTTGGAAGGGACCTCTGGAGTTCACATCCAGATGGTTTTTAAAGATCTCCAAGGAGGGAGACTCCACAGTTGCCCAGAGAGGCTGTGGAGTATCCCTCCTTGGAGAAATGCAGTTAAAATAAATAATTAAATAAATAAACAGCAACACTGCAAACCCAGAATGAGGTCAGACAAAAGTGCAAGTTCTTTCTCTTGGTGGTATCTACACATGGAACAGAGAAAAACAATTTCCACAACTGCAGGAAGCTCTTCTTGAAATGCTGTAGACTGAATTCAGACATAATTCAGAACACGTTGCTATAGTGGTTAATTCTCATCTTAAAATACATGACTTTGTGGAAGATTCCATTAAATCCAGTTCAAAAAGCAAAAAAGATTACTTCTGCTGAAGTATTGAGCTCCTCTTGAAAGAGCAGAACTGATTTTTCTTAAATTATCACAGCAAATTCTTGAATTTCTTTTTATAAATCAACATCACTTTTTATGCTAGCATATTTGATTCACAACCCTGCTGAAAGTCACAAATATTTAGGACTCCCATTTTCTGTCACTAAGTTTCAAGCTCCTTAAACAGTATATTTTTAGCATGATTAATTTGGTACAGAATGAAAGATTTTTCAATTTTAATTTGTACAAGAGTCAGAAAATGACTGCCTGGCACAATACTTCAGAGAAGCATACTGCTTTTGTGCAATGAATCTGAAGGTATCTAAAATAATCTGTGTAGATGTTATGAAATATTTAGTTAGGTCTTAATGTACAGACTTATTCATAAGCTTTGACAGATGCACAACAGAATTACCAGAATATATATATTATTTTATTTCATAGGATTAGATTTTATATATATGTTTAGCTTAGAACACTGAGAAAGCCTAACCATATTTAAAACCTCAATTATGACAACATTAGAAAACCCCTCAAACGTTCCATGCAGTCGATAAAGGCAGGAAAAGCACTTAGCGTGTATTATTAATGAGGTTCTCTAGGTTAAACTAATCATATTTATACGCTGTATTACAATATCCTATGTTCTCAAATTACCCACAAGTAATTTAATATACTTGAATCATATGTCTACAATCACTGCCAAAATCCATTTGTTAAATTTGCATTTTCTTCACTAAATATGAGGTTATACAGGGTGATACGATGGAAATATACTTTAAAATAAAATTTTCCATTGGAATGTCAAGTAGATACAGACTAGAGATAACATTGATTCTGTGCTTTACATGATGGATTCAAAAATACAGTGCTGCAATAGAGCAAAAGTTCTCAGATCATTGATGAAAGAGTTCACGTCAAAGGCTTTTTCAAACCTTGTAGGCACTGACCTGCAGTGACATAAGTTATTGTCAACTCTTGCTCTATCTTGCAAGATGAAACAGAAGAGATTATTCCAAGTAGAACTTCCTCTTAATTTTACGGCATGCCAAGGGAACATGTGAGTTGCTATCACCAGTCAGGCATGCAGCCTTTGTGTCTGGCAATATTTAATTAAGGAACAGATGTGATTAGGTTAAAAGTTTAGTTTAAGAATATTTTAATAATTATACAGTTACTTTCTTTTTTTTTTTTTTTTTTTTTTTTTAATCTTTATCACTCTTAGACCCCTCAAGAAAAAAATGGAAGAGACAGAAAGAGAGGATATGAGAATCATTCAGATTGGAAGGGACCTCTTGAGATCCAACTCGATTGCTCGAGACATCTACTAATTCAGCAGCCAATGTAATCATAGATTCAAAGAATCATAGAATAACCTGAGTTAGAAGGGACCAATATCTGGCTCTACACAGGACTACTGAAAAATCAAACCATAAAATCATAATTGTCCCATCTTTCTCCTTGGTTCTGCACAACTCTAACTCTCACAATATTTTCTTCATTTTTGTTACTAGTCCATCAACAACTTTAGCCCGTAATCCATTATAGCCCAATAATTATTTTTTTTTCTTTTTACTTTGATGTCATTACTTATGTATTGAATACAGTCCTTATGTTGGCCTTTAATGGCTGCTCTCTCTTCATTAGGACTTCTTTCAACAGTCTGTATTGTTATAATGCCCACAAGAAAATTTTCCATTAAATTTTTGGACAGTTGAAAAGCTTTCTGAGAAACACTCTTTCTTCTTAACATGATTCTAGAAAACAGAGGTGAAAAAATATCTGCAGTGTGCTGCAGAGAAAACCAAATTTCCTTGAGATAGCTGCCCTGGGCTACTGATTCTGTCTCAGAAAATGATACTTAATCTTCTGTTTAAACTGTGCTTTCTCAGTGAATCAATATATTGTTCTTCGAAACTTGATAAAAGATCTGATTGTGCAAGTGACATAGGACAACTGTAGATTTTTTGACCATCTGCAGAATACTTTATCCCAAGTTGTAACTCAGACTAGAGGAAAATTAAATAAATAAATAAATAAATAAATAAAATTGAGGCTCTTTGAGTAGAATTCATCTGACCAAATGTTAATGTCTACATTTTAGACAGCTGTCTGCGGTTTCCATTACAGTAAAAGGAAAGAAATAGGCACATCCTAAAATTATTCTCATCCTAACATAGATGTCTAAAATGGGTCCAGAAAAACTGCACTGTTTCTTTGTACCTATATCTTTGTACCATTAAAAAAGACAAACAGGTCAGATATAGATGCTATGTTATTTAAGTTACGTAAAATTAATCTGCTCTGTTGGATTCTTTCCTGGTTTGGGGAGTCAAAACTAAAAGTGTAGAATCATTGTCGACAATTCATAAAGATTCTTCATTCATTTTAAGACTTGTGAAACATTATCTTTGATACACAGTAATCTTGACTTCAACTCATAAGTCATGTTGACATTTGACTTGCCTGCTAGTGAAGTGAAACGGACACTAGCTTGAGAGCATTACCTCACAACTGTCCATATGGCTGAATGGTTAATGTGCCTTTTTTTGCTGCTTTAACTTTTGTCAGGACTTTCCCAGACAGAGACCACCTATAGTTCAGGGGACAGGACTAGTTAGGGACTGTTCCCAAGAGGCATTTTGGATGTATCACCTGATATGGTGAAGTAACATGCTTAGGCAGTGAGCATGAACTGAACTAAGCCGGTTTGCCGCAGAGTCAAGGAACAATTGTTAACCTGCTTTATTTATTGTGCAACTGTAGCATTAGGTAGGGCTCAGGCTAAAAGCTGGTTCCACTAAAATAATAGCTAATACTGTTTCATAAAAGACAGGATTTTCCTTTTATCTTTTTATTATAAATACACATGCAAATCTCAGTTTCTGCGAGAACTGCACAGTGAAGACCAAAGGTGTTCTTTAATTCTGGGAACTGGAACAGGAAGATCTTCTTGTTTCTTACATAGCTGGTTTAAAATAGTTCATATAATGTCTGTAACAACTTCAGAGAAGTCTTCCTTTTACTTTTTTTTTTCTAAGTATATTAGTAATTGCTATTTTGTGTTTCTGAAGATAAAAAATGGGATGAAAGGGGGGAGGGGGAGCTGAAAGGTATAGACATATTTGAAAGATTTAAGTAAAAGAGGACAGATCCAGTTTTTATGAGAAACTGATTTTATTTCATAAACTCTCAAGTCATTTTCACTATGCAAGATAAAGCCCATGGGATTAAAATGATCTTTCTAAATTTACACTAAAGAGAATTATATAAAATTTGTGTTGCATTTTACAAACCCAGATTAGTAAACCTATCAGTTTCAAATCTCAATTTAAATGGATGAAGTTCTAGCACCTGTAGGACTAATCAGGATTTTATGGATGTTTAAGTAATTTATTTTATGTCTGATTTTCTGCTGCGGAAATCCCTTACATTTGAAATTAAATTATAAGTGCATTATGGCAACTATTTAAAATATCAGCTTCCTGGGGAAAAAGAAAAAAAAAAAAGTGTTTTATTACGGCTAAATTTTTGTTTTTGGTCCTGACTTCAACAAGCAATATTCAGTACAGCTACCCCTTTGACCAAACAATTCAGGTTCAGCTCATTCTCTTTAGGTCTCTTCATCTCAAGAACCACTTCCACACTGAAGTCTGAATGGTACTTTCAAATATTTTTGGAAAGCATTCATGCAGTTATAAGTGTCCCACAATCAAGCAGAACTAAAGCTTAGAGAGGGCAGCAGGGACCTTACAAAGGATCTGAAAGAGAGGAAACTATGCATAATCTGCTTGGAAGCACTTCACTTCCCATTCACAGAAGTAAGACTTTAAAAAATTCATGTGGCTGTCACATTAATATTTAAGTATTAAAGATAAGATGCATAATTCTGAGTAAAAACTAACATGAACTGGAGACTCTCAACACTGAAAGGAGATTTTATAATACTGGTAAAGATTAGAATTTACAAGTAAAAAAGCAATACATACTTTCTGACAGAATTTGCTAGGGTGTCAATTACAAATATACAATGGAATTGTATCATTTTGGAGGGAAAAACAATACATGTGAAGCCATCTCAAAAGAAAAAAAAAAATCTTCAAAAGAACGATATTATAATTTAGCCAGCCAACACTTAGCCAGCCAATTTAGCCAGGCAAAGAGACTGGCAGAGCCAAGTTGAACTGTAAAGGTAACAGGAGTCAGGTTACTATGCTAATTATAAAGACCACTAGTGATGAGTTTCTTACAAGCCAGTCTCATCTTACAAACTGAGACAGAATTCAAATATTTGTCTTTAATTTTTAGAAGGAAGAATTAAGCTGTTGTGGGAATTTTGGCTTGAGTAGCCATAATCTTGGAGTATATATATCTTGGAGTTCCTGTTCAGATACTGATGTTTCCAAAGTAGATACTGTTGATAAGTTTTCTAACACATATGGTATTATACCTAATGATGAAATTAAGTTTGTTTAATAACTTGTTCTAAAAAATATTTTAAACTATATGTTGACCAGCAACCAGTAAACACAAGTGGAGTGCAATTATAATAAATAAAGAGAGGGCAGATTCTAAATGTATTCTAAATGTGTTATGTATTCTAAATGTATTCTAAATGTATTATGGAAAGAAAAGAAGCTGTGATGTTTCACAGAGGCAATTTTCCTGAAATCTGAAGAAATTTTTAATTGATATTGGCTATTAGGAAAGTAAAGGAGTGTAAATTCATGATGGTAAGTTGGAAGTTCTTTTAGAAGACTTTTATAGAATAACAAGAAAAAAGAGATTCTCTTTTCTTAAACCCTCTCTAGGTTAAAGTGCTAAGGATTGAACAATTTGAAATAAAAAATATATTCTAATTAAAAAGTGAAAATTTAATATATATTAAATTTCAGATATGTCTCAAATAAGTAAAAAACATTTTTTTTGAAAAAAGGGAAAATTCTGCTGTTTAGGGACATTTTCTCATGTCTCATGTCTCATATGTCTCATAGACGTACATGTATAAATCTATATTAGATTAAATCTAATATTAAATCTAATATTATCTATATTAGATCTATAGATTAGATTAGAAAAATTTACAGACATTTTTCATATAATCATAGTAAGAATAATCAAAATGAAGTTAATAACTACATTAGGTCTATTACTGAGAAACACTAACAGAATGTTTAATAATTTATTTCGTTTTGGGGGGGGTATGCTTTGCAAAGTAGCATTATAATTCGCATATCACATGAGAACTACTGAGACAAACTGCAGGCCATGAGTGAGTAAATAATAGACAGTAAATAAAATGTTATATCATATACAGTAGAGATAAATATTTACAATCGTATGACCTGGACAATTTACATCACAGAATCATGTAGGCGTCGTTTGAGAATATCACCATTCTAGTTTTTCCAGTGGTTAATCCTGAAAACAAAATAAAATATGAAATAATAATAAAAAAAAAGATAAAGATAAAATAAAATAAATTCAGGCCTTGAGGAAGAAGTATGATTTCTCAATGTTAAAGAAAATTTAGCAAGGCAACCAGGTAATTCAAGGTGACCTAGCTTGAGTCAAAGGTAAAAATAAGGAGAAAAAAAAAAAAAAACTGCTAGGGAATTTAATTAATAAAGAATTAAATGATTAAATTATAGCCACTGCTAATCAGCATAGTTTTACAGGAAAAAAAAAAAGGGGGTTTTTAAACAAACTATACAATTTCAAATTATACATATAATTGATAATGATAGATGCACACTGATGAAACAGCTTCTTGTAAGGTGTTTGTGACAAAGTACTGTATGTTATCTGGCATAAAGATTAGCTGTATTTGAAATCAGTAATGTAAACATTAAACAGATTATAAACCAGGTGACACATCTCAGGAAGCTGTTGATCATTGAAATGCATATTCTAATGTGAATTTCTAGTGACATCCCATAGGCATGGTAACTTCCAACTTTGTTGAATGTTTAATCAGTGAACCAGAAGAAAACACAAAATCACTGCCAGTAAAATGTTCAGATGAAAACACTAAATGAATGACAAAAGATGGGGAGACGTGAATCTTGGAAAACTGAGACAGTTCAGACAAAAATAATTTATTAATCAAATTCTGTGTCCTACGTCTGTGAACAGGCAATGTAGACCTTATTTACAGATTGAGAATCTAACTTGCAAAGCAGGGCCATAATAAACCATACACAATAGAACTTAAGAACTGTGCAAAAGGGTTAAAATAGCATGATTCTTGACTATCTGAACAGTAGAGTTGTATACACAACTCAAAAAATGTCTCTCTCTTTTTTTTTTCTTTTTCCTTGGATATGCTACTGGACTTCAGAAACACTTTCTGTACTCCTCTTACCTTATAAATAAATAAGTAAATAAAAATAAATCAGACCACTGTATTTATTTGGCTTACTGGAAATGAGACTAGAAGGTGACTTGATTATAGTATGTCATTTTCTTCACAGAGAGAAAATACAAGTTCTGACAGGCTCCCCGACTGCACAAAGAAAGGCAGAACAAACCTATACATGGACAGGAAAGCTGTCCTTGTTCAAACTGGTAATCAAACACAACACTTCTTCAAGTGAGGGTAGTCCTTTTAAAAAGATAGTGTTGAATCTCTTACTGTCTTTATGTATATCTTCATGGCCAATCAGACCTTGCCAAAGAAAGCAAATATGGAGAATTATGCAGCCTAAAGCAGGCAATATATTAGACCAGGTGAGCTAACATTACCATGTTGTCTCACAAACCTATGAATGTCTTGCAAAAAATACACATTGATTGCTGAACCTTCTAACAGTTTATCTGCATTTTTACATGTATAGCTTTAGCTTAGAAACATTTATTTTCTACAGCTATATGTAAAGGTTGCAAAGTACATTTTAAGCAAACACTTCTCCTTGAGGTTTGTAAATACCGTGGAAATATTCCTATATTTAAAGCTTGTTTCATTCTCTACCTGATTTTGCTGTGTGGAACAGGAGGACTAATTGCTTTTGTTCCTTTTTATTCCCGCCCCCCCCCCCCCCCCCCCAAGATGTCAAACCTTTTAAAACAACAAATATTCACAGGACATCTATATATTTTTCCATACAGGGCATATCAGAATAGATATTTTCTGATAGAACCAACAAAATAAGCATGTAAACCTGCCGTGTACTGTATTTATGGGATTATAAAGTTCTCTGTTAGTCTTGCATTCAATGATAGCTTTTTTTCTTTCAGAATTTCTGTTGTAGGTGCACAAGGGGGACTATGGATGAAGTTATTAAGCATTACAGTGCCCTTTATCTCGTTTTAAATGGTGTTGGTTGGGGAATTAGCACACACCTCAGATTCGTTGCTAATTCATTAGAATTACAGAGATAAATTTTGCATTTAAGAGGAGGAAACTTTTTTCCCAGTCTATCATACATTAAATTTTGCTGAAGTTCTTTCATTTTGCTGTAATTGAGATCTGTCACTGTTGACCTGCCACCCTTTGACAGAAATCACTTCCCCACTGAGGTTTTATGATTGCCAGATATTAAAACATTGCAGTATTGTTAATGGACAAGATTAGTCTAATGACACCGTTCACTCAGGTAATGTAGCTAATTCCTCCAAATAGGATTACTATGATCTCTGTCAACTGGTAACTGTCCATTAACATTATTCTGGGATTTGCTGATACTGACCTCTGTTCATTTCTACCTAGTATGACATCCCTCTGTCTTTTGGGAAGGTAGATTGAGACATTTATGACTGGAACTAATGAACTGGTATTTTGCCACTTTGAGGAGTTTAGAACTCATTCTCTTATTGTAAAAGCTGTGAGATCTGAGCACATTATAGAAGAAATTGTATTCTTTGTTCCACAAAAGTTGAGGCTTGCATAATGGCATGGTGTTAAAAGAGAGGGCTAGAAAACTCAGAGATCAAGGAACCCCATAGTTCATGTGGAAATAGCTTCAATTGTTGGCTGCAGAAAAACCTTAAGGTTTTCTTTGCAGCCAAGAAGATTTTCTTTTCTTTCAACCATGTAAGTCATTAAGCAGTTGGTGAGATTTAAATGGAGAAATATAGTGAATAATACAGTATTTCCCATAAGGAATAACATTTCAAGAATATCATATAATAGCATTTTGTTGTATAATCTTGGTATTCAGCATTTGCAGATATGAATCTAAAAGTGACCTACAAGGACTTTCCTGATACCATGGCATGGACCTGATGAACAGAAGCCTACGTGAAACCATCACAGATCAGCTCAGCTAATCCGTCTTTTTCTTGCTTTATCCTGAAACTTCTAGACAGCAACCCATAGGGCTAACAAGCATAGCTTTCAAAAAGATGTCATATTACGTATTCCAGTTGAGGTTGTGGAGATGCACACCGTGTCTACCAGCACAAGGAAAAATGAGAAAGAGAAGATGGGAACAAGGCTTTGCAGGAAAGCTCTTCCATGGCTCAGACAGCTTGTGTGTCAGCACCTTTCAGAGAGTAATTCTACAATTCTTTTTTGGGGGGTTAAAATAATTTCAGTTTTCCTTTCTTGCCTTACTTTATTAGACAGCAGTACCCACTTAAAACAGGATTTGATCTCACAAATTTCCATTGCAAAAAAATATTTTGTCTGGTGACGTAATTCATGTCTCTGTTTTTTTGTTTATTTTTTTGTTTGGTTTGGTGCTATTTTCTTGTTGGGGCCTGCAGTGAGGTAATGACTTTAGACTGGAAAAGTTAACTCCACAGGTTCTTCTGCAGTCTCTGAAGAAAAATGGTACACTGTGACTCAAAACAAGATCCCAACTTCAGTACAATTATTCTTGGGAAAAGCCTGTTGAGAGTTCTGAATAACCCAACTTCTCTCAGCCAAAGTCAGCTCAGTGCTGTCCTTTACCTTTTTCCCCATTGGTCACAGGAAGACGCCAAAGTTGAGAGCTTAGTCATTCTATCCTCTTTATAAAAGGTATAAAGCTAAGGTACTAAGCTTCCTACTC
This sequence comes from Anser cygnoides, assembly GCF_040182565.1. Classification (NCBI taxonomy): domain Eukaryota; kingdom Metazoa; phylum Chordata; class Aves; order Anseriformes; family Anatidae; genus Anser; species Anser cygnoides. Next base: position 108,915,482 of record NC_089875.1, read on the forward strand.
TTCAACTGGATGCCTAAAGATATAGGTATGAATCAATTCGGTCTCAAAGATATGGGAGGGCTGTATTTTTGTTGTTTAGTGGTGGTGGTGGTGGCTAGTTGTGTTCTCCATATGTTTCAATGCTTCACAGCATTTTAAAGGAAGTTGCTCATTAATTAAGTAAAACGTACAGCAGCTATGCAAATATCTAAATTTATAGAATAGCTGCAAGTTAATAAGCCATTTATTTTCTTAAGAGAGAAAGTCTCATATTCTTAAGCTAAATGTCACCATCAGTTCTGTTTATATCTCATTTTGTATTTGATTGTCGTGTAAAAAATAAAGTTAAGAGTTGTCCTGGACAAGACACAACTGACAAGCTCTTCTGTCTTAGGGAATCAACATAACTATCATAATGTAACATGTTATGTATATATGTAACCTGCCATAGTTTAGAGAAACGTAAATGCCTACCAAAACAAAGTGAACACAAGCAGTCATTGATGACAACGATGGCACTGAAAAATTAAAAATCAGTACATTTGACTGAATATATATAGTACTTTTTTTTTTAAGCATGTATGCCTTTTCTTTCATTGAATAGGATAACAAATGTCTAAAAGAGAAAATAGAAAGAATATTAAGTCTCTTGCCATGTCAAACACACTTTCCTTGAAGACATATTTACAATCTACATTTTCTATTTTGTTGTTAGAATGATGCTCTCTGTATTAAAAATTTAAACAATTCATCTGATAGATATCTGAAGCTGCAATCTAGATGCAATCTAGATTTTCACTCAAGCTGATCCTGGCCTTGAGACTTATTGAAATGTATGACATCTGGTATTTAGTTTTAAGTATCATTAAATAAAATACAGTTCCAGCATGCTGACTGTTAATCATTATTTTATACCAATAATTTTATATTTCAGAAAAATAGATATATATTAAATATTGACTAAATTGGTCATTAATAATGAATTTATTTTATATTTTTATGCTGAGACAAATATTTTTTAGTAAAGAATGTAATATATAAATAGGTCTGTAAGACCTCTGCCTATTAAGAGTCAGTTTAGGAGCAAGTGTATCATCAGGGAAGTGTTTGTATGAGAAAAAATGAAAGAGAGGGAGACTTAAGGTTGTCATTTTACTTTTCTCCATTCCAGCTCTATCCTTTTCTCTAAGAGCAAGACTTCAAGGAAATAAAATGTCCTTTTTTACTCTACAGAAACAGTAAGCCTGGCATTCCCACTCACTGGGTTAGCAAAGGACACTTTTTGTTATCATGGATGTATTGTTTCTGTTTTCCTGTGTTTGGTCATTGCTGTCTCCCCTCTTAGACCCTTTTTCTTCTGCTCCTGCTGCTTAGTAGACTCTGTATAAGGAAATAAGAAGGGGACAGGAGAAAGAATACTTCCTTTTACTTTGACTCACTGTTTAAAAACATCTACTTGTTCTATGAGAACATCATCAAGCATAAAGTCTAACATTATTGCTAGGCATCAGGAAAAGATTCACTAAGAGATAAGACACGGTAACAGGAAAATTTTCCCAGAGCTAATCCAATAGAAAATGGTATGCATAATAAAATTATGCTTGATCAGCAGGCGTATGCTATTTCAGTGAATACCAACTTCTAACAGCCTTTTGATCATAGCAAACCTTGTTATTCCCTCCCAGCAGAATATTCTTTACCTCTGCTGTGTTTCATGGTCAAAATAGCTTAGTGATCAAAAAGAGCCATTTTCATTTCTGATATACAGAAGTTTTTGCCATTAATCTGGGAAGAAGTAGTTATTGTTGCAATTTTTTTTCCTTCTGAAAGGAAAAATAATATTTTATTTTTTATTTTTTCCCATCTTTCCTTTGAGCAGGAAGGAAGAGGTTCTTTTTGTCTAACGTATATTCTAGGGAATAGTACCAGCATGTCTATCACTTTCTGCTAGAGACATAGCAAAAACATGCAGTCTGCATAAACAAAAATAGCTGTGTCCCAAGAAGCATGTTTCCCATCAAACTCACCTTGCTTGACACCTTCAGTGCCAGCTAGATGGCCAGCTGGCCAGCTAGTGGCCAGCTAGATGCCAGCCTACTAGATGGTTTGATCTCACTGTGCTATTCTCTCAACTCTTATATCTTCCATCCTAATTTGCTGTTTGTATTTTCTTGATAGTATATACAAGATGACAACCATTCTGAATAGTGTTTGCTGATTTGACATCCACTTTGACTGCTTAATGAAAGCTTGTAATAATCTCACAAAAATTCAGCAAAGTTAAGTTTTTGATTGAAACAGATCACACAAGATGTATGAACTAGCTGGTTGGCAGCAAGGTTGGCAACAAGGCTTGATTAAAGGTAAAAGGATGCTGTTAAGCAAAAGAATCCGTAGGCTGTAAGTCAGGGAAATTTATACTTAAATGAGTGTAAGACTAGAATTGACTCCCAAGTGAAATGTTTCAAGAAGCATTGTGTGACTAAGTTAAAGCAAATTATGCAAAACACAGACTGTAGGGAACATTTTTTGCAAATGAATTTTCATCTCTAATTTCCAGGGCTAAGAATATACATGATACAAGCAAATCCTATGTGGTATAAGTGGCAATTGGACCATGTTCTGCTAATGGATTGTCATTTGTATCATTCTCTTAAGGGAACTTAACAAACAAGGGATTCCATCCTGAAACTATCAGAAGATATTTCTTACTGCCTAGGATATCTGTCTTCAAGGGACCTGAAAATGTGTGAGAAACATTACATGGTAGAACTGCCATTTTCTTCAGTCCTAATCAGTCCAGATCAGTGGGCAGGAAACAAGCTGACATTAAATAACACTAAAAAGCAAACAAACAAAAAAAAAAAGACCAAAAAAAAAAGTCATCTAGTAATCTTCTGGGTATCTATCTCCTATTACCACAGATTTCTTCCTGAAATTTGGAAGTTCCAGACAATGAAGGAAGGATAATTGGAAACCTTGAAATATTTACTGTTTTCCTACACCATTCACATGAATAGAATAGAATAGAATAGAATAGAATAGAATAGAATAGAATAGAATAGAATAGAATAAATAGAATAGAATAGTTCAGTTGGAAGGGACTTTCAAAGATCATTGTGTCTAAATGCCTGACCTCATCAAGTCTAACCAAAAGTTAAAGAATGTTATTGAGGACATTGTCCAAATGCCTCTTGAACAGGCATGGGACATCAAACACGTCATTAGGAAGCCTGTTCCAGTGTTTGACCACCATCATGGTAAAGAAATTTTTCCTAATGTCTGAACCTCCAGTCAGAACCTCCCTTGGCACAGCTTTGTGCCATTCCCTCGCATCCTGTCATTGGTCACTGGGGAGAAGAGATTGGAAGTTGTAGAGAGCAATGAGGTCACCTCTTACCCTCCCTTTCTCCAGACTAGACAACCCAAGTGTCCTCAGCCTCTCCTCACAGGACATGCTTTCCAGACCTTTCACAAATTTTGTTGCCCTTCTCTGGACGCTTTCAAGGATACTTAACATCCTTTTTATACTATGGAGTCCAGAACTGCACACGATATTCAAAGTAAGGCCACACCAACACAACATATAGTGAGAGAATCACCTCTTTCAACTGAATGGCTATGCTTTGTTTAATATACCCAAAAATTTAGTTTGTCCTTGGCTACCACGGCACACTGCTGGCCCATGTTGAGCCTACTGTCAACAATTACCCCCAGATCCCTTTCTTCTGAGCTGTTCTTTATCCACTCATCTCCCAGTATGTACCTGTATCCAGTATTACTATGTAGCAAGTGCAGAACCCAACATTCTCCTATGCTGAAATTCAACTTCATGCTGTTGATGATTGTCCAATGTTGGAATCTATCTATATCCATCTGCAAGGCCTCTCATCCCTCCAGAGAGTCAACAACACATTCCAGTTTAGTATTATCAGCAAACTTGCTGAGGATGTATCCCACTCCTGCATCCAGATCACTGATAAAAATGTTGAACAGACTTGGCCCTAAATTGATCCCTGCAGAACACCACTAGTGACCATCCACCAGCCAGATGTAGTCCTGTTCACTAAAACACTTTGAGATCTATCTTTGAGCCAGTACATCGCCCGGCATAGCATGAATCTGTTTATCTGGACAATCTGTCCAGAAGGATGCTGTGAGGGACCATACCAAAGGCTTTACTAAATCCAGAAAGTTTACATTTGCTACCTTCCCCTCATCCACAAAGTGGGTGACCTTATCATAGAAAGAGATCAGATTACTAAGGCACGATTTTTCCTTCATGAATCCATGATGACTATGCTCAATAATAGCTGTGTTCTGTAAATGTCTTGCAATAACCCTCAGGATAATCTTCTGCAGAACATTTCCAGGGTCTGAGTTTAGACTAACAGGTCTGTTGTTCTCTGGGTCTTTTCTCATGCCCTTTTTGTAGGTGGGTACAATGTTTGCTAGCAGGGACCTCCTTATGCTCCCACAACCTTCAGTAAATTTTTGAGAATGGCCCAGCTATAATATCCACTAATTCCTTCAGTAGTTCGGGTTGAATTCCATCTGTTCCCATGAAGGTAGGAAAGTTGAGCTGATACAACTGTTCCTTAAAATTTTGCTGACCACAGATGGAAGTCACTGCTCTCCTCCAACTCTGAGGACCAGGCAGCCCCAAATCTGTCATTAGTATTAAAAACTGAGGCAAAGAAGGGCATTAAATGCTTGCACCTTTTCCTCAACCCTACTTGTTAGGTGACCATATGTTTCAAGTATCAATCCATTGTTTCCTTAGATTTTCTTTTGCTGTTGATATATTTGTAAAAGCCTTTTTTTGATACCACACTGTCCAGTGTCAACTAAAATTGAGCTTTGGCTTTTCTTGTTTTCTCCCTACAGATTTGAACTGCAGCTCTGTACTCTGAATCCAGACCTTGATATTTCAGAGTAATATTTTCTTTTTCTGCCCTAGTCCCAGGACGAGTTCCCTGTTCAGAAGTCTTCTGCCCTTCTTATTTGACTTATTTTACAATGGGATTGCTGTCTCTTGGGCTTTAAAAAGGGGGTTGTTGTAAAGCGACAAACTCTCATGGACCCCTAAAACTTTTAGAGCCTACTCCCAGATGACACTGCTAATGAGCTCCCTGAAAAACGTAAAGTTTTCTCTCTTAAAGTCAAGGATGACAACCCTGCTGACCTTTTTTTCTTTTCACACCAGGAATTTTGAGCTCAACTATTTCAAGACTGCTGTAGCCATGAGTGTCACCTACCATCACATCACCCACAAGGACTTCCCTATTCTCAAACAACAGATCTAGGAGGGCACCTTTCCTAGTTGGCTCATTCAGTACTTATGACAGAAAGTTATCTTCAACATGTTTTAGGAATTTCTCAGACTTACTTGTCATGGTAGTATGATATTCCCAGTTTATAGGAAGTTGAATTCTCCCACAAGAATGAGAGCAACCAATCCACAGATTTCCCTCAATTGCCCGTTGAATAGCTCATCCATGCAATCGTCCTAGGTGGGTGGTATATAGCAGACACCCATGATGATATCTGCTTTGCTATCATCACCCAGAGGCTCTCTACCACGTCATCTATAAAAACAAGGTCTGTAGAGTCTAATCTCCCTTATATACCACACAACATCTCCACCTCATCTGCCCCACCTATCCCTCCTGAACAGCCGATAGCCCTTTATCTGTACACTCCAGTCGTGGGACTTGTCCCACTAAGTCTCATTAATACCAGTGATATCATAACTCTGGGAAAGGAACAAAGCTTCCAGTTGATCCTGTTCATTCCTCATACTGTGTCCATTGGTATACAAGCATTTCAGATGTGCTCTTGAAACTGCAGTGCTCCCTAGAGCACCATTAGCCTTGGCACCTTCAAATGGCACCATACTGTTCCTCGGCTTTACTTCAGTGTTCCTAATGGTATCTCCCTCCTGCATCAGTCCTAGTTTGAAGCCCTCTCAATCTCACCAGGTTACTGGCCAAGAAACTTTTCCCCTACCAAGACATGTTGGTCCTGTCAGTCCCCAGCAGTCCTTGCATCTAGAAAACTCTTCCATGTTTATAAAAAATTCTGGCAGAGGCATCAGTTTTGGAGGCAGGCATTGATGACTTGGGTTCACCTGCTTCATTCTGTCTCTCCCGATTACTAGGAGGACTGAGGAAAACACTATCTGTGTTCCTGACTCTTTCAGTTGTCTCCCCAGGACCCCAAAATTGCTTTATATAGACCTCACTCTTCCTGTTGCTACATCGTTGGTACATTGCAGACTATTCCAAGAATTCAATTAACTTCTGGCCCTTGTTTATTACAGTTATCTTTGCAAACTCAGAACTACATTAACTCTCATGAAGAAGGATCTGTAGAATTCTTTGGAAGAATAAGACTTAAAAGTACAAGCAAACTTTCACACACACACGCAGATGCAAAGACACAGGAGTAGTAAACTAATTTGTTCTGATGTTTTAAAATATTTAATTAAAAGAGAGGCCATGAACCTGAGCACTATGTTTAGCTCTCTACTAACACAAATGCTCATATACCTCTTGATATCCTGAGAGTTATCACAAAATATATTTGTTTTATTTGTCCTGCTGCTTTCTTCGGATTTTTTTTTCCACAGCTTTACTATGCTAATTACTATAAACCTACTAGTTGCCAGTCTAAATTAATTCATTTATGGACATTCAGTTCTTTGTCAGCATTGTTCTTTTTTATAGGTAAGTTGTCTTCTCTGGTATTTTACTCTTGTAAAATATTTATAGAAAGGAAGCATGTTTTCCTTTTGGTCTAGATTCTGTTAAGCTAAATAAATCAACTCTTACAATATCCAGGTTCATGATGGTAAATATTATTGATGTGTTTTTCTGAATGTTGATTTCCATAACAGTTCACAGGGTCTTGTACAACAGCATTAATACTTCTGATCTCTCTTGGCAACATCTGAATGTGATAGATCATACAAATATACTTTTAATTTAGTAATTCTAAATCTTTTTCCCAGTCTCTCATTTCTGCCTGTGTTACCCAGTTTAGAACAGATCTTTTTTTCTTAATATTTCCTATATGACTAATCTTCTGATCTGTTCCACTATTTTTTCATCTCATTTCTGTTAACTCAGTGCTAACAATATCCCAAATCTTCTTTTATGGCATAGACATAACTGAGCCTTAGATATGCTCACTTCTTGGTCAGATCTGATTCAGATTTATCTGATAGGTTTATGCACTAATATGACAGATAAAGAAAGTAATTAAGCTGCTGTGGAAGTCATATACGCTTTGATGCATCATAAGATCTATCTAATCAAAAGCTATTTTTATTCTCTGAAGTTAGCTTTTAAGGTAGCTTGATGCTAAGCTTGAGATCAGCTGTAAAAAGAAGGCTCATACTTCCACTCTTAAAACACCAGAACAATCAATTACCCAGCTGCAAATGAATGTAAAACTACTCACATTCTTAAAAGTCAAACGTAATATATTCGATTGTGACTTTTCTGCTTCAACCATTTGAAGATGTAGCTCCCAAGGAGATGTGGGTGAATCTTGCTTAGCATTATTAAAAATAAATGTTTTATTATCACAGGTCTCACTTAAGTTTTGTATAGAGGAAACAGTGGAAACTCTTTGTAGGAAATGGAAATGGCTGAATAGGAATTGTGATTACAGGGCCTCTTAGGACTTATTTATATCTTGAGTTAATAGTAAGGGAAAGATGTAGAAAGATCACTGTTTTTGTCATCAAATTGTTTTGAGTTACTCTTGTTTCACTTGAAACAGATAAACAGATCAAGCAGTGCTTCTTTGTGGCCAGCATCACCTTTTTCTCTTTTATGCATGTATTCACAAAGGACATATTCTGTAAAAATCAATTTCCAGGATTCCTACTGGTGTGCATAAAACAGCTGTGTCATAATATGATAAAATGTAGATTTGAACTGAGAACAGGAGATGTGGGACTTCAGTCTTCTTCATTTAAGTAATTTCAGAAAAACAGAAATTGTCATGCTTGGGAGAATTATCAGAACCCAACAGAGAAATATGCACTGCCTCTTGCTTCCCACTAGGATGCCAGAGACCCCACAGTAACAGATTTAGAATAGAATCATAAAATCACTTAGGTTGGAAAAGACCCTTAAGATCATCAAGTCCAACCATCCACCTACCTACCAGATCCACCACTAAAACATGCTTTTCTTTAGCATCACATCCACAGGTTTCTTAAATACCTCCAGGTATGGCAACTCCACCACTTCCCTGGGCAGCCCATTCCAATGCTTGATCACCTTCTCCATGAGGAAATTCTTCTTAATAACCAACTGAAACATCCATAGCATAACTTGAGTATGTTTCCTCACGTCCTCTCATTTGTCACCTGAGAAGAGACTGACAACCACTTCACTACATCCTCCTTTCAGGTAGTGGTAGAGAGCAATTAGGCCTCCTTTCAGCTTCCTTTTCTTCAGTCTAAACAACCACAGTTTTTCAATCACTCCTCATAAATCTTGTTTTCTAGTCCATTCACCAGCTTCATTGCTCTTCTCTGAATGTGTTTCACCAACTCAGTATCTTTCTTGTAGTGAGGGGCCCAAAACTAAACACAGTACTTGAGGTGTGGTCTTGCCTGTGCTGAGTACAGCAGGACAATTACTTCCCTAGTCCTGCTTGCCACACTATTTCTGATATAAGCCAGGATGGCATTGATCTTCTTCATTGGCCTTCAAATCCAGGCCCTTTTCTTCTGGGCAGCTTTCCAGCCACTCTTCCCCAAGCCTATTACTGCTGCATGGGGTTGTTACGACTCAAGAGCAGCACTCAGCGTTTAGCATTGTTGAGTGCCATACAATTGGACACGGCCCATCAATCTAGCCTACCTCTCTGCAGAGCCCTCCTACCCTCAAGCAGATCAACACTCCCCTGCAACTTGGTGTTGTCTGCAAACTTACTGAATGTGCACTCAATCCCCTCACTGACAAAAATGTTACACAAAACTTGCCCCAGTACTGAGCCTTGCCTAACACCAATGGTGACTGGCTACCAACCAGATTTAACTCCATTCACAATGATCTTTTGGGCCCGTGCGTGCAGCCAGTTTTTCACCCAGTGAACTGTACACCTGTAGCCAACTTCTCCAGAAGAAGGCTGTAGGAAACAGTATCAAACACTTTGCAAAGTCTAAGTAAACACCATCCACAGTCTTTCCTTTGTCCACTAAGCAGGTCATCTTGTCATAGAAGGAGATCAGGTTAGTCAAGCAGGACCAGCCTTTCTTAAACCCATGCTGGCTGGGCCTGATCACCTGTTGTCCTGTATGATGTCCTGTATGTTTACTGTATGTATACTGTACTGTATACTGTACTGTATGATGACACTCAAGATGATCTGCTCCATGATCTTCCCTGGCAACAAGGTCAGACTGACAGTCTTAGTTTGAACCCAGAACAATTTTATTTATTTATTTTATTTTTTTTCTGGCTGCCTTGGAAATAAGGATTTCTAACCATACCATAACTCATTTATTTGGAATATTCAAAAGATATGGTCAGGATTTGTCTTAACTCTACACTTACATAGTGGACAAGTAACATTCATAAAATATTTGTGTGTTTTTTTGACTTTCAGCATGTGAATTTTTTGATAGGTGGTTTGTTGGTGCTGTACCACATATTATGTGATAAATGCTGCAACCTGTACAGTGAATTCAGAATTTGAATGATTAGCCTTTTCTTTCCCTGACCCTCTTACATAGAAAAGTAATGTAAAGCTTTTTCAGCAATAGTAAAGGAAACTGTGAGCTACAAAAGTAGGCAGAGAGAAATTAAAGGATTGTCTTCAGTCACACACACTAAGCTTTCAATTCTGTAATCTGCTTTTCAAGATTTAAGCAAAACCAATTGAACCCTCTGGAATGAATTCAGAGGTATAGTGACCCTGAATACTTGTGGGATTGAGATACAAAGTTTATAAAAAACTATAAAGAAATCCTTCCTTTTATATTTCTTTATTTCTGTATTTATTATTTGTCAATAAGCAGCATTTACTCTTTTCTTCAAAAGCAAATTTTTACTTTTGCAAAATAGGTGCAAAGTGTCCTCATTTTCATTTAGTGAAGCTTTGTGTTTTCTTTGCATTAGAATATCTAAATGCCAAAAATGCAAAAACCACTCACAAAGACGATCCTTCCAGTATTATGGAGCCCCCCTCCAAAAAGTAAGCAGGCCCAAGACAGAGCCACCCGAGTACACACTAGACTGGTGTAAATGACTGAAGTTTCTACAGGGCTGATATTACGGGCAGTAGTATCCTGGAAGAAACAGGAATCTGCTTGAGGGTGTAGTAGGTTTATGTGGCAAGGTTTGGGAGGGGATGCATAGGGGTGTCTTCTCCCATAAGAATCTAGAAGCTGCCCCATGTTAGGAAAGGGACCCAACAGCTGGCCAGAGCTGAGCCAATAAGCGACATTGTTTGCACCTTTGTGAGAGCATATTTAAGAAAGGGGGAAAAATAAAAATAAAAATGCTGCAAAACAGCGGCTGGGAGAGAGAGAGGAGTGAGAAACAGCCCTGCAGACCCCAAGGCGTGTGCAGCAGGAGGGCAGGAGGTGCTCCAGGCATGCAGCAGAAGTTTCCCTGCGGCCTGTGGAGAGGCCCCTGGTGGAGCAGGCTGTCCCCCTGCAGCCCATGGGTCCCACACGGAGCAGATCTCCACGCTGCAGCCCGTGGAGGAGCCCCCGGTGGAGCAGGTGGATGTGGCCTGGAGGAGGCTGCGGCCCATGGAGAGCCCCCGCAGGAGCAGGCCCCAGGCTGGAGCTGCAGCCCGTGGAGGAGCCCACGCAGGAGCAGGGGGTCTGGGGGGAGCTGCCGCCCGTGGGGGACCCGTGCTGGAGCAGTTTGCTCCCGGGGGATGGCCCCCGTGGTACGGAGCCATGTGGGAGCAGTTCTTGAAGAGCTGCTGCCTGTGGGCAGCCCCTGCAGGCTCAGTTCGGGAAGGACGGCATCCCGTGGGAGGGACCCCACGGGGAGCAGGGGCAGAGAGTGACCTTGAAGGAGTGGCAGACACAAAGTGCTATAGACTGACTGCAACCCCCGTTACCCCATTCCCCTTTGCCACTCAGAGAGAGGAGGAGGAAGAGGGTGGATGGGGGGGAAGGTGTTTTTGATTTCCTTCCTTTGTTTCTCACTTCTCTACCTTGTTAGTAATAGGCAATAAATTTTAGTAATCTCTCAACTCTGAGTCTGTTTTGCCCATCACATTAATTGCTGAGCAATCTTCCCATCCTTATCTCAGCCCTTGAGCCACTTATCATCATATTTTCTCCCCCTTTTACTTTGAGGAGGGGGAGTAAGAGAGCGGTTGTGGTGGAGCTCGGCTGCCCACCTGAGTAAAACCACCACAGAGGAAAAAAATTATCTTAATGTTACTGTATCATTAAAGGCCTCTAAATTTAAAACAAATTCTTAGATTGACCATTGGTACAAATGAAAACCAGAAAAAGACAGAAAAGACAACCAGTCTGACTGATGAGATACCTCTTTATAAAGAAAATTGAGAAATTCAATATAAGGAGCAGCCCAAATTTCTTGATATGCTAAGGAGGTATTGTCTTGCAAGAAGAGTTACAAAAACTGGGAAAAAATAATCAAAACAATATGAGCAGTCTGTGTGAGTTTATTAGGTATAAATTTGGTCTAAAAGTCTTTTTTCTTACTTTCTGTACTTACTGCCTGTGCAGCATTTGCTTTTCTGTATAAGTCTGGACATAGTAAGTCTGGCCATTATCTATGAGTCTGCTGGATGTTATAATATGAAGATTGAATTGATTCTACAAATCTATTTTATTTTCTCATGTTTCACTCTGAGAACAGTCTGTATATTATGACTTTGTGTTGTCGCCTCTTTTGCTAAGGAAAACTGGCAGCATTATAGAAATATAAACACTTAGCACTTACTGAAACACCTGACAGCTTATTATGACAAATCACAATCAAACACAGATGCTTATTCAATTTAGAGCCAATTTCACAGCGTTTTGGTTATGTTAATATAAAACAGTTATATTAAGTAGTTGGCTGATTTTTATGAAAAATTTACATATCAGACCACTATTTCAGCCAAAGCAAATACAGGTATGATTAATGGAATTAAACTCAAATAAATTGCATAATACTCAGATCTTTTACGTTTCTTATCTGAACTTTAACATATTTTCAAAAACAAACAATGACATCGGTCTTTCTATTTGAAAGTTTGAAGGCTATTATTGAACTTTAGTCAACCTTTTCTCTTTTTTCTTTTTTCTCTTTTTTTTTTTTTTTAATTAAAAATGTGGGCTGCAGACAGGAAACAGTATGAAATTTGCAGAAAAATGAGACATGAGAGAAAAATGATTACTTATCTGGCTGGGAGTGTTTGCAGCTGGATTCTCCGGCCTAATTTGAACAAGCTCTTTTCTTTTTATGAGGCAAAAACAGGAACAAATGGTTTGCACTCCAAAGTCCTAATGACAAGCACTTGAATATGAAAGTGTTGACCTTTGCTCTGTGCATGGAATTAGGAGACTCTGAAATTGCTGTGACTTTCTTTTCCCACTATCATAATTGAACATGTTGAAGAATTGTTCTCTTATGTTTAAAAGATACATCAGAGGATTTATTCCACTGAGTAAAACTGACTCATTATGATAAACTTTAAAAGATCAGAAAGTCAAGATTAGACTTTAATAGCCTTAAATACATGAGAGAACAGCAATATAATGAAAAAGGTTCAGGTCTTAATCTAAGGATACCCCTAAACAACCTACATCTCCACCAGTGCAGAAGAGAGTTAGCATATGCTTATAGACCTGCACTTCGTGCCTAGCATTTCCGATGGCTATTTCAATGTTCCAGTTAAAAACAATATAATGCAATTACATGATTATGGCCATAATAATGCAGTCACTGCAGCAAATATCATCAATAAAAAGGTTAATTTTTTTTTTATTTATTTATATATATTTTTTTAAGGAACATTCTCACAGCTAAAAGGGCAGAAATTTAATGAGTTCTCTAAGTAATTTGGTCCCATTAAAATGTTCCTTTCCATATCTAATGACTTCATTTGCAGATGATATGGGGTTATGCAGTTCAAGATGGTTTAAAACAGATGAAGAGAAAGAAACATAGAAAATTCTCAATTTCAAGTGATTCTGTCTGTAAGCCAGGTACTCAGTATATTCACTGTCAGAGCAAAAAGATATAATACATTAGTATCACACAAGACCAATTATTGTCACAAGGAATTTCTCTGTTACCACAAGAGACTCCAGGGTGGCTAATTCAAATATGGAAACCTATCATAAATATCTACAATACATCAGTTGAATCATCACTCATGTAATGATTCAGTCAACGTATGGAGGATGCCGTTCTTTGTTGCCTATCAGTCTGAAAGACTGTTTTTAATGGCAGTGGGGATATGTATTTTTTAAAAAAGTCCTACTATCTGGAGGTTCATTTGTAGATGTGGATTTTTGGTTGTTTATTTTTTGTTTATTCGTTTGTTTGTTTTGTTTAGTTTAAGTGAGATTTTTTTTCTTTTTTTTTTCTCCAAAGTAAGTAAATAGTTTTGTGAGCTGCATTAAAAAAAAAAAAAAAAAAAAAAAACGGGAAAAAAGTCAGGTCAAAAAGGCGATTCTCCCTCTCTACTACACTCTCATGAGACCTTACCTGGAGTACTGAATTCAGCTGAGGGGACCCCACCATGAGAAAAATATTAAAAATTTCATAAGACCAATTAAAGCAGGTACAGAGGAGGACCACAAGGGTGATCAGAGGACTGGAGCACCTCTCCTGTGAACAGAGGTTGAGAGAGTTGGAATTGTTCAGCCTAGAGAAGAGAAGGCTCTGGAATGATCTTCTAGTACTTAAAGGGTGCCTACAGGAAAGATGAAGAGTGACCCTTTATTAGGGAGTGCAATAATAGGTCAAGAGGTAAGGGTTTAAACTTAAAAGAGGATAGATTAGAATAGATATTAGGAAGAAATTCCTTATTTTGAGTGTGGTGAGACGCTGGAACGTGTTGCCCAGAGAATCTGCGGATGCCCCATCCCTGGAAGTGTTCAACGCCAGGTTGGATGGGGCTTTGAGCAACCTGATCTAGTGGAAGGTGTCCCTGCCCAAGGCACACAGCTTGGAACTAGATGATCTTTATGGTCTCTTCCAAGCCAATCATTCTATTATTCTATGATTCTATGATGAAGAAATAGTCTTCTACATTTTGCTAAAGACACTGAGAAAAAAAAAAAAATCAACTTTGATGGAAGCCAGATACGGAGAACAGGGTATCTTTATTGTAAATATAAAAATATGAGTAATTATCAGATGACAAAATTTAAACTATTCCAATATTTAAATAGATTTTAGTCAAATTCCAGTTTTAAAAGAAGGTAATAACTGTAAAGTTTGTAGATTTATTTGGATTAATGGAGCTTTTGAAGTTTCTCCAGTGTATCACAATAATGAAATGGAAAAAAAAATATTGTCCTGAGAATACTAGCAGTTATGTCTTTTACTGTTAATGTTTGTTGTGCTGTCTCCTCTGGAAGCCAAATGATAGGGTCACAGATGCAAGCTGAATGGACCACCAGAATACAAATGTTTTACAAAAAATAAGGATATAAAGTACTTCTCCTATTTGCTATTGGGAAATGCAAGCACAGACAATTCAAAACTTTCTTTTAACAGCTATTACCCTTTCTTCACTCTACTTCTCTTTATTTCTGAAAGCTCTTTACTCTGAAACAATGTCACTCATGCTCTGCAACCCCCATTTATTTGAATTATCCTTAAACATCTTGGTGAAAGGACTGACTTCCATCTCTAAGCAGAATTAAAATAAGGACAAGAGTTGGCTAGGTGTACTGCAAAATACCTTAATATAGAAGATTCAGTATTTTGATATCATTGCCTTCTTCAAAATGTTACAAGTGTAAGATTTCATGAAGGAGATATTACACAAAAGATAAAATTTTACCTTCTGCCACTACAGTGGGATGACCTTGGCTAGCCAACAGGTGCCTGCCAAGCCGTTCTCACATTCCCCCTCCTCAGCAAGATGGGGGAAGAAAATACAATTGAAAAGCTGGTAGGTTTTCATATTAGGACAGGGAGATTACTCATCTATTGCCATCATGGGCAAAACTTAATTTGGGGAAGATTAATTTAAATTATTGCCAATTACAAACAGTGTAGAGCAGTGAGAACTATAAACAAATAAGCACACCTTCCCCCAAATCCTATTCTTCCCAGGCTCAATTTCAATCTAATTTTTTCTACTTCCTCTCCCTGTGCAATGCAGGGGAATGGAGAATGGGAGCTGTGGTCAGTCCATAACAATTCATTTTTGCCACTCCTTCGTCCTCATGCTCTTCCACTGCTCCAGCATGGGGTCCCTCCAACAGTACTTCAGGAAAAACTCCAGTATGGTATTCCCATTAGCTGCAGTTCTTCAAAAACTGCTCCAGCATGGATCTGTACTACAGGATGCAATTCCTCAGGAATGGACTGCTATAGCGTGGGCCACCCACAGGGCACACCTCCTGACAGACAACCTGCTCCTGTGTTGGCTCTCCACAGGCTACAGCTTCTTTCAGGTCACATCCACCTCCACCAGGTGTAGCCTAGATATATGATCTGACATGGCACACCATAGGCCGCAGGCCAACAGCCTCCTCCACCATGGGCCTCTCCATGGGCTGCAGAGGAACTTCTGCTCCAATGCCCTGAGCACCTCCTCCCTCTCCTGCACTGACCTTGGTGGCTGTAGGGATGTTTCACTCACATTTTCTCACTCCTCTCTCCCAGCTGCTGTCGTGCATCAGTTTTTATGCTTTCTTAAATATGTTGTCACAGAGACACAACCACTAGTGCTCACTGGCTCAGGTTTGGCCAGTGGTGGATTCCTTTTCAAGCTGGCTGGAACTGTCTCTGTCTCTGACACACAATAAGAATTTGTGTGTATGCATATGATCACACATACATGCATATGTGTAGATGTATACATGTATGTATGTGTATATAAAATTATTCCAAAACCACCTAATAGCTCACTGTGCTTGTTCATCCAAGTGGTGTAGATTAACAAGGTTTGCATATTACATGCTATTGAGAATTTAATCATTGCTATTGTTGTGGGATGTCAGGTAATATCTGTGAGTTCTGATCTCCTTGTCTGGGATCTCATATACTCACCAGATGCTTTAGTAGCTTCTATCAGTTCCATCTTTCCTGAAATTCCAGGTACATTCTTTTAAACATACCCTTTCTTATTTCTACATAAGGAAAGATTGCTTCCAAGTTCAATCCCCCCAGGAATGAAACATCAGGAAAGAAAAGAACAGAGGTTTGGTAAAGCAATATATTAACCACAATAAACTTAAGTATAAGGATAAACAAATCTCGTCAGAGGAAATTTGTTTTATAGAAGAAATTACTTAAACAAAAGGTACTACCTCTCTCCCTAAAATTATTTCTTGTTTACATTTGCAGATCATGATGGATAGAGCAACACTAGTAGCATGATAAGAATCCTTGGTTGCATGATGGTTCTGTGAAAATAAATTTAAAATAAATTCAGAAATGCTCCATGTCCCTGTTACCTTACTTGCAGATGATGCAACACCTGCATCAGCAAATTAGCAGGGAACAGCTTGAAGTGAGAGTGACAGTATTATGCACAACAGAGTCATAAGGACAGGAGATTATTTTTGAATTCTTTTTTTCCAGTCAGCACATTGCTCAAAGTACTTACTGTCACGTGGAAACTGCCATGATATACTCCTGTCAAATTTTGTTCCAGGGTCCAGTTTCAAAGGTTAATTATGAGGTGTCTTACCCACTGCTGCATTGTCAAGACATGTTTTTCCTTACTTCTGTCTTATTCCATGAAATATCTCAGATCTGCTTGGTTTTCCAATTTATTTTTAATATTTTCACTAAATACGTGAAAAGTAACAGAAATGTTTCCACTATTAGTTTACACTGTCCGTATTTCACTACAGTTTTGTTTTTTTTTTTTTTTTGGTTGGTTGCTTTTGTGTTGCTTTTATGTTTTGTTTTGTTTTGTTTTGTTTTGTTTTTAATAAAGGAAATGAGAACTCAGTCAAGACCTCATTTTCAACACTGACTACATGTGTTTTGGAGGTCTGTTTATATACAAGTACTTACTGTCTTCTCAGAGAACTACAGGGATCTACCAAGTAAACTGAACTGGTTCTTAAGGAGTGTAAAGTGATGTGAAAAACTGGTTAGGTAGCAAAATCAGATTTATAAATACTAAAAATATTTCCACGTTAAGATTTCATGCAGGAAAGGCTATTCATTGGTATGCAGATATGACAGAAAATAATAATTATTCATAGTACCTTTTTAAAAACTTTATTAATGTCATTGCAACCTGCAGCTGTGGAAATTGATTGCAATTTATTTTTCTACAGAAATGATATTCTAAATGTTGTTTTTTTTTGGGAATTAGAATTTTTAAATGTCTGAAATTTCTGAAAAATTTCTAGCTGTTAACACAAAACAATTCCCTTTAAAGAATGAGAAAAAGTGCATGAAAGGATTTATATTTATATATTTTATTCAATTTATATTGTGATACTAATCCTAGATGAGTCTTTATGTTCGAGCATAATTGAAGCATTTTATACTATCAAAGTAAAATCTCTAAATGATTTGTTTTGACACTTCACTGTTATAAACTTTGCTGAAATCAGTATGCTTGTGTCTTTTATTGAGATGTTGACTAACTGCATTTTTAAGGTGTTTATCTTAATGTATTTTTGTTGAGTTCTAGAATATTACACTAACCTTAAATTATTAAATAGACTTTCTGTCTCCACTTCATCTAGCTTTCCTGGCTTTCAGGACAATTTTCTAACCATATATGTATAACCACTGTTATGCATTCTAGTCTGTTCTACATAGACTTGTTGGCTAGACTTACCGTTTTAAAGTAAGCATTAAAAACTTTTTCTTTTCTGAGGACTAACAGGGAAGGAGGGAAGGAAGAAAGGAAGGAAGGAAGGAAGGAAGCAAATCTAAAACAACCATTTTAGATTAAATAATCAACAAATCACGAGTTAGAAGCATGCCTATTATAATATTTTCATCACATTTACACCTTTACTGATTATATATCTCAGACTGAATACCCTTAGAAAATTTCAGCATTATTTCTCTGGCTTTTTCTGCCAAGCACAGAAGAGATAATATCTCTCAGTGTTAAACAAACAAACAAACATACAAACAAAACAAACAAACAAAAAACAAACAAAAAAGAGTTTTAGTGGCCTTTCATCTGATAAGGTTCCTGAACTGTAGCTGGAGTACTTTGAGGACCTTTCCATTTTGTTTTTCCATGAATAATGGGACACTGGTAGAAACTTAGAACAGTGCTGTTGACAGTTCATTTAACAGTTCTGTTAACAGAACTATTCAAACTAATTACAGAGATTTAGGACAAGGGACTAGGGAGACATCACTGAGGGTATGTTTATTGCCCCCAAATAGCTAGTCTGAAAGTGGAAGATATCGAGAATATGGACACAGTATAAATGGCATAGGAAAAAAACTGTCAAAAAAATAGTCCGATGAGGATAAATCTTCTAAGCCATGCATCATACCAAAATCTGGCAATGATCCTCTGAGCATTATCTAGCTACAGCTGTTATTGTCTGTCTTTGGAAACAACCTCTGATGCATGTCAGCTCCTTATATGCCGATTCACATAAGGGATAATAGTTTCCTCTTGCAACTAAGGGTAGATGTCATTATGAGAGAATTCTATTTTTTTTCCAGTTTCCTTTTAAACATAGTGACAAAAATATAAAAAGAATTATTTCACAAAGTCAGGCATAATTCCAACTAAAAATATGTGAAGGGATAAAATATGTGAAGAAATCATGTGTAAATGATAACATCGAACTAAGAGTAACTGTACAATATTAATTCTAGGTTGTTGTTTTGTGTGTTTTTTTTTTTCTTTAAATTTAATCAACTTAGATTTTTATTGCAATTTTCCAATTGATAAGTGTGGTAGATAAATTTGTCTTTTATAGATAAATGGAGGGGGAAAGAGAGCAGAAGCAAATATGTAATCAGCAATGATATTATTCTGGTTTGGCTGGAAAATGATTGGGTGAGCAGAACCACAGCCTTTTATACATTTGTCCAGTAGCTTAAAAGAAACACAATATTTTCTATTGTTCATACCTTTGAAAAAATATATACTGCAGCCTAGGCAACTCAGACATGCTATAATCTGCGTTGCTGCTAGCAGCAGAATGAACCTTCAGAACTTACGGCTTTACCACCTTATATGAAAATATCTAAATAAATAAAATCCTTTCCCAATTGTACCGTCAGCTCACAAACATATTTTCTTACCTCTTAAGCCTGTCAATATAAGTTATTTGGTGGAACAATTTATCTCAACTGAGAACAGAGTTACCTTCCAGCTGTAAACAACATTTCTTTTCCAATCCATTTATCCAAATTAAACTCTGAATCTGTGGCTGTCATGGTAAGCTGATAACTTTACACTGATGTATATTATCCAGTTTTAAATAAATATGTCTTTGTTCAGTGTTTGCCTCTGGGAGTTGTAGTAGCACTTCTGTTTACTTTTCAGCTGTTTAATTTCAAATGTTCTGATATCTTCCTGTTCTTCTTAGTCTTAGTTACTTCATAGCTAGGAGCATTCAACAATGTAGTTTAATGTCTTAATTATAATCAGTGTGAGCCTTGGACTTTATATGACTGTATCTAGGCATCTTCCTGCATCTTGCTTTGTTAGAAGGATCATAGAATCATAGAATATCCTGAGTTGGAAGGGACCCATAAGGATCATCAAGTCCAACTCCTGGCACCGCACAGGTCTACCCAGAATTTTAGACCATGTGACTAAGTGCACGGTCCAATCGCTTCTTAAATTCAGACAGGCTTGGTGCAGTGACTACTTCACTGGGGAGCCTGTTCCAGTGTGCGACCACCCTCTCGGTGAAGAACCTCTTCCTGATGTCCAGGAAGGAGAAGCATGGATGTTACTAGGAGGACAAAGATGAGCAAGAGGCAGAAGTAAATTTCATCTGCTGTTTTAGTCTATGAGAATTTACTAGGTTACATGATTACATGTTAAAAAGTGTGAAGATCACTTCCCCAGCACATTCTTAGAGTCTTTTTTCGATGAATGGACCTGGATCTTCTTCATTAGAAAGTGATGGAGTTGTATTGGAAGGTTAAGAGACTACCTTATATGTAACCGATGTTAAAATAATAAAAATGCCTTTTTTTTTTTTTTTCTGTTTGCTTTTGTGAGCATGAGCCCTTTGGGATCATGTATAAAAAATTCTCTGTGACTAGAAACTTTCTCTAAGGAAGTGTGTCGAAGCTCTCATATAATCATAACAATGATAGGGAAGTGTCATTTAAAGATGATACTGTATAAATTTGAAGATATTCAGCAAATATTTCCACTTAAAAACCTAATCTTCCCATAGTTCTAAAGAGTGGTACAGCTCTCATTTCTCTGTATTCAGGGAAAAATGAAAAATGTCTCAAATATTTAGACATACAACAGACCAGGTCCTGAATAATAAAGGACCTGAATGATAAATGACAAATTGACAAATGAAAAACCTCTCTCTCTCTCTCTCTCTCTCTCTCTCTCTCTCTCTCTCTCTCTCTCCCCCTCTCTCTCTCTCTCTCTTAACTTCAAATATATAGGTCATATGCTAGGCCTATATATATATATATATAAAACTTTGTTTTTGCAGATATTGTATTTTAAACTTTCTTTTTAGGACTTTATATTTTCACTTCTAGTAGCATAGAGTCATGTATCCATTTTTTTTCCCATTTATTCTTAGGCTAAATGTTTGAGAGGTACCTTGTGAGGAAGAAAAATGATTTTAGTCAGGAAGTGCATCATCTGCAGTAAAGAAAATATCGTAGTATTACCTATTTCTCATTCAAAAGTGAACCAGTGGTGACTTTTTGAATATGTTAATGAGGCTTTACAGCATCATTTCAGATTAAATTTTTTTTTTAGGAGATATAAGGAGATATAGGTAATATATTATAGGTAGATATTTTAGGAGATATAGGTAAATAATATTGAGAAAATTAACTCGGTGATATTTTAAAAAAATTGGCACCGCTATGTATGATTGGCATCAATATGTAAAATTGGAGTTTAAACCGGAAAAAATCAGGTTTTGGTCTTCACAGATAACTTCAGAGGAGCAGGAGATTGTTCAAAAGGCAAAATGAAAAAAAAAAAATATATATATAAGCATATTTTACTTTTTTTATCATCTTTTGTCTGGAAAATTTTCCTCAGAAATTTGCAGAATTATATTTTGTGTGAAAGTCAAAAACAATTCTGTTTTCATTCTGAGTATTGTGACTTAAAGAATTTTCTCAGCCTCGAAAATAAATAAATAAATCATGAAAGATAACAGCAAGGAGTACAGGCAAAATTTTATTATGAATAAAGAATTTTACTGGCTGCCCTGAAGCTGGCACTCTCCTATGACTCCACCTCTTGTAAGCCATACCCGGCGTGTGGGGAAAGAACAAAACCACCTCATAATTATATTTAGTTAGGTGGAACAAAGTGGATTTCTGTGCTGTGCAGCATGAGCACACCTACTGAGCCACCATCTGCACACAGTCTCTCTCTCTAACTACATCTAAACTAGTTCAGTGGCAGGCAAGGAGTTCTCTGCAGCCACAGTGTAGTGCAAGGATTTGGTCATTGTTACAGAACCATGAAGAAGTTAACAAGGAAACAATACAACAGAAAATTTCATCTGCCAAGAAAGTGAGATAATTTCATAACTAAGACAGTTTGAAAGAGGCAAAGAAGTTTCTTGTGCATAATGTTCTTTATGGTGACCTCTATCTTGTGTTAGTTTTCCAAACAGACTCTTTGTCTGTAGTGGTCTTCATGTCTGTTAGAAGGACACTTTGTCAAGCAGCCATTCCTTGCCTGTCTTTTGATCATTTTTTCTAAGCCCCCATTTTGTGATACCACCATGGGGAATCTGATCCAGATTAAGCTTGTCTTTAGCATTCTGGATTTGAATCCTAGCTACATTCCCTGAATTTGAAAGTAATAATATTCACAGTACTTTATTGTAGAGACCTTCACTTTATCCAGTGTGTGCTGAAGTCAGTACGAATATTTTAATGCATTTTGCTAGTGTTGTACTGGTTCCTGGGAGAAGCAGTTACCACTATGTGTACACTGGGGTCTTCCTACCGTTGACTTCTTCTGTCATGATATCCCTTCTCACCTGGATGTCTTGTTCCTCATTTGTCTCATTCCATTGATACTCCATTCTTGGCTAGAGCTTCCCATTTTGTTTCTGCTTCTCGCTGTCTGACCCATGGCTCCTAAAGGACTGTCTCATTGTTCTAGTCAAACCCAAGACCCTTCTCTTCCTGCCACTAGCTTCTTAAACATCCACATTTCCTCTTACTTCCCACAGGTCCCTGTAGCGCCTCCTTGGACCGCTCCTATTTATCTTGTCAGACTGTACTGTCCCTGATACACAAACACATGGAATTGCAGCTGTTCTGTTAAATATTTTAGCTAGTGACAAAGGAATATCAGCTACTTGTCTCATAGTCCTAGAGTAAGAGGTGATTTTGCAGATTATAAATGCCACCCTATTTTTCTATAGGTTTACCTTATTCATTTTTATAAGTGTGTAAATAACTGTGCTTCTTCAAAATATTAACAGAATCCTCCAAAATGTTCTGGACTGAGGAAAAGAGAGAGAGAGAGAGAAAATCAGTATCTTGAGACTAAATTCTTGACTCATTGAATTACCTAGCTGTTATGCAAGAATGAAAGGAGCAGAGACATGCTGGAGGCTAGTAAGATGATGTAGCAGTATTACGTTCTTTTGAACTGTAATATTTTACTGCCCATGGGTCAAGCAAGGAGATTCAAGAAACTAGATCAAGAGGGAACAGACCTACTCGGTCTGTTGAAAGAATATGTAATCTGGCTTTTTCTAAGGGCCAAAACAACAACAACAACAATTTGTTGTTTTTTTTTTTTGTTTTTGTTTTCTTTATTTGGCTTTTAAATTTGTTTTTCTTTAAATCCTATGGAATTCATTCACATAAATACCCCAGTAATAACAATAAAATACATTTAACCATATCCCACTATCTGAAAGAGCATCCTTTTGTTTTGGAAAAGCAGGGTTTAGACTCTGCTGGAGGATTATGTTGTGAGCAATGCATTTGAATGTTGTCATGAATTTTAACACCAAATTATGTCTCCAAATTTTCCTGGTCAAATGTGAAAAAGCAAAATACAGATTCATTCAGAACATTTTGTCCCTCAGATGTGTACTAGACACAAAGATACATTACTTCTAATTCTTATTTTAACCAAGTTGTGAGGTGTAACATACAAAGCCTTGTAAAAGCCTACTGCCATCATCTTACTATGTTTGAACTTAATTATAAACCCTCAATTTTCCTAATTAGAAGATAATGAAAAGATATGGCAGTCCTTTTGCTGTTAGTAATTTAGCTTCTTCAAGGCATGGCAATGAATCATCCTGTAAGGCAAGCTTCTAAACAAGGTCACATAATTTGTTATACAGAAGGTAAGCACAGGCTTTGTGACTGTAAGGGAAAGGAAGCAGACCTATGCTTGAATCCCAGCATAAAATGTTTGAATAGCTTTTTTTTTTTTTTTTTCATAATAACCTGAACTGGAAGACAAAACATGGAAAACTTGTAGTTATGAACCTCTGCACACTGCTGTGAACTGAAGATTTCATGCATGTGGCTGTATTGCTTGAACAAGCAAACTGCCTTTGAAATCAGCATGGAGGTAGGACTGAAATATGTTTTTACTTTCTAAGCTTTCTACCCTCCTTTGTATTTTGTTTCTTCCTCTGAGTAAAAGAAAAGCACTCAAACTTTGTCCTTAGAAGTGTAAATTGCATTTGTTTCTCCAAACCATTCTTTCTCCTTAGAACTAGGTTAACAGACAGAAAGCATGAGGTATTTATTACCCCACGGTTTTCAGTAAGACCATTGTGAACATGATGGTATGACTATTATGCATTTTTATTTGTCTTCAAATTCTTATTGCCAAAATAGCTTGCTGCTTATAAAATTTAGCAAATATCGGCCAGGATTTCTTGGTCCATTAAAGCCACTTTGCTCCTGGCACAGATTTGGAAGCAGCATGAAAATAAGATAAGTGATTTTTTTCTGTGCAGGACAACTCTGCAGAAATTTGGCAGAGGAACTTTTCTCTTCCTACTTTACAAACCACAGTACAATATATATGTTATGTATTTTTTTCTAAGCTATATCTTCTTCTGTATAGCAGTGAAGCTACCTTATACTGTCACAAGTATACTTTCTCCTTCCCACATAATCACTCATGGAATTTCTTGTTCTCATGTCATATTCTACATTAAAATGATTTTTGTTCTGGATTAGATGATTTTCCCTACTTCATAAATAGATGAAAAGACATGCAGATAAGTTATATATGCAAATTAATAACATAAGATTCTATATAGCTTCTATATATAATACATATATTATTTTATACTAACGCAAACATATTGTTATTTATATACCAATGTGTATAACCTTAAAATGTTACACAAGCCTTGTTACCAACTTGATGCCAGCAAGATACAAATATTTAAGCATATTAATTCTAACTAATACACTGCATAAATTCTAACAAACATAGAATACTTTTTTTTCTTCTTGAAAGTTATTTTTATTTTAATTTAAAAAGTAAATCAAGTAGCTTATTCCACAATAAAGATTCAGTTGTTGAACTTTAAAGTGAATATATATATATGTAAATGAGATATTTATAAAAATGAGAAGTAATAAAATATTAAAATATTAGTATTTTAAAACTGAAATTAATATAAAATGAGTTGACAGTGATATTTGTGTGGGTTTTCTTTTTTTAGAAACATGGTAAAAGTAGTAGCTCCAGGCCTGTAGCTTTGAGTTCTGATTCTTGCCTGTCAGCAGCTCCCAAAAGCAGATCAGGTGATGCTTTCACGGAGACTAGGGAAGAGGGCAATTGTAAAGGGGTAAACTGAAATTTTGAAATCTTATGGGCAATTTCTTTTCTCCTAAAGAAGAAGAGAAATTAATACTGATGCCTTAATTTGCACTAAGTATGAAATACGTGGATGTTCTGTAGTCTCCTGTGTTATTAAAATGTCTGGAAAAAAAAAATGATTCTTTGATTCTGCTGTCCATAAAGCAGAACATATGGACTACTGATCTTACCAGCATGGCTGTCAGGGTGTGAAGACACCCATCTGAAAGCTCCCCACCCCAGAGCTTTCTCAATTCATTTGCTTTTGGACAGCGACTGGGATCCTCTTCTGGACCTGTTATATTACAGTAAAAAAAATTACTCTGATCTGTTGCTTTTTCGTTTCCACTTGCCAAAGATCACCAAACACCTAAAATAGTCTGTCTGAACTCTTCCTGTAATGGCTCCCTAGACTACTTATTTAAATTAAACTTAGTTTAAACACTTTAAAGATAGATCTTTATATACAGGTCTATATATAGGTCAATATATATATATATATGTTTCCCTTTACTCTGGCTTACTCAGCCAGCTTCTCTGGCAATAACAGTAACTATGAGCAGCTCAAGGTAGGCTAGGGAATATTTATTTAATTTTAATTTTTCTTTACTCATTTCAAGCAGAGCTCATTGAAGCTGAATTTAACTGAACTCATCCCTGCAGAAATAAATAGAAAAGTTCTTTCTTCACTAGAATTGACCTGTTTTTCTAGTCTATTCCTCCCCAGTGAAGAAAGAAGTTAAAAAGAAAAAAACATTATTCTATTTTTCCCTTCTATCCACCGTCTCCCATTAATTTTCTCTTCCTCTGAGCTGCTTTTAGAAGAGAATAACTTCAGAACTGCTTATCATACAGCCTTTGACTTATGTAGATATGAAGCTTGGCTTGCACTGAAATATTATATTGATATTCTTTTCATTATTATCGATATTAATAGTGATAATCATATTGATATTGATCATATGATATCATATACCTGTTTCCATAATTTTAAAAACAAAGTGACAAGACTGTCATCTTGAGGTGTGGCTACCTTTACTAAGTAATTCTAAATAAATAGCAAAAAAAAAAAAAAAAATCGCCCATGTAATTTGAAAGGTATGGTTCCAAAGAATTATATAAAACAAAAACTGGCTTTTTCGAAGAAGAGATCTGGTCATATTCAATATAATCCTGGAAAATAAAGAGATTTTGATCTGAAATTTGTCTACTCACTTACTTTGTTAAATATCTCAAATAATATGACCAAAAAAAGGACAATGAATGCTCCTAAATGTATTTTAAAAATAAAGTAGGATTTTCAAAGCAAACAAACAAACAATAATAAAAACAAAACAAAACAACAACAACAACAAAATAAATGTGTTATATGGAAGAAAAAAAAATATTTTCCCCAGAACATCTTGTTTCCTTTACCTTCTATTTTCCTTTTCCAACTCCTTTCTCCCCTGTCCTCACCATTCTCTCCAACATCAGTCTGGCTCTTCCCTACTACTGTCTCAAATTATTCCTTCTGTTTTTGTACATGATTCTGTCTCTATTAGTGTCATGTCTGGATCTGATCTTTGATCAAAAATCTGAAAACACCAGAAGTATTGTCACTGCACTAACTGACCTATAAATGCATCCCATTTTATCCTTTACTAAAAAATAAGTTATTTTCCCTCAACAACTTAATTAAGAAGCCAAGAGGTGATCAGAATGTGTGAAGTCTACCTTGACTAAATGTTTAGGGTTTTGGAATTTGCAGAAAAATGAAGTAAGAAAGAATAGCAGAGATTGAACATTTTTTTTATTTACCTGTAATTTCTAATTGAAAATAAATAAATAAATAAATAAATCTGTAGAAGCTGAGGAAAGAGGGAGTTCCATGACTGACAGAAGCTACGTGTTGCTCCTATTGTGTACAAAACTTTTATATTGTCCTTAGGCTTCTGAAAGGGAGGCATATATAGCATATTATAATTACAAATGCAAGAAGCCTCAGATAAAGGTTAGTACCCTAGATCTTCATGCAGTGCAGGACAGGTGCTTAGTGACTTCTTTTTGCATATTAGCAATGCTGCTGGGTATCTATGGGTGGGACTTCTGGAAGTATACACCAGCTTTATCAAAATATTCTCTTTGTATTTCGTTTTAGATACTAATTACATTAAGTGTGGGGTTATGTACCTGGCTGAATCTGGGCCAAAAAATCAACTTCATAAACTGTGTGGGAAGAAAACCACACCCTGTACTAGCAGTATTAAATGAGACATATCTTTTCAATGCATATTTCTGACAAGACAGTTGATGATGTGAGTGTATTATATTTTTTGTAGTACAGGTTATACTTTCCAATCAATGCTGATAAGCTAGTGAACCACAAATCAAATCCATTAGGTACAATTTGCACATACTGTCAATGATTTCCATGTGCAGTCATTCCATCAGAAATTAGTGCTGTCAGTTCAAACAAAATAAAATGTAGGCCAGGCATTTTCTGCTTTTAAAGTAATGACTACTTGTGCTCAGCTTTATTTTGGATGTTGCTCTTGCCCTGAAAGTCTTTTAAAATCATTTCAAATTTATTGCTAAAATCTATAGTCATTATATGCAATTAGGTGGATCATAAGTGTCTCAAAAGTAATAAAGCTTTAAAAAAATATTTTAGGTGTGATACACACAAGTGAAAATTACTCTGCCATTATTATTATTATTTTGTTTAGTAATCTCTTTTTCATGAAAATATTCTGTTTTATCAAATCTGTTGTAACCTCTCCCTTTTAATCAGGATAATTCTTGTGTCTTCTATGTCTATGGTGATACCAGCTTGCTCACTGGAAATGTCAAAAGAAAGCCTCTTCTCTAGATAGATTCTCTTTCTTCGGTCATATTAGAATTTGCTGTTACAGTTTCCTTGGATTTCTTTTTTCTGTGTCGTTTTCTCCTGGTAGCTGTTTTATCCATCACTATGTATTCTGTGTCATTTTATAAAACAGATTAAATAAAGCAGACAAGCTATTGTGCCTATGTCAGTGCTGTCATGTAAAAGTCATGTGAAATGTCATGTGATGTGCAGAAGAAGTGAAGAAAGTTTCCGAATTTTTTTTTTTTTTTAAAGAAGAAGAAAAAAGGAAAGGAAAACATTTTCTTATGGGATATTGAATACAAATTGTCTTTAGAGCTTCACAAAATAATAAATGTTATGTTTGCTCCACTGCAGACCCTAATGAATGGAGTTCAGAGATAAAGAGATTAGATCTACCATTTCATCTTGTAAATTTTTTCCTCTGAAATTTTGTAAATTAAATAATCTAGAAATGTGTATCAACATTAGAGTGGATTACTTTTTTCATAGACTGGGCCTTGATCATTCAGTAGTCCTAAAACAGTTCAGTACCTAATCTAAATGAAGATTTAAGTGTTAGGTTTAGTATTTTGACCTCTAACTCCTACTGGCATCCCATCTGTTTCTTTAAAAAGAAATAGAATTCAACAAACAGAGAGAGGCCAGGTAGATACAAAGATATAGGCACCAGCCAAGTCCCTGGGATAATTTCACATTCATCAGTGTGGGACATCTGTATTAGCTTGAATATACACATCCATTCTTTCTAAATTCATACAATAAATGTTTTTTCATCAGGGTAAATTAAATTGTGTCATCTAGCCATTCATGTTTGATAAAGAAATATACATCTATCTCTTCCCCTGTTACTATCTTTAAATGCAGAATATACTGGCAATATAGGAGTTGTATAGTTTATATGAAACAGGTTAACATTTATGAATATTATGAAACCGTCATCACAGAGAAACTCTGAACCTGATGTCTTTTCTCTAACGGATCTTTCTGTTTTAGGAAGGACTTCCTTAAATAAAAATAACTAGGGTAATACCTCCCTAGAACATTTTATCTCCATCATTGAAAGTTTCAGACATTTGCTAGAGAAAATGTAGATTTGACCTTGTATTACTAATATTTGAGTTTCAAGATAGAGGCTGGAGTATAAAACCTCCATGGCTCTCTTCTGACTCATGTCTGTGGCTCCTTGACTTAGCCACAACAAAGGCACTCTAATTTGGACATAGCTGACAGGGTGCTATGCTCTTCCTATTATCTAGTGAAATTAAAGATATTAATTTCCAGAAGTGTCAGTTTGGAATCTCTGAATAACATCATTTTAACTGTGAAGATCAACTGCGATGAACTGTGACAATCTCCATTTTCAGAGAGATTTTAAAATAAGTACAAAGATTTTAAAATAAGAAAGTTGGGAGTAGAAAAGAGGTTAAACTGCTAAAACTTTTCAAATCTAACCTAACCGTAGAGCAAGTTATAGGATTGGGTAAGCAGTTTTTTAGAGAAAAGACCAATCTGGATGTACGGAGGAGTCATACAAAGAGAGGAGCTGGGGATCTTCAGAAGATTGTAGGATATCAGTTGCCTCAGCGTCCTGCAACAAGATGAGCACCTGATGTAAACTGACATGATGTCAAAACAAGCACCAATTTTACCAAATCAACTTTCAAGAACATGTTACTATCCCTTATATATGAATGACTGATTAACATTGATAATAACAAAAAACAAATGGAATTAAAATAAAATGAAGTAAAATAAAATAAAATAAAATAATAAGTAAAATAAAATAAAATAAGTAAAATAAAATAAAATAAATAAAACCTCTTTGTGAATATCTTTTTTTTTTTCTTTGTAATATCAGGAAAGTGATTCTGTACTGTAAGAAGACTGAGAAAAAAAGTATTCAAACAGCTCCACATAGTGCTCTGTCCCTCACATTCATTATCCTGTTAAGTGAAATAAATAGCTATGTTGTCCAACAGTTGTTCAAAAGTGAGAACCGCTAATCAGGTGTTTTAACTCTATCCGATCAGTATATCATGTAAGTCTGTGCTAACTGGATACAACTGATTTTTACAAGCAGCTGTTAAATAGAATTTTCAGCAGAATGTCTATAGGTCAGAGCTGTGATGGGAGCAAAAATGTAAATGGTGTGGGAATATGTGTTACTCATTTAGTAGGTGACATTCTGAAGACAGCTTCAGAACGCAATAGCACTCTGATCTAGAACATATTGAATCCACTGTGCTTCTCAAAATACTATTTCTTAGAGAAAACATAGTGAAAAATGTTGCTGGATATAAGGTGGTACAAACTAAAGTAGCTTATATTCACTTACATTTCCTATTCATGTGTAATAGTAATAATAATAATTATGTGTAATAATAATAATCGTGGAATAATAATAATTCATGTGTAAGTCTAAGCTGATCTAATTTAGAGAGAATTTAAGATAAAAGACTACTAGACCAGCAGGAAGGATGTCAGTATTTAATGCAGTATTAGGATGCCTTGAAGAATACAGAAAATCTTATGTTTTTCTAGGCTGCCTTTGCCAACTAATATTTCATATTCATCTTTAAATAGGCCAAAAAATAACTTAGAATAAATGTATAGTTTAGTTGGAAAACCCTTAGAACTTTCTTTACAATGCCAAAAACTTTTTTTTTTTTTTTTAACTTGTTATTTTTGTAAAAGCAATTACAGGAATGATTTGCAAAACCAAAATGTTATAGTACAGAGAAGTAATTGAAGTATTTATTTATTTATTTATTTATTTATTTTGCTTCATGGATGTATCAAAGCAAAAGACAAGCTCAGCAAATTTTTAATCTAAGTTCTAAAAAGACTGTTTTTTTTAAATTCCTACAGTGAATGCATTATAAAAATCTATATGGAAACAGCCTTGATATTTTCCGTTTAGTTTAGTTCAGTTGACATGAGAACAGATTAACCTTTAACATCTAAATGGATTTTTACAAAGATACACAGCAAGTTCCAAGTTATTCTAGGGAAAATTAAGATAGGAACGTCTGGAGAAGTTTCTTGTTTGTTTGTTTGTTTGTTTCTGTTGCTTTGTTTTGTTTTTCCCCCTTCTCAAGCACTTCGATATTACAGAGTTGAAAATTGAGTATTTATATAAAAAGAAAAACTCATAATTTATCTTTAATTATTACACTTTAAGATGTTTCAATTTTCAAACATTAAAAAATTCTCATGCTAGCAAACAAAATTCCTTTCATGCTCTTCTGTTTCAATTTTCTGTCATAAGCTCCCTGCTTCACAATTGAAAACTCACATATGGTATCCTTTTTCCCCACCTGCATGTCACCGCATCAATTTCTGTGCTGTTTTACCTGTAACCGTTTCTGAGTCACTGTCTCTTGTGGGTCCCTTCCTTTCCTCCCCTTCTGTGGAGTCTCTGACTCTGAATCCATGTTTAGACTCAATCATAGCCGAGTTTTCATTTTACGAATATTTTGAGAAAAATATTAATATGTTCTAAATGCAGAAGAAAACAGTTTTCTGCACATGACTAATTTTATAGTTGAACAAAAAAAAAAAAAGGAGAAAGAGTAAAATGCATCTTTATGGTGTAGAAAAATCTAAGTTAGTACAAACCGAATTGTCAATTAGAAAATAATGAGATTTAACAAATCAGAAAATGGATTGCCAAGATGCCTTGGTCGACAGTATATTTTTAAGTGATAAAAGTTTCTCTCTTCTGCTTCTCAGCAGTCTTTAACTTTCAGATCGCACTCACGTCTTAAAAACACTCACCATCAAATTACAGTAAGATTAAGCAGAATTTAGTTTGCCATTTGTTATTAATTTTACTAGGTTCAGTTTTGGCCAGTGATGTGAAAATTATAATTGGAAGTCACAGGCTGACTTAAGCAGAAAATAAGAATTAATTATAGAATTGATACTTTTTATTGCTTTAAAAATAAAACAAAACAAACAACAAAAAACTAACCAGTTGTTAGGTTTCAAAGATATATTTCTTAAATGAATTCTTGCTTGTATAATCTGATTTATATACTCATAATGCCCAATGAAGTGTACATTGTGCAACAAATTTAAAAGTATTTGTTATAATTGTCTAATTTTTATATTTGAAACATCAGTAGGGTCACGATTATCTCAGAAATATTTTGTTAAAATCATTTAAAGTTGCATTATTTTAATAAATGTCTTTTATAAACTCTTGTTGTCTTGTAAATCTTAACTCTCCAATATCAAAAGTCCTCTAACATTCAAAGGAGAAATAAATAAATAAATATCCTTTGGGATGTTATTTTTCTTCTATTCATTAAGGAAAAAGAAAAAAAAAACAACAAAAAAAACATTTTTCTGGGCTAAAAGTAAATCACACTTACTTATGTTGAACAGAGGCAAGTACTTTTCTGGACTTGTAAATTAACCCCCCAAACCTTTTGGTTTGTTTGTTTGTTTTGTTTTGTTTTTTTTATTGTTGTTGTTTGTTTTGTTTGTTTGCTTGTTTTTTGTTTTGTTTTGTTTTAAGGGAACTCTACAGTCTCATTATTAAGGTTTAAAATGTTCTTTGATATAACAAGAACCCTTCATATATTTATAATTTTAATCTCTATAGAAATAATTTTGTTATTCTGTCACATTAAATATGAATTTTATGGGCTATGCAATTTTAGGTGACAAATCTGGACTATTGTCACAACTTTTTCTGGGATGTTCATGAGGATTTCTAGTCCCATACTGAGATGAGGGATATAAGAGAACTTGAAAGGTACATATCTAGGTCTAGGTGTTGTCACAGTAGCTTACAAAAATACTGGCTGGAATGGATCCTAAAGTCTGTCTCTGGGGAAGACCACCTGAGGAGTTCAACTTCTACCACCTCATAACAATTTCACTTCTCTGTCTATCTGTCTGTTAATTTGTCACAAAAAGAATGATGCACTTCACTCATAAGACAGAAGCGGTAATATATTTATTGATGAAAACAGTGATTTATCAGGGCTTAATTGTGAAACGGAGAGTGATTTAACAAAATTCTAATGGTAAATGCAACATTAACAAGGTTTGTGATGCCAAGGTCATTTGGTTATTTACTGCATAGAGGACAGAGTGAGACTAAAAGTGTCAGGGAGACCCACTTATTTAGTCATGAGGTTCAGAAAAAAGTCCCTTTTGCTGTCCAAAATCCAAGATACAACCAGATCCTATCCCAATCCCAGATTTAATAATTTATACCTAAAGGATTATGCACAATCAATCCTTTATATCGCTTAGCTAAGGTTACAAAGTTTCAGCATGCTTAGACAATTAAACGCAGTTTCAGCAAGATAACTATTGGTTACTTACAGAGTATCTGCCACAGGTAAATGATCTCTTCACCTCAAGCAGTGACCTTGAGAGGCATCCCTGCTCAAGGGGAAGATCCTGGCACATGGAGTACAGGACCACTGCAGTACAGGAAAGCTCAATGGACTCTGGCCTGTCCCCTATTTTTGGGGTAGGGTGATTGACTACGAGTCATATTTCCATACCAGCCATATTTGGTTGGCGCATGCTCCATTAGCCCTTGGATCTATGTCATACAAATCTACCTTGAGCCTGGTTCAGCTATCATAACCAGGTGCACACATCACAGTCACCACTGATGGCTATTGCCCAAGCAAGGTTACAAGTGAAGGGTCAGGTTAGGGGAGGTGAGGAGGAGTATACCGCCACACCATTTGCTTCACAAAACATTTGGTAATCTTCTTTTTCACCAGTTCAGTTAAGCATTTCCCACATGGCTTGATAACATTGTTTGTGTGTGATAGTATATACTGTTATACAGGATGTAAAATGAAATTATGACGCTATTCTTTTTTGGCCATAACTTCTTTGAATGGTAAGTTTTACTGAAAATCTGAATCAGTGTTGTGTGTCACCCAGGAATATTCTGGTTTCCCAAAACATAGTGAAGTTGACCCAAAGCTCACTAAAATGATTGCACAGATGCCAACTGCCTTCAGGCCCCTACTGAAAAATGAAATAGTCTAGCCTATAAAGCCCCTAAAATGTGTAAAATAAAAATTTAGGGTATAAAGGCTGAAGCCTTCATTGAATCTCTGCAGAAATACTACTTTTGAGAATACTAAAATTAAATCAGCATTGAAATACGTTTGATAGTAACTTTTCATACCTCTATCTAAGAAAAATAAAATAAAAATACCATTTATGTACCTCAAATGTTGCCTGCAGAATTGAAGTTGTAGACGTGTTATTCTTATGCTTAGTAACCTTCATATAAAATTACGTCTAAAAGTCATTCAGAATCTGAACCTGAAGACCAAGAGGAGTTTCAACATTGATCTATATGGGAACTGCAGATAGATAAA
The DNA here is from genome assembly GCF_040182565.1 of Anser cygnoides. Lineage (NCBI taxonomy): Eukaryota > Metazoa > Chordata > Aves > Anseriformes > Anatidae > Anser > Anser cygnoides. The sequence goes on from NC_089875.1 coordinate 108,949,838, forward strand.
AAAAGATTCAGTCCAAGTAGACATCTTTAGACAAATATCTGAAGGGTCTACCCCTCTCAGTGGCCACTATCTCACTGCACAGCTAGATGGCTAATGGTCGCTCAGTCCAGCTTCCTCCTCTTTGCTACCTGCAGCTCAATGCCTGCAGGCAAAAATTATGAAATCATTATCAGAAGAGGCTTCAGAAAGGAAAAAGATCCTTTCATTGCATCTTGAAAAACACAGCCTGCTTATAGAATTGGAAAACTAGGGCTTTTTTTGAATGACATCTGTGTCTGCATCACATTGTTTAAATGCTGCATACAAGATAGAACACACATTGAAGGACTTAAAAGGAGCTTTAAAAACAAGCTTTCTTTCTGTCTTTTTTTTTTTTTCTTTATAGTCTTAGATGTCTGTAAAATCTCAATTTTCTTCCTTCATTTTAGCAAGTTCAGAGTTCTAATAAACTTTTGTGTGGAAATGGGGTAGATGGCCCACACAACAAAATAATTCTTAAAGAATAAACCAAAATATATTTGGTACTCTTTATGGTCCACCTGCAACCCTGGAGGTGAACTGTCCATTTCTCTTACATTTTTACACTTATACAGTCCCATTATAGACACTTTGTAGAGTATTCTCTTAACATTCATTTAGCAGATTAAGGAAAACATTTAGGTGTAATTTTTATAATGATATTTTGAGGCAAATAACTTGTGAAGATCATCACACACACTAACACTTCTACTTTCATGTGATTTTCTCATAGTGAGCCAAAGAACCACTTCCTTTTTAGCAACAGCCATTTTGGGACCTTTGTCTGAATTTCACACAATAAAGTTTTGTCATACAAGTAGTTCAATATGAACTGGAGCTTGATAGTTTTTTGAAATTAAAAATTATTAATCCTGCAATGATCTGTCCTTTGGTATTCTAGAACTTTCCATTACCAAGTAAAAAATGGTATGAATTTAAACACCCTACACCACCTTTGAGATGAAGGGGAAAACCTAAACTCTTTTGGAATCAAACTGTGAGTTTTTTTGGCTGCTGTTTCTTCTCTATAAGTGACACTTCCTCTGATGTAGAGGGACATCGATTTTGTAAAATCATTTATATGGAATTTTTCTACACAATGCTAAGCAGTGATGAATTCCACTCATGATTATGCTGTAATAAATACACTGACTTAATCATTAGTAAGGATTACCCCAAATCACTGTGACTTTACCAAAATAGTTCAGACAAGAATTGATTTAATGTTAAGCAAAGAAAACAGGACTGTGGCTAACGATGTTTATCTCCCTAAAAGAAAAGAAAACAACAACAACAACAAACAACAAAAACAACAACAGTTATTAAACTTTCTGTGACAGTAAGTTCTTAATTTAGTGGAAGGCCCAGAATAATATTTCATTTTCATACAGTAGCAAAGATTTCTAAAAATAAATAATAGCAAAAAAAAAAATCTAACCAGACTTTGGATATTTGGTGTCTATTCTTATATTGTGTAAATATTGTATAAATATGTACAAATAGTTTTAAAACTATTGTTTATTAATGACTCCCTGGTACCAATTTAGATATCTCCTCAGGAGACAATGTGGCAGGCTGACAATTCTGTTTTCCTTGACAATGTTGACCATCATTTTTACTCCAGCACAAAGCTGCAACTGTTCATTTTATAGGCTGATTTTCAAATTCTGAATGAAGAGCAACTGAGGTATCCAAGTTTAATAAAAATGATATGAAACATAAAGGTCAGGGATCTTTGCAGCATTGTATTGATTCGAGCTTATAGAGATAAGATATAAAGTTACTTATTAAAGATTTAATAAACCACTGGCTATCAATGGGCCTGTACATGTCTAGAGAAAGTAAGTTCCTTCAAAGACTCATAAAATAATTGAATTTTCATTTCCAAACAATCTAATATGTTTTCAAATAAATAAAGAAGGAAACTGTTTATAAATTATGCACTGAAAAATCCTTTGAAAGGATTTAAAATTTCATCCTGACAACTTTCATGCTATTCTTGTATTTCACTCCTAGAGTAAAATGTTAGAGACATACTATATATTGATGATTCTTCACATTTTATGGTGTCGAAAACTAAAGGCAGGATCTTATTTTTTATTATTATATTTTTTCATTTAAGATAACAGGGTATAAGAGGCAAATTCTGATACCTTTACTTTCAGGAATATTCTCTTTAATAATCACTCCCACTTGCATTAAGCACATTAGTAACAGAGTAAGATAACTTATGATGAAGTAAGATAATTTATGATGATGATAAAGGCTTCAATTGTATCATTAGATCTATCATTATGCAATGTGATAACAGTGTCCAAGCATATTAAAAGAGAAAAATTCTAGTTCTAGACTTGCATCTAAACTTCCATCATGAAAGGAAATGTAGCCTGTCCTAATAGATTTTCTTTGTTGGATAAATGACTAAGTCTTGATTAGCTCATCAAACAAGTAAGTAGAAGTGTGCCAGGCTTTTTAGCTTATGGCACAAAAGAGACTGCTGTAGCCAGCATCACATCTGTTTTTTCTCGAGTCTTCAGTATGACTGACCACTCCCAGCAAGATTACCCAGTACAGCCCTTCAGAATGCATCCTCCAAAATGTTCACATTTATTCCTTGTTCAGTAATAAAAGCCTTGACCAATTTTACGTTTTATTAATAAAAACTTACCAATGTAAAATGCTTATAACTTTTTCCTGCATTTAAATATGTAAGACCACAGCTAAGAGAATTTATAGATTCAAATATCTGGGCTACATTTTTTTTTTCAAAAACACAAAAATGATTAAGCAATTGAAGCATCTCTCCTGTGATGAAAGGCTGAGAGAGCTGGGTATGTTTGGCCTTTAAGAGAGAAGGCTCAGGGGGAATTTATCAATGTATACAAATACCTGAAGCAACAGTGCAAAGAAGGGGTTGTGCCAGCATCTCCAGGAGGTTTCATCAGAACATCAGGATGCACTTCTTTACTGTGTGGGTGACTGAGCACTGGAACAGGTTGTCCAGAGAGGATATGAAGTCTCTCTCCTTGTAGATATTCAAAAGCCTGACAAAAGTCTGGGCATCATCCTGGAAAACTGGCTCTAGGTGTCCTTGTTTGAGTAGGGGATTATAACAGATGACTTCCAGAGATCCCTTCCAACCTACACCATTCTATTATTCTGCCATTTTGTGACTACTTGAGCATATGCTTACTTATAAATAAGGAAGTATAGACGTGGAAGGTTATAAGGAATTCAAAATTCATGTTCATTATATCTACCACATTATCTTATTTTAGCTTTTAAGGGAAAAACAGGGCTGAAGATAAGTGGAGTTGTAGTTACATATATTCTCCTACAGTAATCCCCAAGACTGTCAATTTCCTTTAACTGTTTTCTGGTTTGTTTGTTTTGTTTTATTTTGTTTTGTTTTGTTGTTCATGGCCATTATTTTATTCCTGGTAAGAAGCTGAATGAAAAAACATGTACTATATTTTAAAGAAATTTTTTCAAGCATGACATCCTTTAAGATTCTCAAGCCACTGTTAACCTTTCAGGTTTAATGGTGCATTTCACCTCATTTACCAATCCACTCTACATTGACTCTTGCACAACAGGCAAGTAAATGAACCATTTTTTATTTAACCTTATACATCCCTTTTCTTTCTCCAGATACAGTATTATGATTATGTTTATTATGATTACCTGGAGTACTGGGCCCCAGATTTGGGGCCCCCAGCACAAGAAAGATGTGGACTTGTTAGAGCAGGGGCCACAAAGATGATCAAAGGGCTAGAGCACTTCTCCTATGAAGAAAGGCTGAGAGAGCTGGAGATGTTCAGCCTGGAGAAGAGAAGGCTTCGGGGAGACCTCATCACGGCCTTTCAATATTTAAAGGAGTGTTATAAAAAGGATAGAGAGGGACTCTTTACTTGGGTAGATAATGATAGGACAGGGAATGGTCTTAAACTAAAAGAGGATATATTTATATTAGACATTAGGAGGAAATTCTTCACTGTAAGGGTAGTCAGGCACTGGAGCTGGTTGCCCAGAGAAGCTGTGGATGCCCCATCCCTGGTGGTGTTCAAGGACATTTTGGATGGAGCCTTGGGCAACTTGATCTACTGGGTGGCATCCCTATCTGTGACAGGGGAGTTGGAACGAGATGATCTTTATGGTCCCTTCCAACCCAAGATATTCTACGATTCTGTGATACAATAAAATTTCAGATGATTCTACTTAGAATCACAGAATCATAGATTCTAAATAGAATCATCTGAAATTTTATTGCATCGCAGAATCATAGAATACCTTGCATTGGAAGGGCCCTTAGGGATGCCAGAACTTCTTTGGTAGTGGTAAGCCCTTCCTAGATCCTAGTATTAAAAATCTTCTAAAAATACTATAAAAATATTATCACTTGATTTCCTGTAATAATCCTTTATTCTGTAATAATCACATTTCCTGTATTTACTCAATATACTATACTTATCAAAAATATATTTCAAAACTGAATATAAAATCATTTCTCAAATTTCTTAATTTCTTAAATTAAGAATTATTTAATACATTATCTCTGTATACACTCTTAAATGCTGTCAGTTCAGTCCAGTTTTCCCAAGAGAAAAGCTAATGGTATAACATTTATAAAGCTTGAATGTATTGTGAACTTCTAAATGTTACTTTTGTCCTCAAGCAGAAAAGGAAAATGTCATATGACCTCCTTATTAATTCAGTATTCTGCATTGTTTACATAGTTTCATTAACCTCTATTTTCTTTATTAATAGATGTTATGTGTGTGTGTGTGTGTGCGTGTGTCCAGAGTTCATCAAAATGCTATATTTTGATCAATATTTGGTTATATGATCATTTTGCATATTTCTGTTTTGAAGTGTATCATAGTTTGCAAGGAGCATGAGAATGGTTTATAATGTCAATATATGGTAGAGTGAATTATAAATGAGGATGTTTTCCATTTCTATGAAAACATTTCATTTCCATTTCATGTCCATTGTGACATTTTAGAATTCAAAGGAAGTTTCCTATAGGCATAATTTAATTTTGGAATTCAAATCTCTAGAATGTCCTCTCTCTCATTTTTTCATTGATTGATAACAAGACTGATGTTCTTCACGGCATTTCACAGAATCACAGAATCATCTAGGTTGGAAGAGACCTCCAAGATCACCTAGTCCAACCTCTGACCTAACACTATCAAGTCCTCCACTAAACCATATCACTAAGCTCTACATCTAAACATCTCTTAAAGACCTCCAGGGATGGTGACTCAACCACTTCCCTGGGCAGCCCATTCCAATGCCTAACAACCCTTTCAGTAAAGAAGTTTTTCCTAATAACCAACTTAAACCTCCCCTGGCGTAACTTTAGCCCATTCCCCCTCGTCCTGTCACCAGGAACGTGGGAGAATAGACCAACCCCCACCTCGCTACAGCCTCCTTTAAGGTACCTATAGAGAGCGACAAGGTCGCCCCTGAACCTCCTCTTCTCCAGGCTGAACAATCCCAGCTCCCTCAGCCGCTTCTCATAAGACCTGTTCTCCAGACCCCTCACCAGCCTCATTGACCTTCTCTGGACTCTCTCGAGCACCTCCATGTCCTTCTTGTAGCGAGGGGCCCAAAACTGAACACAGTACTCAAGGTGTGGCTGTTCTTTTAACTTAGCAAATTAACCCTGACACAGTTCAAGCTTCTCTTCTCCTAAGAACAGTTGCATTTACATCATTTCAGACAGCTGCACTACTTAATACATATTTAGGCTAAATAGTTATTTATTAACAAACTCTGATCATTAATGGCTAATATGGGACTGTAGTGGTCTTGGCTTGGATAGACTTAATTTTCATCATAGTAACATCTATGCTGCTATGGTTTGGATTTGTGACAAAAGCAGTGTTGATAACACAGATATGGTTTTACTTGTTGTTGAACAGTGCTTATACAATCAAGGTATTTTTTGTTTCTCACTGTGCCGCACCAGCAAATAGGCTGGGGGAGCACAAGCAGCTGGGGGGGGACAGAATCAGGACAGCTGACCAAAACTGACAAAAGGAATATTCCATACCATATGTCATCATGCTCAGCAATAAAAGTTGGAGGAAAGAAGGAAGAAGGGGGAATGTTTGGAGTTATGGCATTTGTCTTCCCAAGTAACTGTGATGTGTGATGAAGCCCTGCTCTCCTGGAAATGGCTGAACATCTGTCTGCTGATGGAAAGTAGTTCCTTTTTGTTTTGCTTGCACACACACCTTTTGCTTTACCTATCAAATTGTCTTTATCTCAACCCACAAGTTTTCTCACTTTTAGCATTCTAATTCTCTTTTCCATCCCAGTGGAAGGGATGGAGAGAGTGGCTCTTTTGGGGGCTTAGACGCCAACCGGGCAGCTAAGTTAACTGTCTTAACCCAAAACAGCAACAAACAGATTGTTTACCAGGATTGTGTAGCATCATTTGCAACTCACCTACACGAGATCTTAACTCTTTTTTTTTTCTTTTTTTTTTTCTTTTTTTTTTCTTTTTTTTTTTCCTTAAAGCTTGTTACATTTCCCTGGCATGTAAAGAAGTGGTGTTATTGGCAGTGTCACCTGATAATGAGTAGAGAGTTTGTGACAGCTGTCAAAATTTCCCCGGTAGACGCGGAAATGCTTCACATCTGTTATATGTAGTTTTGCAGCTGGAGAACATTGTATTCTACAACGAAGTCTTGTCAGATTAATTTATTTTGCACAGGGGAGTGGCAATTCCACACCTCAGAGAAAGGAATAGTTCTCATTAGATTTTGTCTCACAATAGACTTATCTTAGAATCATAGAATCATTAAGGTTGTAAAAGACTGTCAAGATCACCTGGTTCAACCATTACCCTACTACCAATGTCACCCACTAAACCATGTCCCTAAGCACCAGGTCTAACCTTTCCTTGAGCACCCCCAGGGATAGTGATGCCACCACCTCCCTAGGAAACCAATTCCAGTGCCTGACTGCTCTTTCTGAGAAGAAATGTCTCCTAATTTCTAACCTAAATTTCCCTGGCGCAACTTGAGACCATTCCTTCTAGTCATATCACTAGTTACCTGCAAGAAGAGGCTGACCCCCAATTCCCCACAAGTTCCTTTCAGGTAGTTGGAGAGAGCAATAAGGTCTCCCCTGAGCCTCATCTTATCCAGACTAAACAATCACAGTTCCATCAGCCGCTCCTCACAGGACTTGTCTTCCTTAAAAGATTTCATCTAATGATCAATTTATTGGTGCCCCTTTCTGAAACCTTTTCCACAAGAAGTTGATCACATCAAAGTAAAACTCATCCTTACCCTGCCTGTCACCCATATTTTTGCTTCATGGTAAGCTGATTTTATAACCAATGTTCAAAAAATGAGATGAAGATATATTAAAACATTAAAGGATTAAGGAAGTATATACTGTTGACAACCTGGTTCTCAAAGGGAAAAAAAAAATTACAGACCAGATAGACAGATGAATAAGGAAATGGAGCATTTTAACATAACTGTGAAGTAATATTGCTACATACTACACTTATGATAACATGTAGGATGAAACCACGAAGATGAAGGTTGGGAAGGAAATGTGAATCTTAATGTTCTCTTCCCCAAAGTAGCTAATCAAGTGTGAAATGAAATTTTCCACACTGGTGATCTAAAGTATAATTTACAAGGAAAGTAGTCTATAAGTGCCTGAGCCTCATATGACCTCCCAGCTGTATATAAAATTCCTCTGATAATATCTCTGCTGATTAAGTAATTTAGAAAGAGAGTTATCTGTGTTTGTTGATTTTGATAAGATCAAGATGACAGATTTATGCATGTTCTGGAATACACTGGTGACTCAAAACATACCTACCTTGTTTAGAAAAGTTTATATTGTGCATAGAAAGAGTAATATAAATAAACCATATAACATCATGTAACATGAAGAAAGAAGTACTTCTATTCCATTTCAACAGAGATGTACAAAGGGTATTGGAGACTTTGAGCACTGTCAAAATTAGTGGAATATTATATCAACACAAAAGTTCTATAGAACAATGAATGAGAGTTATGGGAAAGTACCAAATGTTAAGAAAAATAAAGTCAGGACAAGTCTAAACTGTTAAGATATGTGCCAAATGACCAAGTGGCAGACCACGTGATAGATTCCTATGATGCAGGAGTCTGATAATACAGATACAGAAGGAAGAAATAAAGGAAGTAGTACATGAAAAATGACTATCCAAAAAATACCTGACAGATTCTGAAGGTGGTTTTGTGATAGAGAAATTTACTTATTCATCCATTTGTGATTAATGAAATATTACATGGAAAAAACTCTAAAGGCAAAGTTATGGCAATAGTGCTGCCATAAAAATAGTGCTGCTTGAAGTATTAGCTGAATATTAACAGATTAGTGTGAATAATTTCATTTCAGTATTTATATTCTCAAAATACATAAAAAATAAAACAAGGAAAGTGAGACAGAAGACAGAAATATCAGAAACTGCAGGATAAAGTGCTATGCAAGAGACAAGAGATTAATTAACACTTCAGGATATTAATATGTTATTCCAAGACTGAGTTACTGATAATGTAATATGTTACCATTTTAGGAGCTTAAGGAAGCTCTTAATGCATTTTGCAGCTTCCTTATCATGTAAAACATCTCAGTTGGGATACAGAATTGTGCTAGTGTATAATACTGTGATCTTTATAATCGGTTAACCTTTGCATGTCATTTCATGCACAGTTTTGTTGAAGCCTAATGGGAACTCATTTTTTCAGAAACTGTTCTTTAACCCATTGCTAAATTACTCAAGTCCTTGTTATAAGAGGTACATCATCTTGACCCTTTTTAATTTATGAAATAAGAACCATAAATAAGGTATTCTCTGTAACAGAATATGGACTCAGAAATGCATTTTCCCCTTTAATCTCAGATAGTTTGTTGACTTTAATTATACATCACAAATTAACATTTTTTTCAGCATAAGATCATACTGGTGGAAACTCAGAGTTAAGGCAATTTTACTTTATAACGACTGAATGCTCCATACAGAATAGGAGAAATGAAAGACCTAACAGTCCTGGTCACTTCTGTGTCACAACATGTCTACTTCTTGAATGTACAGTCTAAAGGTGGAGACTGGTTTTCTTTGTCAATAAGTAATGGAAACAAATAAACAAGGTAATATATAATGTTACCACAACTATTTTGTGCAACCTTTCTAGTTCTGTGTCCTCATCTCATTCCATATGCTGACAATACTTGAAGCCATGAGTGTTGACAACCAGGCATAAAGAGTATATGTGAAATAGCCAATATGTACATTGCCAGACCTGGAAAATTATATCAGTTAAAGAGTTAGGAGACAGACAGAAACCATGATATGAAAATTAGCCTTCTAGACAAGCTGATCCAGGTGGATTTTTAGTGACTTATAGGAAAGAGCCATAGTAAAAAGACAGTGACTTGTTTACAGTTCCTAAATTCTACTGAGTTCCTAAGCTTCAAGGGAAATAAACAGTGATATTTCTACCAAGGGGTGAAATGTGGGGAAATATTACTACCATAAGCCTGGTGACTGTCATTGCTCTTACTCTTCACAGAAGCACCCAAAGGGAATACAGTGTAACATGTCAATCAAATTTTAGTGGGAACAAGGGTTTGATTGCACTCTATGATTCAAGAGTCTGAGGGTCTTGAGGTAAGAGAAATTGTAAATCTTCATCCCTGAGGTGTTATGGTAAGGTCAACAAAAAAAAAATAAAATGAAGGGTCCACAAAATAGAAGTTTAAATCTTTTGACCAATATAATTCAAGAAATCTGAAATAGGGTTACCAAAAAACTCCTCTGGACACTCAGTGAACTCTTCATCCAACTATAAAATGTTCCTGTATGCATTGGGGTACCATATTAACAGAAAATACTGAAAAAATATTTATAAATGGCTTTCAAGTGTATTGTTTCTTGTCTTAAAACAATTGACAAAAATATAAATTGGGAGAATTTTCCAAGAAAAAAAAATGTATAAAGACCTTGTTTAAGGCATTTCATTTAACTTAGAGTAAATATAACATGTACAATCTAAGTGTATTATTCAATTCTATTTTCTCCCTCTCTCAAAGTACTGATTAATACATGGTAAACAGCATGGATCATATTCCTGACTCATATCTCTCTGACATGATTCAGTTGTCATTAGTGATATTGAAGACGTTCTTCTATTCATTCAAACATTATTAATGTGAACATAAAATGTTCTATTTTAATTTTATTATTTCCAGTTACTATTCACTCTATCCTTCTTGCTTCATCCAATATTCAGTGTTATGTGACTCCTTATAATCACAGAAATTACCTTTTCTGAAACTTGACTGCATGTAAATAACTTGAGAAGGCTATAATGAGAACACTGGAATCTTAATCCAATAGTGTTCCCAAGGCCCTTGATGCCTTCTTTGTGAAGGCACCAGGTTTTTGTGCCTTTGGAAATGTTTTTGAACATGAAAGAAAATTCTTATTACTTTGCAGGATGAAGCACCAGTGATTGTATACTGGTTCCTCGATGGATATATATCTTCCTTCTTTTCCTTCCTGTTCCCTGTTTGAGATGCTAGTATAAAAATAATTTCCAAAGTTTTTATTATGGGGGATAAAATTATATGTTATCAATCAACATGCAATCAAATGACAGAGACCAGCTTTCTAGAAGTGCAAAACTGAAATTGCTGCTTTTGTTGTTGTTGTTGGTTGGTTGGTTGGTTACTTGTTTAGTTGTGTTTTTTTTAGTGACTTTTTTCGGTGTGTGTGTGGGGGGGGTGGTGGTAACTGTGTTGCACAGCTAAATTGTTTCCCACTTCATAGACAAGTAGAGAAAGGAGAAGGGAGAAACAGAAGGAGAAAGCTATACAGTTAAAAGCAAAATTCTTGGATTTTTCTCTTCTGCATTTACACATTACATCATTTACTTCACAGTTCTATCAATTTATGAATATGAAATATATTGAATGAAGACAAAAAAAATGAATGAATGACTTGCACCTTGGTCAATTTAATGTTTGAAATCAAATTTCTCTCAGCTAGTGAGAATTTTGACTTTATAAGGAAGGGCATTGCACAGACTAGTAGGAGCAGATACAAAAATTTGGATTGGCTTTCATTTGTGGAGTTGGTTAAGAACAGTATTTTGAAGCATCCATTTATTCTAACTTCCTGATTTTTGGCTGCACCTGAATCACTGTTAACTATCAAATGTTGAAGAACATGTTCCTTCTTTGTTCCATTTTGGCCTGTACTTCTAAAATGCACAGGAGAAGCTACCGAGTCTCAGCTGAGAACTGTAACCGTCATTACATAACAATACGATAAATTATCAAGTTGTAACCTTGTTGTACCTGATAATAAGTGAATTTTAACAGAGCATTTCAAGACAAAATTGTTCAGCTGAGATCACCTTCACCAGTGATACAAGTTAGGAGTTTCACTTTGCCTTAACAGATTCACTAAACTCAAAGTCAATTATTGGATTTTGTCTAGGAGGTGGTGTCTTTGCTAGGCTGCACTGTGAGACTGACTCCAGGCCATTTCAGAGCAAAATCAGAAAAGGGTCAGCATGTGGGAACTGTGATGTGTGATTTCTGTCAGCTTTCAGCATGGTGTCAGAGCAGGTTACCACTTCCAGCTGGGCAAACAGTGACCTCTTCAGTCACTAAAGTTAATTCTGACAAGAACTGTGCATCAGAGCTCTGATATGCTTTACTTCATAGTCCAGTATACCAACACAAAATTAAAGAGATGGGGATTTAGAATAATATACTCAATGTTGAACTGCGACAGCTCAAGAATGGATAGATTTCCCATATATATACTGCTCTGCATAGAATTTAATTTGTATTATTTACAAGTTTTCATTGCTTTCTTAATAAGTAAGAACATATCTTTTGTCTATAACATAACCTAATCTATGGATAATTCTTTGGATTATTTCAATGATGGTAGCTGTGGGAAATAAACTAATCAAAATTTTCAGGAGCAACCAACCATTTTTTATGTCTCCATTTTTGGTGCCTAGCTTGGAAATAAACAGAGCAAAGGGCTGATCTAATGTTTAAGAGTGGTAAAAAATATTTTTGGAGAATCAAAGACTATGGTTTTTGAGACCATTTTGAGATTATGTTTTCTTAAACTAATTTCTCCCTTTGTGAAAGTGACCTTCCATCCTTGTGTCATTCCAGTAGTTAGCAATTTCACATAATTGCTTCTTATATCACAGTTCAAAACACCACTTACACCTACACAGCTTTTATTAACAAACCAGTGATCCTCCACTGCTTTGTGGTACAAGTGGTTGTCACATACAATATGCACGTGAGATCTAAACTCTGATAAAAACTATTCTCTTCTCCCTGTCAAAAGAGCTACCTGTCTCACTTCAAAATGGAACACAGGTATGAGCTAACACATTGACATTGTAAACAATTAATTGCCTTTTACCACTTTTAATAAAATGGGTTTAGTTCCACTGATCATATAAATACACTGGAGTGCTGGGCTATTTTCATTGCACAATAAGGCTGCCAGGTTCAGTTTCAAGACATTAATTTACCTTGCCTGTACTGAAACTTCAAGTTAGCAGACCTTTTCTTCTACAAATAATCTAGACAATGAGTCTAGTGCCACACACTTTCTTCCGTTGCCCATTCCCTAAAGGAAACTCCACTGGAGAACACAAAGCAATTCTCTGTGCCATTTGTGTGTGCCATCTGCTCCACAGCTGCACAGCCTATGTATCTCTTTCCCTGAGAGCAGCATCTCATGTATTAGACTAGTGGGCAATTTTATCATATTTTTCTCCTTAACAGGCCCTAGCACAGCCTTTCCAGTGGTAAGAATTCATAGGATTTCCCAGTCTGCAATTTGTAGCTGAAAGTGGAGTCCTCACCATGCTGAAAGATGTAAGAATTCTGCCAGATTTTCTCACTTATACCTCAGGCAAAATAACACATAAGTCCTTTGGGGCTCTTGCTACATGTATTTCAGTTCTAACCAACCTTAATAAAAGCTAATCTGTTTTAACTCAAATTTTAAAGTATTTTATGTTCTGGGAGATATTTTACCGAGGTAGCAAGAGTATAACTATAATACAAGGAGGTAACGGTGATCTTATGGATTGCAAAGTCATAAATAACTTCCTTAGCTATTACTTCCTTCTGAAGAAGCAAGATTGCTCCATTTTATTCTTATGTGCCACTTTTGGCACTTATTCTTTGACTGTTCAAGTCTCCTTCAGATACTACAGACTCTATAGTGAATTATCTGTCAGGGGCAATTCAAACTGCTGTAGGAACTATCCAGATAAGGATGAATATCTGCTGCCATAAGGATACCTGCTGATAAAAATACTGGGGAAAAATAAATAAAATAAAATAAAATAAAATAAAATAATAAAACAAAACAAAAACAGAAAAGAACAAGTACCTGGTATTTCATGATGTTGGACTATTTTAGTATTAGCAAGTACTTTCAAAGGCAGTAGCCTTTGCTAATATACTTCTGCTGCTGGAATTCCAGAGACATGTTTGTGTATACATGAGGTTGGTAAAGGAGGATATTTATTCTTCCAGTTCTATTATTTGTTATGTGATATAATATTCTTTATTTTTCTGAAAGATGGCTAGGAGGTGTCAAGACTTTGAATCTCAGCAGAGAAGGATTTACCACCCTGGTCTGCTGGCACAAAACATGACACAGTGAGTTCTGCTTGGTAGAGATGACCAAGAGAAAGACTTCAGTATGCGTAACGTTTCCTTCAAAGGACACCTTGGAGATTTAAAATAGAAAAGTGAAGAGACGTCATTTTGTATCAGACCTGTAGTGGACTGCCTTGTCTTCAAACTTTATACAGAAATTCTTTTTCCTTCTCAGAAACTGATGGGCTATACTTTCCCTAGTGACAAATAAAATTGACCAAAAAAATGAAAAAAAAAGTGTTTTGTTTTCAAGAGAAATGTTAGATTTAAATATAAATCTACACCACTTGGGAGATATATTACCTTCTTATTCTGTGCTTAGGAAGAGAACAATACAATAATTTTTAGGGTCAGCAGTTGGCAGTTGGTTACTGCCGAATAATATTTGTTGACAGATGATATCGAATAATAGAAAGGATATCAAGAGACTAAAAGTTTACATGAATGTTGTTGTTCTTGTTGTTTTTGTCAAGTTAGTTTACTTCTCTCTCTCTCTCTCTCTCTCTTTCTCTCTCTCTCTCTATATATATATGTATAATCTGTTTTTAAAACCTGTTTTTCTAACAGCTGTCTTGGTTATTTCTCTGCTAGTATTTTAAAGAGTTATGTGACTCCTTTAAACTTTTATGTGTACTTTCCAAAAATCAAATTATCATTCTCATGATAACATCCACAAATATTGAATCTTACACAAAAACTGCTTAATATTTTTAGCAGAAAGTGATTTCAAGCTCCTGGGTTAGTGCACTCCAGTGAAGCAGTAATTTCTTCAATTAACAGACAAGTCTATACTATAAACAAGGTGTTATATGTAAACAAGGTCAAATGATGCTTCATTTTCTGATAGGCCATCAAGCTGCTGAATCAATAAAATGAACAAAACACATTTTCTCCTGGTTTTGATGTTGATGGGTATAATATACAGAAATAATTGAACATAACATATCAAAAATTTTTTCTTCTTAAAAAAGAAAAAAAAAGATTGTTCAAAATTGAAGTGTTTTAGTGGTATTAAATAAGGTAAATAAATAATTTTTATCAGCAACAACATCTAAGACAGAAGCAACCTACATATACCAACCTGAAAAATGATTGGCAAGTGGACGCAAAAATGTAACATTTTATAATTCCATTTAACCTGTAGTATCTCCTACTTCCAGATCTACACAGCTGCTGATTCAATTCAGGAAGGTGGTACTAGTATGTTGAGCATAATCAAGATAGTATTTCATTTCCAATCTCTTTTGAATGTAGCTGCATTATAAATAGATTTGAAAAAATAAAACTAACAACAAGAACAACAAAAAACAACACCATAGAGTATGTGAGGAAACAAATTATGATTAAATTTTAGCACCTGATTCTTTTAAGATAGCACCCCATAATTACTTAACTTGAGATCATTGGGGTCAGGTAATATTTACCTACAAAAATGTGTCTGATTAACGATTTTCATTACCTCTTTGTGGAAAGAAAGTGAAAACAAGTTTTCCAGAAAAGATTTTCTTTTATGTCAATGATAGATGGTCTTTCAGTTGACACTCCATGTTTTGACCACCTCCTCACTTGCCAAGGTAGTTTACAGTTTACAGTGCACTATATTGCTTTAATTTCATTCCAAAATAGACCATATCTCTTTAACTACTTGATGTTGAATCTGCAGGAAAGAGTTTCAGAAGTGATCCAAACCGTTAATCTTTGGACACAATCTGGTTTATCTCACTGTTTTCAGTTCTGCTTCTAGGAGAATTAGAAGACATAAGTCTAGCACAGTGTTATATTTCTTCCAGCTGAAAGCTTTCATGGTCTGGAAACTGTCAGGGTTCAGAAGACTCCCCTCTTAGGAGTTTAGTTCTTCTGACAAGTTCAGCTTGCTGATAGATCTGTAGAAGTCTTGACAGCCTTGGGGATCTTTAAGAAAAAACTGAAAGAAGGCTCAGAAGAGCCTTTCCCCTAACAATTCTGCTAAAGAGCCTCTGCAGTGCCCCCCCCCCTTCTTTTGCTTGGTTGTTGCTTTTAAGCTGAGACTCTTGCATTTAATCATTGCCTGAACTGCTGCCTGAAGCAGCATTACAGTTATGCGTCTGCCTGGTCATTGACACTATTAGTCTGGACAATGACCCTGGCTGGTAGAGCTGGTTTCCCGACTTGAACTCAGATTGTCCTTGTCAGTTTGGACTTAGATGGTGATCATTAGGCTCTTGGCCTAATCACTAATCTTCTTTCTAAGGTACCACAGTACTCTGTCATTGTACATGATGCTACTCCCTCCGTCTGTCGTGTCCTGGCTTCTGGCTCTGAGTAGCCTTTCTTTATGAAGAAGCATGTCACAGAATTACAGAATCGAGGGGGTTGGAAGGGACCTCGAAAGATCATCGGGTCCAACCCCCCTACCAAAGCAGGCTCCTTAGAGCAGGCTGCCCAGGTAGGCGTCCAGACGGGCCTTGGATATCTCCAGATAAGGAGACTCCACAACCTCCGTGGGCAGCCTGTTCCAGTGCTCCGTCACCCTCAACGTGAAGAAGTTCTTTCGCATGCCGGTGCGGAACTTCCTGTGCTCTATCTTGTAGCCATTGCCCCTTGTCCTATCCCCACAAACCACTGAGAAGAGGTTGGCCAAATCCCACTGTCTCCCACACCTCAGGTATTTATACACATTGATGAGGTCCCCTCTCAGTCTTCTATTCTCAAGGCTGAACAGGCCCAGGTCTCTCAGTCATTCCTCATAGGGAAGATGCTCCAGGCCCCGTATCATCTTTGTGGCCCTCCGCTGGACTCTTTCCAGAAGATCCCTGTCTTTTTTGTACTGGGGAGCCCAGAACTGGACACAGTACTCCAGGTGAGGCCTGACTAGGGCGGAGTAGAGGGGGAGGATCACCTCCCTTGACCTGCTGGCCCCGCTCCTTTTAATGCACGCCAGGATCCCATTGGCCCTCTTGGCCACGAGGGCACACTGCCAGCTCATGGTCAACCTGTCGTCCACCAGGACCCCCAGGTCCTTCTCCTCAGAGCTCCTCTCCAGCAGGTTGTCCCCCAGCCTGTACTGATACATTCGGTTGTTCCTTCCCAGGTGCAGGACTCTACACTTGCTCTTATTAAACCTCATTTGGTTTATTCCTGCCCATCTCTCCAGCTGGTCCAGGTCTCGCTGAATGGCGGCACAACCTTCTGTCGTGTCAGCCACTCCTCCCAGCTTCGTGTCATCGGCATACTTGCTGAGGGCAGACACTATTCCCTCATCAAGGTCGTCGATGAAGATGTTGAACAAAACCGGACCCACCACCGACCCCTGGGGAACGCCGCTAGTCACAGGTCTCCAGCCGGGCTCTGCGCCACCGATCACCACCCTCTGAGCTCGGCCACTCAGCCAGTTCTCAACCCACCTAACTGTCCACTCCTCTATCCCACACCTTCTCAGCTTTGCTATCAGGATGTCATGGGAGACAGTATCGAAAGCCTTGCTAAAGTCAAGGGAGATGACATCCACTGCTCTCCCCCCATCTATCCAGCTGGTGATGTCATCATAGAAGGCAACGAAGTTGGTCGAGCATGACTTCCCCTTGGTAAATCCATGCTGACTACTACTCATAACATTCTTCCAATTGCTTGGCGATGACATCCAGAATGAGCTGTTCCAACACCTTTCCAGGGACAGAGGTGAGACTGACCGGCCTGTAGTTTCCCGGATCCTCCTTCTTGCCCTTCTTGAAGACCGGAGTGACATTGGCTATCCTTCAAGCTTCAGGCACCTCTCCGATTTATCCCATCGGGACCCATGGATTTGTGTGCGTTGAGCCCACTCAGGCGCTCCCCAACTACCCTCGGGTCAACCACGGGGGAGCCCTCCATTTCCCAGCTGCTCCCTAGGTTATTAACATATGTCCATACTAGATGTATAGCCTAAGCCTGTATTCAGCGTCTTGGCTTTCAGAACAACTTGGCCTGCTCTGATTATTCTTTTAATATGAGCTGCATGCTATGGGGGCATGCACACATCCTAGGGAATGGCCACATCCCAGCCCATTATTATATAGCTGTGACTATTGACATGTAACTTGCTATGAAACAAAGGTTTTGAACAGTATGATCATGAAGACAGGTAACTTTTCTAGTAATTTCATCTTTGCTACAACACATGCTACAGTGATTCGGATTACTCCTTGAATTTTCATTTGTTTCTCTCAGCTGAGCTATGATACTCATCTCAGCACTCCAGATATGCTTCTGTGCAAAGAACATAGGTGATTTAAGGAGGTCTATGTTTTATTTGCACTGGAACACACTCAGCATAATCACAGGATTAGTTACAGCTGAAAGGCTGGTTAGGAAGTGGCTTGTTACTGACTGTCATCCATTAGCATATGGCTCCATATTACTCCATTCCCCAGCAAGATTTCATTTAGTAGATAATTTAAAGGGCTTGTTTTCTCCATCTAAACTAATAGATCAGTGGTTGAATTTGTTGGTTACTTCTCTGTTTGCTGCTCTGTACCCAGAAGTCTTCTAGGAGCAAAGGGTCAGAAGCAGCAATTCCTTACTGAGGTTATAGTGCATTCAATCACCCAACAAGGTCTCTATACTGGACTTTATTTCGATTAATCACCAATTCTGTGATATGCTGACATTATTATTTGTCCATAGGCAAATCTTTCATTTGAGAAATCTATTTCTCCACATAAAGAGAAATCTTAGGATGAGTGAAGTAGATAAAGAAAATGCAAAGTGTCAACACAAAAGCCAATAATTATGTTTGTCACCATGATGCATGCCTTAGATTTTCCATATTTTTCTACTTTATCAATAATCCACATAATTCATTTTAACAAAAAAAATCATAATCTAACATGATTTCAATGTCTTGAAAGAAATAATTATTTTGAACATCTGAATTAATTGGTTTTATCACTTCCAGTATCACAACCTGAATGGATCTGAGTAGCAAAAGGCAGGAAAATACCAAAGTTACACCAAGTGTAATTTAAACCAGCTTTCTAGAGGTTTGTATATTTTGGAATAAATTTCTATTCTGTGGTGTCTAGTGAAAGCAATGACACACGTGAAGTCAGTCTGTTGATATGAGGACACTTGAGACAGTGGGTTTCTTAAAGCTCATATTCAAATAAATAACCATTATATGGGCAAAACTGTTTACCCCCAAACCCAGGAGATTGGCTTCAGGTGCTCTGAACAGTGAAGATGAATAAACCAAACTTGATAGAGATGTCATTGCTTATTTTTCAGTATATTCATAATTCCTGTGAAGAGCAACCAATATCATATTTCACTAGAATCTTTCACTTAATCATACTTAATGCTCATCGTGATTCATATTAAGATTTATTATCTCTTCACAGCCAGAAGAAAGGTAGTAGGAAATGATATTTGAAACAGTGCTGGTATTGGTACATTTCAAATTATGTTTTGCATAATGATCTTGTAGAAAGCATAAACTCACCTAAATATGTTTGGATAATTTACAGCTGCATCTTCCTGTTTTATTCTTAATTATAACACTGCTCTGGTAGTAACCCCACTGAAATAACGGAAGAATAAAAGTACTAGGCATTTTGAATGTGGCTGTGAGAAAATGGGGAGGACTTCTCTCTGGAATACCCATCTCCTTAGACAAACATATTAATAAGTTTCTTAAAACACATTTATTGCCAGTAGACAGTAATGATTCATTTAGAGCTATTGCAGAGACTCTCCACTGCACTACCCACAAATAATTAATTAGTCTCTATAATGGTAGTCCATCACATGAATTACTACTTGGGGACTTTGATAGGTTAATTGCATGATACTAGTTCTGGAAGAAACCATTATGATCTATTATGTCAGCAAATACGAAAGGAAAGAGGAAGAAAATATTTACAGTTCATCATAGACCTTAATGCAATGTATTTTCTGCAACAATAGTTTTATGTCTTGACAAATAGCCTTGAAAGTATCTGTCCTGTGAACGTATTTCAAAGATTTGTTTCAGAATATTTGTGGTGTTTCGTTGTTGTTTGTTATTTTCTTGATTCACAAGAAGTAACATTAAAAAAATGATACTAGTGATAAATAGTAAGATTTTCTTAATATAACTCACACTTCCTAATACACTTCATATCAGTAGAATTCACTGAAGTATTAATATTTCTTTTGTAGTAATTATATGTATACCACAAAATCAATTTTTATATTAAAAATACATTGCCTTTTCTTGTCTCAAAATTTGGAATGAGAATGATTTTCTCTTTATTTTTGTGGTTTAGATTTTTGAATTTTAACAATCCTTTGTGAAAGTAAGAAAAGTGTGTTTTTTGCTTCCGTACTATGCAACAACAGCGTTATCCAAGGTTAAGCAGTTTCTACTTCACTACTTCACCTTGGAACTTCACCAAGAAACTACTTCATCTAGGATTTAAGACCTCTTTTTGGCTTTTCAGATGAGTTTATACCTACTTCATTATGAATTGGGTGAAGAAAAAAAGACTACTGTTACAGACACCAGAGTGTTTGTAATTCTCAGAAGTCATATAAAATAAAACCTGTAACTTTAGAACAGGTTTTCCAGAACTGAGATTCTGAAGATGTACAGCAAAACCATCATATGGTATGCTTCTTTTCAATAAAAACATAGTATGGAGGAAAATACTGTTGGCAAAGACCCCAGGGCACACATTAAATCCTCCTCCACCCTTTTTATCAACAAAAAAGATAATGAAATAGTGCATACACTGAAATAACGAAAGTTTAAATTCTCCCTAGCCCTCTACAGAAAGCGCTAGTTAGCTTGGCTCAGCAACTTCTGTTTCCTTTTTGGGTAGGCTATCAGGAAACTGGTCAGTTCCGGATAGCACTAAAAGTGTGACAGGTAAATTAGCATTTTCTGACAGAAAACTCTTCAATTGGAAATGACTTTTGACCAGCTCTTTAATAAGACTGCCTTAAGTCTATGTCTGCTCACTGTATAGTAAAATTGATATTACCTATTCAATAACCTACCTGCAGTCAAGAGGCAATTAGAGTGTACCATACTCTTCATTGCTTTTCAAGCTGAGAATCCTACTATGGATCACTGATAATATTGTTTAAGTGATCACCGTTATGAAATAGTTTTCAGAAAGTAAGTCTTGCTGGGACTGAAAATACAAATCCATTTTGGTTCAACAACTAAAAAGAGAATAACTTTTTAAATAGTCTACAGAAAAGTGTATGGCTGACACCCTGTTCCAGAATCCATGGTAAGTCTGTTTTATATATCCATGCCTGGTGTTATGTAACAAGCTCGGTGTTCCAGCTGAAGTAACTGCTGGACAAAATAGCAACATAAACATTTACATTTACTCTACTTGTACTTAGTTAAATTCTTATGATTGTTAAGAAATCTGCTATACTTAGTGGGATCCAACTCATGAATGAGAGCTGGCAATTCTGTAATGCATTTGTCTTCCAGATGTAAAACCAAGAAATCTTTTCAAACATTGAAAGCAGGGATCTTCAGACAATATTACAGACCTTTGAACCTCCAAGCAGAGCAAAGGAAATCATAGAATTCCCTCACTATAAAGGAAATGTTCTGCTATTAGATAAGCATTAGATCGAGAATCCATTCTCAGGTTTCAACCAAAGAGGGGTTTTGTTGGGCAGTAGGGTGAGGAGCACTCTGTGCTGTTGTGTAGTCTTGCTTTAGTAAAGGCCTAGTCATGCAACTCAAGATCCTTTGAAACTTGTACCCATGACAGGTGCCTTAAAGGAATTTGAGGAAATGTTATAGACTTTATATATTATATATTAAGAAGTTAAAAACATTATGCTCTTTAATTCTGTCCAGGGGGATAGAGAAGGTTTAATGGACAGGAGTCTTCACAAGGAAATGAATCTTCTGTATGATCTCAGTGTATTATACTTTGTTAGGTACTAACAAATATTGGAAATAACTGATTGCCCATCTTCCTGAGTGCCACCTGCT
Source organism: Anser cygnoides (assembly GCF_040182565.1). Classification (NCBI taxonomy): domain Eukaryota; kingdom Metazoa; phylum Chordata; class Aves; order Anseriformes; family Anatidae; genus Anser; species Anser cygnoides. Next base: position 108,971,553 of record NC_089875.1, read on the forward strand.
GACACATGTAAATGGAAAATTGTTGTCATAACATTATTTTTCAGTGGTAAATGAAGCATGAAGATGACATTTTAAAGATTGGTATTTGAGCTGTAGTCTCATCATGAAAGCTATTACAAAGTCCTTATTCCCTCATCAAAGTGTTTAGACTAAAATTGAGGTACTGAAAGCCTAGTTGCCCAGAGGTATGGGAAATAATGATAATATGAGAAAGGGTGTGTCTCTTCTGTTATCTAAAATGAAAGATTGGATTCATAAGACTCTGATATGCTGAGTTTTAAGTTTTTCCCACTAAAACACCTATGGAAAACAACCACACCTTTAGAATACATGGAGAGCAAGCACTGAGTAATGAAAATGTTGTTCACATATATAAGCAGGGTGGGTTCATAGCTACTCCCTAGCTAACAAGGATCTTGTGGAGAGGAGTATGTTTCCTTCTCAAATATTGTACTGGTAAACTGCTGGGAAACACTTGGAGATTTAGCTGTAGATCTATTCTGATCAGAATTACTTCTTCTTTTCCACAAAGTATAATGAGAAGGAAATATTTCTTTATGCTCAAATAAACATTTACTTGAAAAAGGAAAGACCAGATTTCAAAGTACAACTCAAAGTCAGACAGAAATAGCAGACTGGTGCATGATGGAGATTTTTGTTTGTTCCTCCACACTGTTGATTTTATTCTCAATATGTCAGGAAGATTCTGAGAAAGTTTTGCCAGTCTTGTGGAGCAAAGCTTAATTCATAAATAGCAAAATGTAAAATATATAATAATAATGGTTTAAAAATATACATTAAACTTAATATAATATTTTCTTTTCCAGTTACTAAATAACTGGATCCATCTAACTAGAATTATTTTGCCCTGATCAATGCTACAATTGAATTTATACTTCTGAACTGAAGGAAAACCACAGAGAAAAGACAAAAACATCATAATTCATCACTATCTATATATGGCACAAAAGTAGCAAGCATAGTAAATTTTAAGTAAGTTGAGACCTTACATAGCTATTTAATACACTGTCAAAGAGAAGTACAGATAGCATGCTAATAAAATAAATAAAATACTCCTACCCCACCAACAAAAACAAGCAAACAAACACTTCCTTAGATTTTTTGGGATTTAGTGTTTTAGGATTTAATGCTCACCCAGGCAATCAAATCTCCTAAGCAGGATGCTCAGCCACTGTCTAGATGGTGATGGATAGCTATGTTGCAAAGTTCTTTGAAACTGCGTCTTTACCTGGATCAAAAGCATTGTTATTTTCAATTCTAGTTCCCCCACAGTCCTACCTGATGACTTCATTAATGTAAGATTTATCACTATTAATTCTCTGAAGCTACCTATAAAAATATCATCTAGCTATTCTTACTAAGTGCAAACGACTATCATATGTGATCATTTATTGATCTGCAGGAATATTTTATACTGACTGTTTACAAGTACTTATAATGTTTGCTGAATCTGCAGCAAGGACAACCTTGGGGAGTCTCTGAGATGGTCAGATTCTCCAGCATGCTAAATAACACAAAAACATACATATAGTTCTGAACAACTGTTTAGGAAGCAGGAACTGCCTAGGGTAATCCTAGATATTGTGGAAATTCCCACTAACAGAGCTTTTGTAACAGTTAATCAAATATTTTGTTTTGAATGCCCTCGTGGTCGAGTCAATCACCTCATCAGAAGTTGTTTTATTGTCTTCTATCAGTATGTTGTCTAATATATACTAGCCAGGAAGTTGCTGGGTCACCTGTGAAATTAATGACCTAACTGCACTAAGTTATCACAGCCCTAATACACAGCTACACTTTACTCTATTACCTATAGGATAAACCACTCACCAAGTGCAGATGTCTTCTGGACTGTGAGATGAGAGTTCTCGATCATCAGATCTCTCTCTCTCTCCTTCAGAGGCTTGTGTACTGGACCTTGGTATACTCATCTGACTTTTTGTTTTCTGGTACTAGTTTCTGTTTTTTCTTTCTTCACAGTAGCTGGAAATGAGCCTTATGTTTCTGGCAAATGAGGGTTTATATGTTAGATACTGCTGTAAACCTTATTTTTAATGCAAATGAAGAGTTTAATGTTTGAGATATACTTGCATAATTTTGCAATTAGTAATATAACAAGAACAAAGAGGTTCTGTACTATAAGCACCTCCTCCTCTTAAGTACTTTCTGTTTCTGTTCTTTCTTAAGTGTGTTTTAACAAAGGCATCACAAACTTTGTGAATGGGCTCAACTATGCCCTGCTCTAGTTCAGCTGTGAAGCCAGCTGGAACCATGTCTTGCATGGGGCAACCCTGGCCTCTTCTCACAGAGACCATCCACACTTTCCTTCACTACCAATACATTGATATTTATACCCAATGCAATAGCAGGTTCTGAAAGGAAACTTCTTTCAAAGTAAGCAAGAACAAAAGGGCAAAACATGAGCATATTACATATAAGGGAGCTACTGAATGAAAATTATTTTTTCCTCTTTCTTTCCCACTTCTTCTTCACTTACTCAGACAGTTCTAACTTCAAATAATGATCTAATTTCTGGTAAAATTGATCTTTTGCAGTTATACTTTTTAATTATGTATATATATACTTTTTCTGAAAATAGAATGTGCTGATAAGGTTGGGGTACGCTCCTGATCTGAGTAGTTTATAAAAAGAACAGTACCGGGAGAATATCAAATAATAAAATTAAGTCATTATCAGTAATGTAAGGAATTCCCAAAATTTCAGTGCCCACAAGGGAGTTATGATCTCCTTTTAGTGGCAAGTGAGACCAAAGCATTATAGCTTTATTACAATTGTGGAGATAGCAAAAATATTTTGACAATAACAGAGTGCAAGTGGGGAGGGGACAGAGAGTGATGTGCTTTGTGAAGAAGAAAACTTACGATTTCAGACTCATGGTAGCTACTGAAGATCAGAAACCACAAAGAACAAGTTCTTTGGATTTTAATATCAGCAGGTGTAAGAATGTTCTCTGAACTGTTTTCTTCTTTATCTTTTATCACACACACTTTGACGAAATCATCAAAAGTTCTAATAGAGAGAAAATTAGTGACATTTATTCTATTGGCCACAAAAAAAAAAAAAAAAAGCTGGGGGGGGGGTGGCTAGTAACTTTTCTGTCAATGCAACATCAGCAGTGGTTAAAAAAATACTTACAGTATTAGCATTGACTCACATCAGAAAATATTTGTTATTAATGTTGTTTACTGTCTTCTGGAGGATTTTATTTCATTATTTTCAAGAGTCTCTGTGGAAAGAGTAGAGATAAATATTAAATTGTAAGGTATATGAAGAACTAAACAAAATATTCAAGGAGTCTATCAGAAAAGCTTCCAGTTGGTATATGTGGGATAAACAATTTTTTCAATGTCTTGGTTATTTTCAAGTTTTAGTTCATATATGGGTCATGAAAATAAACTTGAAATTTGAAAGACTACCTCTGTAATGCAACTAGATTTCTGATTCAGCATTTCTACTTATGTTAGCTGTCAACAAATCAAATTCAATATAATTGGAATAAAACCTTGAAAGCCCAAACATGAAATTCGGTAAGCTGGATTTTCCTTACCACACTTGTAAAGAATAGACTGTACGTGATGCTGTATAAGACATTTGAGTGTGAAATTCCTCTGTCTGGTTAAATTAGGCTAAAAAATAAATAAATAATAATAACCAGAAAGATAGATTTGGAGAGTTTCTGTACTTGATTAAGAGGGGAAAGAAAAAAAAAAAAAAAGCACATCTTAATGTGAAATGCTGATTGACGTGAGAATAGTAATAATCTTATTGAATACTTTCATCTCATTTTGTAGAAAGATTAAAGAAACCATTCTTCCTCCCATTTGTAGCTACATTACTCTGGAATCAACAGAAAGTAAAGATCAAAATGTTTTGTTCATTGAGGGAAATAAGCTTCATTCTGCAAGACTGAACAAATATAGAAAAAAAATGTCTTCACAAACAGTGAAATTAGTAATAGTGTTGTGGAATTAAGTAGCAATTTGTTTTTAATAACAAATATGTCAGGTTCTGTTGATATATATATATATAAAGTGATATTTCTTTTCTAATAGCTGTGTAAATTTCAACCTGATCCCCAACAAGAGTTTTTCTGCTGTCTAGATAATTACTTGACCTCTAATTTGATTCTATATTTCTGTGTTTGATGATCGAAACAGAGGAGACTCAGTTTGTTTATAAACTGCTTCACTGTCCCTGTAGTAGAGGGTACAGTGAAACCTAGTGTTTATTTGGGGAATGGATAAACATGAATCTGATCCTGGCATTGCACGTTGAAGAGAAAAAATACTATTTTAAGTGTTTCTTTTTATTAGAGTCCTAAAGTCCTATAGTTGAAATTTATAGTTTTCATAAGTCCAGAGAGAACATACTCGTAGCAAAACCTCTGGGGTATTTCTGATCATTTAACCAGTTTAGAACACCTTTGCACACCTGAATCACAATGGGATAAAGTGGAAAGGTAGCTATTGAGCAGCATGTTGGCTGAGTAGCTGAAATATGTTGCTTAAGGTTTCATTTTTAACAGAAAATAATATGACTATTACTGCTTTAATTTGGTGGGGAAAGAAAAAAAAAAGTGTTAGGAAAAACTAAGTTACTGAATAATGTCCTATTGGCTTGAGTACTTATAAGTAAGAGGATAACTTCAATTCAAGTCCCTGGAATAATTGTGAACTATTCACTTTTTGAATTACATCAAAATATCAGCAATACCATTACCTGCATTCAAAATAAATAAATAAATCATGCCAAATTATTGTCTGCTCTAAAAGAGGAATTGTGCTTGGAATCTCCATATGTTTTATTCTACAGATGTATAGTTATTTTGTATAGATATAATATTATTATTCAGATTATTTTTTTCCGCAAGGTCAAAAATTCAAGTAAGCCTTTCTTGTAAGTCTGATGTTTGCTACTCTCTTACTGTCTGTCCAGCTCTATATTTATGAACATTAATTGACACTTTAAAATCCCAAAGTTAACCCAGCTTAGCACAAAGGGTCCTGAATTATTAAGGTTTATCTAGTTATCTTTTTAAAGTCAGGGAGCTGATGCCCACATTCTCTAGTTTAATGTTGGGACTTTAGCTGAAGCAGCTAAGTTAGCAACCCACTTGCCATCTTGATTAATATTATAAATTTATCAAGCAGATTATCCATCTCTTCCCATTACATAAAAAGTGACTAACGGTTTCTATAAGCCTAATATAAATGCATCTGTGAGAAAACAAGTCGACAAAGAGTATGGCCAATATATTTTTCTGTTTAATATTGACACAATGGAAAGGATGAACTGAGGAGGATATAACATCAAAATGTCAGCAGTTGATCCATGCTCCATACTACACAGAAAAAAGAAAGAAAGGAAAAAAAAAAAAAAAACACAATACAAACAAACAAATAAAAAAGCCTAAAATTGAAAAACCCTAAACTTGACCTGGGGGAGAAATAGCTACTCACATTTAATTGTCTGAATGACTAAGCTGTTACTGATTAAGAGCACAGGTCCTTCCGGTCTCACAAGATATTTCTCATCTATCACTCTTTTACCAATAATCAATCTGAGCTTTTAAAGAATCTATGATGTAAAAATGATCATAACAAGCTAGACAACAAAGGCTGGAGCAGCACTCAGTGTTGACATGAACATAGTAACCATTATCTAACATTTATGCAAGAAAACTTCTGAGTACTAACCTTCTGCAGCAAATCAGAATAGACACATACACAGAAATCATAACAACCACGTGAGAAATCTAGAACTGATAAATGGATGGAAATCCTTTGAAGTCCATAATCTTAAATGGCAGCTCTTTATGTACCAGAACGATGACTGGACTTAATTATGTTTTTTACTTAATCCAGACTTATCTTCTTATTTCTGCTATCTCATTAACCTTGCCAAAAACTGATAAAAATAAAAAATAAAAAATCTACTTTGCTCCTGCCTGATCTCATTTCCACATATGAATTAGCAATTTATGAAGTAAGATGCAATTATATTTTTCTAAAATCACGGAACTTGTTAAATTGATGTTTGTGTAGACAATGATACTAGCAGTCATTTGCCAAGTTACTAGTTGTTAATACAGCTGTAAGTGAACATCTATATGGTATTAGAGGACAGTCTTTATTGACCCCCCATAAGCAAAATATAAATCTAAATATAGAGCATACTGATAGCATCTTCCAACTTTCTTATTTTAGACCACAACAAAATTTCTATATATCTTTCTATATCTTTCATCACCTGATCTTTGGTTTTTTGCTCCACACTGTTGCCTAACACAAAGTGCCTAACTCCTCTTCCAAGAGTTTACCTGGCTAAGGCAAGTACAGCTGGCTGAGTCTAAGGTCAGTTCCCTCACTTATAAGAGCTGTTATGAAGACAGCTAAAAGAAAGAGTATCCCTTCTTACTCTGAGAAGCTAATTTTATGCTAGAGTTCTGCTGATGCCCTGTACTAAAAGTATGTCTGCACCTAGTCACATCTCCTCAATTCTAACCCTGACCTATTGGTTTGCTTGATCTTGGACCTGTGTCATCGTGATGGACCAGCACAGCACTCAGGCTGATTATGATCGCTGCCCACGTGTTAGATCCTGAACCTAACTTTCTAAGTCAATAACATAACTCCTTATTGCTGCCTGATTTACTCTCACCCTCAAGAAATTTAAAAGCAGCTCCCAAAGAAAGGAGGGGCAGCCTCCCTTTCTAGTTTTGTTCATGACAGCTGTGCCCAGTCAAGAAGCTGATTTACATTCAGCTTGGATTCAGCCAGCTGAACTCTTAGAAGGTGAGATATGCTCACAGCCCTGACATGCTAATGATATTGCTTTCCTTCTTGTGATTCTGATCATGACTTCGTATACCTCTGCAAATAAGTGAAAATTAATTTTTTTTTGTTTGTTTTTCAGGATGAAGTTTTAAGTGGAGTGCAGAACATTTTGCTCGTTTTGTTTATAATGACAGCAATCTTAACTCATTTCCACCTGACAAGCTGTCAAAGCACCTGTATAGCCTATGCCTGTATTGTTACTATGTACATCTATCTTCACATGGTAGCATTTGGACATGCTAAAAGGTAGGTATTCCTGATGGGTTATTATCTGGCTGATTTCTGCAAATGCAACAGAAACACTTCTGAAAGTTTTTCTGTTGTTTGTTGTTGTAGTTTGTTTGTTTGTTTTTTGATAATTTGACCAAGAGACTTGTGGTGGTTATATCTTGCTATGCAGCTGAACTCCACCACAACCGCTCTCTCACTCCCCCTCCTTAGAAGGAGAGGGGGAGAAGAAAGTATGCTGGAAAGAAAATAATAACTCACAGATTGAGATAAGGATAGTTTAATTAAAGGGAAAAGGAAGAGGGGGGAAAAACAAGAAAAGGCCATGCAGAAGCAGAGAGAGAGGGAAAAGAAATTACTCTCTACTTCCCACAAACGAGCGATGTTTGGCCACGTCCCAGGAAGCAGAGCCTTAATACCCATAGCCATTGTTTGAGAGCAAAGACATCTTCATAATGAGAGCTTCCCCTCTCCTTCCCATTTCCCACCTTTTATTGCTGAGTGTGACACGATATAGTAAGGAGGATCCATTTGGTTGGTTTAGGTCAGCTGCCCTGGTGATGTCCCCTCCCCACCCCTTGCCCATCCCCAGCCTATTGGCTCTTGGGAGGGGGGGGGGGTTGGCGTTAAGGGAATCCTGATGCTGTGCCAGTATTGCTCAGCAATAAACAAAACACTGGTGTGATACCAGTGCTGTTCTAGCTACAAGTGCAGAGCACAGCACTGTATGGGCTGCTACAGGGCAAGTTAACTCCATCCCAGCCAGACCCAGTACAAGCCTACATAATTAAGGAACAATGCTGAGAAAGACCATGTACTGATGAGTGTTCTGGGGCCAATGAAGTCTAAGAAATTGAAGTCCTTGTTGATTGTTGAAACATTGAACAATTAAATGTGATTTGGGGTTTTAGGTCCTATTACTGCTGATAATAGTATTGTGACAATCACATTTGATTATAAAAATACAATAAGCAGGGAGAAAGTTAAGACACTTGGAAAATCTGAGAAAACAAAATAATTAGTACTACACATTCCAAGGGTAAACATTTCTTTAATTTCCTTCAGCCATGTAATTCTTTACATAAAGAGAGTTATCCTACAGCAAAATTTTCTTGATAACAAGAGCTGTTGCCTACTATTTTCTCATTCAGGGAGAAGCAGATTATTTTTAAAGCAGCACAGAAAAGTTGACAGGTGATTTGTGAAGTCAAAGAAGGAAGAATAGCAAAAATTTGCAACCCTTCTCTTTTTAGATTTGGACAAACTCATTGCTGGAGAAGCATAGAGCAGTAACTGGTCTTTTAATCAGATGAAGATGTGGTAATCTTGTGCCAGTAAAATGCATCAGATGCTTCTGTAAATGTTTGATCATGAGTTATTTTCCAGTACTGAGAGACCTTCTTGATAAAGTAATGCAAACTGTTGTAACCAAAAAAAAGCAGGGAGAGGGGGAGAGGAAGGGGGATTGGGGGAATGGAGAGAGAGAGAGAGAGAGAGAGAGAGACAGAAATTATTTGAACCGGTGTTTTATATATCAGGATTTCTCCAAATCCAAGCTGAAGCGAAGACAGGTATTTGTTGTTGTGTTCCATCTTTTTGATCTGACATAAGTAAGATGATTCTAAGATGATGATGACATATAGTGTCAATATGAGTGACAGGAATGACAAGTGAATGACACAGGAGTGTTCCAGGATGTCAGAAACACTATCCATGTTGTTTATGAGGTGGCTTCCTGCTTGCTTTAAAGCAACCTAATCCCTAAACAGTAATTAATTTATTATTATTATCATTATTTTTCTAGAAGTTCTAGAATATTTGGTCCTGTAGCCAAACAAATTTTTTATTCGTATAATTTTATTATTATTTAAACCTGAACACTCCAATGGACTGATAGAACATTATTATGGACTCTTTTCTAACTTTCTCCAAATAGTTGGCAAAAGATTTAGAAACAAACAAACAAACAAAAACCCTAGCCTCAGTAATCAGACCACTTTTGTACACTAGTCAAAATTCATCTTAAATTGTTTTTTATGGTTTTGTAGTGGCAGTCCTACTAAAAGGCTGCAATTGAGCCTCATTGAGTTATTTTGGAATCTTCCTGTAATTTCTAGTTTATATGTAAATTTATCCTTTCATTAATTTATCCTTTCAGCTCAGATTGAGTTTCCTTCTTTTCTTATTAAACATGGTCTTTGAACATATAACACTAAAGCTTTTACCTTTCTTGGCAAGATAGGTTCTTTATTACTCATGCACACTAGCTTCTCTTGGCCCACACACATGTACAGGACAAATACATTAATAGTTTTATTATTGTTACATATAAGATCTCACCAAGAGTTTTTAAGGTAGAGTTAACAATTTCCTGCATTACTGGTGCTCTATCCTACTGGTATGCTACAATATATATTCTGAGCTAACATTTCTCTTTTTACTACTGATTTTTTTTGGTAGTTTATCAGAAGGTAATGGAAGACCATATCATCATCATCATCATCATCATTTACACTGGCCATTTTCAATTAATAAACTCGTGCACAAATTCCTATTAATACTCAAGAGGATGATCTTGCCCTCTATAATTTATCTGATTTTCTATTACTCTGATCATCATGTTTATGTGGCTCTTCATGCATATCCTAGTATTTTTCCAAATGACTTCCATGCTTACATTAACAACTTCATGCACAATTGCAAGCTAATTTGAATTCCTGTTGCCATTTAAGAACTCAGAGTATGATTTTTGATTGGTTGTCACGCAAACAAGTAGAATAATGATTCAGTAGGGCAATCCCAATAATGTCTTCATTGTCTCCTTTTTGACAATACAATTATTCTAAAGTAGAGATGAATTAATTACCTTTAGCAACTGACCACTGAAGGACTTAGCTCTCCTCTTGGGCATGATAAACTCTGGTTTCTTATGATAAAAGTTCTTCTTGAGAGACTAAGCAGCCTTTTAACAACAGCATTTCAATGAAAAGTTCTAAAAAGTGACCTGAGCTACTGAACATGTATAACACAACGGTGAGATGACAATTCTAAAATAATGAATGAGCTCTGAAGAACAAGAAAGTATGCTATTCCAAGATGTGTTTAATCATAACTGAAAGCCAGGAGGTCAGATTAAAATGACTGCTAATTTGCTAGTTCTGTAACTCACTTTTCCCTATGCTGTTAGTAAAGGAAAGACAAAATAAACATAAATTTACTAGGTCATTCATGATTTATTTTTGTGTTCCTTAATGAACAACAGGTAGTTATTAGCTTAGAAGTTCATATAAAAGATGTGTTTGTTAACAATATGTCATCCAAAGCTAAATGATATGAAGTTTGTTAAACTGAGCGTGTTGTTACTACTTTTATTAAAATTGGTTAAAATTCATTTTCATTAACAAGCATACTACCAAATACACTGAGCTTGTGTTGTTACTGCAAACAAATATCTGACAAAAGACAAAATGAAACCCCAGTAACTTTGACACGTGTTATAATTCCATAAAAATTAACAATTTTTTCCCTTATGAGACCTAAATATACACAGTGTAAGTTTTATACATAAATTCTTAATAAATTACATGCTCAAGTGATGTTTTATTTTATCAGAAAAATGTCTAGAAGGAGCTAATTCCGAAGTAAGAAAGTTTCCTTTGCTTTTGTCTTGTTTTGGGGATATCTTTCCTTATTCTTTGACAGCGGATCCTTAACATTTATATAGTAGCATTCAGATACCTGTTTCTATCATTTCTATCAAGCTGCTGTTCAAGATAGCTGATATAGATATCAAATGCTTCAGTGCTAGTTCACTGATTCAGCTGATGAAATAGTCTACTGTCTATTTCCTTGTCCTTCTCTGAGATTTTTCTTGCTGAAGGCAGTCACTAATATCTTCCCTGTACAATGTCTGCTTCATCACATATGCTACTGATGTCACTTCAGTTTCATCATTCGGAACAAATCCATTCAAAAGCATCTTAAAGTCTCAAGGAAGTTTATTCCAGGTTGCAAAAGAGTTTCAGACTTAATTTTATTTCACATCTTTCTTACTGTTTATATGCAATCTGTAGCCAAATAATTTGAAAAAATAAATAATAACAATTACCTTTAAGTAAAACTTTAAACCTCTAGACTTTATTAAGGTTTCTCAGATTTTCTTGACGGACTGACAGATGGAGTTTGTGGCTTTATGCATAGTTGTTTCCAACCACCTGATTGTAACATTATTCCTTAATAAGAGGCAAAAGGGATTGCACAGAATTATTACATTTAAATATATATTTTTTTTTTCTGAAAATTAAAAATTAATTGACACATATGCATTTTTTCTTACATAGTTCTACATTTTAATCATCAGCTAGATCTCTACTCCAGAATTTCAGATAATTATGTCATGCTACTTTTGATGTCCACCAAATTCATCTTGATATGCTTTAACGCTTTCATCATAGGCATCTCAGAACCAATTCTTATGCAATATTTTTTTTACATAAGTCCCTTAAGATATGTAACCTTCATCTTGTGTTCCCTACATATACAATGAGTCCTGCATAACGTACTACAGATACAGAATACTATGATCATCTTCTCTCCAGATTTTCTTTTATTCAGTAGCTACAAATGAAACAAATTCTTTCACCTCTTCAGCAATAAAATTTTGGCCATGTCATTTTTCATGATGCAATGCAGAATTTTATACCAGGTATAAAGACTATTCGAGAGAGAGGGAACATCCCTTGTCCTGTATTGTTATCATAATCAGCTTTCTTTTAGCTTTCCAAGCTGAACATGAGAGCATCAGTATTTTTTTTATACAGGAGAAATAAATAAATAAATAAGACTGAATAAAACAGGAAGGAGAGAGAAATAAGCCAGGATATGAGTGGCTAGGAGTATTCTGAGTTGTGCATGAAGAATATGTTTCCCAGTACCTGCTGTTGGAAAGACTCTGATATCTTCCAGACCTGAGGAAAGAAAATTCAACATAAAAATTTTTAAAGATTTTCTGTTGAATTCTCAGTTCCACAACTTCACCCTTTTAAAATATAGAGCATAAAGAGAATAGGAATCAAATTAGGTGTAAAAAGATTCTCAAGGTTTCTGTCAAAACTCAGGCTATACTTGGCTGGCATCCACACGACTGTGAGTAATGAAAATTTGGTGAGGATCCAGTGTTAGAAGATGGTTGGGCAGAAAGTGTTTGGATTTTAATTTGAATTTTGGACCTTCAGATGGTGATATTACAGAGTAGAGCCTTAAATAAGCCTTGGGCTGCATGAAAAGAAGCGTGGCAAGCAGTTTGAGGGAGGTGATTCTCCCCCTTAATCTGCTCTTGACCCCACCTGGAGTACTGTGTTTAGCTCTGGGGCCCCCAGCACAAAGACGTGGTTGTTAGAACAAGTCCAGAAGAGGGCCACGAGGATGATCAGAAGACTAGAGCATCTCTCCTGCAAAGATAGGATGAGGAAGTTGGGGTTGCTCATCCTGGAGAAGAGAAGGCTCCAGGGGGACCTTAGAGTGGCTTTCCCTAAAAGGGGCCTATAGGAAAGCTGGGGAGGGACTCTTTGTCAAGGGCCGTAGTGATAGCACAAGGAGCAACGGCTTTGAACTAAAAGAGGGTAGGTTTAAATTACATATGAGCAAGAAATTCTTCAGTCAGAGGGTGGCAAGGCACTGGCACGGGTTGCCCAGAGAGGTTGTGGATGCCCCTTCCATGGAAGTGTTCAAGGCCAAGCTGGATAAGGATTTGAGAAACCTGATGTAGTGGGAGGTATCCCTACCCATGGCAGGGGGGTTGGAAGTAGGTGATATTTAAGGTTTTTTATTCAGATAAATAAGTTAAATTGAAAAAAAAATAAAGCAAAAAAGAGCAAACATTTGTGGTGGTCTATCACATAATTAGTTATAGAAACTAGTCAATCATATAGACATATGTGCATAGAAATAGTTAAATAATTTATTTCCTAAATGTGAAACAAATCAGCATTGGTAGGTAATTATAATTTGACACTTCTTTAATTTGAATACGTTGAATCAGTTGAACTCCCATGACCATGAATCATTTGTGTAGATTACATTTAAATCAGTATTCCAATTTAACAGAAATGCTCTTATTTGTGCACATTACTCCATCATTCTGCTTAGATAAGATATCTGACGAATGACCTACACTGAATTGCTTTATAAAACTTTTTCAGAACCTTGAACTCCTGTATTGCCTTTCAAATCTATTATAATAATATGACTGCCTTATTTTAATTCAATATTCTATCGAGTAGAGTATTACATACTAATATTTCTACAAATTCATTCAATGTTTTTGTATTCTTAACAGATTGAAGATAGGAAATAAAGCTCATTCATTTATTGCTTTTACATACATATATGTCAATCCATTGATGCATAAATACAAGATTGCTGAATGATCTTTTTATGTTTTTCACATTTTTTTTATGTAAAGGACATTTAATCCACAAATGTTTTCTTGGATGTGAGCCCACACTTGCAAAACTCAATAATCATGCCTAGACAAAGTATAGAAACCAAAATAGTACCAAAAGGTTGTACAAATTTAAAACATAATCTTTAATTAAAATGTTAAATTAAGATTGTTCCATCTCTTTCTCTCTTCCTCTTCCTCTTTCTTTTCTTTCTCTAGGCTTTTGTTTGAATTGACTTCGAGTTACGTTCTTTAATGTATATTGTATAAGAATATATTTATCTAAGAAATATATATATATATAATATATATGATATAATTAATCTAATAGAATGTAATATTCCAGATTCAAATTTATGATTAAAAGGAATCAAGAAATGTTTGATCCTCTGTCATAGCATCATCTCTCTAGCTACTGGGTCAGGAAGAGCTGCTATACTCTTCTACAAGCAACTATGGAAAGGAAGCTTGTATGCTTGTTGCTGAAAGTTGTCAAATAAACTGTACAAATGCATAAGAGAAAACAAAAGCAACGAGTAGAGAGATAATGCATACAGTCCAGGAAAAAAAAATAAAAATGTTTGTATTAGAAAAGCACATTACATATACTGTCCCATGGTGAACTTTTTTATGGTTTCTCATTCACAAATACATTCACATACTGCAAGAATTGATAGCTCTTGGGAGTGAGGATTAAGCCAAGGTGTTGGTAAAAGACTTAGCACTTATGAACTGCTAAATTGAGAATTAAAATTGCTATAGAGTTGTGAATTAACATAAGCAATTAAATATATGTATAACTTGAAGATTTACAAAATTTCTTACATGTGATCCAAACTATCTAAAGAAAAATATGTAGCTTTTCTTATTGTTCAAACTTGTGATGGATAAAAGCATAATTAATGTGTAATAGAATGCTGTGATAGCTTTCAAACTTGTCCTAAAAGGAATGTCTCAGCAGAGTTCTGGACTGTATTTTAAGTAAATGCCAATTCTAGAAATCTGAAGCTTATCAAATCCTTATAATTCCAACAGCTTGAAATGAAACATTCTGGTCATGCATATAAGCTTTAGGATATAACTGTACTGTTTTTCAGAATTTTATAAAATACAGCTGACATCACAATGGCCTTTCAATTTATCTGTGTTTACATTTATATTGTGTAATATTTATAATTAAAACATATTTTGCTAAATATTTTGAACAAACTATATATCCATTTAATCTATTTTCTGTTCTTTGTTTATCATGTAAGATATTTTCTTTTATATGAATGACTAAAACTTCCATGCAAAAAAACATTTGACAAAAAGTGACAGCTCACTGCAGCATAAATTTTAAGGACTACACTTCAATGCTAGAATTTCTTATACTCCTGTACTCACAAATTCAGAATTTATTCATTTACTAAATCAGTGTAGCTAATTACCAGGCATATGTACTAGGCAACATTCATACTCACATTGCACAACTACGTCTTCCACGTTCCCATCAGTTTTACAGTGCAGATAATGGAGACTTATTTGTTATCAGCCTGGCACTAATACTGTTATTACACGTTGTGGTTTAACCTGGCAAGCAGCTAGGCACCACACAGCCATTTGCTCACTCCTCTGTGGGATGGGGGGGAGAATCAGGAAAAAAAGTAAAAGCTTGTGGGTTGAGATAAATAAAACTTAATAGACAGAAAAGAAAGAGAAATAAAAATAATAATTAATAATGATAATAGTAATAATAATAATGTGTACAAAGCAAGTGATGCACAATGCAACTGCTCACCACCCGCCGACCAGCCTATCCCCGAGCAGCCAGTCCCCACATCCCGGCCAGCCCTCCCATATTAATTGTTCAGCATGACATCAGATGGTATGGAATACCCCTTTGGCCAGTTTGGGTCAGCTGTCTTGGTTCTGTCTCCTCCCAGCTCACTGTGCAACTCCAGCCTGCTCGCTTGCAGGACAGTGTGAAAAACTGAGAAGTCCTTGACTTGGTGTAAGCATTGCTCTTCAACAATTAAAACGTCAGCATTATCAACTTTATTCTCATCCTAAATCCAAAACACAGCACTGTACCAGCTACTAGGAGGAAAATTAACTCTATCTTAGCCAAAACCAGGACAGCAATCAAAAACAATGTCCTCTTAAGCAATGTTAGGACATTCAGTGTTCCTTACTACTCAACTTCTTAAGACTTACATACATGTATTTATTTTAATCAGCGCATTGCCCAGTTTTATTAATGAATGTATTCCTAGTTTATTTTTCTCTGCACGGCTGGGGAATTCTTAGGGGACTTATCTATTTTAAATTTCTTTCATCTAACAAGGATATATATATATATGTTTGTCAATAGCAAGAGGTGTTTTTTATGTAGAATTTATTTATTTATTTTTTCATTCAGTTTGAAAAGAGAGACAGGCATTTTCGAAGTGAAAATTGTTGCCAAGGAATAAAAAGATTAAAGCTTAGAATTTCCCCAGCACGTTGAAAAATAATTGAATGATACCCACTATTAACTTTAAAATTTGTGAAATCTAACATATGTCCTCTCCAGACAAACCATGATGGAGTAAGCTAGATTTATCCAAATTCACACAAAGCTGTATACAAAATGGCTCTAAAAGTAATTGCTAAATCTGAAATCATATTTATCTATAACAGTTAGCATCACTTATTACAGAAGACAAGAAATACTCTATTCAGTCTTGAGAATGTGATTTAAGGCAGAAGATATTTTCAAATCACAGTAGTTTATTTTGAAGCTACTACTGTCACTTCCTGTCTCATTTTTATTTAGTTGGTCTCTATAATCATATGTGAAGCATGGTACTGAAAGGATTTTAATGCATGAAAGTCTACAAAAGCAAGAAAAACAGTATTAAAACCTACATGCATTTTGCAGTAGTTGTGCATATTCATTTCCAATTTCAGTTTAAGAATACAAAGTGCTGTTTAGAAAAGTTGCTTTATCTTTGTATGTATTATATTGTATCTTTGTATGTATTATAGAGCACAGTCTACTCTTTGCTATTAATAAATATGATCCACAGTATATTAAAATCTACCATTATGCTTTAATAAAGCAGAATTTGGCCATGTTTTTAATTTAATAGGATATCTATATTACATCTGAGAATAATCAGTGAAAAAAGAAACACTTATGACTCAAGGGAAACAGACAGTCCTTTTTGCAGAGAAGAATATTGTTAAGCTTTCTTTTATCATGAGAAAAAGAAATATTCCTGTGTTCAGAACAGGTCATGAACTGATTTTAAATATTAGATAATACAAAATATAAAATAAAATATCATTTATAAACTTAAAAGCCATACAAATAAATAGTCCATTAAGTATATGGTCTCATGTTTTATCTAAAAAGAAAAGTCAAAAAAGAATCTCCCGGAAGTTAGTCTGTTATCTTACTTTCTGTGTTTCACGTTCTTCATAAAGCACCAGTTTAAAAAAGGAAAATTACCTTTATTATATGACTTCATTGTGCCAAGCAGGATATTAGTTTTTCACTATTTTTCCCCAACAGTTATTGAATAACAATATATTGGAAAATAAAGGTAGGTCCTGAAACTTCCCGTGATAATCACCACTAGGTTATGCTACAAAGCATTAAGCTTTAGGAAGAAGGTAGTCTTTCCCAAGAAGAGCATATCTTTCAGATGCAAAGGAAAACATCTTGACAGAAAGCAGATATGGTTCTACAGTATGCAGCAGTAGCAATGTCCATTTCAAGAAAAGTGAAACTTATGCGCATAATGGAAACCTAGCAATTCTGTGAAAGCTGTCCCAAGATTAAAATCAACATCTCAGGTAACTTTCATGTTATGATTTTCCTTGTTTTACTGATTTTCTGGTTTTGTTTGTTTGTTTGCTTGCTTGCTTTCTAAAGCTTGGGTATATATATCCATGCAAACTGGAAACTATTAAAGTTTGAGATACTCACCATATTCCAGGATTTTAGGCCCTAAGGAAATTCTTGAAAGCTATGCAAAATTCATAGTTAAATCAGTTGGGTACACCTCCTTTCTCTTCACTTGAATTGTTTCACTGACATGGGGGTGAAATGCACTCTTTCAAACCATTCGTGATCATTTAAAGGTTATTATTTGACAGTTTAATAATGTTTCATATAAATTTTAGAGTGTAACCTCAGAAATATACAAATTAGTTTTGTGTCACCTTTTCTAAGATGTAATATTATTTTATAGGAGAAGTATAAAGATCAAGTTTCAAATGTATGAGTGATAAGGACAAAGTTTACATTTTATCCTAAAAACATGGGGACAAGAGTACGATTGTCTGCCGGTATTCTAAACACAACACTTCCATGATATCTCATATGAGCAGAAGTGAAATTTATGTTTGAACAAGATGAGCTATCGTCACCTAGAAGGACCAGAGGAATTGAAGTGGCATCAAATTCTGTAGCTTGAATCAATGATACTGCAAGAGCATGAAAATGTCATGTTTCTAAAAGGATACACTAACAGTATGAAGTTTAAAATAGAAATACATACTGCTGTGTTTAAAACAAAACAGGAAAAAATATTTAAAGTCCTTTTTCCAAGCCCAAGAATCAAAACCCATCACCTTTTATAATATTAATAACCAACATTAATGCAACAGGACTGAAGAGAACGAAAACAGGACGACATTGAGGACTTAAGCAACTTTGATTAACTGATTAAATGATTTAAACTCCAGTTTTATAGCCTAGACATTACTTCTCCTCTATGCCACTCAATAGTGATCCCCCTTACCTCTCATTTTTCCTGGCTTTATATAATTATACCCTCTTTTAGAACTATAATTTTACAAAGCACAGGATGTATTTGGGACGTGGATGGTATAACCTGAAGTGTCAGGCAAAGGTCTGTTTTGTGTGTATTCATACACGAAAATGCAGTCTTACTCTTAAACCAGAATAAAAGTTTGGCTGTACTTGAGAATGATGGATAGAGAGATTTTTATGAAAGATCAATTCTGACTGAGCAAGATGGAGGCTTCAGTTTTCATCAATGCTGCTGCCTGGATGAGAAAAATTGTATTTAATGTTTATGATAAACCAGATGACAGCCCTACAAACAATACACAGTTCAGAAGTAAAATGTATAAAACATGATAACCTTTTGTTAAAGTTGTAGATGATTTAGATAATTCATACATATCAACATTTTAACTATGTTTCATATATAAAAAACATATCCCTCAGGGAAGCTGATTATTTCTGAGCCTTGAAGAGACAAAGAGGGAGAAATCTGCTTTAAGCATCTATAATCCATTTTTTATTGTTGTTTGCTCCCTTGCACTTACTGTCTGTATAAGTTTGTTAGGATCTTTTTCTTTTGTATTTTTAAATTCTCTAGACTTGAATGCTTAGAAAACCTAAGAGAACAAAATTGCCCATGATTACTGACATACGGGTTTAATTCTCACTTAGACTTTTATGTAAATGAATAAGTGAGAATTAGAGTAAAGCCTTTTGAAGTCAGTCCATTTTCAGATTCGTGAGAAGACCATAAACAAGACAGAAACCTGCCTCAGTATTTTGTTTTGAAGAGGGTTTATATCTTTCTTATGAAGATAATTTTACTTTTTTTTTTTTTTTTTTAACCTTAACCTCTGGCAATCAGAAGTATTAATCTACAATCTCCTTTGATTGAGCCAAGCTGAGTGACTAGCCACAAATGTAAATAAGAGGATGCTGTTCACATCAAATGTAATGTTGTTTTGAAGTTGTGGTTTAGCATATCAAAAGGAGTACACTGAAAAAGCAGTATCACAAATTTCCAAGACAGAGGGAAAAGTAAAAAAAAAAAAAAAAAGAAAAGGCTGTGCATGGGGTGGGGGCAGAAAATAATTTTTTGTACGTTTTTTTTTGTGTGTGTGTGTTTTATACAAAAAAAAGGTTAGGGGGCTAAAAATGAGAGAAGTAGAACATATAGAGGAAACGAATGACTGAAACTTTGCCTGATAGGGGAAAGTTTTTGAACTTTACTGATTTAATATTTTATATTGACTTTAAGTATGTATTTTGACTGAAAGCATTTTCATATTTGTGAGCTGTACAAAAGAAAGAATGGAAATTTGACTTTAAATACTTAAATTATTTTTTCAGGTATGGGCAAAAGCTGATAAATGGTGTGTACCTACAGGATCATGCTGTATCATGAAGAAGTGGGCTCCTAGTAGCACTCTTTTGCAATTTCTTTAGTGAAATGGCTAGATGTTACACAGAAAGAGAAATGATCACTAAATGATCACTACAAATATGCATACAGCCACACATGGAAGGATTTTGCTCAACTCTGCTTTTATTAAGTGTTCCTAAGCCAGGAAAAAATCAAAAAGGGTAAGACAGAAATGACTATTCTCTGCCAGTAACTTCAAATACATGATTGCCTTGATGAGTTTCAACAAATATATCTGAAGGATAAAAGTTTCAGAAGTATGAACTTCCAATGGCTTAATAAAAATCATGAGTTGGAGAAGACATTTTCACTCCTAGAAAAAAAAAAAAAAAAAAAGCTGTAAAGTAGACTTGATAGTTATTTTCTGACAGATTTTTTTGGCTGTCCAGAAAAGCACATATAGCTTGGAAACCAATGTGCTAACTTTTATTCTGCCTGTACTCAGAATACACTGTAAAGAGCTGTGTTTTAGGGTAAAATTATGATATTTGGTACAAATGAGATTATTCAGGAAAAAGAAGGCAGCTTCTGACTGTAAAATACAGAAGACTCCTCCTTGCAGCCAGCTTTAGCTGGGGAGCATATAGCATTTGCATTTCCATCTCTTATGGCCTTGTCAGTGCTACAGCTGTCACCAAGAAGGAAATAATTACCTGTGTCTATCAAGTATTTTGGAACTCTAAACAGATTAAACAGTTTTTAAAATGTGTGTTAAGACACCTCTTTATTTCCAAGGTCTACCCCTGCTCCCCAAATATTCTATGAAATACAGTCTTTTGATATAGTTTAGCAGACAGCTTTGATGAAAGCCAAATATGCTTTTACAGACATTGTATCTAGTACATATCCAAATGAAATAGAGTATTTAACAGAGTTATTTAACAGAGTAACTCAGTTAGATGCTATCACTTCTACCCACCCATCTAATGAAAAGAAAGCAATCAATGACTATTTCATAGGAACTTCAGTAAGTGCAAGAAAACAACTGTGGGAGTAATACAGTATGGGAGTAATACAGGAAACCAGTGAAGGAAAACAATATAAAACATATGAGGATTACCCATAACTTCTGACAGGAATACAGTTATAATAATAGGACCATGAAAGCCCTTCTGCTTATGCATGCAACTGTGGTTGTTTTTTTTCTTTTCTTTTGTGTTTGAATGTGAACTAGATGAAGGACAAGAAAATAAAATGATCATAAAAGGAGCCTTTATTTTTAGCAGCATTTGTTATGCATGTCTTCTACTGATGCAAATGCTTTGTTCTGATTCAGGTTATCTGATGTAGCCAAATTATTCCATGTATTTCTTTCATTCTCTTCTTTTCCTCCATGTCTAGTTTCATCTTACATATTTTAACTTTGCCAGAAAAATGACAATAAGGTTTAAGTACCTTTTTTCTTTTGTACATTCTGGTTAATTCTCTCTTTGCATTTTGCTTTCCCAAAATCTTTTACACACTGATGACAGTCTGTCACTCTTGAATTTCTTTTTAGTAGATCTTCAAGCTTGAAACTTTATGCATTAATATTACAAGATTTTCCATCTTCCAAATTTTCTCGTATTATGCAAAGGTATTGTATAAATCTAGTAAATGGATTTAGGTGTCATAGAGTTGTCATCTTCAAATCACCTACATAATTGTAGAAAGGTTAAAAGAAATAGTCATCTTAATAGCTCTGAGGTATCTTAACAACTAAGATTACAAATTCTAAAGTAAAAATTTGTGGTAATCATTTGGGAGCTATATTAAATTAAGATACATTCAACATACATAAAATAAACTGAAAAATCTTCAGGGCAAGGATCCTGCCTCCTTTTCTTGTTTTGAAGTATTTTGATAAAGGAAAGACATAAGCAAGTCTAAGCATACATTTAGGCATTTTGCTGTATTGTGGATAAATGTCCATGTGTGGTGTTTTTTGTTTGTTTGTGTGTGTGTGTTTGTTTGCTTTTGTTTGTTTGCTTGCTTTTATCATAAGCTAGTTGCAGAAAAAAGTAATACTGTATGCCTGGGAATTATGAGATCTCTACCTGCATTCCGTGTCTGAATATAACTTTTGAAATCTTCACAGTATTCATTGATTTTACATACTGTGATCTTATAATGCCCTTGAGAAGTCTCTTTAAGAGGATAAGAAGGGGACATTTACTTGGCTGCATCATTATAGTGTCTGATACGAGGTTTAGGCAATTTCATCACCCTAAAAAATATGAAGGATGAAAACAATGTAAAAGAATATGTCGCTTATAACAGTATTTTATGGGTTATGATTAACCAATACTGTATGCTGTTATATGTGCAGATGCTACCTCTCTTGCCCCTGCTGTGACATTTCTCCTTACATGAAAACATTCAGATATCTAACATGTTGGAAGTCATAATGTAAGAATATATACCTATAATACGTATTATAAGATAGGTGATTTAAATACACACTGGTGATAGGATCTTTTACACCTTCTTGTATGTACCCTCACATATAAGCTGTAGTGTCATATGAATATAGAATTTATTGGTTATACTTGACAAAAAAAAAAAAATCAAGGGAACTCGCTAGGTACTGGAATCTTACTATTTATAATACTATATTGTTTGAACTGTACCTGGAGTAGTCTTGGTCCAGGCCAGTAAGTACTTGCCCAAACAGTTCCTGAGTACAGGATGGGAGCTTTCACAGGGAACCATTTCTAGTGGACTGTTCTCATGCAACTGTTCCACTTTGGAGGATGAGTACTGTAGGTTGTATATTAGGGCTTTCTATGTCATTTGACCTCAGTGCAAGACCTGAGCCTGAGCACAATTAGCACATCAGAAGCTACACTCATTCATTTTCTAACTCAAGGCATATTTGAATATTTCCAGGAGAAAGAAAGAAAGCTCCAACATGTGGAACTGAACAACAAGCTTCAGGGTACTGCATATCTGATACTTAGGCAGATCAAAACTAGTAATGGGAACTTGAACACAACTGTAAAGACAGAGTTTGATCCCTGGTTTTGTACTGACTCCCTGAATGTTTAAATTAAGAGATAATACACATTCCTAACTTGAGAAGTTCATTTGTTGAACAACTTAAATTCTAGTCTTTAGTAGATATAGTCTCAACTTTATTCAGTGGTGAGAACTTCAGAAGACCAAGATTTTAGCCTTTTCCTGACACTGGTTAGGAAACTGCTGATTCAACTTCTTAATCATCATATTGTTAGGACTATGTCCATTCTGAAGTACTGCTATTGCTCAGTGGGCATTGTGCAGCTTAGATTCAGTACTTGAATATAACGAGTTGTTTCAGAAGTTGAAAGGTTATTTTGAAGACCATTCCTTTCAAATCTTAACTCCCATTTGTGTATCTCGCTAAGCATAATTATATAAATATTAACAAGAAAAAAATTCCGACTAGATGAAAGTTCAACTTGACAGTTTTATTCATGTTATTCCCGATTCTTCACCTCACTGCACCAGTTTTGCTTTGCTTTGACTCCATTGACAAGAGTTCAATCACACTGGCATAGAACCAGTTTAATGAGGTAGATGATTATGGCAACAAGATTCTTAAAAAAAAAAAAAAACCTCTCTGAAGAAAGTAAGTTAAGCACTTTAATGAGGGGATGCTTGAATTTAAGTTACCTAGGCAACATTATCCAATACTTTTGAAAATGTTTTATGATAGCCTGCCATTTTCTTAACCCTCTAGGATCCATGATAACCTCAGTGTAGTGAGCAACCTAGAGCTGAGACTAGAACATCCTTTTCCTACTTTTTTTTTTTTTTTGAAGGGGCCCACTGCATTTACTGAAATTTATTGAAATACTAGACTATATATATATATAGTTTCTTGGAATTCCAAACTTTGGTAGCCATGGTAGGTCTGCTTTCTCTGTTGTAGGACAATATATCACAAGGGAGGACAAGCCTGAAACAAAAACTTCTTCTGGGGTCCCGGCTGGTCCTTTTAGACCTGCTGTCTTCCAGCTGTATGATAGTACGGGCTCTACAATTCTACGTACCCACTTTTCCACTTAAATAGTTGTGGGTGCTTTTCACCAAGTATATTACACTTTAGACCTTTGTAAGGCATCAAAAATGAGAATGAAATCAGTTTCAAAAACTAGTGACAAGGAACTTGTCATATGATTTCATAAGAATACCACAGAAAACTTGCAGCTGAGGTACTAATTTTATTTATTTATTTACGGTGGTATTCATTTAAACCAGGAGATGTAATATTTTCCTTCTGCAGTTCTGTTTTATTTTCCATATAACTCCCAAAATCTAGAGAAAATAAAGTATTATTCCTTCCATTAGCACTATTTATGATGCATCTTTTTTTCTTTACCCTGATTCCATTATTCCAGCATGCTGAATAAGTCATGAGTGCTTTAGCTTAAAGAGTATTATAACGCTTATGTGCAAGGGAAATGTAGGTTTTTCCCTACTTTCAACCACATATAGATTTTTGTAATTAAAGACATTAAACTTTAATTTTGCTTGTGCGTTGTGTTGAGAGGCAAGTGGTAGAAACTGTTTTGTACAGCTTTGGCATAATCCTGCACACCTTAACTAAGGCTTCTTTGTTTTTGTTTATTCTGTGTGTGGGTTTTGTTGTTGCTGTTGGTTTTTTTTTTTGTTTGTTTGTTTGTTTGTTTTTTTTAATGAATATTTCTCTCTATCTTTACCCTGGGAGCTTGGATCTCAAATAGATGGACCACAGAAAATCTCTCTCACACTCTTGCTGGTGACTGTCAAACTTGAATCTATTTCTGCAAATATATTTATAATTTATTTTCCTTTTTACTCTGAAAACAAATATGAAATAAAGCTTATTAGTCATAAACCTATATTATTCACTACTGTAAATCCTTCTTTTTTTGTTGTTGTTTTGCTGTGTTTATACCTACCCACAATAAAGACACAAGTTTGAACTGTTGTGGCTTATTTTCTGTTATTTTCTTTGCCTTAGCAACACATCTAAAGAATTTTGTATTTCATAAGAGTACAGGTGCTACAAACACCCCGTGACTCACATTTTCTCTTAACTGGGGGGGCGGGGGAACGGGGGAACGGGGACGGGACATACAACATACCCTAAAGGGTAAAGATGTTCCTTAAAGAAGATATTCCATCTGTCTGATAATCTGTGAACACTTTACACATAAAGTGTTCATGTTTCAAATGTATTTTGTAATCCTAAATATTCAACACATTTTTTTGAATAAGCTATTTGGAATGTGTTGGTCATTCATGAAACAGCTGCTTTTACTTACTCTAAATTCATATTCTATTATTTTTCATTCTGTTTTGTGTGCTTTACAATGTAAACCATACCAACATATTTTCTTTTATTCTTTTTGGATGAAGAATCTTTGTAGAAATTACGTTCTACATACTTGCCATGGTCCATATGTCAAGAAGAATATTTGCATGCTGTGCAGACAAACATCATCCTATCACAATGGGATACAAACGTTTTCTGGAGTCTGAATACAAAACAAATAAAATTTTTGGATGATGGAGTTTTTTAAAGTTTTTTAAAGGTCTTTATGTAGTTTCATTTGTTATTTAAATCTGTTCATGTTTAAACTTTTCATAAAAGCCTGGAAAAATTTCCTTCTAGACCTTGAGCATGGCAACATCTCTGTGAAAAGCTAAAATATGTATTTATTTTATTAGCTTAACCTCAAGAAATAGATTTTTATGGGATTAATTGCATTAAAACAGTTAAGCAGTGCAATTTATATCAACTTATGAAACGACAAGATTCTAAAATCCTACTTGGCATCTTTCTAGATCTTTAGTTTTACAATTAATTTAATAGTCTAGCAATAATTGACAAAGGTTCTTGAGCAAATCATATACAATGATTGTTCTCTGATTTACTTACCCTACTAAGGTCAGAAGAAACAATTGGTACAAATCATAAGACAGAATTTGGGCTCAAATCTTTTCATGCTCTAATTCTTTATGTATAAAAGGCAGTCAACCAAGATATCACACATTACTATGACAGTTTCTGTATGGAAAGTTCTGAGTATAATGTGGTGATGGCCCATCAACTATCTGAAGCTGGCAAGTGTAGAGTTTTGTCTTTCAGTACACAAAATAGCAAACACATTGGTTTTGTATCAAAACTCTGGTAAAACACCTTTCAAAATGCAAATTTCTGTCTCCTAAGTTACCTTCCTGTGGCACAGGAGTCTGTGATACAGACTCTAGGAATTTATTAAATATCCTTGGTGAAGCATATGTCCAAGTTATTAATCTCAGTTCAGTACTGGGAAATAAATAATGAATGTGAAATACTGCCTCTGAATCCAAGCAGAGCACAGATGCAATTAATCATTCCCACTTTAAAAAAATTCTTGTTTTTCACAGCTTTGGTTAATGGTTAGAAAATTGCTATTCCCCTTTTTATTGTGCTGATTCTTGCTGAACTAGTTATTCTGAAAAATGTTGACTTCAGCTTAGTTCCCCATTTTGTATAAACCCATACCTTCTTGAGATCCACTCCAAGAGAATTAAGAATTCTTGCGTCTCAATTCTGGGAGGTTACGGGAGGAGGAAAAGGGGAGAAGGGAAGTTTGGTCTTAAATTTAATTAATTAATTAATTAATTTAATTTATTTATTCTTACTCTCATCTAGGGTTTGGTGGCTTGGCTTGGCGTGGCTTGGCGTGGCGTGGCGTGGCGTGGCGTGGCGTGGCATGGCGTGGCATAGCTTGGTTTGTTTTTAACCAATGCTACTACTACAGTTCCTATCTTAGGTTGCTCCTTTTCTCACACTGAGGTTTGTAATTTCCACAAACACACTTGTACATATTTTTTTAAAAACTTGAAACAGAAATAATTATATAAATTAGTTAATAGTTCACTTAGATACTGTCCACCATATTTTCTCACATTTTACATGTTCAAGAAAAACAGCCGAGGCTTTTCTAAACCAGTAGTATAAATCTAGACACCAGTATTTCTCTCTGCTGGTAAAAATATAGAGAAAATTATTCTGGGAGTTATTGAAAAACACCTGAAGGACAATGCAGTAATTGATCACAGCCACAGGTTCATGAGGGGAGGGTCCTTAACAAACTTAATTTAATTTTATGACAAGGTCACCCATCTAGCTGACCAAGGGAAGCCAGTTGATGCAATCTTTTTGAATTCAGTAAAGGTTTTGATACTGTTTCTCACAGTATCCTTATGAATAAAATGTCCAGCACACAGCTAGATAAATATGTAGCATGATGGATGAAGAATTGACAGACAGCTCAGGCTCAAAGGGTTCTAGTAAATGTGGTTACATTAGTTGACAGCCACTAGCAGGGATCCATTTTAAGGCCAGTTCTCTTTAATGTTTTCATAAATGACTTGGGCGCTGGAGTTGGAGGTATACTAACAAAGTTTGTGGAGGACACTAAACTTGGAGGAGCTGTGGGCTCTGTTGAGGGTGGAGAGGCCTTTCAGGGAGATCCTGACAAATTAGAGAGCTGGGCAATCTCCAATAGTATGAAGTTTAACAAGGGCAAGTGCCCGATTTTGCACCTGGGAAGGGACAACTCTGGATGTACAGACTGGGGGATGAGAGGCTGAAGAGCAGCCCCACAGAAGAGGATCTGGGGATCATGATTGATGGCAAGTTGAATATGAATCAACTGTGGAGGGCCAACTGTACCCACGGGTGCATTGCTAGCTGGCTGAGGGAAGAGATTGTACCTCTCTGTTGTGCACTGGTGCAATCTCACTTTGAGTACTGTGTGTAGTTTTGGATACCACATTATAAAAAGGACATAAAACTATTAAAGAGTGTCCAAAGTAAGGCTACAAAGATGGTGAAGGGTCTAGAGGTCAAGATGTATGAGAAGTTGCTGAAGTCACTTAGTTTGCTCAGCCTAGAAAAGAGGAGACTGAGGGGAGGCCTCATGGCGGCCTGCAGCTTCCCCATGAGGGCAGCGGAGGGGCAGGTGCTGAGCTCTGCTCTCTGGTGACCAGCAATAGAACTCAAGGGAATGGCATGAAGCTGCATCAGGAGAGGTTCAGGGTGGATGTTAGCTA
The DNA here is from genome assembly GCF_040182565.1 of Anser cygnoides. Classification (NCBI taxonomy): domain Eukaryota; kingdom Metazoa; phylum Chordata; class Aves; order Anseriformes; family Anatidae; genus Anser; species Anser cygnoides. Next base: position 108,999,356 of record NC_089875.1, read on the forward strand.
AAGGTAGGGTGGTTTGGCACTAGATCAAGCTCTCCAGAGAAATGGTCATAACATTGAACCTGTTGGAGTTCAAGAAGAATTTGGACAATGCTCTCAGGCGTATGGTCTGATTTTTGGGTGGTCGCGCGTGGAGCCAAGAGCTGGACTCAGTGATCATTGGGGATCCTTTCCAGGGGGAGGATATTCTGTGATTCTGTAATTCAAAATTATAGAAGACTTTCAACATTTTTAATTTAGAAGAGCGACTAAATCCTAGATATGCCCTATCAGCTGAAATTTTTAGATACCATGGCTTTAGATTTAGTGAGTGTTCCATTACTTTTTATAAATAGGATGACATCAGTAGTAGAATATGAGGGACCTTACCATACACTAATATAGGGTACTTGGTTCATAAGTTTGATATAATTCAAAAAAGAGAAGGGAAGAAATTCTTTTTCTCAGGGCTGAGAACAAGGCAAGAGGCAGAAGAAAATTGTCTTCTTCTTTTTCAGTGCTTTTACTATTATATATCTGTATTTTGATAAAAGCTTTGCTTCTCCCGTGTCAAACAAAATGTTTTATTATTTTATTGGGGGGGGGGGGGGGGGGGGAGAAGCATCAATTATTTTGACAGTCCAAAATGTGAGATGTTCCCTTGGAGAAGGGAGAAATCAATGGAGTAAGAAATTCTGGTTTCCTATGTTTGTTTGTTTGTTTTGTTTGTTTGTTTGTAAGTTTTTGTTAAATGTAACTCATTAGTTTTTTGGTTTTTTTTTTTTCCCCAAATAAGATTTGACAGAAAATATTCAAGACTTCAGTTTCTCTTTTCAGATGCTTTACGTACTTTCTTCAAAATACAAGTATCTTCTATTTTTTTATTAAATGTATGATGATGATACTGTCATCCTTGGTGCATTCATGCTGACAAAGAGATCACACTTTATTTTAAATTACAACTTTTTAAATCCAGTATCTTGCCACTTCATCTGAAAGTCCCAAATAAGCCACCATAACTCACTGCACAGTATGCTGAGGAAAACTCCTCAAATGTAGATCAGGAATACCTACATATTAAAAAGATTTCATTTGGTCCTATGCAGACCCAGGACTTGGACTCGATGATCCTTGTGGGTCCTTTCCAGCTTGGGATATTCTGTGATTCTGTGATTATGCTCTACTTCTACATGACATGTTCATGTGTCTGTGCTAGAATGATGATAAAATGTCTTGTGAAAAAAAAAACAAAAAAAAACAAAAAACAACAAAAAAACTTAAGAAGTTCTAACTCTGAAATTAAGCTCAAAGTGGAAAAAAAGTAATATAGCTTTAGATACCTCCCACCATGAGTGATTGTGTTATATAAGCTACAAGATATGACAAACTATGTGGCAGTGCTGATTAATGGACATCTTGGGTGTGTAGCAAGGCATGAAGTGAAGCTGATGTACATAAGAATATATTAATCACAAGTTCAGAATCCTGAATCATCTTATTGTCACTCTGTAATAAATAATTTTTACATGTAAAAATACATACTGTTTATGCTTATTTTTACTGTTGTCATATGCCCTAAAGTTTTATAGTCTTTTTTTCTCTTAAAAATGTGAATTATAGCATCAAATTGGAAACTGGTTAATAATTTGGAGAATGGCCATTTTTAATTGCTAGACGGTAAAGTCTTCAAGTGCCTTTGAAAATGGATATATATATATACACATATATTGCAGTTCTACAATATAGATTATATTTGCATACAAAATAACAACAAAAGTTGTCTTTTTAGATATCAATTTAAGAAAAGGAAAAAGCTGTCTGTATAAAGTTGTCTGGTAAAACAGCAGAAGAAGCCTGTAGTTCACTTTCATCAACTTGACTGTTCTTTCGTTTTGCTTGCCTGTGTCATTGTAACTTACTAGAATGTTATAATTCATGTTTGATCATCATATCTCTGCTTAATGAAAGACATTGTATATATCTTGCCAACAAGAAGGGAGCACAAATGATTTCTTAATCAGCCAATTCTAGTATCTTAAGCTTTTAGTCATACCCTAGAGAGATCATTATGCTTTAAGGCATTCAGAACAATTTTTTTTTTCTTTGAATGCTTGTCTATTAACTCTGTAAATAAGCCTCCTGTGCACCTCCTCATGCACAATTCATGTAAATATGTATAATATTATCTTCAGAGTAGAGATGACACTGTTTAACCTTAAAATGTAACTATGGTTATAGACCATAGAAAACATAAAGAATCTTTAAAAGAAATCTGTCTGGTTCCTGAATGATTCAAGAACTACTGAAAAATCTCCTGCAATTTTCCCAAGGAGTTGAGTATTCAAAGGCCAGTCTGTGCAATGGATCATGACATATTCATTCAAAAAAAATGCTTCGTGCCTTTGGAGATGTAACTCTCAAAAGTACTGTTGGTGAAATTGTAGTCCCAAACTGGGAAGAAACAAGGAAACCTTGAAGAAAATAAGGAGACTTGTAGCTTGTGTAGTCTTTAGCTGAGAAAATAAGGAAGCCTTAAAGAAAATAGAGACTGGTAGCGTTGAGCTAGCAGAAGCAAGGAAGATAAGGGATGAAAGGTTAAAAAAAAAAAAAAAAACAGTTGTAGGAAGATTCCAGACTGATTTATAACCTTTTGCTCATTAAGGGTCATTAACATATTAAAAACACACATGCATTAAAATGCTAATGTAGGATTATGTTAATGTGGAATTTGGTGTTGTGTCCCCCCTTTAAAAAAAAGGGTTTAAAAACCTTTATGCTTTACAAAATAAGGTCTAGGGCTCCAGAATGTCTCTTCTTACGTTCAGCTTATGACATTTGCTTATGTTTTCCTTCTTATAACTGAGACATTCCTCTGTCATACAAAATATATTTATTTTATTTATGTTCCTTAGCAATGAACTATGGGATTTGAAAAGATACAAAGGAAGCTTATGTTTCTAACTTCTAGCACATCTGTGTCATTTATATGTTCCTGCGTGTATCAGCGAGGCTGCAAGTCAACACGGAGTTCTCCTGCTAAGGTCACAAAGATCAGTACTATTGTAAGACATTAATGCCATGACAGGAGAATATATCAAGATTCTCTTAGTGTAATGCTGATGGTTTTGGTTTGACCCATCTTGCCTCTTGGCTGTACTACAAATACTTGTTTCCCATCCTCCCTCAATGCCAGTACTTATTTATTCATATATTAGGTGCCTCAAAGATGAATGTTCCATGAATGTTCCACAGGAACATAGAAAGTCTCTTTGAGTACTTCAGCAAGCATTAATTTTCTGTCAGTGTATAGGTATAATCCCGTGTCTTGGAAGCCATTTTAGAAAAGAGTTAAATCACTTATTTCATTTTACATGGGGCAGAAAAATGTCAAACAGGCAAAACATACAAATTAAATAAAATCCTGAAGTAAATCCACTGTTTACAATGCAACTTTTTAGCTGCTTTCAACATTTTCAGTTTTCATAGAATTGTAATCATATTACCAGTTGCCTTTTGTGCTGTTGATTCTGAGAACCATTGCAGTTTTTAAGCACAATGGCTATACAAATAATTACGGATTTATTTGAATCTTTTTACATGATTAAAATTTAAGTTTTTCTTCCTGCTTATAAATTCTCTAATTATTTCTAATCTTTTTTTTTTTTTTTATTGTATCATGGAGCATGGAGGCTTTAAGACATGACGTCTCTTACAAACAGTCGCCTTGGCTGTTACATCTAGAACTTTAATGTACTCAGAAATCTGCAACATTTACCTGAGATTATGCAATGTATTGGGTTTAGCTGGCAAGGTTTTGGTAGCTGGGGGGCTGCAGGGTGGGCCTCTGTGAGAAGGGTCTAGCAGTTGTTCCATGTCAGATCAGAGCCAGCTCCGGCCAGCTCCAAGCCAATAAAGCAATGTTGTGTGCAAAAAATGTGCGAAAACACACCATCTTTGACTACTAAAAAGCAATTTGATTTCACAATAGTTTCACAGCTAATTTATCTTTGTATGTATTACATAATTCTCTTTTACCATTGACCCTTTCACTATTCCGAAATCTGAATCTTTTGTCTTACTTATTTCTCACTTTGGATTATCCGCACTGCCCATCTTCATATCTTTTCATGTATTAATATGAATCTTCTGAAGTAGGGGACCATATCTTTCAGCAAAACTCAAGTGTGTTGGAGGAAGCACAATGGATTTATGTAATGGCAAATCTTTGCATTTATGTGGGCCTGTGCAAACCCCATGAAGTTCAACAAGACCAAGTGCATGGTCCTGCATATGGTCCTGGGCAATCACAAGAACAAATACAGGCTGAGTGGAGAATGGATTGAGAACAACTTTGAGGAGGACTTGGGGGTGCTGGTTGAAAAGAAGCTCGACATGAGCTGGCAGTGTGCACTTGCAGATCAGAAAGCCAGCTGTATTCTGGGCTGCATTAAAAGAAGCATGGCCAGCAGGTCAAAGGAGGTGATTCTCACGCTCTACTCTTGTGAAACCCCACCTAGAGTACTGCATTCAGTTCTGGGGCCCCCAGCACAAGTATATAGACATATTATAACAAGTCCAGAGGATGGCCATGAGGATGATCAAAGGGGCTAGAGCACCCCTCCTATGAAGACAGGCTGAGAGAGTTGAGGTTGTTCAGCCTGGAGAAGAGAAGGCTCTGTAGAGACCTTATAGCAGCCTTCCAGTACCTAAAGGGTGCCTACAGGAAAGCAGGAGAGGGACTCTTTGTCAGGGAGTGTAGTGATAGGACAAGGAGTAATGATTTTAAACTAAAGGAGGGGAGATTTAGATTAGATATAAGGAAAAAAAAATTTACTGTGAGGATGGTGAGGCACTGGAATAGGTATCCCAGAGAAGCTGTGGATGCCCCAGCCCTGGAAGTGTTCAGGGCCAGGTTGGATGGGGCTTTGAGCAACCTGGTCTAGTGGGAAGTATCCCTGCCCATTGCAAGGGGGTTGGAATTAGATGATCTTTAGGGTTCCTTCCAACCCAAAGCATTTTATAATTCTATGTATGTTTCTTCTCTACTTAGTTCCTAGTAACTGCTAATACACAGTTCTGTTTTTGACCACTTCCAAGCAATGCAGAAATGTTTTCATAGAACTGCATACACCTCATAGATTTTTTTTCCTTATAACTACTTCTGGACTTTTGCTTTGTATTTAAAGATAGTTTATTTGCTGTTGTTTCATTGATTTTACTCAGGTATATCACTTGACATTTTCAACACTGAATTTTATTTACCATTTTATACTACACTCCTGTAATATTGTGTAATCCTTCTGTAACTTGTCATATTTGTTTTTATCTTTACAAATCTGAATTGGATGTTTTATTCTGCCTTTCAAGAGCACAAGCCTTAGGACCGGTCCCTGCAGATCTTTGGTGATGACCTCCCTACACTGTTCAAGCTGCCTAATTATTTCTATCCTTGACTTGCTATCTTCTAGCTAGTAATTAGCTTACAGGATCTTTCCTCCTTTATGCTTTTGTTTCTTTAAAACCTTTTAGTGAAGAATTTTGTCAAATACTTTTTAGAAATCCAGTTAGACTTTTTTGACCCCATCTCTCTTGTCCACACATTTTTTGACTCCTAAAAAAATGTTCTAAGTTCAGACTTTCTTTTATAAGAGCTACACTGATTTTTCTATAACATTATTGTTTATATTTAATTTGGGAGTACTTTGATTTATTTTGCTGGTTAGCATTTCATGAGTCATATTTAAAGTCTTTCAAAAAAGAAAATCTTCATTCCTTTCAAAGAAACCAGAAAAAAATCATATGTCATCCTACGATATAAAAAAAACATATTTCATCCTATGGTATTCGGGCAGTCATAAATTAGAAGTTATTACTACATTTGAATCTGACAGCTTAGCTATTTCATACTCAAGTTCCTTTACAACTCTTGAAGGAATAACAGCTGGTTGTATTCATTTGTTATTCTTCATTTTGTTGACTTGTGCTAAACCCCTCCGTGTTCACACTTAAATTTCAGACATTTTCTCTGGCTAGCCTAATGTGAGGAAAGGTTCTAGTGTGGGAATATTTAAGATCTCCTGCACTAGACATGAATGTGAAAGTATAATCTATTTTTCCTTCTATGCCTATATTTTTAGGTACATTCACTCTTTCATGATCTACCAACCCTAAAGACTCCCTGGCAGGCATCTTGCATCAACGGATTTCTTGTTGGATCTTTTCCCTTAGAGAAGTGTATCTCCTTATATTTATTTATTTATTTATTTATTTAATGATGCTGGTGATGTTGAGCTTTTTAAATTTTATTTTCCATTTCAGTTTTCCTTTTGTGTTTTCCTCATGTGGACATGACTTTAGTGGTTTTGTTTTGTTTTGTTTTGTTTTTTGTTTTTTAAGGGTATCTTCATACTTTAAATATATTTTTGTATTCTTCCACTTTGCTATACTTTTGAAGTTTGTTCTAAGCTGGCTTCATTTCTCTGGTCATCTGTAAGCAATCTTCATACATGTAACCATTTCATACAGGCAACCATTTTATCCTTTTGGCTGCACTTTTCTAGAATTTTTAACAACCTTTTTAATGTTGTTCTTTTTATTTAAAAAAACTGTTATTATTTTCTTTGTTGAGTTAGTAATGTATTATGACTTACGTATTGAAGGTTACAATCTCAGCCTCTATGGGTTCTGCTGCTATCCAAAAGCTGAATTATATTTCTAAGATATGCCTATATTCTTAATATAGGCATCAGTGTTCCATTGTGACTTTGTTTTTCCTGCACATATGGTGCAATATTTAGTAAAACACAAGTTGTTTTACTGAGTTCCTTGTATTCCTTTTATGCTAATATGTATGCTAATATCCACAGGCTCTTTTTCCTACTATTATATTTCCTAAGTCTCAGGACTGCTTTTAAATTGAACTCTTTTTACAGTAGATTTCACCATTTGCTCTCTATACTTCCCAAACTTCGGCTTTGTCCTGTAGGTGTCTAAAAAACATTTAGATAAACTACACACAACTAAGGACTGAAATGCTTTGATCCTTAAGATCTCCCTTTATTTAATTCTTTCAATAGAATACTCTGTTTTAGGATATGCATTGCTCATGATGAGTGCTGGATCTTGAATAGGTCTTTCTCTATTCCAGAGATCTGCTGATCTGCTGATTTTACAAACAACAACAACAACAACAACAAAAGGTTCTATTTGTTCTATTTGTTGTAATATTGTAAATTCAAAAATGCCATTAGGTTGCCTGTCAGATTGGCATTCCTACAGAAAAACAAACAAGATATACCACATATTATTGTTGAGACTTTCAAATTATAGGGAAAAAAATTATTTGGACAAAGACTCAAATACATCTCAGATAGAAGGGAAAACTGAGCTAGGAGCTGAGAGTTTGTATCAGTTGTGATCTTAGTCATGTAGCTTTACTTTACCTATAATATTGGGATATATTACCTATACCAACAAAATCCACTTAAATACAACTGAGACTTTTTTTTTTTTTAGAATGATATGTATGTTTGAGTGGAAATTCGGTCTCCACATTGATTCTGTCACAAATATCCCCCCCCTCCCCCTTCCACCATCACCCTCATATATCTCTATCTCTATAGCGATAGTAAAAGACAGAAGTGTAAGGTCAATAACATCATGTGCAGGTTTTGGGAGGCAAGAAGAAAGGGGGAGTAATGCAGGCATCTTAAATAGCTCCTGATGGGATTCACAGAATTAATGGCAAGACTTGAATCCAATAAGTGGTGGATCAACATTAATAACATACATTTATACATTAACAATTAATTGAGGTGAGTATAGATTTACCCTCTCCCAGGACAATGTTGCCTGTTAGTGAATTGGGTTTTAGGATTTAATGGCATTTTTACTTTACTTTTACAACTTTGAGGCCATCAAATCTGAATTCTAATAATTCCATACCAGCAACGGTACCTATTTGCACAGTAAAAATTAGTAAGACTTATACTGATGAAGGCTGTTGAGGATATGAAATAAATTGCCTACATGCTAAATAACAGAAGCATTCAATTCTTTTTTATTTATTTTTTTTTCTGATCAAGTATGTCTTAATATAGCCTATTTCCCTTTAGAAAGGTTTAATAGGAGATAAAAGTTGATTAAAAATAAACTCCAGTCATGTTTATAAACACAGCAGTTGTTCCTTGTCACTTATTTAAACCAGGACAAGCAAAAGCTAGTCAATCATAAACTTGTCCTTTATAAATCACCCTCTGTAGGTGAAAAACAAAGAACATACAAGTGACCCTTCAAGCCTCATGAAGATTTAGATCAGTCACCTGCAGAATATCATGTAAGAATGACATGATCAACTAATATTATTTCTTCCCTGTGAAGATGTGAGATGCAAGAATGGCATAGCTTTCAATTTCCATTGAAAAGCTTCATGGTCAGATCAAAAATGACAAAGACTTCCTAAGGTGAAAAATGGACACTACAACACCACAAAGAAATCAAAGGATCTCAGCTTAATTCTGGATCTCTTGTAAACTTTCTTACTCTGGGCTATAACCTAAACTGGATCTGTATCGTCCGTAAAAGAAGGGGATGGGATGAAAGCTGTGGACCCTGACCCTGTTTCGTGTTTCGCATTCCTGATAAGAGGGGATGTATAGATGATTTATAAAATTTACATATGTCATATAGGGAGGCATTGTAACTCTCCCTCATGAACACCTTGTTCATACAGTTTTTGCTACATGAAAAGAGTCTTTGTTAGCAGAATATGCACAGCTTAACAGTATGCACCACTTATTCATTAGCTCATACACAGTAGATAACTAGGTTTGGCATTCAACTAGTTTACCTGTTCACATGCTCACCATCAGCATCCATTTTTCCAAATGGCTGATATTCAGTTATGCTGAATTGTCATCTTCTGTTTGTGAGGGCTTATAGGGGTATATAACTTTCATGAAGTTCAGCATTATCTTTGTGAATCACTGAGTCATTCTTACCAGCTCAACAGTTTCTATGTTGTAACTTATCTTACTCTCTCAGTGCCCAACGATATACATATTTTTTAATGCTGCAAAAATATGCCAAGGTAACACAGCCACAATTCACAAAATTGGACTTTAAGTCACAGACAGTTGATGCCTAAGGCCATGGTTTACTGTAGAGCCACTCCGCTAATGAGCTACCCTACCTTCTCTGACCAGCATCAGTAGCATAGGATATACCAGCCAGCTCACTTGGGCTTTTTCCTCTGCAATGCTTTAGAATTAGTGTATAGGATTTTTATCTTAAAGATTTTGTAGTCAGACCCTCAGGGGGTTGAAAAAATAAATTAAAAAAACTTTAAATGAAAAAACAAGTCTGAATCTTTCCAGTGGGTGTTATATTTTGCATATAAACTTAATTAATTCATAGTTTGTAATTTGGAAGTAATAATTTTTAGCCAGTTTACTATGAAGCTTTGAAGATATTTTCTTTAGTATGTTTGAGGAGTTTCAATTCCATAATGCTCAAATGAAGAAGAACCTGTTTAGGTTTCAGCATTAGCAGGAATCAATGTATACCAAGAATGGTGGTGGGGTTATAACCCTTTTTTAAGCATTATGGAAATAGCTGTACTCCTGCTTTATTGATCACTACACTGTATTAAAACCTTGGAAATATACTTCACTTATGCTGTGAAAAAAAAGATGTGCCAAGCCCAGAGGAAGTCTGCTCTTTCCAAACTATAGAAGCGTAGCTAGATTCTGTAACAGTTCCACAGTTGACATAAACATTTTGACAGAAAATATGTGGTGGTGACTGCAGTGTAAAACTATCTGAGAATAAATGTACTGTGACTTGGAACATAATATACAATTTTATTTGCATAAAGGCAAGATGAAGTGATGACAGAGTTCACAAAACCTGTTCTCCTCTTAAAATTGCAATTTGACCTTGCTTTTCAATAGGAGTCTTTCAAAAAATTAAACTTGATAGTGCAAGAAATTTCACAGACTTTTGTCTGTAATTGTCAATTGCAATAAAACAATGCCCAAATTCTTCTTTAGTCTTCTGTTCATGAGAATACCAGAATGAGATCTCTGGGTCACCAGACCATAGTACTTACAGTAGCAACATAAAATTGTACATTTCAAGTTAATGACTGTTTGAATCCAGACTTTCTGCTCATTACACTAAGTATTGTACAGAAAGTCCAAAAAAATGGACTTCTCTCCCTTTCTGGGCTACAGAAGTTTTCATTCTTTAATGCAAATGAAACATTTTCCCCAGGAGAGTGATAGGGCAAAACCATCACACTTTGGACACTTGCCTGGGAAAGCATATAGTAGAATCTCCTTGGAAAATGAAAACGCCTAAGTTCACTTTCCTATGGATACCAATTTTCTCAAGTCCTGGAAGAGTGCTGAAACCTTTGTACTGGCAGGTTTATGAAAGTCACTATCACCTCTGCCTGTTTCTTAGGGTAATGTAATGGCTCTAGTTCAGTGACTCCAACTGTTTCAAAAGAAAGGATTTAAATACTTTCTCTTGGGGGAGGTTCAGGGCTATGAGTGCTGAACAGAGAAACAGAGTAAAACATTTTAATATTAGACAGGAACAAGATTTAAGGCATATGTTTTTTATTTATTTATTTATTATATATTGGATTTCCTATTGACATGGAACTTGCTAAAAGTACAAGATCAGTATGAAAAGTTTAATATATTTCATATATTCTACAGGAAGTCTAGCTATCTAGTTCAGGGCAGATAATTTTCTTAAGCCACAGGTAGATTCATTTTAGTCTCAGTTGTTGTTATATTGAAACCTTCATTTTAAATTATGAGGCCTTCCATATATCTTATCTGTCATACATGCTTTGATATCTGCAATGGCACCACAGTTTTGGGTGGGGAGGATTTGTGGAGCTTGATGACAGGTCTGAGTCATTCCTTACAGCATAGTTCAAGCAAACCTGAGGTTTGCTCAAGAGGTTACTGCAAGACACTTTTCAAAATATTTACTTATGATTTTAAGCTTTCTATCCATATGGTTGGCAAACTGAGTCAGCATGCTATCAGGAATCTCCTGTTGTTTGCAGCAGTTACTTCTAAAACGAAGTTCAAACAATTAGGGACTAAGCACATTACAAATATATTTAGCCTCTGTAGTACAACATTTTATCAAAAGAGTGTAAATGAAGGTCTGTATTTCCATATATTTCCATGAGCTCGTCATGCCATTCAGATTGTATTCACGTAGAGTAAGAATTTAGCATTGTAAATTAAAAACACTGAAATATTGCTTGTTAATATGCTTACGTCTGTCAGCAAAGTCACTCTATATGCCCCGTAGCAACCTCAGGAAATAATGAGTAGGCTGAATAGATTACCTTAAAGAAATGAATTGTCCTTAAATTAAATCCTAAAATGCAGTTTTTAACAATTAAGCAAAATACTGAAGTTCAGCAAAATATAAGAAAACTGAAGTATATGCACGTCTACTTACATGTCAGAGTGTCTTATAGGTGGTGCATAAAACACATATAATCAAATCATCTTTTGTTATTAATCAGTATGATTCCTAGAACTGAAAGTATCCATGCCAATTCAGTTCAGTTAATGTTATAATGGATAATGTTATCCATATGTATGTATCTATATGTATAAAATAGTATTAACAAAAAAAAATAAAATGGATTTGTGTTTGAATACAAAATAAGAAAACAGCAATAAAACAACAGAGATAGGTTTAAATGGTATATTTCAAAATTCCAAAAGGTTAAGAGGGGGAGGGCAGGTATTGTACTCAGGCTACGATCTGTAAAAGGTCACACTGGGTGACAGCCTGCTGATCACACATTTAATTAGTTGAGTCTAAGCTGTACTGTAAAAGATTATGAGAAATTCTAAAGACACAAAGCAATGGCAGAGGGAACCTTACAACATCAAAGTAAGGTGGATTGGACAGAAGCTATTGAGCAACTCATGCAAACCTAGACTGTAAACCCTCATGCAAACCTAGACTGTAAACTGTAAACCCTCTGATAATTTCCTGAAGTAATACTGAAAAAGTCAACCAAACAAAGGATGAATAATGCTTTGAAAAAAAATTACTACAAACAAATCACACACACACACAAAAAAAAAAAAAAAAAAAAGGATGAAATCAAAATCAAAGCTGTCTGAAAACCTTTTCTCCAGCATCCTAATATAACAGTTCATTCCGATGTTCCCCAGTGCACTGTTTTAGTAAGTGATATATTTTAGAACAGGATGCTTCTGGCTATATTTTAAAAGCAAATCTGACTGCTCTTATCCCTGTCCTAGGTATTGGCTTCTCCATGTCCAAAACTGCACTGCTGAGTTGATTGATGAGTGCTGGTTTCCATAATTTGTAACACCATAGGATAAGAAAATGCACAGACTTTAATTTATATCTTATAAGAAAAATCACATTTGTTATGGTGCAGTTGATTGAAAAAAGCATGCATCAACAAGTCAGGATGCTAGCTGAATATGTCACTGATGGTGCCACCACTGCAGTTCTGCATACGGGTCTACTCTCTACAGCTTCATATTGGGACTTCCTCAAGTCTTTTGGTGACATTTCTCTTGTCCCTTCACTCTTTAATATTTATCATTATTTAGATCAGGTAATTACAGCAAGTATGTATTAACCGTAACATTGTATTGGGTTTATGTGGCAAGGTTTTGGTAGTAGTGGGCTGCAAGAGTGGCCTCTATGAAAATAACCCAGAAGCTGCCCCATGCCAGATAAGGGCCAGTTTCAGCTGGCTCAGAAGGGACCCACCATTGCCCAGAGACAAAGCAATAAGCAATGTTGTTTACGCCTTTGTGAGTGCAGACTTAAGAAAGGGAAAAAAAAAAAAAAAAAAAAAAAAAACTGCTGCACAACAGCAGCTGGGAGAGTGAGGAGTGAGAAAATGTGAGCGAACCAGCCCTGCAGATGCCAAGGTCAATGCAGAAAGAGGGCAGGAGGTGCTCCAGACACACAGCAGCAGTTCCCCTGCAGCCCATGGAGGAGCCCCCGGTGGAGCAGGTGGATGTGGCCTGGAGGAGGCTGCGGCCCATGGAGAGCCCCCGCAGGAGCAGGCCCCGGGCCGGAGCTGCAGCCCGTGGAGAGGAGCCCACGCAGGAGCAGGGGGTCTGGGGGGAGCTGCCGCCCGTGGGGGACCCGTGCTGGAGCAGTTTGCTCCTGGGGGATGGACCCCGTGGTACGGAGCCGTGTGGGAGCAGTTCTTGAAGAGCTGCTGCCTGTGGGCAGCCCCCGCAGGCTCAGTTTGGGAAGGACGGCATCCCGTGGGAGGGACCCCACGGGGAGCAGGGGCAGAGAGTGACCATGAAAGAGCAGCTGAGATTAAGTGCTATAGACTGACTGCAACCCCCATTCCCCCTTTCCCCTGCTGCTCAGGGGGAGGAGGTGAAAGAGGATGGATGGGGGGAAGGTGTTTTTAGTTGGTTTTCTTTGTTTCTCACTTCTCTAGCTTGTTAGTAACAGGTAATACATTTCGCTAATCTCCCAGTGCTGAGTCTTTTTTTTGCCCATTTTGAGTGATCTCCCTGTCCTTATCTCAGCGCTCAAGCCCTTTTCATCATATTCCCCCCCCCCCCCCCCCCCTTTCCCTTTGAGGAGGAGGAGTGAGAGAGTTGTGGTAGAGCTCATCTGCGGGGCTTGGTAAAACCATACTACAGCCTATTTCAAGAAACACTTATTTGTCAAGGAGCCTGCAGCAGTAACAGTGTCAAGAAAGATTCTGTAATCAAGGTTTTACCCAGAGATGGATTGCTCCCAAAATTTTTGGTCCAGTTGTTTCTCAACTTTTGCTGTTGATTTCATACAAAATGAATGAAGGCTTGCATGTTCTTTGTTATGTTTCAATTTCTTTGAAACTTTTTTCTTTTTCCCTCCTAAACATTTAAAAATCACTAATGAGGTGGTTTAGAAAATAGGTGAAGGGGAAGTGTCTTTGCAGGTTTATTATAATTTTTTTCTTTTTTTCTTTTTTTTCTGGGCTGAAACCATACATGCCAAGCTGTAACTGGGAGCTTTTTTTTTTTTTAATGGTTGAGTTATAAACTCCCATGTAAAGGTTTATAATAGAAACAGTGACAAGCATTTAACTATAACACTAGTAGCAGGCTTGTTATAATAATTGGATTTGGGGTAGAATTCAAAGCTAAATTTACAGATTCTTTCTGCCTTGGGGGAACCATTCATTTCTGTCTGAAACAGCTAAGGCAAAACTTAACATCAGCATAGGAAAAAGACACTAAAAAATGAATGGTTCCATCTCTGTTAGCTGCAAGAACACAATCATTACTTGATAGATTTAGTGATGCATGAACTATTGGAGCCCACATCTGGGAATTGTTATAATAAATAATAAATAATAATAATAATTTGTACTGAAGGTCTTAATTTGTTACTATAAGTGAAAATGTGAAAGTTGATAACTGTCACACGTAGTTTTTCATTGGATAGTGCACTGGAGTGTTAAATTAAACAACGGACACCCAAATAAAACTGAAGAAATAAAGGCTGAAGCAATTAAGAATTTATCCTGCAGATTTTTTTTTTTTTTCTGAGAGTCATGTAGTTTAATTCAATTAAAAAAGATACCTTGTCTTTATTCTTTTTTTTTTCCTGTTACTGAGCTTGTCAGCTCTTGATAACATCTTAATGTTTATGCAAGTGAATGAAATTGCTTAATTCTGCCAGAGAGATAAGATAAAGTCATCAACAAATTTCACTCAGTAGCAATACCAATATTATTTGTGATAACTCAAAAACCTTGCAGAAGGCCCTTCATCTCAGGACATTCTTTAGTTTTATACCCTTGTCAAGACTGTAGTGCTTGTACATTTCTAGTTGTCTCTTAAAAATACCCACTGTGCTATCTCATCTATAGCTAAATGTTAACTTGTAAAGTTTGACTTGTATTTGAACTACAAAGACATGACAGATCAAATCTGGTATTCAACTCAATGAACTTAATCAGTCCAAGCATCTAGGCAGCTTGTACTATAATTTCTATCAGAAAACCCACCTTCATCAAATGAAGGGGGAAATTTGATTATTTTTTTTTTTAAATCTAGAGTTATTGTCACCCAGACGGTGATGTTCAATAATGAGCCAGACCCAAGAGTAAACCTTTTTTTTAAGATACAGTCAAGCGTCTTTAAAAGCTATGCTTGAGAAACAGCACTCACTGAAATAAAACCAAAATAGAATTTATATTTAAAGGTGTCTGCATCAGAAAGTATTTGTACAGAACTTTGGATTTTTAAGAATGAACATTTTTAAGTTTGAACAGAAGGAACATTTTAATGACCTTTACTGGCTTGCATGAGATCTGTTCTCTGCCTGGACTAGGTTGGCAGCTCACATTCCTTTCAGCACATCAGTGGGCAATATTCTTCCTTGGTGGTCTGAATGGTAAAATGAAAGTCCTGGTATAGAGTACTATCACCTTCTTATACTATTCAGAAAAAAAATATTTCAATGATAATTGAAAATTGCTGATATTATCATATATAGGTCTATTTCAACTCCACAGCACTGAGCTTGTCCCTTTTTATTCCTTGCGTCAGAGGAAGAGAAATGTCTTCACACTGTCCAATTAATATCTTAATCTGTATTTGCTGACTGCCTACATGGCTGTTGCCCATCATACTCTCAGAGATAGATACGATACTCTCAGGAAGCCCGCAAGTTGCTATCTCCCTCTCTTGGGCAAGGAATGGGAGCAAAGGCAGAAGTGAAACTCTTCTTTGCAGCTGCTTTCTACATGAGTCTGCTTGTTTTTAATAAGTAACTTAATTCCAGTATAGTTAGTGTAATTGTTGTGAACTGAAATTTTACTCCTGATGAATCATGAAGGCATACTCTGCCTTTTTTCAGTGCTTTCAGAAGTGAACTAAAACATTTAATTTTGGAACTATTTCTAAGTTCAGCCATAGAGGTGGCTGTCAGAGCACCATATACGTTGCTTGTATTAGTTCTGTAAAACCTTGTTTTCTAAAGCAGTCTCTGTGTTAGCCTGAAATGTTTTTTTCCTTGTATCCTAAGGATATATTCAGTCTAATGACTGTGTAGTTATCGGTAAGCATCCCCACAATGCTCTTTGTAAGAGACTACTGCCTTGTACCTTGGGACTGAGTTGCTGTAACTGATGCACAGTAATTTATTAGACAAATGTTGCTACAGAAAACCTAGCTACAGAATTCACTATATAGCACTGTCCAATAGTAAACTGCTGACATAATTTGTTAATCAGTAATGTACCTGAAGTTGCTTTCATGGACTATTTAAATACTGAATGCAAGCAAAAAATAAAATAGCTAAAATAAAATAAAATAAAATAAAAAATAGTCAGGAGGATGTTGAAGGATGTTGATCTGTTAGAACTGTTCCAGAGGGGGGGGCCACAAAGATGATCAAGGGGATGGAGCACCTCTCCTAAGAAGAAAGGCTGAGAGAGCTAGGGATGTTCAGCCTGGAGAAGAGAAGGCTCTGGGGTGACCTCTTTGCAACCTTTCAGTACTTGAAGGGGACTTATAAAAAAGATGGAGAACTCTTTGCTCAATCAGATATTGACAGGACCAGGGGGGATGTTTTTAAACAAAAAGAGGGGAGATTTAGGTTAGAGGTTAGGAGGAAATTCTTCACTTAGATGGTGGTGAGGCACTGGAACAGGCTGTCCAGAGAAGCTATGGATGCCTGGAGGTGTTCAAGACCAGGTTGGATGAGACCTGGAGCAACCTGATCTAGTGGGTGGCATCCCTGCCTATGGCAGGGGGCTTGGAACTAGATTGTCTTTGAAGTCCCTTCCAACCTAAGCTATTCTATGAGTCTAAGCTAGATGTTGCTCTCCATCTTTCTTATAAGCCCCCTTTAAGTATTGAAAGGCTGCAATCACAGAATCACAGAATGTCCGAGGTTGGAAGGGACCTCTGGAGATCATCTAGTCCAACTCCCCTGCCAAGCAAAATCGCCTAGAACACATTGTGCAGGATTGCATCCAGGTGGGTTTTGAATGTCTCCAGAGAAGGAGACTCCACAACCTCTCTGGGCAACCTGTTCCAGTGCTCTGGCACCCTCACAGTAAAGAAGTGCCCTCTCATTTTCAGCTGGAACCTCCTGTGCTTCAGTTTGTGCCCATTGCCTCTTGTCCTGTCACTGGGCACAAGTAAAAGGAGATCAGCTCCATCCTCTTGGCAACCTCCCCTCAGATATTTATACACATTGATGAGGTCTCCTCTCAATCTTCTATTTTCAGTGATTTCTCCCCGGAACCTTCTCTTCTTCAGGCTGAACATCCCCAGCTCTCTCAGCCTTTCTTCATAGGAGAGGTGCTCCAGCCCTCTGATCATCTTTGTGGCCCTCCTGGACCTTCTCTAACAGGTCTATATCCTTCTTGTGCTGGGGGCCCTGGATGCAATACTCCAAGTGATACCTACACTTTTGCTATAATAATGAAGAAAGTCCTCTTGAGAGCTAGTTTGTCTTAAACTGGCTTTAGACCAGTCATGAAGAGCATTTCAGTGAAGACAAGATACCTTCTAATGATGAGGTTCTTAAATCAGGCACCTCAGGTAAGTGAGGTGCACAGCAGGATAGATTTTCCCCTGGACAATTAGATAATCATTGTACTAGGAATCCAGAGAATCTGTGGTGCTCGTGGCTAGGCAGGAGCCAAGGCTCTGGAAGTTCAATTTCTTCTTTGCTTTATTTGTAAAAGGAAAGGGAGAGCAAACCTCCTCTCCTGCAGAATGAACAGCTGAAAATTCTCAGAGCAAAGCCTCTGTGGACTGAGCTTACCATTTGTTGTGTTTGATTCCACACAGAATAAAATAAAATAAAATAAAATAAAATAAAATAAAATAAAATAAAATAAAATAATAAAATAAAATAAAATAAAATAAAATAAAATAATAAAATAAATAATAAAAACAAAACACCACCTCATTTTAAAAGGGGCAGGTGGTCCAGGAAGAGAGGAAATAGATGAAGAATTGTGATTCAGTCTGTGATGAATGCTTGAGTTGTTTGGATTTGAATTTATAGCTTTTGTTAATCAGCATTATATTGGAATATAAAATGATTCAAGCTGTTTTAAAACCTGAGCCATTTTTATTGTTCTCTTAATAGAGTCCTTTTACACAATACTGTTTTCTGAACATCATTTTTAACATGAAACTTAATGATTCGGTATACAAGAATACATGAAGGAAAACAGTGTAGTTCTTAAGTCCCTGCATGTGCATCTGAATTAAACAAAGATAAATGTTCCACTTTTATTACAGGACTTGTCATTAATAATACTAGCTAAATCATATGCATTATGACAGGTTCAGTGCATTTGCTCCATATTACATTTTATGAAACGATCATAATGAAATTTGTGAGCTGCTACACAGCTTTGTGGAAAAGAAAATAATGCCTGAGATTATTTGCAAAAGTTTATAAAAATGTCAGTTAAACAAATAATCTGTTTCTGGGAGATGTTATGAATTCCATTATGGAACTGCAAAAGATTTTTATTTTTATTTTAAACTTTGTAACTCTCCATGTAATTTTACAACTTTTTTCAGCCTCTATCATCACCCCTTTCTTTCATTATAGCTAAGTACTCACTTTTGGTAAAATACAATGGCAGGAATTTAAAGTTTATCAGTCTACATGAAAATTTCATTGAAGTAGTCCTTTAGTTTCCCCTTTGTTTAAAAAATAGCACAGCAATTTGTTCTTGTAACATTAGATTATGATAGCAATTGTCTTGCAACATTTACATTTATAAATGTTGTGGAAATAGTTAAATGAGGAAAAGAATATCTTTAGCATAAATTTAGGATGTAGGAGTCTATAACTTTTGACCCTGTTCTCCAGCTGGCTTACTGGTAATACTGGAAAACCTCTGTAGAGTAAGGGAGATAATAGCACTCTATCAATCATGACTGGTGTAATGATTGGTTGTTTAATATCTGTACATTTCTGTAAAAGTTACAAGTGCTAAATATTATTGAAGAATATTCTGGCTTACAACAAATCTTGACAGCTCATTCCATAAAGCAAGTCTGATGAGGTATTGTCATGGCAATGGCTGCATCATCACAGGTTGTGGACTGATTGTACTTCCTCTGCAGAATCAACCAAATGAGAATAATTGGCTAGCAGGAGAGAAAAAACTTTGCTTAAATCTGAACAGCAAAAAGAAGCTATTAAAAAAAAAAAAGGTAGAAAGGGAAATACATACATTGGAGAAAGCAACTCTATTTCAGTTAAATTATGATGTGTGAATTTAGAAAGTTTTCTCAGTCAGAAAATCTCCACTTAACAAACTGAAGAGCAGCAAGGGTTTTCAGAAATGTCTCTAATGGGAACTGATATTTAAAAGCAAAGGCTAGTGGGGATGATTACTTTTCTCATTAGGTAGCAACTCTAACAAAATAAATCAGATGTTGCCATATAACATTTCACAAAATCTGTCAAACTGAAGGATATAATCTGGAAACATACCATGAAATTAGCATAGACCCAGGCAGAATTGGATTCAACAAGCATTTTCATCTTACACTAATTGACAAAAAGCAGTGCCACTGTAGCACACAATTTCACATGTAATTATTTTTAGAGGGACAAGTGAAAACATTCTGAACTACATTTTTCTCCTCATATTTTGATGTCAAGTGCTACCCAAACCAATGTCCGGGCTAAGCAGAATTTTCTCTTTAATACTGTACATTATATTCTTCAGCAGCATCTTCCTCCATTTAAAAGCAAACGGTTAAATGAGATCCCTTCCCTGCATAACTCTGGTCTACAGGAAAAAAAAGAAAAAGAAAAAAAAAAAAAGTAAAAATGTTTCTGAGCAAGGAGTGTGGAATTAGTTAAGTGTGCTGACATATAGACTCCAGTGTGTCATAATTACTTCTGTAGAGCAAAGTGGCTTTCAGCAAGGTACTGAACATCTGGAAACTCTAGAGAAATGAACAAGTATCTCTTTTTGATATGCTCAATTTGATGTGCTTGCCAAAAAATAGACATACATCTGGGAAAACACAAATGTAGCAGCCCATCTTCAATACTTTCTTGAGTTTCTTCAGCCTCAACTCTCCTTAGCTGCTTTCAGGTTTGGTAAAAAAAGTTGACAGTTGAAGCAGGGGTTGGTTATCAGATCACTGTTGATACCAAATATTTGATTAATGATATTTGATAGAGTGTTAATAGTTATAATTCATCAGGCAAGCACATTTTGTGTACTTATATCTTCAGCAAAAGCCCTATCTCTGCCTGAACTTTATGCAAGCTTTTAGGAAGAGCACAAGCTTTGTGCTTTATTATTATTATTATTATTATTATTGATGTTGTTGTTGTTGTTTTGTTGTTATTGTTTGTTTATTTATTGCATATTATTCCCTTTGTTATGTGAAGCATACCATTCTGGCTAAATTAACAACAAACAGATAATCTACTGCACTATATACCTTATCAGGTTGTTCAATGAAGCACAACATTTAGTTTCCTTGCAATTGGTATTTTAGCATAACTTACACTGAATAATCACTGGAGTTTAAAAATTTGTACCATTATCCAGCTTTCTCTTATTTCTACTAATTTATTTCTCTTACTTCTGCTAATTTATTCTTTTGTAACAAAGAATGATAAAATTTTACATGTACTGCCCAAGCAACCATCTCTTGTGGTTTCCTGTGAAATCAGACTTTTTGGTTTTGTTACTTTTCAAGATTCTTATTGAAATAAAAATGAAAAGAAGCTTAGGCAAAACATCTTCCGTAATAATAATAATAATAAAAAAGCATGTGTGTGTGTTCCTCTTATAAAATCTATCCGATAAGATCTCTTATCAACTGGAGAGGGAATGACTGAACAGTGAGTGAAAGGTCAATCCCCACTGCTTCACATAATGATATTCTGCCTAATGCATGACAAAACATACGTGAAAGGAAAAGCAATTATCAGTGTAACATTTCAGATTATAAAAATTCTCATAAAATAATTAAACACTCTGTTTACTCTGATCAGTTACTGTGTGGATGATATTCTACCATGATGACATCTGTGGTTTTAAAGAAAAGATTTTCTAACGTAGGTGGCATTTACAAAACTTTGGCACAAGCTGTGCTGCAGTTCAAAAGCAGTGTGTGTTCTGTGTAAAGGAAAAGATACAGAATAGTAGCTACATATATTATCAGTAGTAGGGAATGGGATAATTAAAAGATAACGAGGAAGATAATTAAATGATAGCAGAGAATAACCTGATGTGCTTTAGGCTAAGTGCAATAATTAATCTTGATACATGGTATATAATAAGGGCTTTCCAGTATATGCTTCTACACTAGCTTGCTATTATAAAATCTTATATACAGGAAATAATTGGGCTAAAGTAAAATGTTCATGTTAGACTAGCGCTGTCACTAGCATAGTTGTTGTGAGAAAGGTGTATTTTAGAGAGCAAGCAGGAAGAACAAAACCCAATTAGCTATGGAATTTCTGAGGCTTCCAAATACATAGAAAAAATCCTACTCTGCCCCCACCCCCCCCCCTTTTTTTTTTGAGGCATGCTGAGGGTGGGGGTCAATTACTTTAATGAAAGGTGCTGGAGTGGTTGGTCTGGAGACTGCGACCCTCAAGAGAGTTGAAGGTTCAGTGAACTGCAGGATACTTTAAACCTGTTCTGGAACAGCTGATTCTTGGCATTAGTCAGGAAAAGTGGTTCCCCTCACATGCACCTGAATTAAAATAAACGTGTTGTTTGTTTTGTTTTTGTTTTGTTTTTCTGTTATACATTGGAGAAAACACAGATTCTTAAAACTCTTCACTGTGTGATAGTGAACAAACATTACATGAAATGTGGATTGACTTAATTTTGATCACAAGCACAAACTTACCTTGCATCCTAGATGGTTGCCTTGTCACATCACTTTCACTCCCTCATCTCTCATTGTTTTAAATTTTCTTTGAATATTTCTGTCAAATTCTTCAGCTGTTGATAAATGAGTGGAAATTCTGTTGTGTAAAATTAATGTTGTAACAGGTCACCCAAAACCAGAGAATAAAATAATAAATGGGAAAAACACTTATTTTTATGTAAAACTATCAAAAGGGTTGGGCCCCTTTGCATTATTGTTGTTGTTGTTGTTGTTGTTATTATTAAATAGATTTTAAGATTTTTATGATGATACCCTCATCTTATTTTTATGACAATAACCTCAACCCTCAACTTTTTCAGCTTGCTACTTTTATTATTTATTTATTTATTTATTCATCTATTTATAAAATGCACATCTCATTACCACAATTTTACACTGTTCTTTTTAGAGGTAAGGGAAGTTACGATTTATAAAATAGCAAATGGTAGGTTACAGTCATTCATTATGTTGACTTTCTGGGGAAATGGTAAAAATAAGCGTTAATTAGTGTCAGCTATGACACTGCCTTTTATAATACTGATTTGTTAGAAATGAATTGATGTCAATAATTTCCATTCACACAGCTTTCCAAATAATGGCAGCATTTTAATGAGACTATAGTTAGAAAGAGTTTAACCACATAACATTTGCTTATAGAATAATTATTTGAAAGAAAGTACAATTAGTAGAAATAAAACATTCTATCTGTTTTTGAGAATAAGGCATTTTTGCCTTAAAACCAGTTCAGGGCGATTGTGAAATTACAGCTTTAAGAAACAATGAGAAACATGGGATGAAAAGCAGAAAAGAGTCACTAGACCAGCTTTGAAGATATCCTGAAGGTATATTCACAATCCAAATTCCTAGGTAAAGAACTGAGCAAAACTCCATTTGTTTGTACCAACAGGGGAGGTAGTTATACCTGTCTGTGTTTGGCTTTCCTGATGTGGAATAATTGCCTGAGGTGATTTAGAAATTAAGCTTATATTCATATTTTACAGAAAAGGTACAGCATTTAAGAAGCTTCCAGGGCGTAGTGTAGCTGCATTCCACAGAAGTTCCTTAGGCCTCCAACCTTAGATGTTGGCCACACCACGGGAACTTGGTGTGCTGACTTTAAGAGGAACTGTATGGAGAGTGGAGCAGAGTGGAGACACCGTGGCCACGCTCTGTGATAAGATGGGAACTCAAAGGTACATCAGAACCGATAAACTTCATTTTTGCTACCCTGACCCAATGGCCTGCCATCTTTTTGACAAAATGCTATACTTTGGTCTATCTCCCCCCACATTGGGATGCCTCTGGGTAAGATCTGAACACTTGGTCATACCATGTGCCTTCCCAGGAAACTTAAGAAATCTCTATAGAGTCTTTGTGCCTTTTAATGCGTTTATAGCCAGGTTGTGTTACTCATACTTTTGGTATTTGAGTGTGCTTTGCAGAGAGTGAATTTATCATGGACAACCCAAAAAACCTGTGCACCTGTTGCTTTAATAAATTGCAGTAGATTTCATTAAACCTAGCCATGATAGTTCTCACTGAACACGATCAAACTCTTTAAGTGTGGCTGTGGTAGTTCATGGAATGCAACTAGATTGAGGGTGTATTATGTTATTCGTGAATCCGTAATCATGATAGTTCTGTACACTGAACGTGACCAGACATATAATGGCTAATTGGGCATCTCTCCCAATTACTTTAACCTTTAACACAACACCTGGCTATATGGAAATTGCTTCCTCCTTTGTAAGCTGCAGTGATTCAGATGTGCCATTTTGTAGGTATCCATGTCATGGGGTGGATGGCAAAAGGATGACTGAGAGGATGCTCTGCTCTGGGGGGCGGACAGTACAAGATTCTTTCTGGATCTCAATAAGAAGGGCACAACAGCAAATAGTGTAATAAAAATGCTTTAATAATAAGATGGAAATAAAAAGAGAACTATATATACTATATACTACTTGCTATCACAAGTAAATCTTTCATTCCTTCAGATGCTGGGAACTCTGCTTCTGTGCAGCATTGAATGGACCCCGGGTGAATTCCCACAGCACACTGGGCAGATCCCATCTGCGGAGAGGTTCTGTCTCCCTGCCACACTGTGGTGCATTTTACTTTGTGTAGCAAAGAAAACTGTGTCTTCTCCTGACAGGATGGGATGTTATCTCTTTCTTGACATCCCCCTAGAGCTCGGCACTGATCATCCCAGAGCATCCAGCACCTTCAATTACAGTGCTGCATACAGAGGCTTGGTTATATGGCAGCTGCTCATGTTACGGCTTTTGAAGCTTTAAGTACAAGGCTCAATAGAGCATATGTGGCTTGCCCAAGATCACTAACTACTCAAACGTGATGTCTTCCCCAAGGCACCCATTACAGAGGGCTGGTCAGCTAGTGCAATATGGGGTAGGACTGGTATGCATATTACAAATAATTTACCTTAACAAGCTGTGGAAGTCTCTTTGACAGTGCAGAATTTATAATAAAACTAAAACTGGAAGTTTGAGTGAGGAGGTTGTGTTCATATATCACAGTATAAAATTTCTCTGAATTGGTGAAGTTAGGGGAAAGTTTCTTTAGAGCAGATCATCACTTGCTGCACAGTCTTTTGTTTTCAGAACATACTTTTAAATTTTAAACAGTGTACTTGAGAGCAGGAGAGTGGGTGGAAGAATGCAATTTTATTTTCTCTGCTTAGTAACCAGACTCTGAAAAAATTCTTCCAGGCTATCATCTTCAAAAATATCTGTCATACCTGGTGACACGATTTGTGGAGGCTTGGCCCTGTGTTTCCAGTTCTCTGCCTCATGGATATAAATGCATTTAACCTTGTGAATCTTTGACATATGTCAAACATAAATGATTGAGGAAATACAGTCCCTTTCTATGGCTTCTGCTTTGACAGATTCCACTTCTGGAATTTTAGAAGTTGTAATCTTTGCCCAGCCCTGATCCTGATTTATTTATAATTACACCTCCTGTGATTTTGAGATTACAAAATTACTTAATCTGCCAAGTTTTGTCAAGCATGAAAGAAAGCAACTGTGATAATGTTCTATGAGAAATTATTGTGAAACGTATTGATTACAGGAATTAAGTAGGGAATTCAATACATTTTCTTTCCATTTTTGTTTATTCTTTGGTAGGAGAACTCAGATTCTCATAGGAACTGTAAATGTAAATTTTATCATATCTAGTGTGGTAGTTTGACCCAGCTGGACAGCTGAGCTCCACCAAAACCACAACTGCTCTCTCACTCCCCTTTCTCAATGGAAAGGGAAGAGGAAATATGATGAAAAGGGCTCAAGAGCTGAGATAAGGACAGGGAGATCACTGTATAATTATCATCACGGGCAAAAAAAGACTCAGCAATGGGAGATAAGAGAAATTTATTACCTATATATTTATTATCTAAATTTATTACCAACTAGCTACAGAAGTGAGAAACAAAGAAAATCAACTAAAAACACCTTCCCCCCCCCCCCCCCCCCCCCCAATCCACCCTCTTCCACCTCCTCCCCCTGAGCAGTGCAGGAGAACCAGGAATGGAGGCTGCGGTCAGCCCTTAACACTGTCTCCACCGCTCCCTCACGGTCCCTCTCTGCCCCTGCTCCCCGTGGGGTCCCTCCCACGGGATGCCGTCCTTCCCGAACTGAGCCTGCGGGGGCTGCCCACAGGCAGCAGCTCTTCAAGAACTGCTCCCACATGGCTCCGTACCACGGGGTCCATCCCCCAGGAGCAAACTGCTCCAGCACGGGTCCCCCACGGGCGGCAGCTCCCCCCAGACCCCCTGCTCCTGCGTGGGCTCCTCTCCACGGGCTGCAGCTCCGGCCCGGGGCCTGCTCCTGCGGGGGCTCTCCATGGGCCGCAGCCTCCTCCAGGCCACATCCACCTGCTCCAGCGGGGGCTCCTCCACGGGCTGCAGCGTGGAGATCTGCTCCGTGTGGGACCCATGGGCTGCAGGGGGACAGCCTGCTCCACCAGGGGCCTCTCCACAGGCACAGGGGAACTGCTGCTGCATGCCTGGAGCACCTCCTGCCCTCCTGCTGCACTGACCTTGGGGGCTGCAGGGCTGGTTCTCACTCCTCGCTCTCTCAGCTGCAGTTGTGTAGGAGTCTCTTTTTCCCTTTCTTAAATATGCTCTCACAAAGGTGCAAACAACATCGCTCACTGGCTCAGCTCTGGCCAGTGGCGGGTCCCTTTGGAGCCAGCTGAAACTGGCCCTTATCTAACATGGGGCAGCTTCTGAACTCTTGTCACAGAGGCCACTCCTACAGCCTCCTGCCACCAAAACCTTGCCACATAAACCCACTACATCTTTAAAAAAATATACACTTGCTCTCATTTAACTTAAGTCAAGGATCTTCAGAGATCTCCTGAAAAGTGTGTTTTGTAGTCTTTCATGTTCAAGTAGTAAATTGAACAAGGATTTGAATGAAATCAAGTAATTTGGCACTGGCTCATTGCTAAAATTTCTTAGGCTTTGTTTGGATGTAAGCAGTTTTTCTTTTTTTTTCCCCCCTCCCCCTCTTGTAAGTGTGGTTGGGTTTTTTTTTGTTTTTTTTTTTTGCAAGATTCAGCATGTGTCTTTTTGGGGAGATGCTGCATGGTTGCAAATCCTGTTTCACTAAGTGGGAGATGAAGGTGTCTGACACTTCTGGAGAAGAACTCAGAGTTAACAAAATGTTAACAAATTAACATTAACAAATGTTAACCATCACAAGCTTAGAAGGAGCAGTATTTTAATAAGACTATAGCTATTATTTGCAAGAGGACAACTGATTAAAGTATATTTAGAAATATGAGACTGTATGAAGCAGAGAAAAGCAACTTGCCATTTCTGCTGCAGTAGCTACTTCTTGTAACAATAATAATAATCAAGAAAAATGATCTAGGTTTTTCTAGAATAGGAGGAAAAAATGAAGTAGTAATTCATTCCCTAGACCAAGGAGTTGAGTTTGTGTGTCCTGATAAAAAAAAGCTATGCATGGTTCCAAAACCAGCTGGGAAGTAGCAAGGTAATGCAAGAACTGTTTACCAAGGGGTATGTCACTATTAAGCTCCCACGATAACAGAAATTCAAATAAATAAAGTTATACTGATACCACTCAGGGATGAATGAGTCTTTCTTTTTTGATAAAGTCTTGTAACAAAGCTCTCTTCATAAACACTTTTATATGCCACATTTCATTAATGTTAAGCTTATAATATATTAAGTATAGTTCTTTTCAGTTTGATTACTTTAATGAGAATTAGTCCTCTGGCTGTGAGCTTTTCCTAATAGCTTTCCCCTTTACCCATTCCAGATTACAACATCCCTGTCAGATGGCACTTCCTAACATTGCCCCCCTGCCCGAGCCATTATAGCTTACTAAGAACTTAACTACAGTTCTCCAGTCTGTCTTTGTAAATATAGCAAAACATGTTTTTTTGCACAGGTTATTTATTTATTTGCTGTATCTATATGAGAAGCAGACTTGGTGCCTGGTAAAGACCTTTGAGTCCACTTCAAGCCCTCTGGCTCAAAATAAAACTCATACATTTCCTTGCAGCACAGAGTTATGTTCTTGATTACAAAGCTGGAAGCAGTGCCTCCAAAGTAAAGCATAAAATAGGAAAACTTAATCTTAGATCATACTTGACAAGGATCTTAGCTGCTCTTGTATCTTACCTTGCTTGGGGGGGCTTTTGCTTTATTCTGTGCAGAGATGCACTTCTGTAGCAAAAGCTATTTCAGCTCTCTTTTGCAAAACTACCTAACACATATGTGCCCAATCCTTGTATGTGAAAATTCCTTCACACTGGAAGGAATAGATTGAACAAGAACATGTTGCCTGACTAAACTCTTCTCCTACACCTAACGTAAACTAGCTTAAAATTACATTTTTTTGTTTGTTTTTGCATTGCTAAAAACACTAGAAAGTATTGGGAGTGTAATTTTAAAGGTCACAGGGAAAGTTCTAAATTGTTATTGGCACCTGATGTACCAAAGTAGAGAAAGACAGGAGACAGGAAGGTGGGAGAAAACTCACTTTTGCAAAATCTCTCTCTCTCAATCTGTATACTCCTCATTCACCTCAAAGATCCAGACTGTTTACCCCAATGGAAAATGAAGCCTTCTGTCACAGAGGAAAGGACAGAAATGCTTAGGCCATGAACCACAACTATATTTGATATATACCATGAAAGTCTATCTAGCATAGACTGAGCAGATATTGATATTACTTTAGTGAAATGGAAATTTTTCTTAGATCAAAGAGTAAACCCTTTAAAATTTAGGGAGATGTTTTTCATTCCTATTTTCACTGTGTCATTTTTTAGGTAAAGAACAGATATTTCTTCAGTTCAAAAAGATGTCAGATATAACAGATGTGAGTTGTACAGTATTTATTGCTTGCATTAACATATCATGAAGGAACATGAAACAGAGCCAACAGCTAGAAAAATAGAATGACCAGAAAGGGTAGGAACCTTGGAAACATTTTAGGTGACATTATTTCTCTTGACTTTATAATATTCTGAAGCAATTTCCTGTTTCTTTATGACGACATCTGCAGTTCTTCAGAACGAAGAATTCATTCAGACTGTCTTACGATAAATTCCTCAAGATTAAACCTTAATTAATAAAAAATCACTGGCTTTTGATATGTCCAAGAATAGAACGCAGGACCATTGAGTCTAACTTCCTGCATCCTACAGTTGAATAGTATAGTTTCATTCCTCTAGACAGACTTTTCTGGAGATATTATGATATGAATTATGATAAAGAATATGTCTTTATCCTCTCCCATTCTTAACAAAACACTTCCCTAGCCTTATGAATTCTTTCCTTAAAAAAAAGCCAGCCGGACTGGAGTTACATCATCCTTTCAGAAAGTAAAATGCCACCACAAATAATAAGTTTATTTTCCTGTGAGTGTTAACCTGGAGTTTCCCAAAAAATCATCATGAAAATGATGTGAGGAGAATCGTATATTCTGGATATTGCCCTTATATAGAGTGTTACAACGGAATAAAATCTGAATCTGCACCTTTTATCTAAGTCTAAACCGTTCTTCTTCACCGCCACAAAGAAAAGAAAAAGATGCACACAAAGAACTGGAGAGGAAAAAAAAACAACCCCCCAATTCCCCTACACAACCACAGTGATTTTTGGTTTATCTCCCTGTTTACTGAAACTGACTTATTATTGTTTAAAAATTCCCTGATAATGTCTGTAAGAAGTTCACTAGAGTTTTAAATAATGTATCTTGGTACTTGGCTGGAGCCATATCTCATATTTCTATTTGATTAATCTAGATTATATTTTCTTCATGGTGAGACCATGACTAGAAGCAGTATATTGATTTACCAGACAAAAACCAAATTAAATATTGCTTACTATCCTAGAGAATTTGAAATTATTGAATGGTTTCTTGCATCTTGTCACTGGTAATCCTCCAGGTGATGGGATTCACTGTTTTCAGATAAATTGTAATAATCATTTCCAAAATTAGAAATGTACTCCCTTTTAGGGGAAAAAAAAACTTTGAAGCAAGTACTCAAACAAAAGACATTCACTTTTTCTAAATGGCCCCTAGGAGTCACTACACACTAAATACTGCATTGCACAGGCTGTCAATAATAAAACACTTTCAGGACCAAATACAAATACATCCAGCGTCTTTAATAGCGCTTGGTATATGATACTGACAATCTTATACTTGTCTGTCTTTTTAAAATAGGATGAAGATCTTGTCCCACAAGAACATCCCACTTTGCTTAAAAATTATCACAGCTCATCAGAACTTTTTGGAGACAGTTAGTTTGTATTTAAAAAATAGAATTATTTGAGAATACTGGTAAGCTATCATGTATCCATAATTATGAGGATCTTTTATTAAGTGTTTCTGAGTGGGTGCTAAATTACAGGAAAAACAACATAATACATGCTTCTTGTATTCTTTCTGCAAATTTGGAAATAATTACTTTGATCTTAATGGTATCTCTTGACATTGTTTCTTCCAGCAAAGGCGGCACCACTAGTTGCCATATTGTTGATGTGTGTCTTTAACTTGACTTCAGCCTATAAGTGCTGCTTTTATCCAATACAGGTAGCTGACCTTCCCCTCTCACAGCACAACCTGTCCATTTAAAGAAGTCTAGAGACAAAACTAACAGTGGGAGGCAGTATCACTTAACTGAAGTCAGCTTATGGTTATAAAATTATCCCACTGAAACAGCCCTTGAATTTCTCTTGTTTTTTAAGAAGCTTTTTTTAAGCTTTTTTTATCATTGTCAGAATAAACTGAAAATAACTATTCAGGCTTCCCTTGCCTGAAGTATTAGGTTGATCTGATGTATCTCACATTGAATTGCTGTAAAATTAACCATGCAAACAATGTGTCAATATAACTGCCACAACAAAGGTTGTCAACCCCAACCCTGTGGAAAATAAGTAAATAAAAGTACTCTTAAGAATCTGTAGATGTTAATAATTTACTCTTGGTGGTAAGTAGGTGACAATATCAGAAAGGAGACAAAAAAATATTGACTTTCTACTCCCAGTTCTACTCCCAGATGTATCATGCTAATGTCACTGCTGTGGTTAGTAACTTTGTCACATTAGTAGCCTTATGTATGACTTTGTCCTGATGCTGTGCCAGTACTGCTCAGCAATAAATGAGACACTGGTGTGATACCAGTGCCGTTCTAGCTACAAGTGCAGAGCACAGCACTGTATGGGCTGCTACAGGGAAAGTTAACTCCACCCCGGTCGGACCCAGTACACCAGTAAATCTCCTGCTATCTTTTTTCCCTTAACTGGAAAGTCTGTTATCCTTGAACAGACTACAAAAGGGTCAGCTGATCCTTTAAAGGAGTTCTTGGAAGCAACTTGGAGTTGCAACAATTGAAAAATACATATCTGAATACATAACTGGAAAAAATTCAATTAATTTAATTCATAGTGTTGTTGCACAGAAGAAAGAAGTTGAAACAAATGTTTCATGTCTTCTAATGACTTTGGGAGAGTTTGCTTTTTTTTGTAGGAATCTTCTAATTTTTAAACATACCTAAATTAATTTATATTTTCACAACACACAGAATTCTCTAAAGCTGAATCAAAGCATATCATATCAGGCATATGTTTCATTCAAACTGACAGAAGTTTTTTGTTTATTGTTTGTAATGTGGAAGAACTCCTGAGGAGAAAGAAGTAGCACAGAATAAGTCAGGAGTCACACGGGGGAATCTTAGTGCTCAAGATCAAATCAGATAACTCTTGATAGCTGAAGATGTACATTCAGAATTTCAAGGTAGGCTATAGACTGCCTAACTTCTGTAACTCATATGTGCCTAAATTGCAACTGTAAAACCATCCGTCAAATTTATCTCATCGCGTTTTGCCAATGGAGCGAAATAAATTACTCTAGATTTTTTCATTACATTAAACATGGAAATTAGGCAGAGTGTATCTCACTCCAAAGGTCTTCAAAGACAACTGTAGAACCATAGAATCATTCAGGTTGGAAAAGACCTCTAAGATTGAGTTGGACTTGATCCTTACGGGTCCCTTCCAGCTTGGGATATTCTATGATTCTATATAAGATCATCTAGGCCAATCTTTAAGCTAGTAATGAAGTCCACCACTAAACCATGCTAATAAGTTCTACATCTACACATTTCTTGAAAACCTCCAGGGATGGTGACTCAGACATTTCCCTGGGCAGCCTATTCAAATGCAGCACAACCCTTTCAGCAAAAAAAAAAAAAAAAATCTCCTAATATCCAACTTTATTTCTATTGCTAAAACAGACATCTAAACGAGCAGGGATTTCCAAAAGGATAGGTATACAGACTGAAGTCCAAAGAAGAAACCAGATCAGCAATGGGCAATGTAAAAATACTGATTTCTTATACCAGTATGTATGATAAATAACTTTCCTCCCTTTTGTAATAGAAGGGAAACGATGTTCGACTCCTACCTTTTTTTCCCCCCCTCGGTATGGACACTGTCATCCTAAGGGGAGATAGAGAAGAAGCACAGCATACAATTGCAGAGTGGTAGAAGATCCTTGGGTTGCCCTCATATAGGACTTCTGGTATCTAAAGGGGGCCTATAAGAAAGCAGTAGAGGGTCTCTTGTCAGGGAATGTAGTGATAGGACAAGGAATAATGTTTTTAAACTGAAGGAAGGGAGATTTAGATTAGATAGTTGGAAGAAATTCTTTACTGTGAGGGTCGTGAGGCACTGGAACAAATTGCCCAGGTAAGCTGTGGGTGCCCCATCCCTAATATTGTTTGAGGCCAGGCTGGACAGGGCTTTGAGCAACCTGGTCTAGTGGAAGGTGTCCCTGTGTATGGCAATGGTGTTGGAAATAAATTAACTTTAAGGTCCCTTCCAACCCAAACCATTCTATGATTTTTTTTTTCCAGATGCTGATAAACAATCGCATACAGCAATCTAATTTCTCCTTTCTTTCTGGGTTGGATAGTTCTGAAGCAAAGGCAAACTCAGAAAATCATAGAATGCCTTGCGTTGGATGGGATCTTAAAGATCATCTAGTTACAACCCCCTTGCCATAGGCAGGGACACTACCCACTATGTCAGGTTGCACAGGGCCTCATCCAACCTGGCCTTGAACACCTCCAGGAATGGGACATCCACAATCACTGGGCAACCTGTTCCAGTGCCTCACCACCCTCTGAATGAAGAACTTCCTCCTAACCTCTAATCTAAATCTCTCCTCTTTTAGTTTAAAACCATCCCCCCTTGTCTTCTCATTATCTGCCCAAGCTAGAAGTTGCTTTCCATCTTTTTCATAAGCCCCCTTTAAGTATTGAAAGGCTTCAGTGAAGTCTTACTGGAGCTCTCTCTTCATCAAGCTGCACATCCCCATCTCTCTCAACCTTTCTTCGTAGGAGAGGTGCTCCAGTCATCTGATAATCTTTGTGGCCCTCCTCTGGATCCGCTCTAACAGATCAACATCCCTCTTGTGCTAGGGGCCCCAGACCTGGATGCAGTTCTCTAGCTGGGCCTCACAAGGGCAGAATAGAGTAGAAGCAGCTCATCGTATTATGGGAATATAAAGACAGACAGTTCTCTGCTTTAAGAAGCAGAAGTACAGTAATGTAGATTACCGTATTATGTATACTAATTATGTAATACTAATGTATTATGTAGAAGGCACTCTGTGGCTAGTAAAAGACATGGGGTATGTTTGAGGGAAAACACTGTAAAAAGGAAACCTATATGGATAGTAATAATAAATTTTAAAATTGTTGGTTTGTAGATAAGGCTTAGTGTAAGACCTGTTGTTGATAAATTCAAAATTACTGAGTTCCTACAGGAAAAGTTACTGTGAAAACACTGTCAAAGAAAATAGAACTAGTTCTGCAGATTTGGATGCAGATCTGTACAGCCTAGTATACTACTATTAGTCATTATTAGAATCACTAAGATGAGCTATTTTTACCTTGCCTTACATCCCAAGCAGTAAATTTAACTTGCATTAAAATAAAACAAAACATCTGAAATTTTATTAGGACCAGATTTTGTGAGATTTTGAGCTTGGCATGTTTTGAAATGATATCCTAAGTTTCTAACACATTATCTAACACAGGTATTCAGGATTTGCAAGAGACTAAAGAGAAAAACCTTTACCCTGGAGAGGTTTGAGGAGGAAGCTGGGTTTGATCATACTGAATACTAACATAACATTTTCTAAGTCCAAACATTATGATACAGGTCCTTTGTAGCCATTAGAGGCCAAAATTATTCTATGCTGGTCAGCAGAAAAAAAAGGAAACCTTAATTTGTAAGATGCTAGCAGAGCTATTTCAGATGTTTTCAATAACCTAATGTGAAGGTGTATATTTAAAATTTCTCAGGTTTCTTTGGACAAATACTTTTATTTATTTAAATAATTTTACTTCACAGCAAATGAAGCTTGGGCCATTGAGCTATTTTCTTGCTTGCCTTCTTTGAATGTCAATAGTTTTCTGACCTTTGGGATTTTTCAGTGTTTCAAAACTTAATAAAAATGAGCACTAGTAGGCCAGAAAAATCCACAGTTAGCTCATTTAGTAATACTGTTTGCAATTTCACCAAACACATTGATTTAAAAATGTTTATACCTAGTAGATGTTTGACATGCTCCACTGTTTCTAATGGGCTGTAAAGAACTTCATCATGCTTGTGTGATGTAATCAATCATCTTATTATTTCTTAAATATGGAAAAAAATACTTGTTGAAGATTTCTGGCTTTTCTGATAGATTGCTAAAAATAAATCTCCACTATCAGACTCAAACTATTTTTTCATTCTTATAAATTAGTAAACAAATAATAATTGTTCTTACTGTCATTAGCTCCATAAGCCATGGATTTCTTACTTTGCTTACCTATCATCCTGTATCAATATATTACAATCTTTATCTTTGAATTTATATACATTGCTAAAATTGTCTTCTTTTCAATTCATAAAATACTATGATTTGTTATCGCTACTTTTACTTAACCTCCAGCCTTTAATTAAATTTTGATGATGTCTAATGTTATCCTCCCTTTAGATTAAGCTGTTAGGATATTCAATGAACTCTTCATAAAGAGCTGTAAATTCTAATTCACCTTTTTTTTTTTCTCTATTTTTCTTCTTTGGTTGAATTACCTTAAGCTTTAGGAAACTTTCCATTTACAAGTAGTGGGCATACATTTACTGCTGATAACGATGTTTCTTTGTTTGCCCGTTTTAAATATATCTAGGTCAGGGTCACTGGCTCCTAGGCAACATTGAACTGACTTGTAAAGCTGTTAATTTACCATGATGTCCCATAATGAGATCTTAAGTAGATATCTGGCTACAGAAATAGCCAACTTTGACACATATCTGTTCCCAGCCAATATGGAAAAACATGTAGTGTTAAACCAAACCTGTAGTTAACTTGCATTTGTTTGCACATATGTACACTTTCTCAGCAGGTAAAAGCAATGAGCTGCAACAGGGAAACAAAGTTCTTTGTATTTTCCTTTCTTTCAAAAATATGAACCACATTCTATAATGATTGGTTATGAATTTATAAGATAACTCTTTACACATGTAATTGTCTAAAAAAACTGCAAAGAGTTCTCTCATAACAATATCAAAAGTTCCAGCTTTTACTGTAGTAGAATGACACTTCATAAAGTTTATATGCTGATGATTTAAAGTATATACGTCCTGAAGTACTGAGACTACAGTCCAGCGGTGTTCCTCAGGAGTCGGTATTGGGACCAGTGCTATTTAACATCTTTTTCAGAGATATGGAGAGTGAGATCAAGTGCACCCTCAGCAAGTTTGCTGATGACACCAAGCTGTGTGTTGCAGTCAACATGCTGGAGGGAAGGGATGCCATCCAGAGGGACCTGTGCAGGCCTGAGAGAAGAGACCTATTCAGGCCTGAGAGGAGGGCCTGTGTGAACCTCATGAGGTTGAACAAGGCCAAGTGCAAGGTCCTGCATCTGGGTTGGGGTTATCCCAAATACAAGTACAGGCCAGGCAGAGAATGGATTGAGAGCAGCTCTGAGGAGAAGGACTTAGGGATATTAGTTGATGAGAAGCTCAACATGAGCTGCTAGTGTGTGCTTGCAGTACAGAAAGCCAACTGTATCCTGGGCTGCATCAAAAGCATGGCCAGCAGGTTCAGGGAAGTGATTCTCCCCCTTTACTCTGCTCCTGTGAGACCCCACCTGGAGTACTGCATTCAGTTATGAAGTCCCCAGTATATGAAGGACATGGGCCTATTACAGCAAGTCCAGAGGAGGGCCATGAGGATGATCAAAGGGGCTGAAGCACCTCTCCTATGAGGACAGGCTGAGAGTGTTGAGGTTGTTCAGCCTGGAGAAAAAAAGGCACCAGGGAGACATTATAGAGGTCATCCAATACCTGAAGGGGACCTACAAGAAAACAGGAAAGGGTCTCTGTCATGGAGTGTAGTATAGGACAAGGAGCAATGGTTTTAAATTAAAGGAGGGTAGATTTACATTAGATATAAGGAAAAAATTCTTTACTGTGAGGGTGGTGAGACACTGGAACAGGTTGCCCAGGTAAACTGTGGACACCCCATCCCTGGAAGTGTTCAAGGCCAGGTTGGATAGGTCTTTGAGCAACCTTGTCCAGTGGGGGGAGGTGTCCCTGCCTATGGCTGGGGGGTTGGAATTAGATGACCTTTAAGGTCCCTTCCAACCCAAACCATCCTATGATTGTATGATTCTATGAGGTAACTTCATCAATTGCATGATAGCTCAACATTTTACTGCTGGCAGAGCATTAATATTATTAAAATGTATTCAGATTATAGTGTATTAAGGATGCTACAGAAAATGAATATTATGTATATTAAAATGATACACAACATGGCGTAGAACACCTTCAAAAACTTCCTAGATACCTGCAAATAAATGATTCAATCTCTATGGCAGTTCCACCATCACAATGATTTTGCCATACTTTCACTTGTCTATTTGATGTAAGGCTCTTCAGGGCTGACTGTCTCTTGTATTCATGCAGTCCCAAGCATAATGGACCCTGATTTCATGTCCCTTCAGGCTCTGTGATAATAATAATAATTAAATGATTCACTTGACGTTTACAGTGGAGATGGTTTCAAGCTACATAACACAGATTCTGTTTTAATTAGTTTCTTGTATTGAAGTCATCAATAGGGCAGCTGACTTATTTCCAGCCCATTCCTACGTGCCAAAGTTTGGTATAGTTAGATGAAGAGTTTTCAGCACAACTAAGCTCTGATTATTACAATAGACTAATTGGAGGGAAACAATCTGTTAGAAGTATTGTAAGCCAAGTTTTGGTTATTTCACAAAAAAAAATAATAATCAGAACATTTATCAGGATGATTTTATTTATTTAAAGATTAGCTGCTATGCTTCCCTTATATCACAAAGTCATTACCAAGTATGTGTACACACGATACTCCTTTTTAAATTTCACTTAACTCGAAAGTCTTTTCGATACAAAGTGTAGATTTCAAGTCCAAAGGATTATCATACTTTCCAATCTATTAGTCACTGTTCTCCTTTTAGTCTAAGATAAGCAGATTAACGGTTTTTCAGAAAAAATCTGTACACCTGATATAGGATTTAAGAATAATATTTGCAAATTTGCTAATGGTTCTTAAAGTGCTGTGAAAAACACTATTCACAGATATTTTATATTATCTATCTTTTAGTGGTGTAATGATGCATTTCCTTGCCCTGGCACATACGTATTCTCTCTTGGGTTCTGAAGCTTGGTAGGGTCCTACTTTGTTAGGCTGGTAAGCGTATTTTCCTCTAGGCATAATGAAGAACTTAAACTGTGAATAAAACTCCAAATATGAAAAAATTGCTTTTGCTGATCATTACTTAGATATATGAATGTATGCATTAAAAGCAATGGAACTGTTTGGACTGATCAGTATATGCAATGGTTCCACTGTTGGCTCAAAAGAACTGTGCTGTAAATAGGTGAGAGAAAAAGTTCTAGCTGTTCAGCTACTACTAACCAAAAACATTAACTTCTTTTCAGAACATCTAAGTGCATCACATTGCCTATCAGTACAGTTCCAGAAAAGATTTTTGGTTGGATTGTGTAATTAATAGACTATGAGTTCTGATAAGCTTTCCTGCAAAGTCCAGTCAGAGATAATGCAGAACAGTAACAGTCCCAGACGCCTGATTGACAGAGCCCTTTGTGGTGTTGCTGATTTAAAGGCATGAAAGAGAAAGATACCAAGTAGAAGATACCATCCATCTCTGCTTCTGCCTTCTGAATATTATTAAAGGAAACAAATATTTATTTTAATATTAGTTCCCCAGCTAAGTAATTGTTGTAATTTCCTTTAGACAATGATAAGAACAAGACAGAGTAGATAGGTTCAGGAAACAATCTCACTTTTAAAATATGACCTTCACTACTGATAACCTGCCTTTGCAATACAGCTAGAGAAATACACAGTTTTAAAGACCAATACACTTTACCAGCACTACAGGAAGCTCACCGTTGAAGTGGTTTAGACAATTTCGAGTGTATTATTGTAACTAGTCACTTCTCAGCCAGCATCATTACTTTAACAGATATCATCTCTGTTTTGTCCTTTTTAAGAGATATTCTACTTCTGGAACATCTGCACACAAAATGTATTTAGAGAGTGCTCATGCATTTTGAGCAAGGCTTGATTAGAACTCCAGGAATAATGCACGCTTCTATCTATCTATATATAAAACAAAAACTAACAAAACAACAAAACAGTCTAAATCCTATTTTATAAAGTCCCTTATAATGTAATGTAATAGCTGCCAATACAAGGAACTCCACAGTTGGAGGTGAATCAGCAGCAGCCCGCAGCATGTATACACAGAATCATACAGAATCATCTAGGTTGGAAGAGACCTCCAAGATTACCTAGTCCAACCTCTGACCTAACACTATAAAGTCCTCCACTAAACCATATCACTAAGCTCTACATCTAAACATCTCTTAAAGATCTCCAGGGATGGTGACTCAACCACTTCCCTGGGCAGCCCATTCCAATACCTAACAACCCTTTCAGTAAAGAAGTTCCTCCTAATATCCAACCTAAACCTCCCCTGGCACAACTTTAGCCCATTCCCCCTCGTCCTGTCACCAGGCACATGGGAGAATAGACCAAACCCCACCTCTCTACAGCCTCCTTTAAGGTACTTATAGAGAGCGATGAGGTTGCCCCTGAGCCTCCTCTTTTCCAGGCTGAACAATCCCAGCTCCCTCAGCCGCTCCTCATAAGACTTGTTCTCCAGACCCCTCACCAGCTTTGTTGCCCTTCTCTGGGCTCACTCAAGCACCTCCATGTCCTTCTTGTAGTGAAGGGCCCAAAACTGAACACAGTACTCGAGGCGTGGCCTCACCAGAGCCCAGTACAGGGGGACAATCACCTCCCTAGACCTGCTGGCCACACTGTTTCTGATACAGGCCAGGATGCTGTTGGCCTTCTTGGCCACCTGAGCACACTGCTGGCTCATATTCAGCTGACTATCAACCAATACTCCCAGGTCCTTCTCTGTCAGGCAGCTTTCCAACCACTCATCTCCCAGCCTGTAGTGGTGCTTGGGGTAGAATAAGTTTTTTATTTTCTTTCTACAAGAAACAAAAGGAGAAGGTCATATCCATGATGGACACACAAACAGTACAGCTCCTTGCAGAGGACTCAAGCACAGAGACCAGAGCCAGAAAAAAAACCTCAGATCCACAAATGCCAACAGGACATGAATACACAGCAGCCCCAGCAGAGTTAATCACAGACTTACCCTTCACAGATGAAAAAAGTGACCCTGCTCAGTCTCTTGGTAATACTGCACCTATGTGGCCAAGCCCCTTGCAGTACATACTGAAGCTCTTTGTGAATCCTCTGGAGAGTTACACAAATGGCTTGATATATCTAGAGATTAAAACATAACCCAAAACCAGAAGTGTACCCCACCACATCCCAACAACAAGTTAGCCGGCAACCTTCGCTAAATATCCCTCTATTAAGGGAATTCCAAGCACTTAAAATCAAGAAGGCTGCAAGGTCTGAAGAGTCTACTGCCACCAAAACAGCAGAAAAAAGCTCCAGAAATATAAAAAACTGTCCCTAACCCTGAAAAAGGCTACACCTTACATACCTACTTTTGCTGTTTTCAGATACTCACTGACACAGGGAACTTGGATGACACATTTCCCCTAAACCCTGCTGCATCACTTTAACACCAAGGTTGTAACTTTGATAACATTTGACATACAGGTGAAGGCATAAGGTCACATTCACAGTAAGCCCCATAATTTTGCAAAAATCATAAGAGACCTAGAACCACAAAGCAAACACTTAAAGTAACACCATCTTCCTATCTATAAGCATGCTCTAAAAGTTACTCACCTGAAGAAGAGCTGCATGCAGTCAAGGCACCTACTACCATATAGCTTGCTTTACTCTAAAAGATCATACCAACTATTAACATTACTAATTGTTAAGACATGCTTACCTCTCTCAACTTGGAAACGCATCAGCCCATACACTCTGACCCACCTAAAGAACCCTGCAACTGGCTGAAGGAAAAACAAAGCACTTACCCCAAACAGCAGCTCAGGCAGAAAAAGGTCTCTGATGGGACACCTGCGGCTTATATACCATTAGGCCCACCTGGTACCCAACCAATCACCTGGGAAAGGGGCGGGGGAAAGCAGAAATGTAGAAATCAAGCAGGATGAGCAGCAGCTGTGTTGTTCTTGTTTATCTGGCTTAGCTCAACAGTGTATAAAGCACAGCACAGAGAACTGGGCTGTTTCCAGAAGCACCAATTCTATTGCTTTATCTTTGAATACTGAAAGGACAATATGACCAAGTAAGCAACTGAAACCATTTCAGCTGGAGTTAGCTCAAATCTTTCTTCACAATTATAATGGATGAAGATATTTCTATATTAATTCTTTTAGATTTATAACTGCTGTTAGTAACATTAACTGTGACCTTCTTTTGAATCTGAACAGTCTTATATGGTAGTAAAAGGATTGCTTAATGTTGGGTGCCCATATTTTTCTTTTGGGGGCCCTTAGGTTCATTGTTTATTGTTTTCAATAAAACTTTCAAATAAATCAGGCACGATGATGACTGGTCTTAATGAAACTAAGTACTATGAAAACTGGGGAAAAACTACTGGGAAAACTTACTGAGAAAGTTTAATACCAGCAAGCCAATGCAAAGGGTAAAAATTGTTTTAAATACATTCACTTTCAGTGGGATTTGTGGAATAAAGGGAAAGACATAAGGATAAGAAAATGAAACTTCTGCGTAACATGGAGAATGTTCCTTTTCCCAGTTGTGTAAGATGGCATCAGCATAAAATTCTTGCATCCCCTTGCCCTTTTTGATTTTTAATCAGGTTGTTTTAACTTTTATTGTCTTATACAACATGTGAAACTGAGCACGTGGTTGCTATTAAGGAGGTTAATATAGACCTAAAGATATACATCTGTGCCTTCTTTTTGACTATGTCAGAGTAAATTAATCAAAATATGGGTTTATCCTTTTGAAACAGCACTTTGAAATATGCAACAAATGATAGAACCTCTAAGATGAAAGCTATACAGGCCTCCCCATCATTTAAAGAGACAGGACCAAGCACAAAGTTGAAAAAAAAAAACAAATAAAAAAAATATTGTAAGAGAAGACAATGCAACAGTCATACTTTACAAACCAGGTCTTCCTTAAGGATCTGGAGGAATGATATATACCATCCTGACAGAAATCCTCCAGGTGATTGTGTGTGCTCCCAGCATGACTGAGAAGAAGAACTGCTTTAATAGAGCTTTCTGGACTAAAACCCTTGTTTTAGGACCTAGACACATGTAAAAGTTTAGAAGAGGTAGAAAAGATGAATCAGTAAAGAAGCACACAATGATCTGTGCATGGGTTCCTTAGCAGATAACATAGTGGCATCTTTCTTAGCAGATGACAAAGACTTTTTGTGAGATGTGACATAAACATGTCACTCCCAGTGAATCTACCAAACCTCACAGTGACACGTAAGAAATTAGTATGAGAGTATGTTTCTTGATACTGTGTGGCTCAAAATAATTTATAAAGACCAATGACACACACCAGGATGAGTTAATGAGGTGCTTTGTGCTCTCCTGGCCTCCTCCTCTTTCTTTTAATGCCTATGAACTCTAACTACTCTGAGCACTAGCTGTCAGAATATTGGGGACCTTGTCCAAAGACAAATTAGGGCAAAGAAGTTTTAACACTGACTTCAGCTATCTTTGTATGTACATTGTAATGCAGATGCAATGTGGCCCTTCTTGCTTAATAGACTTGACACATTTTCTTATTTACCAGGAACATTTTTAATCAGTAGGCAAGAATCTCTTTCTGACTGCGTTTGTAGATAGAGCTGAGAACTCTTTCACTCTATATACTACATAGTTTATTTATTTGTATTTATCAAGTCTCTAATTAACATCTAAGTCCGTGCAGAACTAAATGATGCATTTTACTAGTTACTTTTTTTTTTTTTTAGGAAAATAGTAAAATAAGAGTAAGCATTAGCATTAACTCTTAATAGCTAAATTCAGTCACAGCCTTTCTCAAAACAATTTCATCCTACATTTTATTTTCTTCCTTCTCCCCTATCCTTGTTTTTAGTCTTACCCCCCTTTACACCCTCACTGACCAGATGATCCTTTTGTAGGCTACTACCAACTGTGGAAATTTCAATAAGCAATTTTCTCTAACTGCTTTCTCCTGTGTCTCTTGAACCTTTCTTATATAGCTTGCAATCTTTCTCATTGAAACAGGAGGTTTATGATTGGTTTGGCTAGCAGAAGTACAAATTGGGCCTCATCTTGACACTGTGCTTGATGTGGGAGATTCATGTAGTCAGGGACTCTTCTGTAGAAGTTCCTTCTTCATTCTTATTTGGAAATACCTGCCTTTATAAATTAACAAGCAAACGAAGTCATATATATGTATTCAGAATAACTGTCTGAGGTGGAGGACTACATACTAGTAATATCTCTGACCAGTGCAAATCTGCTTATCACCACTGACTGCAGTATAGCCATGATGGCTTAGAGCAGCAGTGAATTTCAGCCATGGGACAGGTTTCCACTCCAGGTTTTGAAGTGCTTGTGCTGCAGTATGGTACCTTTAGCCATACTGTTTATGCAAGTTAATATTCAAAATAATGACAATAATAACAACAAACAGGATTGTTTCATAATAGTCTTATAATAACCCTAGGAAAATTTAAAAGCATGTTATTAAAAATATCCAGGCATTAATAATGCCAACAACTGAATTTCAACTATAGAAATCTTTGTGTTTGAAATTTTTCATTTGCATAACTTTATTACCATCTAGAAATTCCAATAATTGACCAAGTGCAAATAGTTAAAACAAAGCATATTATTTTCCAGTCCAGCCAGTGTTTGCATTTTTAACCTAATCACACATTCAAATATAGGTTTTACTTTATGAGGAATTTTAATTTTTAGAATCACAGAATGGCCGAGGTTGGAAGGGACCTCTGGAGATCATCCAGACCAACCCCCAGCTGAGCAGGATCACCTCGAGCATTTTATGCAGGATGGTATCCAGGTGGGTTTTGAATGTCTCCAGAGAAGGAGACTCCACAACCTCTCTGGGCAACCTGTTCCAGTGCTCTGGCACCCACACAGTAAAGAAGTGCCCTCTCATTTTCAGCTGTGCTTCAGTTTGTGCCCATTGCCTCTTGTCCTGTTGCTGGGCACAACTGGAAAGAGACCATCCTCTCGACATCCTCCCCTGCAATACTTACCAATATATACATTGATGAGATCTCCCCTCAGTCTTCTCTTTTCTGGGCTAAACAGGCCCATTTTTTTCAGCCTGTCCTCATACAACAGGTGTTCCAGTCCTCTAATCATCTTAGCAGCCCTCCTCTGAACTCACTTATATTTGAAAAATTGTGCATATTTAGCAATTCAACTCATAATGAAATTTATCCTTTGGCTTTTTTTCCTGATTAGAATTATTCCACTTTTTTTTTCCTTTCTGTGTTGCTCTCTATGGTCACCTGCACTGTTAAAAAGGGGACTAAGACAATTAATGTAAATAAAGGTATTATACATCAGATTCTTAACTGGTGTTCTACTTCATATACTGTTTAGAAACTGATTAATGAAAATGATCGTCTGACTGATGGGAAAGGCACTAAGAGTATTTTTCAAGCTTCTCTCTCTCTCTCTTTTTTTTTACATTATTTAATGTACATTTTAAGGCTGCAGCACTGATGAAAATCAGAAGAGTAAAATCTGGATTAAACCTCTTGTTTTGTTTGTATAACTTTAATGTTCTGGTCCTTCCCTAGAGCACTGTTCC
Organism: Anser cygnoides; assembly: GCF_040182565.1. Taxonomy (NCBI): domain Eukaryota; kingdom Metazoa; phylum Chordata; class Aves; order Anseriformes; family Anatidae; genus Anser; species Anser cygnoides. The sequence continues at coordinate 109,043,160 of NC_089875.1, forward strand.
TTTGAAATAGAGACAAGACATAACATTATTTTTTTTCCCCATAGTTTCTAATTTGCTTTGGAGTTGAATAGTTGGTTATTTTTTAACCTAAATACCAGAACTAATAACCATACTTCTGCAGATGCAGACTTACAAGAGGATGTGGAGAAAGACAGGTGCAGCACAGGGATTTTTACCTCTCTTTCAAGGACCAGCTGATTCAAAGCATTTTGCCATGTATTGCATTTCCAACCACACTATTTTGAAGCCACGTATTAGTAGGTCACTATGCAGGCAAACAAATCAAAAGAGTTTGTGCTGTTACACACTCATATGATTTGCTGAGTCAGGAACTTCAGCAACAAACCAAGGAAAACATGCTTGCAGAAATATGAGAAGCCAGAAATCAATGAACCTTGTGTATGGGGCATAAATGCTTTTTGTAGTTAATATAATAGTGCCTTACAATAAGGCACTGGGCCATGGTGTTTTGATTCTATCATCATATGCTGCCACCTGCCAGACATCACCACGTTTATACTTACCAGTTAGATGTTTCTGAAGCCAGTGAACACAAACCTACTTTCTGAGTGAAGGGCTGCTTTCTTTTGCAGGTGCACTGACAAGACTGAGAAATCTCAGAAGGTTTAAAAAAAAAAAGGGGGGGGGGGATTTTTTGCAGCATATTGCTCTTTGAAAAACCTCAACACGGACTGTTTATATTTTTATATAAAATACTGTTTTTACTGTTTTATACTGTTTTTATTTTTTTATATTTTTATATTTTATCAATAGATTAGAAAATATGAAGTACAGAGGCAATGTGGGGATCAGGGTTGCAGATCAGGTTACTGCATGTTAGAAACCCTTCATGGGCCAGCACAGAAATCTATCTGCATTCTATGTGTGCGCTCATCTTTCTTTAAAAAAATTCCCTTTCAAGATAAGGAATACCATGCTTTTGTTCGGGAGTACCTTGCTGCTGTTGTTGTTGTTTTGTTTTTGTGTTTTTTTTTGTTGTTGTTTTTGTTTACTTCTCTTCAAGCATAGAAATAGACCCAAAGATCTCAGCAAGGTGTCTCTCATGCTCAGATATTAAATATGCGCTTCTTGATTTGCAGCAGAGAATTATATGATCTAAAATGACACAGTCTCAACAGTTTAACATGCCTGCTGACTTTGATTAAAAACAGTATTTTGTCATGATCTTGCACATTAGATAGGAAGACAACATTGCTGAAGTAGATTTTTAATAGTAGCTTTAGTTTGTGTTGAGCAGGTTCTAAATTTTAAATGAATTCCAGCAGAATTTTCCACCCAAACTGCTCAGTATTCTCCTACTTACCTGAACCTTACTAAGGATGAAAAATTTTTGTCACCTTCTAGCATGTTCTCCAATACTTCCAACATAACCATTATAATCTCTGTCACTTGCTCATATCTGAAGTTGTCAGGCCAATTCAGAATAGCAGGACAAGCTGAAGTCTCTGTTGTTTATCCCTGAAGCTACTGTGTTTCAGGGAGAGTTTACTGACATCTGCAAGACCAGAGGGAGCCTCTTCCGACAACTGACCCAGTACCCTGCAGCCCTCTGTAGTATCCATGCTGAAATATGCCTTTTAGTGAGGGAATTACCATTGCAAAAATTTTGGTAATTTAAGGATGTTTAAGTGGAAAACCAACTTTCCCAAGGACGAATTTCAGTCATTGGAGCATTACTGTCTTCCAAGATGCACAGAGCACTGCCAATGCATTACTCAGTGTTTTTATCAGACCAGCATCTTTTCCTTGGGGAAACTTATCTATTACTATGGCTGGAGCTTCTTTATTGTTATAAAATTGTGTTTACTTAATCTGAAACAATAACAAGAACCACAGCTTAGATAATATTAAATGGTCAGAATAAGAGCCCAAAGGATTATTCCAGAGATATTCTGTGCTGTAAGGCAAAATTTTCCTCTTAGAGACTGTACTTGAGCCATTCATCACAGGGAGTGAATTGTGGAAAAACAGATGTTCTTCATGCTTGCAGCAGAAAAGCTGTTTTCTGTACTTCTTCCTCTGAAAGTTTGAAAATATTTTATATAGATTTAAGAAAAGGTAAAAACTGAAGCACTATGACAAGATTATCATTTTAGCTGTGACTAAATGGTTGGTTCAGTTTTCTGACAGCTTCATTAGAAGTTGTGAATCAGAACCACCCATTCTGGTTTGCATTGCTTTCCTGACATAAAATAACTGTAAACTTGGCTTAACTGGTACTATTCCATGAATTATTGTTGACTAATTCAGCTACTGCTAGCAAAAGTTGCTTTGGAGAAAAACAGAACTTTTTTTTCCCCACTGATTAGTAAAAGAAATATGTTAGCTTTTCAGCACTCCATAAATTTCATTAAAAAAAAGCTTCCCTGTGTTTCTATAACCTGAATTTACTTTATTCCACAGACATTAAAAAATAATAATAATAAAAAAAAAGAAAATAGAGAAAATAGTATAAATTTCTGATAAACTCCAGTACTGAGCTGCATTCATGATGTCCTAATTCACATTACAATATTATCATTATATTTGATTGTTAATGATTTCCTTCTCTTATATTTAAGACTATCCTCCTCTTTTCTTTGCTTTTAATAAAAGAAGAATATCTTTTAGTATTTTGCATTCACCCTTTAAAGACTTTCATGAGGAGAATGGCAATATTATCACAATTAAAATGAAATGTTCAAGCAGAGCTGTCTCCTTCCAAATCTTTGAGTGGAGCTGTGCAGAGCTAGCTACTTTAATTGAACTAATGAATTCAGCCTGCAGTACCCCATGTGGATATTCTTTTACTTTAGCAGCTACATTAAAGGTTTTCTATTAAAAGTGACATTATATGGGGACATTTATTTGTCTGCATAATCAGAAATGTGCATGTTGATTTCTCCAATTATATATCTGAATTTTTATTTTCTTTTTAATATTTTCAGGAGCATGCACAAAGCATTGAAAATCATAAGAATTTCTAGCCTTTGGTTAGAGCAAGTCATGTTCTTGCATGTAAAAGTATCTATCTATAGGTTTTTGCACTAAATTTCATTGTGATTTTTGTCTTCCTTGCATACTCCCTATCACCATGTTGCACTAAACACCACTTTGATTCTGAGGTTCAAAGAATGTCCAAGGACTGAGGGCAGATTCAGCCCGTTAAAGCTGACATGGTATGGACTTTGGCTGAGATGATCTTTTACTTTTAGAGTTTGATATATTTCATTTTTCAGTCAGCCTTTCCCTTCAGGTCCGGTTCAACCATGCACTGAAGTCCATCAAAAGATAGACATTGTCTTCAGCTGAGTTGGATTGGGCCCTCAAAGGCACATGAGGATGTTTTCACCACGGGTGGCAGCAGCAGTATTTTTCTTTCCTTGAAAAAACAGAGCACTCAATTTTCAGAAGAGTCAGCAAGGACAGATATTCAATAATATCATATTAAAAAATAAATAAATTATGGAGAATTAGATTTTTATCAACAGTTCTGTTAAACAACAGCTGATTTGACAGATATGATTGTAGTTTTCATGAGGAAACTTGTGTGAATAACACTGGAATTTACCTACAAAGGTGTTTCCTTTTTTCAGTCAAGCTTCTTATATACATAGCACATAATTTATATTTATAAGTGGAGTTATTTAAAATGGCTTATTAGTTGAAGGAAATGGCACAAATCTGGCACAGCATAAAACATACAAGTTTGAGTGCCTTTTTTAATGGTGGTAGCAAATGCCCATTAATTCAGAAGAGGGTGAATTCTTACAGTGTAAAGTGTCTTACTGATACAAGGTTACGCAGATATTTTATTTTACTTTGTTTTTAATATTCTATTTTACTTTATTCTGTGCTGCTTACAGACAACAAATAATCTAAAAGCTTAATTTTCATTTTGCCAGGAGCAATACAAAAATAAAAAAAAGTCAGAAAATACAAGGAAACAAGAAATACTTTAATTAAGGATCATCCTGTTTAAATGATAGAAAACTTTCTTCTTTCTGACTTGTGGAGTTAGCAAATTTGTGCTATGATATATAGGAAATGACTGCACCAAAGATTTTTGTCATTCCCATTCTAAAAATAGCATTACAGAAATCTCTGTGCATTTCCTCACCGTTGTGTGGAACTCCATACCTCCCGCACAGAGCTAAATAATTCTCTCAATGTATAGAAGCTAAAGTGCATGCCTGGGTTAGGTGTCTGGAGTAGATATTCTAAAGTTTTTTTTAATGTCTATCACACAGAAAATCCTTGTTTTATTTTGTTGCTTTTCAAAAGATAACTTGAACTCTTAAAAAAATTCTAAAAGAACTATATAGGAAAGAATTACAATCATGTCAAAGATCAGAATAAACACTTAAATTTTAAAATATTAATTTTATTTTATGATGGTATCTATTTTATGTTACTGAACTATATTTCTTCAAAGTGATTGAAAATAGTTTATCTTGCATCCTCTTCTCTACATATCACATGGTGATGTGTGAACCAGTGCCCCTATTTATCCCGTAAAATCATATCTGTCTGTATCACATAGAGATGTGAATTTGTTTCCATAGCATCTTGTAAGGTGAACAGTATATCATCCCCACTCTAAAAAGTAAGACTTGTTGCCCTTTATAGATTAAATGCAAGAGATCTAGAAATTCTAAGTGTCCAGAATAAGAAATGCAGAATCTGATTTTGCAGAGTGTTCATATTGCATTTTATATATTCAAAGCACAATCTCTATTGACTGCATTTGCACTTCTATAAATCAGAGCCTACAGTCTCAAGTTAGACACACAGAAAATGAGGAACATGTAGTTGGTAGTCTCCTCTGAAAGACTGAATTTAAGTGATTTACTACAATCAGAGAATTATATATAGTTCCATGCAAGCATTCTGATGTCTAGGTCACCAAGTAACTGCTGTAACTGGAAGGCCCTTTTTTTTTTTTTATACGGTCTTACAAATGTGGAAAATTTAGATCCACTCTGTTGGTCATACCAAGCAATATATAATAACTACTGGCACTTACAAGTTGTCACCCTTTGTGAAATTCAATATGCCATATGGAAGAGATACACACTTAATGGATTTCACAGATATTGGTTTACAGAGGAAGGCAATCTCTGTGCTAAAGATGAATAAAATCTCTTTGGAGTTAAGGAGAGACCTATTTAAGGAGGATTCTATGTAAGCTGAATCATTTTCAACTTTGAGTAGATTTTCATGGGAACTTAAATACGTTTCGTAACTTAAATTTATCAATCTAAGCACGTTTTGTTAAAAAAAATCAATACTTTTACATGTTAGTGGAATGATGTATTCCTTTCATGGCCTTATTCTCTGAAACAGCTGTACTGTTAACTTTTTTTGGGGGAGGAGGGAGTTTTTGGTGTCTTTAATAGATTAATATTTGGATGTATTGCAAATCCCATTCAGATTATTTTTGTTAAACTATAATAAAACCATATAAATTATAAACTAAAAATATCCAGAACCTTAAATTTTGGCAACCCTAAGAACAGAGAACTCCTAATGAGCCCCTGCCTCATTAGAAAGTTGGATGACTTTCAGCTTTAAATTAGGAGAGAGGACTGGTTTTCAGGCCTGATGGCAGGTAGTTTTCAACTTGTTCTTGAATTTATTAAGGACAGCTTGATTACAGCTGTAAGTGGCTGCTTATAAGGTTCTGCTTCTGCTGTTTCTAGTTTATTCCTGTTTATTACTTATGGAGTAGAGAAAGAAACTTCAAAAATAATATAGCCCCACCCTGAAAGTTAAAAGAATGTGCAAGACCGTGCCTAGGGTTGTGGAACAAAGCCATGTGCATATTGATTTGGGGTTTGTTTAGATCTTCTAACACGTCCAAAGAGTAGTTCTTGAATGAATCAAACCACAGTATGAAAGCTTGTCCTGTATTCATTTTCAGGTTTAGGGGGAAAAGTATTAGTAACAGAGCTATTCTTCATATTTTAATTAATAATGGAAGGTGACAGCTCATCTGACAGATTTTCAAACTACAAATAAAAAATGATGGAGGTTCAGCCACTTAAAATATCTGTGAAAATAACTTGCTGCAAACTCAAAACATCAGTTGGCTCCCAGCTCTGTTTCACCAGTAACATCAGGAACAATTAAGAAGTTTATCATTTTATTTCTCACTTCTACTTTATTCCATTTTATGCACTGCAAACACAAGTACTCTGCGTTTTAGATACATTTTGTCAGAATTCATTAACGTACTAAAGTCTAATATGACTATGCTATTCTAGAACAGAAAATAAAATGTTGCTGTTGAGTTCTGTCTGTTGCCATTTCAATGTCAGACTAGGATCATCTAAGTTGGAGTAAGGTACTGATAACAGTATCACAACATAATTTTCTGGTCTACTAATGGCTTTTTTTATATAGTACCTTAAAGTAGCAGAACAGTGATTTTTATTTAAACATTTTGGTGTAATGTGACATAAACATTTCATAATAATAGCCGCTACCTACTGAACACTAAGTCTGGTGCAATACTCCCTCTCTTTCACAGTTGTTTGTGAAGAATGGTACATGATTCTGGGAATAATCATGAACTGTTCTTCAGGTCTGGTTTTCAGACATATTGCAAGGAGCTGTAATAAAAATATTGCAAGGGTATTACATGAAACAAATGTTCTTACATGCCAAGGCCTTCACAATTATACATATTTTTAATTTTAATTATTATATATATATATTATAATAAAAATAAAAACTAATTTTATAAGATATCTCCTTTATAATATTCTTGAATCAGTTAAGATCTTCATCTTTGCTAAGTTGTTTGATTCTAATTGGATGCAGAACAAAAATCTCCAGCAATCTTGCTGACACTTGTGCTAAATTTCTTTACTGGCTTCGGATGTGCTCTCAGGTATATTTCAGAATATTAATGATGATTTTTACAGCCTTGCATAGTCTGAGATTTGTTTTTTTAAGAGCTCATTGTCATTCTTCTTGCTGTTAATTAGGAATCTAGAATGTTTGGACTAGCATGCATTTAAATGCTTCTGTAGCTTTAATATGTTGATGTTAGAATTACCTATTAGTAATTACCAACCTAGCGTAGCCAGCCCAATATGTATGCCAAACAACAGCAACAACAACAACAAAGGAAGACAAGAAAAAGCAGTAACACTGAAAACATAAACAAACAACCCCCCTCTTTTTGATATATATTTTTGATGGTTTTGATATAGCACCTTTCATTTAGAAGAGCAATGCAAACTGCTGTTTCAAGAGCTGTTATTCTGATATAAGCTCTCTCCATTTAGAGGCTTTCTTGGTATAGTCACAGTGGCAGCCCATTCCTTACCCAGACAGGCTTTCTTAGCTCTGAAATCTGACAACCTGGGTGAATTGTGTGTTAATAAATGAGTGTAAGTCTATTCAAGCCACAAGATTTACTTATTCTCATCTTGGCAGACAATATTCAGTGGTAAGGACTTTTAAGGAGAGTCTCATGGCTTAAAGATTCACTTGCATTGACAGGCTTTGAGGGATGAACTACAGTTCAGCTTTGTTTGATTTTAATTATTTTTTTCCTATAATCCCACTACTGCTCAGTTATGAAGAGAATGCTGGTAAGAGTAAGTTTGTGTTCATGTATTTATCACCCCTAGCTTCATACATTCTACCAGCTTCAGTTTTCTCTGTATTAGCTATGACAAATGCGTTATCCAAATCAGATATCTCTATTATCTTTATTATGCAGAAGCAGAAGTGTTCAAGGATTCCTACAATTAGTAATTTCAAACCTTATCAATGGGTACATTTATATCTTTGCACCATGCATATTTAACTTTCTAGAATTTACCCTTCAGCATGTTGCTGAAGCTAAAAGCTATCTATGCAGGATTCGATCAAACACAGACTTTTGCATAGATAGTCTAAACATGCGGAACTATATTGGTACATCTTTTTTAAATCAGAGGTTTGGGGAAAATATTCATTTTCACTCACTTCTAACTACTATGAGTTAGTTAGATACTAGATGTTATTCCATCCCTTCCCAGTGTAAAGTCTCTTGAACCTTCTGTTCTATATCTGCCCTGGACCCATTGTTACTAAGACAATGCACCAGTGAGCCGAAGTGAAAAAGCTGATGCACACTGGCTCCCAAATGCTAGCAAAGCTATGCTAGTGAACACACAGCTGCCATCACAGTGAGCATCAAGTCTGTTGGTAGTAGAGGAGGCAGAGGTTTAGTGGAGGGGCTGGAGGTTAGTAACAGGACATTCTGAGAATGAAGATGATGAGGTTATCTGTGACACTGTGAGGGTGGTTAAACTGGATGGACTCAGTGGAAACTCAGGGGAGTGCTCATACAGGAAGGAGAAAGATTGCACAGATGCCATGGTCCATTTCAAAAAGCAGGGGAAATTATTATTAGCTACTATTATTTTTATTCTATTCTATTATTAGCTACTACTTTGGAAAAATAACAGAAAAATAACAGAACAAGAGAAAGAGCAAAATGATATCTACTGCCAGGAGCTGGTTTACATGTAACATTTGAGTGACTCAGTGCTTCAATCCTGTGTCCAGACAGAGAGCAGAGAGCATCTTATGTTTAGTGAGGGGTCTAAAGACCTGTGATATCCTTCTCTCTAGGGATATGCCCCAGTGAAAGTTCTTTCTCCCATTCATTGTTACACTGCTTAGTACAACGTCTGGGTAAGGAGAGTTCAGCCACTAATAGCAAAAGAGGTTGTGACTAATTATTCCACTTCATATTGACTGCAAGCCTGCATTTAATCATTTTCTTTTCACTTAATTCTAATAAAATATTAGAATTATCTAAACCTAAATGTAGTATCACACCATATGAAGTAACCACACTGTCCAGACTGTTCTGATTTCTCAGAAGTGGTCTGTTAGGATGTTGGGATCCTAAGACTTAGGATCTGTTTTTAGAAGAGGAGTGTACTTTTTTTTGAGAGAAAATTCTGTGTAATGCTGACTGGCCTACATTTTTGCATAGAAAACAGGGAAAAGTCTTCTCTAGTAATTTGGCTAAGGGCTATACAAACCTAATTAGAAGTAAGTGTTCAGTCCCAAAAGAGCAGAAAACTCTAGCTGGAAACAGCCATTTAAATATTCATTTCTACACCCCTCCCCCCCCCCCCCAAAAAAAAGGTGGGGGGGGGGGAGAATAAAATATCTTATTTCGTAAAAACCTTCATGTACAGGGAAAACAAGGTTACCATAAAATTATTAATTAGTGGTTGGTGATTACTCCATCTTATTTGATGATGTCATGAATTCAATGCTTTACTCTAAGACTGAGTTTAACTTTGTGTATTCTGTATAATGCAAACAATACCTCCTTGATTTATGAGTCAATAATATTCCTACTTTAATTAGAGTCAGACTGTAGAGTTGTTTGTTTTTTTATTTTCTTTCTGCATAACGGCAAGTTTGATATGTAAAAATGGCTATCTGCACATTGATTAATTTGGCCTTCATTTAAATTGTTTCTTACAGATGCTGAAATAACAATGCCTATATTCCCAGGTTTTCTTTTCCTTTTTTTTTTTGTGTGTGTGTGTGTGTTGTTGTTGTTGACTGAACTGAGGAATTGCAAAACAAATCACTTTTCTAATCCATTTCTAATTTCCTAACAACATTTTTTTTCTGGTGGATGATATTAAAAAGTAATACTGAAAACTGAGTGTTGTCAGGTAAAATTAAGCAGCAACTGCCTGATATAAGTCTTGTACTAGTTAATAATCATGCACAGTGTAATTCAGCCACTAGAGTTAAAAATGCATCTAGCAAAAATGTATCTAGCAATAATCTTGCTTTTGGTTTAATTGTTGTATGTTCTCAGTATTTAAACTAACTCAGTATCAAACCATTCACAATCAGCAGTTCATTTTTCCCCCTTTCCTTCTTTTCCTTCCAGGGTATTTACTCCTTCTGTAACGACCTCAAAATAAAGGATGTTTCTCCATTTGTCTTCCTTGACAGATCCCAAAAGAGTTTGAATTCATGTTTTAGCTTAGGAAGTTTGTCTCTAACATCTCAGTTCAAATTTGACCTCAGGCTTCATGCAGCTCTGTAGGAGCGACAGCCTTAGGTAGTAAACAGTTTTTAATGATATCATTCCCAGTGCTGGTACTTGAAACCATTCCACAGATAGGGGCAACATCCTTAGATAGCAGTAATGCAGGTGCTTTTGTTAAATGTTACATTTTTCCATGTCATGCCATCCAAATATGTAGTAAAAAGAATTTTCTTCATTTTCTTCATCATCCTTTTCGTGTTACATGCCACAAACAAGAAGACAGTCAGACCTCAGGATTTTTTCGTGAATGCGTTGTAGTTATTTCTTGCTTGTGTTGATATTTTATACAGTTGAACGTACCAGGTGTACTGAGAAGTAGTTTCCCACAGACTTCTGTTTGCAATCATTTCCCCAGGCCATTTCAGAGGTGTTCCTAAGGAGCAACAGGCTACAAACTCACTGGTAGCCTCAGTAATGCCAGGGTATGGGCACAAATATGAGCACTAGACATTCTGTAGCCGTTTACTATGGTTTTGGATTAGGCCAGCCTGAAAACAGCTAACTTTTGCTAACAGCTCCAAGGATGGACCAGGAGTTCAGACAGGTCAGGTCATCTTTCCAGCTGGCAACTTAAATGCTGGTACCTTCTTTCTGGATTTAAATCAGCCACATGTTGTCCAAAAGTCCAGATACTCTATAGTTTAGCCCTTTTCTCTCAGAAACACAAATACCTGATAGATATTTTTTTGACTCTTTCAGGCATGGCAACTGGCTATTGATTTACTTCCAGTTTGTTAATATCATCAGTACATCATATAATCAAATGCTCTAAAATGGCTCTATTCCGTCAATTATCCTCTCAAAACCTTGTTGTCTACTTTCTGCATTTTCTTACCTATTTGTTTTAAAGAAGGTTGAGTCATCCTGTAACAACCTAGATATGCCTAAACTACTCACTGGGTAGTTCTGCCCAAACCCAAAGGGCAACTACTTGGTCGTACATTATAAATTGCATCGTGGACCAGAACACATCCCCCTCTGCCTGCCTCTCTTTAAACCAGCAAAGGAACTTGGAAAGATCACAGGAAAGAGTTATAACTTAAAGAAAATGGTAGAGAATTAGGACAATTACAGGTGTGTGGGAATGTATTGAAATCATTATCTCCTAATAACTGATCCCAAAAGATTTATACAACTGAAAGACTGCTAGATTCATCTTTTTCTCTCCCTCTGCTCTCAAGGCTGAAATCACAATGTCACTGTTCAGTGTAAAAATATAGGGATGATTAGTGCTACTAGCAACAAGCGTAATGAGAACAAGGTACTGAATACAGCAGAGAGGTTTTTTGAGTGCAGTCCCTTTGATAACCCAGTTATAAAACAGGAGTCTGATTACTGTAGCAACTATTTGAAGAAAAAAAGTTCCCCTGCTGAATTTTTCTTTTGCCTTTAAACACCATGTTAACCTTGCATATTCAGCAGAATTCTTTCAAAGCCACAGTCATGCTTTCTGCTTCCAGAAAATAATGTATTGGAGTGTTCTCATGGACTTGGCAATCAATTAGAAGAACCTATTCTCAGGGAGTGTATACATTTATATATGAAAGCTAACAACTTGGTCTTTTGCTGCTCCTTTAGAAGGTTGTTTCTTTGGTTACACTTGACTTCAGATACCAAGACAGGGTGTATTTTCATGTTTTTCAGCAGATATACTTTTTTAAGTACTTCATTTACTTGTGGTGCCTAAGCAGAATGTCTTTGGAAAAGAGTACATTTTTTAAAAAAGAGAATTTTGGTCATGAAAGTTTGTCAAGAATCTCATACCGTGGAATTTCAGTGCAATGAAAAACACTTGACTGCAAACATTTGTTGGTTATATTCACAGGCAGTAATGGACAAAAGGACAGCAAATTCAACCTGCTGTGTTACAAGCACTGTCCTACTAGTGTGAGCCATATTAACTGAATTTGACTCTGTAGTCAATAGCTTTCTTTCCTCCTCTCAAATATATAACTCACTGGGCAACTGAAACTGTAGGAAGCAGAAGGACAAATGGAGAAAGAATCTAATAATTATGCATGATACATTTGGGATGCTTGTTGTCTATGATCATTCAGTTATTCTGAAATTTAGAACTCAGCAGTAGATTTTGTGGTTTTGTAGGAAGAAAAAAAATAGAACTGTGTTGTACTTAAAGGATAAACATATTGACTATGATGTTCAGAAAAATGTAAATACTTATATCTATTTAAAAAACATTGTAATTAAGAGGACAATAAAATGACTGTGATAATGCAGCATTAAAATAGAAAAACATTTCACTAAATAGCAGAACATTATTATTTGCTTTACATAATTAACTTATGAATAACTGAAATTCAGACTTTTCTTGTTCAATTACGTTTAGTAATACGAAATTATGTCTCAGAAGCTTCCAACAAAGTGGTTTATTCACATATTTTCAAAATAATACATTTTCAATGTTCATATGTTTTATTAATTTTGAGTAAATTTTCATGGCAGATAAAAACTCACATTCCTTATGTAAAAATTGCAGTCAGTCTCCTCTTTCAAACACTTTGTCCTTTCACCAAGAGTAGAGATGTTTCCATTTTTCATGCCTGTTAGTTCAATAGTTTCAAGGCAGTTCTTTCTAAAAGCAATGTGTTTTCCTTAACTGATACATTCAAAATTTCAGATGGTGACTTGGACAATAGCCTCCCATATTTTCTTATTAGGCAAAGCTGTAAGCAGCCAAAGAGAGCTGCTTCATTAGGGAGATAGGAATCTTTAGCTATAACAGAGTTCTCAAGATTGCTGTGCAAAAGTCCTTTATGAAGTTTATATCAATTTCCATTCTAAGTATATTATGCTGTTAATGCTTCTTTCATGCTCTATGAACCCATCCCTCTCAGAGTCAAACATCATGTAAACCAGAGTACAAACCCTTTGGCTGATCTTTGAATTTGTACACTACTCAGCGTACTGTGACTTATTGCCAGTTTGGACTTATGGCTCATCCAGGGGTAGCTGACAGTGCATTTGGATAAATCACATGTTGAGGACTATTTAGTTATAAGATTACATTCAAGAATTGAGTTATGTTGTAACGTTGTTGGTTTGCCCAAGAAGCAGTCCTTCCGAATGAGTTTTCCCTTTCTCAGAACACTTTTCCTTTTCTATAAATATGTTTCTAGTTGCAATACCCACAGCCTACTATCCTTCATAGACTAGATTCAATAACTGACATATGCTTTAACAAATTTTCAGAAATTAGTATTTTCATTCACTTTATATATTTGGTTACTTTTTAGTGAACAAATAAATACAGATAATTTTCAACACCTATACTATGAAACTGGATTTTAAGATTAAATAATTTGTATAATGTAAACAGAATTTCAAATGTTCACATTAAAATATATCCTTATATAGCTGTACCTTTAACAGGGAAATCTTTTCAATTTCTCAGATTATAGAGAGATGTTAAGAATCTTTATTTATTTATTTATTTATTAATATGTCTTCATTTGTCTAACTTCTTTCTTAGGTGCTATTTAACAGTACTGAATTATTTAGGTAGTGAAGGATCCTTTCAGCATTCAGTTTAGAGAATGGATGATTGTCTCAGAAAGAAACAAGGTGTGGGAAAATCATCTATTTGTATAGACCTGCCAATTTATTACAGAAATTAAATGAGACTCACTCAGTAGAAATTGTATGATATTGCTGATCAGTGCAGTAAATGTCACTAAATTAAGGATAGATTATTAGTCAAAGAATTTGAGTTATTAAGTAAAAAGACGAGAATTTGTCTTCTGTAACATCTCTGTGAATGTTAGCTTATTCAGGAAACATCATCTGCATGGTCACTTTTGTTACTAAAAACTGTCAAACACTCTTCTGTAGAAGCCAAAATGATGTAGTTCAAAATGCACTGGAAACCTTGTAGTGTCCCATCAAAAAATGTAGGGGGAGAATCACCTTGGTGATTCAAGATACATTCTTAAAAAATAGTTTTTCCTTGCCTTTTTTTTTTCCATCTTGGCTTCATCGGTTGTGAAATGTGGACACTTCTATTTGACTTTTCATATTAATACAAACCCACTTTATAAATATACTTGAAGTACAGGTCTGCCAAAGCAATATATTACTTCAGCTCCCACAGCATGAACTATAAATAGCGTGTAATTTCAGCATATGAAACACAATATTACAGAAAAACTATTAATATTGACCTTAAATCTTTTCATTTGTTCATTGGACCTTAAAGTACGATTTTGCAGTTCTTGTTGCTGTTACTCTAGTGATTTAACTACAGTTCTGAAAATGAATATACTTTTGAGTCACCATCACTATTTCTAGCTTAGAATGGCAGAGTGACATTTTTTCTTGCTAAGCCAAGGTTTGTCTTCAATTCTGTTGAGGTACCAGAGACAATTATAGTGAATGAAAATGCATGAACATTCTCAGCCAGTTTCAAAAATGAATAGTAGCAGAGACATAAAGCAGATGATGCGCTGAGATCATTTGCTCTATTTTAGTGGCATGAGAGCAGGGCAAAGCACCTGATTACAGGGATATCATATAGCATTAGCAATAATTAAGTGACTGAGCTAACTATTTTATGAGCTCAACATGAGCAATTTTTTTCTCATCTTGAAGTCACACTGCTCCATGACAGGAAAACTAAGTTCAGCTGAAATCCCGTCTGTTTTCAGAGCATTATGTACTTCCTCCAGGTTGGTTACTTACTGCTGAGCATGATGAATCGCTTCAAAGTGTTTAGAAATTAGGTGACCTAGGCAATTCTTAAACTTGGAGATAAGCTTCTTTTTTACTGCATCCATGTAACACAGATTTCTATTTAAAGAAAAATGTGTTGTTTTTCTAAGGTGAAACTAAAAATATTTAACTGCCCTTCTTTTTATTAAAATCAGACTACTGCAACATCAGAGCATCTTAAATCACCCAGCTATAACCTAAATCCTCACATCTCTCAAGTGAAAAGAAACAGAAACACTGACAAAGGAAGTACTGTTCCCCTTTCCTTCCTATCCCATTTATTAATGAGGAGATGAAGCAGAGGAAATATGCCTATACCAATAACAGCAATCCAGCTCTGTCTGTATGATGTCTACACAGATGTTAGCCTAGAAGGAGAAGCACACAAATGTTGGTAAATTGTTTGTGGACAGTTGCACTGGCTGTGCCAGTTCTGTATATATGTACTAGCAAGTCAAGCAGTGCAAGAAACTAGCCACTGTTAGAACAATCCTTAATGGTTTCTGCATCAGGTCAAATCTTCAAAACAATTCATAGGCACTGAACCAATCTAAAACAGTCAGTTTCATAGAAAGCAAATGGGCTATGGCACTGTTTATTTTACTACTACAGGCATATTTGCAGAAGTCTATTTCATAATATACCATGAGTATCCATGAGAATGGAGTCCCTCATTTTCTGCTTCTTGGAGTACTTCCTTCACTCTAAAACCAGACTGACATCATTTCTTCCTTGTGGCTGCTCTTTTTCAGTGTCTGCCACCAAAAAAAAAAAAAAAAAAAAAAAAAAAAAAACAGAGAGAGAGAAATTGAGAGTTTGGATTGAATATCAGCAATCACAGATGCTGCTGTAGTTGCAAATTCGTCCCTGTCAGGTTATGAAAACTGTCATTTTAGAAATACTTGGAAGAAGCTCATGTTGTTGAGGAAAGTCAAGAAAATAACCTTGCCAGCAGCAGTATTGTCAGGGCTTGACATCAGTTGTGAAACCAAAAGAGGTCAGGGAGTCAGAACTCAATTCTCTCAGCTATATGAAAGTTCATTTCAACCACTTTGACAGAGTATGGTAGGACTATAGGTTCATCTGCTCTTGAAACCTTTTCAACCTGTGCATTTTCATGCCTCATACACAGAGTCAGGACTCACTGGAAAATGAAGTAGCCCCTACCTTTCTCATGAAGTGGACCACAGAGGTCCACATCATCAAGGGCTAACACACAGGTCACAGGAGCTGTTGAAAGTCACCATTTTTCTTCTCATTCTTGATTACCTGACTCCTGGTTAAAGAAGTTATGAATTCAATCATTTCATCTCTACTTTGAGAGCTTCCACTTGATAATTCTCTATCCATGAAAGCTCCTATGATACTTTCTTTATGGATTCATCATAAATTTTACTTGTGACTATCCTGCTTTGGTGATCACTTTTGATAAAAGTGATTTCAAATGTAAAGGAAAGAAGATGTACATTTTATGACAAAAGAAAAGATTGAAAAGATATTAATAATGCTAAATATTAACATTAATGTAATTAATAAATAATATTATATTTTATATTAATATAAAACAAAATGTTAATATATTAATATAATATATATATTGTATTTATATTATAAAGTAATATTAATGAAGTAATACATTGCAATGTAGATGTGCATAAAGTCAAAGGAATAATAAGTGAAACAGCAAATCCAAAGGCTTTTTGTTTAACCTTTTTAAACTTAAATTAAAGTAAATT
The DNA here is from genome assembly GCF_040182565.1 of Anser cygnoides. NCBI lineage: Eukaryota > Metazoa > Chordata > Aves > Anseriformes > Anatidae > Anser > Anser cygnoides. Next base: position 109,059,711 of record NC_089875.1, read on the forward strand.
GATAAGAACAGATTTAAAACTGATGGCAAGACATCTGTTTTTCACAGTGGAAATCTGTTTAACTTCTAGAACTCATTGCCATAATATGTTGGTGAGTTCAAGAGCCTAGTAAGCTTTAAAACAACTAACCATTTACATGGATAATGGGAACACCCACTGTTATATTAGATAGAAAATAATGATTTTGTTCAAAATGGGAATAAATCTTCATATTTTTATACAGAAACATATCATTAGCTGACAAGTATTAAAAAACAATTTCCATATGGACCAGTTATTTTGAAAGAAAAGTTCATATAACCAGGAAGGAAGGGATAGAGAGAGAGAGAGAGAGAGAGAGAGAGAGAAAGAAGATAATGCAGATCTATCTATCTATCTATGCAGATATCTACACTGAGATTGGGTGAACCTACCTATTCTCTTTGTAGTCTGTCTGATGTTTATTGTCCACACTACTAAGAGACTATTACTTATCCCAGAACTAGTTTTGTTTTATTAAGATATCTTCAATCTCCACCACTCTTCCTTCATATTTTTCTCTATGTGAGAAAGCTGAAATGTATAAAATTATTTTAATGAAATTTTAGTGCCTTTTCTTGTGTGTATAGGTCATGGATCAGCAGGTATATCTTTGTCAGTCAGCTCAGTTGATACAATTTTTAGAGATGATATTCTGCCTACCTATAGTCTCACCAGTCACCTGTAGTCAGTATCCACCAGCACAAAATTATTTCTTAAGTCCTTAATTTTCTGTACTAACTTCAGAAGGTCACAGTACAAGCTCAGGACAAGTTTAATCACTGAACATAATAATTACCTTTACAAACTCAGAGCTCAGTAATGAATAACATCGTACAGTTGCTAAAAATTGTGTACTAAAAGCAATCTCTTCCACCTGTTCTGAAAATGCTCAATAATTTCTTTAAGTGTGTATGTATTTTTGCATCTTTTTTTTTTTCCTAATTCCTTTTTGCCTCTCTTTCCCTTCAATCAGTAAGTAAGGATTCACGATAAATGATATTAATTAAACTCTCCATAGGAACATAAACTTGAAAAAAAAAAAAAAAGCAAGCTTGCTTTTCTGGCATCTCTCTGTGAACCTTCTCAGGTTTGACATTCACATTTAATCATAGCCTTCAAACAAATTAAATTCTATTGTGTTGCTTCTTATTGTGTTTATTATTATTATTATTTTTAAAATATCAGGCAAGGCATATTCTATATTGTTTGCCCCAACATATTTTTAGACAATTATATTGAACTTCAAAAGTATGAGAAATATATGTCCATCTCCTTATTATGTTGTTCTTCAAGAAGCAGTTCAATTTTCTTTAAAATTGAACAAACTCAGTTCATTACCATTTTGATGAAATTAGGAGGGGAGGTCTAAGAACCTGATTGTATTCTGATGGAAAATAAACAGCAAAGAAGCAGAAAACTGTTATAAAGAGAAATAGGAGATTTAGAACTCAAAAGTGGCACTAGAAATGATCTCCACTTCATTGTCTGTGATGTAACAAACATATTTTCAATAAACTATTTTATAATTGGATTTTAGACCTGGAGTCAGGATAATTTCTGTGTTTAGAAAGAAAGAGATAAAAAGACTACAGACTGAGAGATAAATAGGGAGGGAAGGAATGAAGGAAGGAGAGAAAGAGAGAGAGAGAAAGAGAGAGAAGGAGAAAGAAAGAAAAAGAAAAAGAAAGAAAGAAAAGAAAGAAAGAAAACAAAAATTATTAAGTATCTCACATTTCAGATACATTGCTCAAAGAACATTTGTTTAAATCAAAAATATTTCAAAAAGTCTCCAGTAGTGCATACATGCAGAGTTTAAATAATATTTTCAGGAAATCATGTTCTGAGAAATGCTTAAATTCACTTCTATTTAAAGATAACCAACAATATGCATGTGTTTTTTTTGTTTGTTTGTCTGATTGATTTTAAAGGTGTTTTGGTGTGTTTTTTTTGTTTGTTTGTCTGATTGATTTTAAAGGTGTTTTGGTTTGATGGGTGAACTAAGAAGTGAAGTAAAATATTATGGGTCAGCTTGAACTTTTTTTTTTTTCAACGTGAAGAAAGTTGTAGGTACACATGACCACTTCAAAAATTAGAAACTCATTATTTCTTTTGACACAATGATAATCTTCAGCCCATTGACTAAGATATTCTTCAGAGATGTTCAGAGGCAATCAATACTTTTCTTACCTTTTACAAACCACATCTCATATACTCAAGAATCTAGCCTGAGTTGGTTTATTCTGACATATCCAACTACTTTTCTTTTCTCTAGTTCAACATGAATTCAGTAATGACTTCAGGCAACCCAAATATACATTTGTTTTAGAAAACAGTCATTGTAAAACATTCACCAAGACACAATGCTGGGCCCTCGGGGTTCAAACAGAGCTGAAGATGATGCAAGAAATGCAGGCAACATCAATAACAAAATTTCTGTTGATAAATTAGAAAAACATTCAAACATATACGGATAGTTACTATATATATCTATTCTAAACGATCTGACTGGCTTGAAATAATTTAGTCCTAACTTCATTCTTATTAAAGGACACAGAAAAATTATAATCAACTCTTTTCAAAGTGCTAATTTTGAAATCCCATTTTTAAAATGTAACTCAACTTATATGCAAGCATCCTAGCTGACATCTTAGTTGCTAAGCATGGCACTGGCCAGAGTAGAGCCACTTGAATAGCTGGCTGCATATTCAGAACTTTATTTTTTCTCCTGCACTGAACCATGTTGTTTGGACTCTTATATGAAAACTCACAGAGAACACTGAGAGACTGGGTAGTCAGAGACTGTTCTATTTCTTTCCCTTTAGCAGAGGACTTGTTTAGAAATATTTGTTCAAAAGTTTCCCATTTCACTTTTCTTTCTTCGATCTTTTAATCAAAGACCTCCAATTTTCATATTCAAAGAAAAATGTTATGATTTGAGATTTAAATACTGATATTGAGACATTAAAACTTCTGCAGTAATTGTAAACATCACTAACAAAAGACATTGGACATAGCTGACTAAGATTCCCCCAGAAAACATAATTTTCAAGGTTTTGATTGGTTCAAAATTAATATCTTCAAAATAATATTAATAGCAAAATAAGAAAAACATTGGTCCCTCTTTTAGGATACCAGAGGTGAAAACCACAGAATTAAATAAAAAGAAATACAAATAGCTTCTGAAGTTGCGTAAGGAAATGTTATAAATAGGGAATTATGATAAAAAGCTAACAAATTTAGGAGGAATTAATTATTCTTTTTAATCATATTCAACCTCAATAACATAAATTTAATAGGCTTATACCTTTCTGCCTATTTCAGAAAAGATTGCTACTGATCAATATCATCTATTTTCAAGAGAGTAAGGCAAAGGATAGATGCTAGTGACTGAAGAGACACTTTATTTATTTTTTTTTCCCAAAAATGTCTGAAAAGTGGCATAATGCTGTCTGAAACACAGATGTCATATACCAAATAATCATCAGTTTTATTCATCCCTCCTAAAGCCTTTACTTGCAATTATTTATTGTTTATTTTCTTACTCAGCACTGCAAGAATTCAGATAAGTTACACCTCTTTGGAACAGAGTATTTTCTTGACATAGGGCAGTTGAGACTTCCTATAGAATTCACCATAGGGAAGAAATTCCCAGTACTACATGAGATACAGAGGACCCTGGATGTAGAAATACGTCATAGCATAGTATATTCTCATCTGTAAGACACTTTTTGTCTTAAAACTGGGCAACAGTTTAAGACCCTGAATGTCCTGTTTTGATTCCTGTTTTTCATGAGTGATCTCATACACATTTTGGTTCTGCTGCTTCAGTTCTCCAGCTGTCTATTTACATGGACATTCCCTCCGTTTATTTTATTCATTTATTTGTTTGCTTGTTTGTTTTTTATTTATTTGTCAGGTCGTGCTTTGAAAGCTTTCCAGTCTAAATAGAGAAATAGTTTTACAAGCTTCATTTGCTACTCTCCAGCCACTTCTCATGGCTTTCAGCTTACAGTTTTCTTTTTTATTATTATTATTTTTTTGTCATCCAATATTTCATTTTGTTTCTCTTCCCAGCACAAAATTGCACCATTACTCATTATTAGTTCATTGAATTCACATCTATACCTGTAAATAAAAGAGGGCAGGGAGTGTTCCTTGGCAGAGAGATGACTGTTCCACACTGTTAAAATCTTTTACCTGTAGAATATGGTGGCCATACTTTTTCCTTTATTAGTTCCTTTATCAAAAATACACTGTGATTGCTAGAGTTGATAGAAAGGTTGAGACAGAAGTTATGGCTGCATAAGGACAGGAGTCTGCCACCACAGGGAAATAGATGATGCTGCCAGCTCTGCTAATTCAGTGATCCCAGTTAAGGAAAGAAACTACAGACTAAAACAAAACTTTAAAATGCCTTAAAATAGGATTTTTTTTTATTATTATTATTTTTGTGTTTGTGTGTCCAGGATCAGGATTCACTTGGTGATTATATATAATGCATTGATTCTCAGCATTTTAGTGCACATACAGAATTTTGTGCTGCCTACACACAGTAAAAACAGGTAGATGCAAGCACACATGCTGCACATAGGGCTGGCCAACCAGAAACCAGCTAAGATTCAAGACAAGCTAGTGGGCATTTCATTGATTTCATGCACATATACCCTGTTTTTTCAAGACTGTGTTAATCTGATATGATAACGTTAATGTTGATATAGGTTTCCTGAACTGGAGCTAGTTCACATCGTGACTACCTGAAGGTGAGAGGACCTCAGTTCTGCATGCAGTTGCTGATAAGCAGTTAGCCTCCAGAGGCCCCCCAGCCAGTAGCTGTCTCCAAGAGATCTGTATTAGTGGCAGGGGCACAAAAAAAAAAAAAAGCTTGGAAACAATCAGTGCCTTGCATTAAAAATCTACGACATTCTGATACTTAATAGTAGCAGGCACACATATTCTGCTGAAATGCTAAATACAAAGCCATGGTTGAACTAACTCCCATTTGGGGGAACATTGCCTGTTTGAGTGCATCTGGTTGCATGCTTCACTCACACAGGCATGTACTGGATGTCCAAAGCTCTTCTGGTGGTAGATACCTATTCCTTCTACCTCTCCTTTTCAAAAAAGGACAGTTTTGGTCCTGTTTGTCTGTACAACATTGTGGTTCAATTACTGTAAAATAGTGGTTCAGCAAAGAATTCACAGTTTAGAGGTGTGCAGAGAAAAGAAAAGAAAAACAAATAAATAAAAATAATTTGATTCTAAAAGCTAAGGACAGAGATTTACACTTTTTTTTTTCTGTTAAAATGTGTAATGACAAGCAGATTTTGTGACTCATAAAGGACAGTGACATGGTAAAAACAATGGCATGATCATTTAATTTTTTTTGTTGTTGTTGTTATTTTTTTTTTTCAGAAATACTTGGAGGAGGAAGGAGCACCAGAATATACAAAAGGTCTGATAGAGAATCTTTTGTTTTAAAGACTGAAGAGGCTTAAGTTGTGCAAAAGTGCTTCTCTTTTTTGTGTCATTGAAGTTCATTATAGGTAAGGTGGTACATGTGCTACATGGAACAAAGACAGCAATGCTTCTTTTATTGTATGAGACAAATTTGAATGAAGCCAAACAAAAATGCATGGATGAGTAAATATGCAAAAATGCCGTATGGCTTATTTTGAAAACACTTGCATACAATAACTCTGGAACTATCTTTTTTAAAAATATCTAACCATCTGCATTGACTTTAGTTCTTGATAAACACAATTTTAAACCTTTATACATTATATATCTTTAAAACTTTAGAGTAGTCAAAATATGTGCCTTTATCACCATCTTCCACAATATTCTCATATCCATCTAGTCTGAATAAATGGAAAACCAGATACATGAATTTCTGGTTGGATGTTTGGGCTTAGAGAGTAGTGGGTAATGGATCATAATATGCTTAGAGGTTGATAGCTAGCAGGGTACCACAGGGGTCAATCGTACAACTGTCCTTACCAATGCCCCAGAGCAGGTGGAGTGCTGCATCATCAACTTTGCAGATGACATCAGATTGGAGAGATGATTTGTTACTTCAGAGAACAGGCTGACATCCTGAGGGACCTAGAAAGGCTGGAAAAATGGTTTTATAGGAACCTTATGAAATTCATCAAGCTAAAATATGAAGTCCTTCACCTGGGAAGAAACGATCCTTTGCAACAACACAGGCTGGGTACCGACTGGATGGGGAGCAACTCTGTTGAAAACCTGGGGAAGGCTGCACAGGTGCTCTTAGAGTACCTTGAAAGGAATGATATGCATCAGCATCATGAGCTGTATGAACAGAAGTAGAGTCAGGAGGCCAAGGGAGGACATTATCCCCCTACTCAGCACTGAATATTATTTCCAGTTTTGTTTTCCCCAGAAGACATTGATAAACTGGAGAAAGTTCAGCACAGGGCCACAAGGTTAGTCAGGGGCCAATGCATAACATATTAGAGCAGACTGATGGACTGGGGTTTGTTCATCCAAAGAGATGGTTTCTGAGGGATCTAATAGCTGCCTGACAGTACTTTCAGGAAGGTGATCAAGGAGATGAAGCTAGGCTGTTCACAGTGGTACATTGAGGGAGCAGAGGCAAAGGACATGCACTGAAATAATATATATCCATACTGGATATGAGTTAAAATCTTTCTCTCCAGTGAGGACAGTCAAGCAGTGAACCGCTTGCCTACTTGTCACGTTGCTAAGAGAGATTGTACAGTTCCCCTTTTTGGAAGTTTTCAAGATCAATTGGAAAAAGTCCGAAGCATTCTGGTCTGACCAGAATGTTCACTGAATTCTCAGCTATACCTGTAAATAAAAGAACTAAATAAAACACTGCTACAGTTTACAGCTATTACCTGTAAATAAAACACTGAGCAAGTTTTGAGCAAAAGGTTGAACTAGAGATCTCCTGAGGTCCCTTCCAACCAGAATGATGTCAAGGTCATATACACCTGCCTGTGTTTTAAAATGTTGGTCTTAAAAATCTAGATCTGCTCTCCAATCATCGGCTTACATGCAAATGCTCAAACACTTGTGTTTCGTCATTTTTGTTTCTTCTTTCTTTCTTTTTTCCTTCTTTTTTATTCTTGTATATTAAGTTCCAAGAGGGGAGCCTTAGCTGATTGTATAAATGAGGACATGGCAACTGCAACCACTGTTTTATAACACTTTCATATCGTGAATCTAAATTCAGCACCCTCCCCCCACCCCCCGAAATTTTAATCCAAACATAGAAACTAGTGGTATAGTACTGGATTTTCATATTAAATAGAACATTCTTTCTTATTAATCCTACATTTGTTTCCAGTCCACAAACCTAAATATATATATATATAAAATATATATATATATATATGGATTAAATATCCAGTTATAACGTTCAAAATTATGTCAGTGTGAGAAAGTTCTCAAGGATATCTCATGTTGTCTTAGCTATATTTCATTATATTAGGTAGAAAGACTGCGTGATTTGGGAACTTCAGTGACAGGTGGACAGCATAAGTGGATACGTCACGTTTTTCCACATGAGACCGTACTGACAATTTTTTTTACTTGAGACAGCATGTGAGTGCGAAGAACACTCTCATGCAACTTTTCTGATCTTTAGAAAGCATTCCAAAAGAAATTCACCATTTGAATATGATTCATTGTAATCAGCTAAGTTTGGAAGAGTCACTTGATTCATAAAGTATATGACTGTTAAGAGAAATTTATAAAAAGAGATTCCCTTAACACTGAAGAAAGCAACTGCTTGTCTACTTAAGGCAATACAATTTCCTGCCACTCTGTATTCTTACTGTGAACTCCAAGTCAACAATATTTACTCAAGCTGCATGACATACATTGTAAGTTATGGTTTAAGTGATCTAGCAATGTGTTTATATCCTGTTTTGTCCAGCTTAGTAGACAAAAGAACATTTAGCAATTATTCCTATTTAGTGATTAGTTGCTGATGGATGATGATGGTATTTTAGTAAATTGCTTCTCTACAGGTAAGTGATGTTGTTAGCTTTCTTGTTACTGTTCCTTGGAAGTATATGGCTTCTTTACATTAGAAATGTGTACCATGTTAACTGTTCTGGAAAAGATTACATCGTTTCTCCAGTGTGGGTATGGATGAACTTATATTTATAAATGATGATTAATTCAGGCATAGTTATTTCCATAAAGGATATGCTATTAATAAATAGCTTTTGTATCAGTGAACTTGTATCCATGCTACTGATGTATCTGGCTGCGCTTGTTAATGTTGTGATCTGGGATCTTAGGATCATAAGATAATTTGTGTTGGAAGGGACCTCAGGTGATCTCTGGCCCAACCTCCTGACCAAAAAAATGGCCGACTATAAGTCAGGCTAGGTTGCTTAAGCTTTAGTCTTGTTAGATCTTGAAAGTTTCCAAGGAAGTAGAGTGCACCTCTCTGGGCAATATATTCCACTACCTCGTTGTTTTATCAGGTACTTTTTAAGCATGCTCCCCTTCCTTTCCTTCCTCTCTATGAAACACCTGCTTGTCATCTCTTTTCATAGTATACATTAAACCCTTCCTCTGCTTTCTTCTACAATTCTTATCAATAACTGTCTCCAGATAATCTGTCACTGCTACATCCTCATCAGTGTTTCTTTATATGCAATGATACCAACACAGTTATGCTTCTTTTATCCATGAGACATATCACATATATAGACTTTCCAATTATTGCATTCATTTAAAAATCTATCAATTCTGTGAAAATTTAAAGACTGCATTGGGAACACTTCCCAACACTGACTTTTTTCTACTTCCTCCTTTTCTGCACATATTATTCAGTGGCCAAATTTTGTCATGCATAGTACCTGAAATAGCACTGCAAATTTTCTCTAACCATACAAGGGCTGCAAGTTCATTCCTATTTTTAACAGTTTGAGTAACGGAATGATCTGACCAGCTCCACTTCACAGCTAGAGCCAGGTCAGTGTCCTCTGATACTAAAGAACAAGTTTCCTCCATTAACCTGAACATCTAACTTTTTAGTGGCACCCCGACCCATCAAACTGCAGTTTGAGTCTGCTCATCTTCTTCATCTGAGTACATAATAATCATCAGATGATTCTGTCTACAGTGTCCTTTTTGTTTGTTTGTCTGTTTTTTGTTTTGTTTTGTGTTTTTTTATTTTTCTGATATTTTTACTGCTGTCTTTCTCATCTTTTCTTTGTGAATATCTTTCATGTGAAATAGCAGGAAAAACACTAGTTAATTGAGAAAGACTTTGTCTGAGTTTCACTGCAGAGGATACATATTTCTAAAACACGAAAAACTGTTCAAAATGGTAAAGAATTAAATTTAACAGTACCAGAGCCCAAGCACTGTGATTGTCATGTATTGATACATGGGAATCATGGGCAGGAATACACGGGCACATTTCTGGAGTTATTACAAGCTAGTAATTAATTTTCAACAGATATTTTGAAAGCAGCCACCCTGTTTTAGACAGTAAGAGCATCTACTATTATGGACATGACTGAAACTTGCCTGCTGGCTGCAGACTCAAAGTGACACAGAAACTGCTCAATACATTAATATCCCTGTCACTGCAGAAGACGCCACCTCAGGGAATTAAAAGGGAGGGTAATACATATTTCTCTCATTTTGTTATAGTAACAAGGGTCCACAAAAAAATATTTTCCTAATTGGTGATGTTTCCTTGTGTTCTTTCAGCTGTGATGCATATGCTCTTGACATGAATGTGGGCTGTGTGCATGCAGCGAGTGTAGCCTCGTATTTTGATTCTTATTTCAATTCTTTGTTAAATTCCTTTTGCTTCTTTGTTCAATATGTAATACTCTTCAGAAGATTGTCTGTGTTTAAAATCCCTAATCTATTAAACAGATAAATAACTGCAAAATTCATTTTCAAATTTTTGAGTAATGCAGATAGCTCTGTGCCAGTATTATTAGGGTTTTCATTTGTTTCCAAAGATGTTTCTTTTGTTTCCTTTTTTTCTCTTAATGCAATAATCTACTATTTTTTTCTTTTGTATTTATTTACTTATTTATTTATTTTTGTGGCTTCTGAAGCAATATGAGTTCTACAATATAGAGTTAAGTTTAAAATGATCTGTAAATTCTTAGTGCACACCTAGTCATTTTACTTCCCAAACTGGATAAAATTTCATTAATACTGTGTGATAAAATAGAATAAAACAGGATTGCTGTATGTATAATTTTATGCTATATCTATGTATGCCTTTATGGATATTGTATGTGTGTGTGCATGTACACACATATCTATGTACAGATATGTACGTACAATGCATGAAAAAAGATCAGATTTCCTCCTTGGCACCACCGAAGATTTTTTAACGGCCTGAAGACCTAGCATCTGTGGAAGGATCCTGTTTAGAAAACATTAATAAGCCCAAGTCTGGAAGGGCTGGAGTAGAAAAAAAGCACTCCTAATTATGTTGACACTCAGAAGGTTACCCCCATGTAAAACAGCAGGGAGCATGACTCAAATTCACATTTCAAGGTGATTTCTATTTTATGTTTCTAGTTTGCCAGGTAATATTTCAGGTCCAACTAGTTTAATCAGGTCTTTCATAAGAATTGTCAACACATTATGCCATCCTAGATATACTTTATATTAAGGAGTAACATGTTTTTCTCATTTTAATGTGGCACGTAGACACTCTTTTCCTGCACTCATGAGTGAGCAACTCCAATTACATTCAACAGAAGTTTCTTTTCTCCAGAAAGTGGAAAACAGAGTTCTCTGTATCTGCTTCAGCTCTTATAACAAAGTTCTACAGAAAGATTTTCAGAAAACAGATAAATGAATGAACAATATCAAAATATTGTTAATTATCAGTTAATTCCTTTCCTCTCATTGACTTTCTTATGAGAATGACAAATTTTTGAACAGGCATGAGCATGTGTTGTAAAAGTCATTTCTTTGGCTGATGGTATGTGTGCATTGGCACAGGCAATGAATAAATAAATATTTTTAAAAGGATGATGCTTTTGAAGGAAAAAAAAAAGTTAATTGTAATTTCAAACATCTTTCAGTCAAATTATTTCTGCAATACACAGCTTGAACACAGCAGTGCAGCTTTTGGCTTCATATAACATTTTGTTTACAGGTCACATGTTTTTCCCAAGACAATTAAAATACCATGTACAGGGAAATTAAAACAGTTTGTAAAACAGTCTTTTCTGTCAAAAGTTCTCTTATCTTTACCATAATCATTACATTATACTGTTATTAAAAATAAATAAAAAAAAATCAGGTGTTTGAGACTTAAAAAATATATTTTGTTTTGTTTCAATTTGTTTTCCAGCATAAATATGGTGCTTACTATAAGCTTTCATAAAGAGAATTCTGTAGAGAGATTAAAATTTGCTTGTGTTTCTTTTGTTCACACATCTGTAAAATAAGTCTCTCAAGTATATGTTTCTATTCAGTTTTTCTGCTGTCTTTACAAATATATTTGGTTCAGTGGTTTACTGTTGCAAATATAAGTCATGCTCTTTGTTTTAGTTGTATGCACTCGTGACTAATTGAACATGGTATTTCATCTAAGGCTTGAAACCTTGACTGAACACCCAGGTAATATTTTTGTTTGTTTGTTTATTTCAATCTACCAACTGTTGAAATGCATAATCTTTTGAATAACTTTGTATCTAACTCAGTCAAATGACTATCTGAGTGAGGAAAGCAAACAGAAAAGGCTGGTAAATATACAAGTGTAAACTGATTTTTTTGATCTTGTGATGATCCAAAAAATATTCCTCAAACCTAGTATTCATTAGTTCGACATCTGCTGAGAAAGTAAACATTGCTGGTCTCGTGATGCTGTGGGGAAGTAGAATGCCATAGGTTGTTCTGTATGCTAGCAGCAATGTTAGGTATTTGATGGTAGAAATCTAAATCACAACCATAAACTAAGTCCAAAGCATAGCATGGACTTAACCTTATCTACAATGTATCTTCCTGTAGCTGAAAAGTAAAAGTCAGAAATTAGTGTGGTTTTTTTTTTGTTTCTTTTGTTTTGTTTTGTTTTGTTTTTAAATAATAAATTTGTATTTGTTGTTCAATGATATAATCAAAATACATTTTTCTTCTTCAAGACCCCTGGCTCACTGAGTGTGTGCATAGTGATGTTTATTTAAGAACAACAGTTCAAAATTTCTTTTAATTGTTATCTGTGTGTTTTCATGTTTTATTATTACATACTAATCAAGCCTTCTTCTGAAGATAACATGCATGTTCGTGGCTTTAAAATACTTTTCTAATTTTCAAGACTGTTTATCACCTCAAAATCTCATCAGAAATCATTTGAACTATTCATGTCTGCCATCTTTAAATGGCCTTTAAATGCCAGTTAATTATTCATAACTTTTGGTGCTGATTTGGATATTTAATTTATGTGTCTTAGTATGAATTCCACACTTAATGAGGTGTACTTCAATAGGAATGTTAGACTTTTTGTTATTTTGTTTGTTGGCCTTAGTTGATTGTCTGTAAGAAAGAAAAAAAAATGTTGACAGTTTTGTTTTTTTCTTTTTTTCAGATTTTTTTTTCTCAGATACAAGGTAATCACCATGAAGACGCAGAAATCCGTTCCTTCCTAAGACAGCACTTCAGATATATTGATGTCCCTTAAAAATAAAATAAACTGTTAATACATCAAGATACAGATAGTAGCATCATTTTCAATAACAAAACATAAAAAAAATCAGGACGGCTAAAGCCCAGTATGAGCTCAACCCGGACCCTATGGTTAAGGATTTAAAAAAAAAAAATTATAAATACATTAACAACAAGAGGAAGGCCAGGGAGAATTTCCATCCTTTACTGGATGCAGGGGGGAACATGACTACTGAGGAAAAGGCTGAGGTTCTTAATGCCTTCTTTACATCTGTATTTACTAGCCAGACCATTTATCTTTGGAGTACTCAGCCTCCCAACCTGGAGGTCGGCCTCTTCTCGCAGATAACTAGCGATAGGACTAGAGGGAATGGCCTCAAGTTGCTACAGGGGAGATTTAGGTTGGAAATTAGGAGACATTTCTTCTCAGAAAGAGTAGTCAGGCATTGAAATGGGTTTCCCAGGGAGGTGGTGGAGTCACCGTCCCTGGGGGTGTTTAAGGAAAAGTTGGATGTGGTACTTAGGGACATGCTTTAGTGGGTGATATTGGTGGTATGGTGATGGTTGGACCAGATGATCTTGGAGGTCTTTTCCAACCTTAATGATTCTATGATTCTATGTAGCTACTCACAGCTGTGAAGAAATAATGATGGGCTGACCTACAGCAGTCATATAAGTTAAGAATCTGACACCCAGGTGGGATAAGAATTTGTCTCTTCTAGCAAAGAAAATCTGCTTACATACAAGATCTTTTTGTACTCTCTCATAACTGTCCTACTTTTTAAAAACTCTTTCACAATGACAGTGTATATCTACTAGAATTTCCAAAGGTCATTAATCAGCTCACTATTTTTTATGAATATTAGTGGCACACTAGTGAGTAGAAATCCTGAAAAGAAATCGTGTAACAAGTGAATGCGTAAGAGAAAGTTTTGTTATCATCTGCTAAGATCCAGTGAGATATCTCAGTTCATGCTGATCTATACTTGAATTGCCTTGGAAGACTAGAATGTACAGTGGGGTAGTAGTAATTCACAAGTGGCACGACTCCATCCAGTTTAGCCCTGACCCATCATTCTGGACTGAAATAATCATTGGAGACACTGTATTTTCCAATGAGTTTTATTTCTAAGGTCTCAAACATTTCTAGCAATGATTTTCTTTTTTTTTTTTCCCCCCTTTTAAAAAAAATAAAAATGAATGAAATCACGTGTAACCCTGATGCTCTAATGATTTTGAAGCAGTTAGAGGCAGATGTTAAATATTCATTTTTTATCTATGAATCTTGAGATTCACTATCGTCATCTTGACATTTATTTATTTATTTATTTATTTACTTCTGAACACTTACACAGAGCTGCAGTCTATCAACCTCTCATTTTCCCTTGCAGAACTTTTTTATTCTGGCAGGTGTTTAATTAGCATTTTCTCTCTTTTGAAAAACTGTTCAACTTCAGAGCAGAATGCAGTTGGCTTTCATAGTTTCTTTCTAATTTGATTAAATAGTTCTCAGACTTCTGGTCTGCTCTGTGGACCTCTGAGAATAAAAATGTCATATAGCTGTCAGTAGTTCTTTTTGTCAAAATAATTGACACAGTGTATGTCTTGTATTTAAAATTCAGAAACTCTTTGTTACTCTACCCTAGAGAGCAAAGTATAGCATGGACCAAAAGCAATATAATAAAGTTAGTTAAATGTATTATTTTTAGACTCAGAAGTACTATGATCAAATTGCTGAACTAAAGGTACGTTTACAAAAGGGACAATTATACTATTATACCTTGTACTATTACCTATTAAAGAGCAGTTCGGACTTTTTTGAATCAAACTAGATACATGCCTTGTTTGTAAGTATAAAGCTCTTCCATAACCAAATCTAAAATTATTTCCAGAAATGGTGTGCTTTGCAGCAGCCAGAAATCTGCAAAGAAAACATGTCTTTGTCTCATATTGCTTGTTTTGGTAGCTGTATGTTTTACTAAATACATATAGTCACAGTTTCAAACTGAACACTAAGTTATAGGAGGACTATACCACACAGCCTGTGAACTCCATGAACTATCTTTCAAATGAATACAACACTACAATTTTCAACTTCAAGCAGGTCTGTTGGCAGGTGATAGCAGTACATATACTGTTATCTTGTAAGCAAATTTTTGTGATTCATTTCCACGTGGTATGTTCTGCCAAGCTTTTCCTCAATAAATTGTTGGTCATTACTGAATTTGTTCTGGTAACATAAGATAAAAATCAGCTGATCAGTCTCTTACCTGTTAGACACTCACAAATGCATCATCCACTCAAACAAACTTCAAAGAAAGCAGCTGTCTAATCTGTGATTTAATTTGCAGTCAACCTTAGAGAAAAATCTTTGCAATGTCACACACTAAAGCAGAAACTTCAAAGAAATGCTGGTTGCCAAGGACTGCAAAAGACATTTTTCCTTCCTACACCTTGAGAAAATAGTTTTAGAAATATAAATCAAGTTTTTTTTTGGTTTGCCTTTTTTTTTTTTTCTTTAGATAACAGTCAGTATTTTGATATCTAAACACAAATTTTGTGCATTCAGCTGCAGGAATAGTGTACAAGCAAAGAAACTAGTGTTAGAGTCTAGGAGCGGTCTGCTAATTTTTACTCAGAGTGGATCAGATAAAGAGTAGAATGTGAGGTGACAGCTTCAGCATGAAAGTAATCTGGGGTGCTGGAAATAAGGGCACTGGTACGGCAGTAGTATCTTGTTTTGTTCAACTGTAGAGCTTTAAGATCAACATGATTAGTTTAAAAAAAAAAAAAAAAAAAAAGCCATACAAGAAAGCACAGAACTAAGCTAGAACAGTTGAGGCTGGTCAGAATTTTAAAAGATCCCACACAGGTTTGATACAATGGTTTAATATAGCTGCTAGTTGCCTACACACAAAGTTTTTCACATGGTCTGTACTAAAAGGCTTCTCAGGCACAGTACAACAGAGGTTGAAAAATATTTGACTTTTATATTTATTAGTGGTACAAATAATCTGGGGAATTCAGCTAGATTTAAGAGACATTAAATGTCAAACACAAAATCTGCCTGATTCTGTTAACATCTATTTCTTCCAATTTGGAAATCAAATGACAAGCACTATGGAAAAGGTCATCTCTTGGTTAATGGTAGCTCTGAAAGAAAATGCATTAGATTGAAGCATAATAGTTTTCTTTTTTTTTTTTTAACTTTTTACTTTTTTTTTCTGCTTGCAAAGTATTTGAAACAGGGGATCCTTTGCATCAATCATGAACTCATGTAGGCTGTAATCAAGAAGATTGTATCATAGAGTACTTGAAGAGACTGAAATACCTAAAGAAAGTGTACAGTAGTCAGACATAAAGTTTCTGTTGTGCCCAAGAACAAACATGATTTGAATTGCTGCTTCAGCAAGAGTCTGGCAGAATATGTAGCAGCAGCAAAAGCACATCCAAATCGTTAAAAAGTAGGTCTTTATTCAGTGAGAGGTTCGCACAGGTAAGAAGAGTCAGGTCAGTCTCTTCACCACAGTGAGGTTATAGGAGGTGATACATGTGAATTCCTGATTTTGCTTCTTGTTACTAGTGCAGAAAAAAAAAAAAAATCTGTTTAGGAAATAAATAAATAAATAAACAGCTATATGCCAAATTATATTTTGTGATTCCCTGCTGAAATACTGGTGACATTAAATGGACCAATAGATAAATAATTAAATAAATTTATTATTCCATAATAGCATTGATGTTAAAATTAAATTTGCTTCTGTAGCTTGACTTCAAATCATGCTCCCTTGCACATTGTGAGACCATTGTGAGACAGACTGAAAAAATGTGCTAATGAAAAAAACTGCACACAGCCTTTTATCAATGAAACTTAGCAAAACATTTTTTTGATTTTGTGATCTCTTTTCTGAGGTGTTGGTGGCCAATACTGTATCTCACTCTATGGAGCTAATACTTTCAGAGTTTGGTCTCTACTATTTGCAAATCTTGCATAAAGTGCTTTAGAATTTGAAGCTAATTGTGAACATCTTGGAAGTTTATTCTAGGAAGCTGTGATTTTTATGCCAAAAGTTGAAACTTTGCATGACATTCAAAAGCTATTTCCACAAAGTAGTAAATTTTCAGAAAAATAAAATGCATGAAATATGTAATATATTGTCCCCTTAACAACAGTGACCAAATCTAAAGAAAGTTAAAAAAGAGAGTGAAAAAAAAAGAAAGAAAAAAAAAGAGTGAAAAAAGTAGTTGGAGAACGAAACAGTTATTCATATTTTATTAAATATGGAAACAAGGACACCAGTACTTTAAACAACACAATATTAATTTCTTACTGATTAAGTCTTCAGACCCCAAAGAAGAACTCACAAATCTCAAACTCTCTCTTTAATGCATGTTGTTTTTATGCAGATAATGTAATAAGTATTTGAAATGCAAACAGACTGACTCATGCATCTGAAATACAAAAATAGTGAATGCAGAGGACTCTGTACTTGAAGAGTGTAACTGCAGTCAGAGCAGCCTGCGTTGGCATTCCTGTCTAGAACTACATTTTTGATGTACCCTTTATGTATATCAGTAGGCTGACTTCAGTAGGCTGCCCACTCCTCTCTGAGCATCTTCAAGGCATCTTTAATCTTCGACCTCAGAAGCAGACAGTTGGTCAAGACAGGAACTTGGCTGAATTTTTATTTTACGAAACAGAGTAAAATATGTCAGGTGCAGCACAGGCCAGCAGCTCCCTGGTGCTGTGAGTGGCAGGGGCTCCCCAAGGATGTCAGGGCAGGGACTGTCAGCCAGGGCCTATCCCAACAAGAAAGCCAAGAACAGGGGGCAGGCCAGGAGACATTGGTGGCAGCCCCAGACCTGGTCATCAGCACCTCCCCGGGGATGCTAATGTGTCCAAGGATGATGTTAGCCCTTTTGACCAGGCCTAGCTGTGGTGGAGATGGAAACCAGTAAATAATCTTCGTAACGCAATATAAAACAGATTATGTGTGTGCAGGGGTCAATGGAGATATCACGATCACCTACAAAATCATACAGGCAGATAGACAAGGGAAAATAGCAAGATTATAAACTAGGAGATACACTGTCCTGAGAAGCAGCACATAATATGCTGTCATATCATCAGAGATACCTAGCAAATATCTTCTATGAGATTTAGAGAAGAAATGAACAGAAACAAATATATTCATAAACAGTTGCCTGGCAGAAAAGGACTTGGTGGTGCATGTCAACAGTAGGCTGAGTGTGCCCAGATGACCAAGAAAGCTACTGGCATTCTGACCTGCTTCAGAAACAGTATGTCCAGCAAAAATAGGGATGTGATTATCCTCTTGTATGTGACACTGGTGAGACCGAACTTCAAATATTGTGTTCAGTTTGGGGCTCCTAACTACAAGGATATTGAGTTGCCCAGGCATTTGTACAGAAAAGCAACAAAGCTGTTGAAGGGACTAGAAAACAAGACTTATGAAGAGTGACTGAGGGAACTGGGGTTGTTTAGTCTGGAGAAGAGGAGGCTGTGGGGAGACCTTATTGCTATCTACAAATACCTGAAAGGAGGTTGCAGCAAGGAGGGTGTCGGTCTCTTTTCGCAGTTGACAAGTGATGGGATATAAGGAAATTGTTTCAAATTGTGCCAGGGGAGGTTTAGGTTCAACCTTATGAAGAATTTATTCACAGAGAGGGTGGTCAATGGAGAGTACTGCCAAGGGATGGAGTTCCCATCCCTAGAGTCATTTAAGAGATATGTGGATATGGCTCTTAGGTACATGATTTAGAGGTGGACTTGGTAGTGTTAGGCTGATGGTTGGACTTGATGATTTTGAAGGTTTTTTCCAAGCTAGGTGGTTCTAAGATTCCGTCTTTCTAAGAGCTGACAATCCATCTTGAGTACTGTTTTTTAGGGGGGTATAGACATAGCCATGGTGATCACCATTCAATATCTTTCTTTCTGTCATATTAAATTGGTTTGAGGGAAATTAATTATTATGTGGATAAAAGGAAACAGGGAAGCTATTGGAAATAATTGGAAGCTGCACATAAGAGAGATGGGAGGGAAAAAAAAATAGTCTCCAAAACAGCTTAATTGAAACTTCAAGGTTAAAAACAAAATAGCTCGTGTTGGTGCCATTTCTCCTAGAAAGCCTTTTCCTCATGGCCATAATTTCATTGGTACGCAGAAAATTGCTAGAGATTTCCTATGTTCATGTTTGTAATTTGGAATACATTCTCAAGGAGATAGCCAGTTACATTTGCAAATTTCAAACCTAGGAAATCAAAATGCTAGTGTATGGAAGGTCTCCATGGGTCCTGGTCAGAATCAGCTTAGAAGTGACATAAAGGGACATCATGAAAATTTTGTGCTGACAGCAGCTTCCATGAAATAAAGGTATATTGTAAACTGCTACTTAAATGTAATGAGCATGCTTTTTTGTATTATCTCCAAGACATTTTGTTTTCTTTGAGAGCTTGTGACTCAGTGTAGTCTAAAATTAATTAAAAATGAAATAACATGTATTATTTTTTAATATAAAGTTTCTGGATTTTCCTTTTTTTTTTTTTTTTCCCCCATGTCATATGAAATAAGTCATGTAGTTTAAGGATTCTCAGACAGAGGGCCTGTATTTTGTTCTATTCTCTGGAAGAAAACAAGCTAAAACCATACAAGTAATTGGAGTCACTTGGTAAGCAATAAAGAGATGGTTATAAAAGTGGGTAAATTTAGGCTGTATTTTACAGATAAGGAATAATTAAAAACAAAAACCAAAACCAACCAAACAATAATATTAGAGGAACATGTCATCCTCTTTCCGCCAAAGCATAAATGAAGCAATATTTACTAATCAAAGTCAATAACAGAAAACACCATACAAAAACATGTTTACAGCTGTGGTAGCTTTACTTGAGTGGGCAGCTGAGTTCCACCATGGCCGCTTTCACTCCCCCTTGTTAAAGGGGAAGGGGGAGAAAATATGACACAAAGGGCTCAAGGGTTGAGATAAGGACAGGGAGATCACTCAACAATTATTGTGACGGGCAAAACAGACTCAGAGTAGGGAGATAGCAAGATTTATTACCTTTTACTAACAAGCTAGGGAAGTTAGAAACAAAGGAAAGAAACCAAAAACACCTTCCCCCCATCCGCCCTCTTCCACTTCCTCCCCCAAAGCAGCACAGGGAAACGGGGGAGCGGGGGCTGTGGTCAGTCCCGGACGCTTTGTCTCCTCTGCTCCTTCACGGTCACTCTCTGCCCCTGCTCCACGTGGGGTCCCTCCCACGGGATGCCGTCCTTCCCAAACTGAGCCTGCGGGGGCTGTCCACAGGCAGCAGCTCTTCAAGAACTGCTCCCACACGGCTCCGTACCACGGGGTCCATCCCCCAGGAGCAAACTGCTCCAGCACGGGTCCCCCACGGGCGGCAGCTCCCCCCAGACCCCTGCTCCTGCGTGGGCTCCTCTCCACGGGCTGCAGCTCCGGCCCGGGGCCTGCTCCTGCGGGGGCTCTCCATGGGCCGCAGCCTCCTCCAGGCCACATCCACCTGCTCCACCGGGGGCTCCTCCACGGGCTGCAGCGTGGAGATCTGCTCCATGTGGGACCCATGGGCTGCAGGGGGACAGCCTGCTCCACCAGGGGCCTCTCCACAGACTGCAGGGGACTTTTGCTCCGGCTCCTGGAGCACCTCTCCCCCTCCTTCTTCACCGACCTTGGCGTCTGTCTGCAAGGCTGTTTCTTACTCCTCTCTCTCTCCCAGCTGCTGTTCCCAGCACTTTTTTTTTCCCTTTCTTAAATATGCTCTCATAAAGGTGCAAAGAACATTGCTTATTGGCTCGTCTCTGACCAGCAGCAGGGCTCTTATCTAACATGGGGCAGCTTCTAGATCTCCTCACAGAAGACACCTCTGTGGCCGCCCTGCTACCAAAACCTTGCCACCTAAACCCCCAATGGCCAAAAGCAAAACTTACCCTAATAAAATTGCTTGGCACAAATTAAACTGCCTATTTTGCTCACATCATAGTTATAAGATTTAATCGTATTATTATTCTTTGCTTGCTATGACCTAGAGGTTTTGCAATTGGTAATCAATCTTTAGTTTTACTTATAATAATACCATTTTTGATCCCTTTTTTCTTCATTCAAAGAGTTCATTTTTTAGTCTGTGTAGTATAATTACATATCAGTTAATCACACCATGAAATAAAATGTAAATGTATCCTTCAAATATATTCATAAACAGTTGTCCAGTTGCAAAACACTTTTTCAAGTAAACTATCATAAAGGGCTTTAACCTTCAACAGCATTTATATTTAATGGCATAAGTGAAAGAGGATGACATTAAAACTTCAAAGCAGCAGGGATGATACATTTCCAATCATGCTGTCACAGTGAGATCTACAAACAACATACCAGTACCCAAAGAACTGCTTTTTGTTTTACTGAAGTTCAAACATTGTCTCATCTCAAACAATATCTAATTCTACTGGTACTTCAAATCCACCAAACAGCCATGACAAATATATGTGATATTTTGGTAAATCGATCACTTAATACAAAACTTAAATAGTTATTCAATCTTTGTCCCAGAATGACCACCAAAATTTAAAACATTATGATGTTAATATGGCTAATCATCTGTTTATGTCACAGTATCAAAAACACTGTGAATACAGTGACATGAAAAATGTCATTCAATTACTTCAGGTCAAGACTATATGTAAAAACTGTCCTCTATCTTGCCACTAATTAAAGCTGTGGGTTGGCCTGAAACTATTCTTCACTTGATTTCACCACAATTTTGCATGGGGTTAATTTCATATAGACATCTCACAGTATGTTGTCCAATGCCAGCATAGGCTGTCTGAGACTGCCATGCTTTTAGCCTATGAAAAGAAATAGGTGCTTTCAGATGTCAGTTTCCTTAGGATAGTGGTGTAAAATAATTGAACTGACCCTCACAATTGCTTTGTTCTGCCCATAGCTTGTAAAGAAGCCAAGACTGTATAACTTGAAATTAGATGGTCAATTTAGAGATGTCTGACAATAGAAGAGGTGAAAACCACCCTTAATACCAGTAAGAAAAATGAGAACATTCCTAAGTAATGTTGTGATAATTATATATAGAATAGAACAGAACAGAACAGAACAGAACAGAACAGAATAGAATAGAATAGAATAGTTCAGTTGGAAGAGACCTACAAAGATCATCTTGTCCAACTATCTGATCACTTCAGGACTAACCAAAAGTTAAAGGATGTTACTGAGGGAATTATCCAAATGTCTCTTGAACACTGACAGCCATGGTGCATTAATCACCTAACTAGGAAGCCTGTTCCAGTGGTTGATCAACCTCATGGTAAAGAATTTTTTTCTAATATCTGTCTGATACAGCTTTGTGCTGTTCCAACGCATCCTATTATTGGTTACCATTGAAGAGACCAGCACCTCCTTCTCCATTTCCCCTTCTCATAAAGTCATAGAGAACAATGAATTTGCTTCTTATTCTCTTTTTTCTCCAAACTAGGTATCTTTATTTAAAGAAGTTAGTGCCAAACAAACTCTTCAATATGCTTCACTTCAACACAGCTGTTTCTTGCTCATAAATTGATCTCAGTACAGGATTTAACTATTTCTGTGGCCTTCAAGTAGCCACAGTTTCAAAGATAATCACTCTGAATCTTGTATTACTACCTGAAGTATTGAGTGTGAACACAATGGAAGGTGTTGATAGTTCATGTAAATTGGTGAGAATATTCACAGGACTGGGCACAGGATCCTGCTTAACTTAATTCTTTGTAATTTAAGTATTATAACTTTATGTAGATATTATAACATATTTAAATATATAACATTATAACTTACTAAACATATTCTAATTCTTTTCCAGGTTGTCAAGGTCAATTAACATTATCTCTATTACAGATCCTACAACAAACTATGCTCTGAGAAAATGACATCAACATAGACTTAGTTTGACTGGTCCATTCAATATGTATATATATATATGTCATATATATGTATAAAGCTTATATATATACTATAATAATTACAAAACAGAGAATAGACAGGTGCAAAGAAAGCATATGGATTTGCTTACAGAATATGGTGCTGCTTAATGTAAGAACAGCAGAACTGTGGTTACTCTGATAGCTTTTCCACTGTGGTACTAGTAAGAGTTTTAGTTTTCAGATAAGGGAACTATTTATAGGAATTTGCTTTCAAATTTCAGTTTATATGATTTCAAACAGGATTTTTCAAAAGGATGCTTATGTAATTTTGAGGAAAAGTCAACAGAAAATAGGTCTGATTTGAAATGGACTTCATTCTGAGGTTGTTTGAAATAAAAAAAAAGAATGGATAAAGATCTCTAAGAATTCCGAAATAATAGCAAAAAGAAAATAGTCTTTTTTTTTTTTTTTTCTGTTTAATTTCAAATACAGAAGCAAAGCAGGCACCCTGACAAGCCCTGAGGAAATCATTGATGGAGATATGAAGGTCGATGATACATTCTTCCCAGATAAATGTTAAAAAATATGGTATTTCTAAGGGATGACACTATTAAATTGGCGGCCAAATTGTTTCTGAAGAATAAATCTGAAGAAACAGTTGCCTTTTCTTATACACATGCCTTTTCTTATTTACACTGCATTCACATATAGAATCTGTTCATTTATTGACTGTTGTAAGATTATTATTTCTCATCTTTTTTTTTTTTGTCTGAATTTTTCAGTAAACTCATGCATTTTTTTATCTAATCTGACCACCATCTGACTAGATTTCGTGATGCTAACTTTTTCACAAATGCAAACTATTATGCTGAAAAGAATACAAAGAAAAATTTGTGGAACACTGATTTTATGATAATCATGGACATAGAAAAAGTACACCTCAGATCCTGCCACAAAAGAATCTGATAATACATCAGAATTGTTTATAAATTAAAATAAGAGTTGATCACAGAGAATTGTTCTGTGTTTTGTTTTGTTTGTTTTGTTTTGTTTTGTTTCACAGAAGGAAAAATTCAGTGCATTTCAGCACCCTGCCCTGCCAAATGGGTTATTCATCAGATTGTTTGTGCATACATTATAAAATCAGTTTCCCACTTTTTAACAAAAGAGCTGTCAGACACCACGGTACAAGGACCTAAGCAGAATCATACACAGAGACAGCCAGATAATTACCAGCGAAGAGCATGCAATACACAAACAAAAAAGTGAA
The DNA here is from genome assembly GCF_040182565.1 of Anser cygnoides. NCBI lineage: Eukaryota > Metazoa > Chordata > Aves > Anseriformes > Anatidae > Anser > Anser cygnoides. The sequence continues at coordinate 109,083,599 of NC_089875.1, forward strand.
TAGCTTTTATTGACAAAAGTTCTTCATTCTTGACAGTAGCCATAGTCACTGCATCCAGCATAAAACCTTTTCACAGACAATGACCAAAATGAATGCCTGGAGTTAAGTGTAAGAAGACGGCAAGGACACTTCTGCCAAGTACTGTCTTAGGCTTGAATCATATATGGCTTAAGAGTCTCCTCTGCCAGAAGTGGTCTGTCCGTATTTAGTAACCCAAAGCAGATTTTTATTCTGTGTTTGTCCAATCTTCCTATGAAATGTGTAAAATTTTAGAAACCATAGCACCCAGGAACAATGATTTTTACTACTCATCTATGTATTGTATTGGAAGCTACTGATACATCTTATACCACCAAAAACTTGTGCTAAATCACAAGAATGGTCAGTGCTTAACATGAATTGAAAACTGAGTCTTATGTAGTTTGGCTGTTATTTAAATCAGTTTTCTACTATAAATCTTAGAACTAGAATTATTTCCATAAAATTATAGGCTGTGCTCTGAAATTATGACATTGAAAACAGTTTAGAATGCAAATAGGCAATTTCTTCAAATGAAATGCGTGTCATATAGGAAATAGTCCATTGAAACTGTAAATTTTCACTTGTATCTTGATCCCCCACCATTATGCATCAGTTTTATTATTCTATAATGGTCATTAAAGGTGTGGAAACCCTTAAGATTATGAAAACACCAACAAGGAAATAGTCTGTCTCACAGTAAGATTTATAGAAACAAGTAGTTTTTCAAACACATGGAATTTCATATCTGAGAGGCTTTATTTTTGGTCTGCACTAATTACAAACAAGTTGTGAAATGAAGCCTCCTTCATTTGTGTCATATCTGACAGGAGGCAGCCTCAGCGTCATGTCATATGCATGACATAGCATATCATCTATGTGATCTGCTCACTTTCTGGTTTTGACATGTTTAAAATACTAAATGAAAGTCAATTTAAAAGCCTTTGAGGTGAGTTACAACAGACCCAGGAAAAAAAAAAAAAAAAAAAACACCATTGTAGTCATCTCTCTGATATTCCCTGATATTCACTCACTCAAAGGTCTTTAAAAATATCTTTGATGGAAGTTAATTTCATGAATTAACTATGCCTTGGTTTGCTTGAAGGGCCATATCTTAATTTTTTATTCAAGTCACTTTTTAAATGCCCTAAGATGTGAATGGTGTAAGATGAAACACTCAAAGCCTTACTCTTTAAAGTTATTTCCTAAAATGTAACCTAAAAATTCCTGTACAGTGTATTCAATTTCCAGATTTTCTGTGGAATATCCCTATGCAGTGGGCCTCATTGTGCTCAATTTAAATTCCTCAGAGAGTTAATAGTCAATGTTGATGGTAGAAGAGACAATGCAGTAAATAAAGTTATAACAGCCTCTGTAACTATCACACTTTGCCTCTGAGGTATTTGTAAGTACTCATATCATTTTTATAGTCTTTCCGTCAAACTGTGGAATAGTATATTAAAATGTCTTAAGCTTTTTTTCATATGTCACAGCTCCAAATCCTTCTTTCTGGATTTATTTTTTTTAAGTTTATAAAATTATCTTTCTACATTGAGTATTGTCAGTGTGCACAGAGGACTCCAAGTGCAGGAACAGCAACGGGCTATAGCTTACTAAAACCTACAAATGTTCATTTTCATTTAAATTCACTGAAGAAAAATAGTAACTTTTTTGTTGGAGCAACACACTGAAAAGTCTTACTTGTTAACCATAAGTGTCTGCTATCTTTTTCTGCTCTTCCAGAACAGACAGTTCTCTGATATGACAGAGCTACAAAATTAGCTAATCACTATCCCTGGTATTCACCCTCTGTTTTTTACAGAAGATCCATCTAAAGTCAATCTTCTGCTTCTCTTTAAATTGGATATTCTTGCCCCTGAGTAGGAAAGAAAAAACTTGCAAGCTTGATCTACATGTTTATGTACTTTATTTTTTTTTCCTTTTTCCATATTCTTAAAGACATCTGAGTCAAAAAGTTGATTTCTGAAACCATTATATGCCCATCCAAAAATGATGTTAATAACAAGACACAATTATCACTACAAACTCTGTCCTTTTATTTACAGTATTACTGTGCCAGATGGAGTGGTTTCAAATTTATCAAAAGCAATATTGTGCTTGTAAAGATCTGAGGCAAGCAAATAAACCCCAGAGACGGTGAGAAAATACTCTGAGAAGGTTTCAGTGAAAAAAAAACTATATAAAAATCACAACCACTTCTCCATGAAGCAACTCCCAGGCAATTGTCAGGGTGTTTAACTTGTGTGATCTGCTGACATCACTGGCCAAATAATACAGCTGAAGGTTAAGGGCTAGCCTACATAGTGCTTTGTCACCCTGCCAGATATGGAATACACCAACACTTGCTAGCATCAGTCCTCAGTAATTTCTGATGCATCCAGCAGAAGTATGCAGGACAGCACTAGCTCTTAACAGTATCTCTATAATTCTTGTCTTTTTGTTTTATCTTTCAGATGACTGGACAAAATAATTTCAACTTCTTTAGATTTTCCAGCACAAAGGAGTAGAAAGGCTTACAGGACCATGTCAGTTACTCTTCTTTAAAGTCTTATATCAACATTACTTTGAAAGTACATACAGAAATCAGAATATTTTAATAGAAATGTCAGATGTAATCCATAGCAGAATTAGACCATATTGTTTAAAGCAGCAGACCAGACTTTGCTATTGATGTTCAGCGTATGTATAGTTTCTTATTGTAATCACGTTATGGTAGGGCTAGCTGTTTGAGCATTTCTTGATCAATTCCTATTTTTAATTGCCTGAGTTTCCTGAGTGCTAGGGGAGCATGATTTCTTTACAATAGAAAAAGAAATATAATGTGCCTTTTTATTAATAATAATGATAATAAAACATTAAAGGTAACTTTAATGCCATTTTTTTGTGGTAGTGTATACCTCTGGGTATGATGGTATAGAATTTATGAAGAACGCTTTTCTACGGATGAAGCAAGATGAAAATGACAAGTGAAATAAAAGCTTTATTCTGAGCAAAGCATCTATTTTTCATGGCTTGCTCATAAACAGAAGATAATACAATCATTTTGCTCATAAAAGTCACTGGAAACTACGACTACTTTTTGATGCTATTCTGTTTATCATCTTCTCACTTTGAGGATGAATGTCAATGGTTGAGAATCGGTGTCTCTCTTTTATTATTTGTTTTGACCATCTTTGTTTAACCATGGAATAAATTTATGGATGTTTCCATTGGTCCTAATGATTCATTTAAATATATTTTCAATTCCGTTATTCATTATTCATTGTCTTTTACAGCTTAATGTCAATAATGCGTTAAGTCAGTATGAAACTATAGTTTTCCTAATTCTCATTTGCTTCCTATATCTGTTACCGCATATTTTAATTGCAGCCTTGATGATCTATGCAGGACAAGGAGGTGATCTGGGACAGCCAGCATGGCTTCACCAATGGTAAATTATGCCTGACCGATCTGGTGGCCTTCTATGATGGAGTGACTGTATCAGTCATCTACTTGGACTTCTGTAAGGCCTTTGACACAGGCCCACACGACATCGTAATCTCTAAATTAGAAAGATTTGAAGGGTGGTCCATCCAGTGGATAAGGAATTGGCTTGATGACCACACCCAGAGAGTAGTGGTCAATAGTTCTATGTCCAGGCAGAGACCAGTGACGAGCAGTGTCCCTCAGGGGTCTGTCTGGAGACCAGTGTTTTTCAATATCTTCATCAATGACATAGACAATGCGATTGAGTGTACCCTCAGCAAGTTTGCAGATGACACCAAGCTGAGTGGTGCAGTTGATACCAAAGAAGGAAGAGATGCCATTCAAAGGGACCTGGACAGGCTGGAGAAGTCGGCCCATGTGAACCACATGAAGTCCAAGAAGTCCAACTGCAAGGTGCTGCACCTGGGTCACGGCAATCCAAAATAATCTTCATTATTTATGCACGATTTAAGAACACCTGAAGTACAAAAATGGTTTGGAAACATAAGGCACTTAACTGAATAAATGTTTATTACATTGAAAACAGTTGCTTGAATAAAAGTATTTAAATATACACATATATATAAAGTATTCTCTTCAGAAATATTTGTTCCTCTTCTCCAGAAATGAACAAAGAAGATAATATACATGTATGATCTGGTTATAAACACAAATGTTTTTGTTTAAGGCAACATTTTAAATCAGAGGAACTTCATTCAACCTAATAAGAAGCTAAGGGAATATGCCTGTGGTCTGTCTATCTAGGAAGAAACATCCCCAGGCTGGAGGGAAAAACATGATTTGTATGCCATATCAGACAAATGCAGAGCTGACATTGAACTAAACATCTTTTTTTGTTCTTGTTAGTATAGCAGGAATTGCACAGTGTTGCTCTTCAGGTTCTTACTTTTCCTGGTCCTTAGAGAAAGTCCAGATGCTCACCTCTATTATAGTTTCTCGAAGAAAACCTCTATGATCATTTTCTTCTTATACTGGCATTTAGACTGAAAGATGGAGACAAAGGAAACACATCTTACTGGAGAAGTATGATTTAAAAATGAAACCCATCAATCTGAAAAAAAAAAAATTCTTTTAAATATTAGTATCATTAGGGTTGTAACTGAGGAAGATCTATTTTAAGGGACTATTGATTTTTAAATGTTGGTGTTTAGCTTGCAGTTTCTGTTGTCTCTTCCAGGATGTGTAAGTAATTTCAATTAATCCTAATTACAGAGTAAACTTAGATCTATAGAGGATTTTACAATTTGTTTGGCTCTCAATAAGCCAAAAGTCAACACCACTTTTTGATGGGTTAAAATAGATAAGAAAGCACATGCTGAGACAGTGAAAGTGTTCTTGTTTAAATAACATGCAGGCTTTTAATCCAAGACTCTGAACATGCTTTGAAAATTGTGATTCAGGAAAATAAAAGCCCTGAACTACCACATTCTGATATGGTATAAAAACCAAAATGAAACCAGACTCAAGATGTACAAAAAGACATAGCTCTGGAAGAACATTGGAAAGCTAGGAAAACAAACAAACAAAACCTCAGTTTTATTCTTCATATGAAAAATTTGAATTAACTGTCAGAAATGCATAAATCACAATTTTCTATGACTGTTAACTTTATAGTGTGGTAATATAGTGGAATTATAGAAATTATTTTTAGAACATATGAGTTAAGAATTCTGTGTAAAGGAATGTAATGTAAATTCTTATCTTTCAGCAAAGACTAACAAACAGCTGGAGAATCTACATGCATGTATTCTCTTGTCACTTTTATAAATTGCCTTTGAAATAATTTACAGCTGGTATGTATTTCTACAGAAGTTCTCACTAAATTGCCTTTGGGTCAAACTGTTACATAGACTTTGTCTTGATTTCTTGTGAGACTATCCTTACATTTAAAGCTGAAATATCAAGAAGAAAAATACCAGCCTCAGGTTTAGTGTGCATAGCAATATCCAGTCTTTTCCAGAAAAGAACAGGAAGATCTACCCATATATATATTTATTCATAGATACTTACATTTACACATGTAGCAAAGGCATATGTAATTTATACCTACAAAGCTTAAGAAACGTTTTGTCTCTTTTTTTCATCCGATACTTAAAATGAGGACTGAATAAAATTGCTATTTGACTCAAGGATATTCACAGTAGAAAATCAAAACAGAGTGATTGAATACGGTGTCAATAAAACAATTTATGATAGATAGCATTATTTTCTTTATGACTCAGTGAGAATATTTTATAACTAGTATAACTCATTTGACTACAGAATGTATTTATTTGCATAGTGTTTTAAATGGCAATACTAATATCAATATGTATGTTTATGCACATACATATAAATATATATAATAACTATTTATATAAACTAAAACTCTTTAAGCTCTTAAACTCTTAAAAAAGCTCTTAAACTCTTTTAAGATCTCATTAGTTTGAATATTTTAATTCTATTTTTACAACAAAAATCTTAGCTTTTAGAAAGAACTATCTTGTAGTACAAATAGCGTATTCTTTGTAATATTACTTTTACAAAGAAGATTATACATAAAGAGATGAAAACACATGTTCATGATTAGACAAAGGTGTACAGCCCAGAGAATGTTTCTGGTAGTGGCCAGTATCAGAAGAACAGGGCAAGTATAAGGTGATGCACCAACACTATACTCCAAGTTTCTGACAAATTGCAGTTTAGGTGAAGAATGATGTTTCATCCTCTTACCAAATTTAATAACACTTGACAACTTCAGCACCATAAATTGACTTAAACACTTTTTAAATTTCAACTACACTTTCACTATCTACACCATACACCATTCTAAGTTCTACAACTGAATTATTTATCATGTTAAAAGACATTTTCTTAATTAAGTAATTAATTTTAAATTTTAATCTGAAGTATTTACTTGATAATGTTCCTACCTAAAGAGCTAATTTTTTTTATTTTATTTTTTTAACTGAGGACACAGAGGACTGGGGACTGATGTGGGCACCTCAACATATAATATTTTTTAGGTAAGCTTAACTATAGTGTTAAGAAATTAAAGTCAATGGTGTCTATAAGCTTCAATACGCTCACAAATGCATGAACTGAATTCTTTCTGCCTCTTCCTTTCATTCACAAAATGATATTATAATGATTGTTTCCTGCATTCCCTGGAAGTAAAGTATGAAGCAGACATTATTTTTGTAGCTGAAAAATAACGAATAACTTACTTATAAGGAAAAACAAAACAAAACAAACAAAAAACAAACAAACAAACAAACAAAAAATAAGCAAAGATCTGTAGAAACTAGAAAGCATGGACTAGGAAAGATATGGAGTCTTTTCACTGAGGTTCACAGGAAGATGGCAGGCAAAAACCTAAGAAGCATTTTCTTTGCACAGCTATGTCAGAGCACAGAGATGGACTCAGTCACTTGACAAAGTCCCTTTCAAATCCATTTAGTTGCATCTTTATATTTCTTAATAAGTCCATGTTGGTCTTTATCTTGATCTTTGTGAATCAAAGATAAAGAAGTTTTTATACTGCATTTTGGCATTCCAGGAAACCAGTCCCTAAAGAAATGCAAGAGAATTTTGTGTTAAATTAATAAGGCTTATCTGTAACATTTTTACAAGTGCATAATAAAAACCCTGATATGTGTTCTCCCTGCTCTCAGCACGGAATAAGCAATGCTGATCTCAAATATAACAATACAAGACTAGAATTACTATTTATTACAAATTGAAATGGAGACAAATTTAAATAAACTGCGGTTTCCAAGTTTTTGATTTAATACTGTAAAATTGGAGTGTCCTTGCATGTCTGCTCTGAATCATACCTTTGAAGGTAATGAGTAACCCCAAAATGTTGCTCAGCCAGGCTGCACAAGGTAAATATGGCATATGGACATCACACAGATGCTAAATGAAAAGCGTTAGAATGCACAAAGGTAAAGATTGGTAGAACAAGTCATTTTTCTTATTTTATTCCACTCCTTTAATTCTTCTATTTGACTCTAAATGTTCATTTGGAGAATAGAATGTTAGCTGTGATCCCTGATAAGTTGTATGCAATGATCATAATCATATTTAAGCTACCAGGTAGGATTATTTATTTTCTTCTGGGTTAGATACTCTAATAGTTAGTAGTTATACAACCTTACTGCAAGTGCCTTACTGTATTCTTAATCGATTCTATAAGTGTTTACCTTGTGCTGTCATAAGAAAGTTTCTTCTTACTGCCACTGAATAAAGGGTGATATTCCTGGTTCAGGAAAGAACCACATATGCTTAGCCTTATACACACACGTAGGCAGATTGTTGCTTTACACCCATTCTTTTGGCATAATGATTATATAATCCATAGATAAAATTGGGCACTTGGACCTCCAGATATTTATGGTTAAAGGTAATAATAACAACAACAACAACAATAATAATAATAACAATTACACCCTTACCAGTTTCTAATTTAAGCAAATGGAAACTTTACGTGATATATTTCTCAATTACGCACCAAGTATCAATATGTAGAAAAGCAGCAGTTTACAGAAAACCTGTTTCATTTATTGATTATTCTTACTTTTGCATCTTCAATAAGAAATTTAAAGATAAAGCAGTAGTTAATGCTCAGGCTACACCTTTTTATAATATGCTGGTGGCTGTTTTTTAAAGCCAAAATATTAAAAGCAATAAGTTAATATCAGACAAGAAATCATTAAATTCCCACCTTCACGCAGCTCAGATGAAAGTGAGAAAGAACATTCTGGTTGGGTTATTTCTGAGGTCATCCAAAGGAAAGTGACAAAGACTATCAGATGCATTTGATACAATTTATGTTTTGAGTCATTTGTATACTTTTATGCTTTTAAACTATGAGCACTCTCAGTCATTATTATGACTCCTGAGACTTGTAGTTTCATACAATTTCCTAAAAGTTTTTTATGGATGTGATCCTCAGCTCTGTGACAAGAAACTTTGGCAGAACAAAACTTAAGATCTCTTAATTTGGTCAAAATTATATGAAACTTCCAATCAAAATGTATGGTCTAGTTACAATTGAAAATTTTCAATTGCCTCTAAGCTATAGTCATGCATGTCAAAAACATAAGCATTTTGAAAATAGAATGTTAATTATGAAATTACCATACTAGTAACAGAGCAAAAAGATTTTCCATATGAAAATAGAAGTATGAAAAAAATTACTAATTAATTAATTACTTTAATTAATTGATTAATTACTATTTAAGAAGTAGAGATATTTTATGACAGACAAACATAACAAAAGCAAGTAAACTGGGGGAAAAAAAATCAGTATCATAAGTAAGTTTAAAGTATGCTTGTTCATCTATTGCTGGAATCATAGATCTTAGGCTCAGTTCACTGATAAGGTAAAAGTATGGTAGTTAGAAAGCCCACACAGTTTCCATCCTACCTATGCTTATATTACACTGTTATTGACATCCCAAATGGCAGGCAAGAAAGGATGAAAACTGGCACTTTTTTTTTCCTCCTGCCTCCACACCTTTTTAGTCTTAAAATGGATTTCAATTACATAGTGGTTTTAAATTCTCTGGAGTCAAAAAGTTCAGAAAAGGAAGAAAGAAGAGTTTTACTTTAAGCCATGAGAAACAGACTGAAAAAAAGAAAAAAAAAAAAAACAGGAAAAATTTCAACTTGATGCCCGAAGATTTAAGCATATATGCAAGCCTAACCTTGTGAACTGTAGCTGCGCCCACAAATCCATGGTCAATACCACCCCACATAACAAACAGAATGATAGAAATACTAAATACAGTGAAGATGTCTTTCTTTTTTTCTGTCTTTTTATAGTTAACTTTTTCCCTTGCTTTTCCTTCTTTCCTTGCCTTTACTTTCTTTCTTTCTTTCCTTGCCTTTACTTTTTGTAAGAAAATGTTTTTGCCCTGTTGGAAATGCTTTTACTTCCAGTCATAAAGAACAGGACATTTTATGTAAAACCAGAATTCCTAAGAAGAAACCTCATCTCAGAAGCTTTTAGCTCACATTTTTCTCTACAGACACTAATCACGTTTTGCCTCTGATAATTCTTTTGAGGCACTGGGGATGTTTTGGCCTTGGTGAGGCTCCTGCAGTGCAAATGCCTACTACTGTAGAAGACAACAGTCTTCCTTTTAAAACAGTTTTGCAATTCAGTGCCATAGATCAGGTGATTGTACTCTTGGAGTACTGAAAGGGCTGGATTGAGAGCAGCCCTAAGGAGAAGGACGTGCGGGTGTTGGTTGACGAGAAGCTCAACATGACCCCGCAATGTGCGCTTGCAACCCAGAAAGCCAACCATATGCCAGGCTGCATCAAAAGTGTGGCCAGCAGGTTGAGGGAGGTGATTGTCCCCTTCTACTCTGCTCTCATGAGACCCCACAAGTACCAAGTTCAGCTCTGGAGGCCCCCAGCATAAGAAAAACGTGTAGAAGTGGGTCTACAGGAGGGCCATGAGGATGATCAAAGGGGTGGAACACCTTTCTCATGAAGCCAGGCTGAGAGAGTTGGGGTTGTTCATCCTGGAGAACAGAAGGCTCCAGAGAGACCTTACAGTGGCCTTCCAGTACCTAAAGGAAAGCTGGAGAAGGAGTCTTTGTCAGGGAGTATAGTGATAGGACAAGAAGTCATGGTTTTAAACTAAAAAAAGGGTAGACCTAGATTACATATTCAGAAGAAGTTCTTTACTCTGAGGGTGCTGAGACACTGGAATAGGTTTCCCAGAGAAGCTGTGGGTTATCCATCCCTGAAAGTGTTTAAAACCAGGTTGAACGAAGCTTTGAGCAACCTGGTCTAATGGAAGGTGTCCCAGCCCATGACAGGGGCTGGAACTAGAAGATCTTTAAGGGTCCCTTTCAACTCAAACCATTCCATGATACTATGATTAAAAAAAAAAAAAAAAAAAAAAAAAGAGAGAGAGAGAGAAATGGAGCATATTTAAGAGCTACATGCAACCTAAATGGCCTTATATCATGGTTTTAGCTGGGACAGAGTTAATTTTGTTTGTAAATGCTCACACAATGCTTTGGATTTTTGATGAGAATGGTGATGATAACACACTGATGTTTTTAGTTGTTGCACTGTAGTGTTTACATAGAGCCAAGGAATTTTTTGCTTCTCATACTGCCCATCCAGGGAAGAGGCAGGAAGTGGGAAGGGAACACAACAAGGACAGCTGACCCGTACTGACCAAAGGGATATTCCATACCACAGGGCATCATGCTCAGCAATAAAAGCTGGGGGAAAGAAAAAGGAAGGGGTCATGTTCAGGGTAATGGTTTTTGTCCTCCCAAGAAACCGTTCCATGCAATGAGCCCTACTTTCTTGAGGGTGGCTGAACACCTGACTGCCGATGGGAAGCAGCAAGTGAATTCTTTAGTTTTCTTTGTTTGTGCACATGGCTTTTGCTTTCCTACTGAACTGTCTTTGTCTTAACCCATGAGTTCTCACACTTTTACCTTTCTGATTCTCTTCCCCAGCACACTTGGGGAGAGTGAGCAAAAGTCTGGGTGGTGCTGAGCTGCCTGCTGGGATTAAACCTAAAGACCTTAGGAATGGTATTGTGGTACAATAGGTGTAGTAAATGTTGAGGAAACACTAGCTTTGACTTATTAGCCATTTGTACTGCAAAATACCCACTCTTCTCTTTCCAAACTAAGCAATTCCAGTGACAATTTTCTCGTATTTTCTTCTCTGCCCTTCTGCCTTGGTCAGCTTCATTGAGCAGCATTAAGTCCATAGAAAATGCAAAATAGCTTACAAGAAAATAAAAACCTAAAAACAGACAAAGTGCCAAATATCTTCTGATGCTGGAAGCATCTAACACACTGATCATGTAATTACTTCCTAATTTCACTGTGTAGAAACCGATACCACCAAGCCCAGAAAGGTAATTCAACCTGCAACTTGTAAAACAAAGCTCAACAAGTTCAGCTGTCACAGTTTGAATATATGTATTGAATGCATGACTGTTAAAAGCATCCAGCAAACTAAAGAAACCATGCAGCAGAGAATATGAGAAAAATATGTCTTCTATCTTACATAAGGCATGCGTTTTTTCTGGTATTCCATTTTCCAATCTGTCTGACAGCCTGCCTTGCCTGAGCATAAAAAGAAGAAATTAATAGTTCTTTTCTTTCTTTACTTTATGCTAATGTAATGCACACACTTCTCAATGACAAATGCAGCAAGATTTTAATAGCATATGAAATTAATAGGAAAAGAGACAGACCATTAAGAGAATGTTAAACTCAGATGCAGTCTGATAATGTAACTAAACCCTGTAACTAAGCCCTGAATCTAAGGCCAAATAAAATAAATAAATAAATAAATGTTATTTTGTATTCACTTTGAGAAAGCTCCAACCTCTACTGTGAAAAAAATTTTCCCATGTAAATAATATCATCCAAGTATATTCAGAAGCAGAAGTTACGGCTGCAAAGAAATGTGAATACAACTTCAAGGTAATGTTGTATCACAGCAAAAATAAACATTGGAAGTCTAGAAAATAAACTTTCAGGACTATAAAATCTTTTTTAGCCTATATTTATTTCTATTTATATAATGTATATTTTAATCTTTATGATATAATTATAAAGCAGCGTGTTAGTTTGTTCAGTTGCACTTTTATACCTTAACATATTCAAATTCTAAAATATGAGATATAAACTTTTAAAAGTAATTAAAATGTTACAACATATTCCTTTATAAGTTCTGCTTACTTTATGTTTCTTGGGATACCATGAAAAGCTAGAGCTTTGCAGCCATAACAGATGGGGTTAATTTTTATTTTATATTTTTTCCTCGTTAGAGAATAATGAAGCAACTGGGTAAATATCCTGGATTTTCTCTATCTTTACCTTGACATTAGTTAATCTGCCTCTTGAACTTTAATTTCAATGTAAACATGTAGACACATTTATTTACTAATCTGCCTATTCTGTCTACATTTACAGTTCATTATATTTCTTGTAGTAGGAACATTTAAGAAAAAAAAATATATTGACTAAATAAATATTTAATATCCTTCACTTTTTTTTTTTTTTTTAATGCTGGTTTCACAAAAATTCACAAACAAATACTTCTTTCAAATGTCTATCCTATATGTCAAATTTAGGTCACTTAAGCAGCTTCCAGGAAAGATGACCACCTATAGTGTGACAAAATGGATACTATTTAGTTCCACTGAAAAAAAAGAGAAAATTGCCCTTTTCCAAAATGGACATTTAAATGGGCACTTTGGTTCCATAAAGGTTTGTACAAGTGTAAGTTTTTGTTTGTTTGTTTTTTAAGCATTTTAATGATCTTTGTATTATGATGTTGTTCTTTGATGCAAACAAAAATAATATTTTGTATCTCAAAAATAACAACAATTCCAAAAAAAAATCTATCCCGCCATGTTCCAGGCTATTTCATCAGTACCAAGCTCTATAACTGTATAACCTAAAAGAAGGATTCATTCTATCATTAAGATAATTAAAACTTTACAATTTCGGTAAGCTTTATTTCTGATACAACCTAACATGGGTTAGATATAAATAGCAGGTAGCACAGGTCCTCTGCTCTGGTTTTAACAGCTGCTGTTACAACCTGAATCAGGGCAGCTGCTCTGAGGACAAAACATCAATCTTATACACAATTCTATGTGCTGAACATAAGGGTTACATCTCTAACAGTACACTAAACAGCGTCTGTGTCTAAATAGATCCACACAATGAAACTTAAATCCTTCTACTGGTCAATTATCAGAAAAGTCCCTAAACTTTTGGCCTAGGACAATTGATTCCTAAAATTTCCAGGTATGGTTTACATACAAGTTAACAGTAACATGCTGGATATAGGCTAAGAAAATGTAGCATGAAGCTAGTCAAATTCTGCCAGCTGGACTCAGAACTGGAGAAAAACTCTGGCACTGTTCAGTTTCTTAGTACAAACATAGCTGTGAATAAGTATTAATAGCTTCTTTTTTTCCTGTTAATTTCAGAACTGAGAGGAAAAAATAAAAATAAAATAAAGTGTATTCCTGGTGTCCTGGTAACTTGGTTTTAAGAGCAAGTCTTATGTAATCTCCAAAAATGCTGAGATCTGAATTGGTATGTGTTACGTGAGGCAAAGAAGCCCAGACACCTCCTCCAGCCGCTCCGACCCATGATTGCTCTTGTCCAGTTGCTGAGGCCCAGCCCAGAGCCCAGAGACCCAGGGTCTCTGCCCAGGCTGGGGGACGTGGCTGCCTCTTTCCCCTTCGCAGGTTCAGCTGGTGGCAAAGCTAAGCCTGTTTCCTGGTGACACACAGACACACAGAGGCAGAGACTCTGCCACACTGGCATGACTGGCCACACAGTCTGCCCAGTCAAGGGTTGCCTTCAACAGGACTCGCATAAAACATAGGCACAGACAGCCAAGTCCCCTTCCTCATCTCTGGCTGTTGGAGACAGTTCACTAGTGAAGGTACGCACACAGCAGTCTCTAGGTTCACAATCACACACACGTTCATGGATCCCTTGAATACCCTGTACTGTCTGTCCAGTACCCCTGCCTGGGTCTGAGGCCTGGCAGGGGAACCAGTTTCATTCACACACACACAGGTCTCACCAGGAGCTGGCATGTAGTCCTTGCAGCACACATACACACAGAAGAGAGAGTGCAAATACAGAGAGAGAAAGAGTAAAGGAAAGATTTATTGAGGAAATATAAGACGATAAGACAGACTGCACTGATCAGGCACAGGGCTCGGCCAGACATGCATGACCAGCCCCCTCTTACACACGACTGACCTTTTCATACCCTTTTCTACCTACCCCTCCTTTGTTCCTCCTGCTCTCCCTTCCATTGCACAAACCTCTAGGGGTTTGAAGAGCTCTGCTGTTTCTACATCCTTATGGTCCGTGTTCACAATCTTATTAGCTGCAAAGTCCAGGATGATCTTCTTGGAAATAGCACCTTTAGTTAGATAGCTCATCAACCAGTGTGATGAGGTTTGTTTCTTGTCATTGTTTCATTTTTGCTTTGTCAGGTCTGTGTCTCAACTTTTTGTTTACAGTGCCAACTTCTTTATTTCTATCATCCTGCTCCAGAGATCTTCACTCAGACAACCTTGCTTGAATCAATATTCCAACATTACATCTCTTTCCTGACCAGACTTGGTTCCCATCATTTCCTCCCTTTCTTCCCCTTTGTTGCATTGGAGAAGGACATTAACCAGATACCCTGAAAGGGGCAGATGCTTTCCTTACAAATAAACTTACAGTATGAATAGTAGGCAGTCAGAAATAACCTTCACATCATACCTGGGTGTGTTATGAGGCATATGAGGAAAAATGTCTTTGAAAAGACTTTCATATAATTATTATTTCATTTCATGATTATTTTATCTTTGTAATAGGGGCTACTGGGACCATTATTTTGTGATATTACATAGAAAAATGTGAACTGTTTTAATTGCTCTCCTTTGCTGTCTTTTCCAGTTTACGTAACACCTTGGGACTTATAAAAGTATGAAACCATCCTCCCCATGAATGAATATTTAAGCAACACATTTTTTATTACAAATAAGCATTACTTAATATTGGACATGATGAAATAGATTATTTATTTATTTTTATCCCCAGACAATTTTTTATCAGCTTGGCAGCAGCACAGCAATGTAGCTCCCACTGGGGAAAAACAGCATTTAATCATCAGTGATTGCTAGAGGGACCTGACATTTTGCATCTCATCAAACTTTATTTCTGTAAAGATATCATGGTCAGTCCTTAGCCAAACCTGCAAATCTGGTTTGACCCCTCATGAAGGCTAATCAGATGCATTGAGACAAAGAGAACTGGAAATAGCTGAGACCTTGTGATAAAACATGGCAAGAACAGGGTTGCTGTCTCTATTTCAAGTCTGAGACACAGTAAAAGACATGTCAGACTTTGAAAAAAACAGAGAAGAGAAATAAAAGAATATATGAGTAAGTAGGTAAAGTGTAACAACCAAAGCATTCAATGTCGAAATGAAGATCTCCAGTTATTTTTTATTATTTTTGCTCAGTTCTGCTACCTGCAGTATGCAGAGAAATCCTTGGAATGATTCAGGAGGACATGACCAATCACTGGTAGTAAAATGTGCACATTGGTTTCAGTTACTATGCTTTCACTTGGCAACAACTGTCCCGAGACAGGTAGAGAACTGCTGTATGACTCTGTGGACCAGTCCTATTTAAGGGTTCCCAGAGTATAAATAATAAACAATCACAGTAAAACACTTACACAGAGATCCTTTTTCTCCCCTTGATTCTTCTCTGAGGATTTCATAGCATTTTTGAAATGGAGAAGGTTAAAAATGGGCACAAAACAAAATCTTTTTCTTTCCAATCTTTAATCATAACAACCAACAGATTAGTGACATTTAACCTTGACTTTGTTATTTTCCTAATGCTGAGCTAGATTTTTTTCTGTTACCATGTACTATTAAACTGTTACTACATAAAGTAATGATTTCAAAAGAAAAGAAAGTAATGACTTTTTGAAAGACATCTCTCGAAATGGATTCACTGCCACTGAATTCAGAAAACCTTTTCCTTCCAGAAGATCTGAACAGTGCTGCAGGCTGATGCATTTTTTTTTTAAAGTTACTGAGTATCCAAAACAGTTCTTTGACAAGAATGATAGGATTTACCCTCCTCTCCCTCTTCATGCTGTAGTACAATACAGCCCTTTTTTCCTCACCCTTGATCCACCTTTTGAAAGAATTTTTGTTTTGCTTTTTTTCTGCTTTATAATTTATCTGAAACCTCCCTCTGTGCTCTCCTCTCACCACATACAAATCCAATACTGACAAGCCAGCACAGTTTAAATTATTCACACTTCAGTGTACGTGAGCTGCAGTGCAACAATCAGTCGAGCAATCATTCCATTCATTGGTCTCGTCTGAACTTATTGATGAAAAATGCAAGAGGAAAACTAGAATTCTTTGTTGCTAATGAAAGCTTAAGTCTGAACAAAATAATTTTCATATAAGGATATAACACACACACACAAAAGAAAAACTCTTAGAATAAATGTATAAATGCATAAATAAACTAAAAACATTACCAAAAGATCATAGAACAATTATTAAGAACTGTTTTGAACATATGATATGGTAGCATAGAAAACTGAAATCACACTGAAATGTTCAAAATCTCCTTTGTTTTTTCTAAAAAGTTGCAAGATTTTCATAGCAAACTCCTTTAATTGACTTCTGCTTTACACGCCAGAGATAAAAAGAAGCTAGTGGAGACTGTAGAGGAGGTCAGGAAACATTTCTCTTCCACCAAAACAGTTCAGCTAACATAAAGCATGACAGTGAAAGACAGGTTTATACATCATAACATTTAGTACTGTGAGTCAATAAAACAAATGAGGTATCTTGTGATACAAAAAAGAAGCGTACACTTTAAGGTTGAATTTTGTAGAAAACAGAAGCATTGTTAAAATTCACCTTCCTCTAACATTAAACCTGACTACCATTTTTCTTGGTTTATGTAAATGGAGAGAAACTCCTGCATGACATATGGTAGCAATGTCAGGCCAGATGCATGTAGCAAAGTAAGCAACATTCCTTCAGAAGAAAAAGGGGGGGTTGGGGGCTGGGCACTTA
This sequence comes from Anser cygnoides, assembly GCF_040182565.1. NCBI lineage: Eukaryota > Metazoa > Chordata > Aves > Anseriformes > Anatidae > Anser > Anser cygnoides. The sequence continues at coordinate 109,100,738 of NC_089875.1, forward strand.
TATTTATTTAAAAAAGAGCTTGCTCTTTTAGCCCTGATCCATGTCAAACATCTTTTGATCTAGCGATCTTCAGGTTACAGAAATAGGAATATCTATGATAGCTTATGCTGTCTAGTTATGCTAATATAGAAGCCAAGTCCTGGGCACAGGCTCAAGGACAGACTTCCTGCAGTTGTTCAAGTTACTTACAGGCAGATTTCCCAGTACTATTTAGCCCCTGCCAATTATCATTCTCTACCCTATACACTTCCCCAACAGTGTCCCAGAAAGCTTTGCACCCTGCAATGTTCCACGTGCCCTCACACCTACACCCAGGACATGAAACTTCTACCTTGCTGCTTCAGGAATCTCTACTTCACCGTGTTTTCTCACAGCTCATCAGCTGAAGTCCCTTTAAAAGTAAGCCAATAGCAAACCTCCAATTTATTTGAAAACAACAAGACCCAAAGGTAGTAGATATGGGGGAGCATGTGACAAAACTAATGAGCAGACAGATAAAACTGTGTGCTGAGTGAGCTTTCTGTAGCTATTTAGAGCTACAGGGAAGTGAATGTGCTGTAGTAAGTTATACAAGAAGTTTGGTTAGAAGTTATCTGAAAGAATTAAAGTAGGTTAATGGAATGGTCAAACAATTGTAGCTCTTTGAAAATCACCGAGTAGTAAAAACAGTGTTTAAAACTGAATAAAAATATCATTCCAGCTAAAAAGAAACTTCAAGTGAATTGAAAAACACTGAGTTGTTAAAACACATTTCAATTAGAAATTGTTAGAGCAACTATTTTGGTTCTAGTAGAAAAGATTATTTTTCTCTAGGTTGTTGCATCATTTTCTTTTGACATGTCAGAAAAGATCTGACAATACAATGAATTCAATGCAAGATCACAGATGGTTTCAGTTAAACAAAACTTGCATTGAGGGGTAAAAAAAAAATCTTGCTCTTGAATTTTTTTTTTGCAGAAAGCTCACTCTGATCTAGAAAACCTAATTGAAGGGCAGTAATTTTGTCTGACAGCCCAGACAACACAAAAGAGAGAATAAAGTTAGCCATGTAACAGTAGGCAGATCTTTTCACTGAATATACTGCTTAGTGCAAATGCAGGACCTCTAGTCACCCTAGTCTTGTATGAGGGAGCTCTATTTTGTATTTTCAGGCAGCATATGTTAAAAGTAATGTCTGGCAGGCAAATTTTGAACAGGAAATCTTCTAACACATGCAGATTTTGCAGAGCAACTTTGGTAGGTATATGTATGTATCATTCCTATATTGTTGATTTGTTTGTTTGTTTGTTTTGTTTTTCCTTAGGAGAAATAGAAATGTAGATTTCCTCTTTTTTCCCCCTTTCTCCTCCATTTCTTCCTGATTTTAGCAAGAAAGCTGGTGGGGAAAAAAAAAAAAAAAAAAATCTCTTAATGTCCTCAGAGTTACCACTTAAAGGTGTTGCAGCTAATTATAGAATCATAGAATCATTAAGGTTGGAAAAGATCTCCAAGATCATGGGTTCTTCCAGACATTTTAAAATTTAGAGTTTAGTCCTTTTACAGGAGATATACAGGTGTAGTAGCTTTTCTTTTTAATAGCTTCAGGATTACAATGAATGGCAGTTGCTGATTGACTGCCTACATCTTTAAGGAGTAAAATGTCACATCGAGCACCTGTTAGGGTTCTTCTTCAAGCATCACAAAATCGTACATCCTTCAGAATGCTCAGTGCAGCCAAACAGCAATGTATATTGTCATGTTAACTATTGACTTCTCATCTATCTAACTCTGTGTTAGATCAGTGTCAGGTCTCCTTGATTGCTTTTTAGAAATAGAAGAGATCAAACTCACACAGATTTATATAAAGTATTTTAAAGTAACAAGCTCTTAAAAAATTCTCATGTGAGATTATCAGCAAATAATGATTCTATTGGTGTGAAATTATGCTGTTTTCTAAACCTTTCATTCACTATATGGTTGTTACTGGAACGAAGAAGGAAAACTAGGTGATGTGGAGATTATTTCCAAGCAGTTTGACTTTCTGTCTTGAAGGAAAAAAAAAAAAAAAAAAGTATTGACTATGTGACAGCCTTTCATGTAAGCAAAGCTAGATTTGGAAATTTTTCTGTTTGGAATTAAACTCCATGCTAAATTCCATGGTACGTGGAATGCCAGAAGTCTAATCTGAATATTGCCCCAGTTTTCGCTGAAGACTATATTCTGAGCACCAGACACGGGCCTGAAAAGACTTTTATGTATGGACACAGGGAAGCATGAGTCATATTTCCTGCAGTCTGAGGGCACCAGCTAGGCTGTTATGGTGACACAGCCAAAGGGTTTTATATTTTCCCAGTAATCTGAGCACTTGTGACTGAAGGCACTGTTTGGCAACAGAAGGAAATACTTCTGATCCATATGTTTGTAGTTAGCAAACATGTCATTGGATTCTGTCACTTGGCCACAGATCAGCTTTACCAGGAATCCCCTTTATATTCAAGTGCTCCAGCAAAGCAACTCTGTCTGGTTTACCACTCCTTATTCATGAGAATAGAGTTTGCTTCAAAGAAACCAGATCAGATACTGGAGCAGTCTGGCCTTGGCAGTCTGGCCTTGGCAACACAGAGCTCCTCTTAGCCTGGAAAATCTGTTTCTCTGCTGCAAGGAGCAAAGGTAGTTCATTTAAATTTAGCTCTATATTGCTGTCTGGAAACCATGTTATTTCCAGCTGTGCTAGATGCCAAGAGTTACAGTTCTGATTCTGATATATTTCCCTGGGTCTACCTCTTTCTATTTCAGAGGAAGTATATGCTCTAAACCATTCTGTGTGACAGTCTGATATTGATTATTTAAATTCTTCTCTTAGGCACAATTGTTACTGAGCTGAGGCATGCAGGTTTCAATAAAAGCAAATCCGTGCTTCTATGAAACTTTTGTAAATTGATCAGATTTTTGTGCAATTTTCATTAAATAGTTATGGGTTATGTTACCGTCCACATTGTTCCAGGCTCTTTCCAAGCTGTCCCTACCTGAATAGCAATATTTCTGTGTTAAAATATCAGTGGCAGTGATGTCAATAGCGTTGCACCCAAGATACATCTGACTGAAGTTTTCACTGTGACTGTTACTGTCATATATCTCTTTCAGCTCTGCTAAGCAGAGTAGAAAATGTAGCTTCTAGAACTACTCAGGAAAACATGGAGAATTATCTTTGCATCTTTATTGTCCAAGAGAGCTCAGTCTGTAGCATGAGACTCATTTAGACGATGCAGTATCCCAGGGAAATGGGGTATGTTGCATAAGAGAAATGAATGCAAGTTGAAAAGATGCAATACTAGGTGATTAATCTAGTCATAGTTTTTCTAGATTGCTGTCTGTGGAGAACTAGTGTAGCATTGTTTTGAAAACTGTTGTGTCGATGCTTGATGCTTGAATTTGTCCCTATCAGACATATATGTAAATAGTCTCAGAATATTGTTTTTGGGGGAAAAAATAAAAATAAAAAGAGAGACAGATAGGATGAATGAGTTGAGACTCACCAAACTGTATTAATCTAAAAATTAAGTTTCCCAACTAAATAATCATGTAATTAGTTTCTTTCTGTTCTTTGTGTAGAGAGAACATCGATTATTGAGATCATATTAGACTAAGGCAGCTCCAGAGGTCAATTCTCCCTACTCATCTTAGAGAACATTTTAGCTAGCCTCTCATCTATTGTATCCAATGTCTGAGGAATTATCCTCAGAGATGCGTAGGCTAGAGATGTGAGATTTACAGCCTGCTAGGTACCTGAAGTTCTCTCTCTGTCATAGACATACCTCAAGTGCATGCAAATATTCAGTCCTTTTTCCTACATATGTATCTGTCAATTATTTAATATTTGATCTGGTACAATTTACAGTTATATTTACAGAGAGAGTGACTAAAAGCTATGAGTCTTTTTCAACCTACTTAAATGGAAACAATTTTTATGCAATTATGCAATGCCTCATAGCAATGTCATTTAATTTCTGTATCTACTCCAGAATGGTCCTTATTACCATGGGATTCATAAGATTAAAAATCATTTAAACAATTGAATATTTTTTTTTCAGTATCCATGACATTCATAATTAGTTTGTGCATTGGAAACTCTTATCCTTCATGATATTTCTGTGTATACGTGTGTGTGTATTTGGGGGAGGAGGGGAGAAGAGGGAAGCATGCATGTGTCTATGTGTTTCCAACAGAAAAACATTATCCAAACAAGATAACTGTAACATGTCATCTTGAAAACACCAGTCTTTTAATATTTATGAGAAAATTCTGTCTATGCGTCCTTCTGGAATATATTCTACTTGTAATGGAAGGTACTGTACTTCTATTTCCTCTTGTAAGGCTGCTACATCTTGTCATCTGCTATTGTGTGTTTTTCTATCCATATTGACTCATTTCTGGTCAGAAGGAAATCCAACTTTGATCTGGAGGGCAAGTTTTATGCAAAACTGATTTCACAGCAGTCTTCTAACACAGTGGAAAAAACATATACATATATATAGCTGAGGTAGAAAACTGGAAAATGCTACCTTTGATTTTGATTTTTTCTTTCATTTTAATAAAAAATCCAAATAATTTAATATCATTAATTCTAATAATGATATTTAAATAGATAAATAATAAATTATATTTCAAAATTCTAAGAGTAAAATCTCAACCCTTTTAAAGTATTTACGAATTTTAATCTAACTTTGATAGGAGCACAATTTTATATAGCAGCTAAAAACCAGCAAGAACAAAGTAATTGAGAAAGTGTAATTTCAAAGGAAAACTACAAAGATAACATTGTGTCAATATGAACTGACTGTCAGTATTCACACTCTATTAAATTATGCTTTATCTCAAATGTGCTATCATTTGGATTTTTGGTGAAAAAGCCCATATTAGAATTTGGCTTGTGTTTTACTGAAAACTTACAAGTATATCAAACATTTCTGTTCATCACGTATTTCTCTATTGAGTGATTTGAAAAACAGTATGATTACTGCATTGTGTTACTCTTGTGTATCAGATTTTAGATCCTGATCTCTTTTAACTATGGAGGAATTTAAATTAAAGTGATTTAAATTGAATCCTCTTCATGTCAAATCATTTAATTGTGATTTTCCTTAACCAAAATAATAATAATAATAAAAAAGCAATTTCTTAGCAACATACATTATAGACAAAAACTGCATAAAAGAACTATATTCAAAATCATAAAAGCATTTAATAAATAAATAAATAAATAAAATAAAAACCTGACTTCAGAACTCCAGGTACAATATGGAGAACTTATTAAAGAACATGGCTGGACCCTTGCTGTGCCTAGATTGTGTGCTTTAGTTATGGTACAGTTTAAGACGTACTTTTAATATCCTTATACCAGACAGTTGACTTACGTATTTCTTAGATTTTATTTATTATTATTAAACTGGAATTTGTCTATTTCCCTCTGTGTTTGTTAATATTGATTATTTTGCAACTGTATTGAATAGGGTAGACTCAAAAGGAATTTAATTATATTAACACACAATTAAAAACAATTATTTTGTCAAGAAATGAAGAACAAATCCGTAACTGAATGAGAAACAGACAAAACAGAAACACCAGAAAAATCATGGTGGAATTTATAATATATCACTCTGTAATTACATTTTTTTTTTCTTTTCAGATTTTGATCTCACAAAACAAAAGCTTTTTGCATTACTGTATGTTCGAGTTTTCTGTGTATTTGTCTTTCTTTGTCAGGTTCAGACCATGAACCAGAATCACAGATCACAGAATCACAGAATCATCTAGGTTGGAAGAGACCTCCAAGATCACCAAGTCCAACCTCCGACCTAACACTAACAAGTCCTCCACTAAACCATATCACTAAGCTCTAAATCCAAACGTCTTTTAAAGACCTCCAGGGATGGTGACTGAACCACTTCGCTGGGCAGCCTATTCCAATGCCTAACAACCTTATGCCAAGCAGAATCTTTCATGAAAAGAATTCCAACTGATTTCAGAAAACCGACTTACAATGAAATATTGTTCACGTTAGTACAGATGGTCAAACTGGATAATTGCATCATACACTTGAGAACTATTCCAGTTATTGTTAATGGTCTCCATTGCCATAAGGAGATTTTGGCTTTATGCCCCTGAATTTTTACCCTATTAGTAGTATTAATGTGTGAATTTCATATTATATTCTGAATGAAATGTTAGATATGCACAGAATTTCCACTTGTTTTTTGTTCTTTCTTTGTTTGTTTGTTTCTGTTTCTTTCAGGGTATTTCCGTATGGTACTGTCCTCTGGAGTAGATGTTGTGGACTGGCTCACATCTGCACCCTTCCAAACTGTACTCACTTTTGCAGACTGACCACATGTGGATGGCTAGTGCTGCTGATCCATACAGAGTTCCTCAAGGCTTTGTCCTCAAAATTGTATTGTTTCTCTGGTCTAGTTCACATCCACGTGCCAAAACACTTTCCCCAGCTTGGAAAGCAGGCTTGTGTAAAAGGAGATATATATGTTCTTAGTTTCATACACCTGGGGACCAGAATTGGGTAAAATTCTGTTCCTTCAGGGTCAGGTGCCACCTTTGATGGACCCATTCACATAAAGGTAATATCCTTCCTTTTTGTCACCACATTGCACATTATCATAAACCCAGACTGTTATCAGTCTATAAGTGCAAATATAATATGGACCTTCCAGTTCTGATTTCTTGCCAATATCAACAGAGTCTGTATCAACCAAATCATAAAGATAACAGGGGATCTAAGCCAAAGAAGAATTCATAGGATTTCTGTATCACATAAGTTCTGGAGTACGTGTTCTATGTCCATACAAATTGCAAAGACCAGCATTCGATTATTCCTCACACTCCTAAACAATTACAGGTTTATACATATAGACACCAGCAAGAACACAATGTCTGGGTTTAAACAATTTCAAGCTATTACAGTGGGAACAAAAAATTATCTTCTCCCTTTCTAGTGAACATTGTCATTAAAAGATAACAGTGCTTAAGATGCCTGACAATGACAACTATCCTGCTTCATACAGCTGGACATCAACAGTAAAGAAACTGACACAGCCTTAAAAATAGCAAAGAAAGAAGCCCCACCCCCACACACCCCCCAAAAAAAAATAAAAAGAGAAAAAAAAAACTACATTCTTGCAAAGTGATAGCTGACCAAAGAAATATGAAAACAGAACTATCAAAGAATCACCACTAAGAATATTGCCAGGATCTTCATGGCCTACTTCATCCCAGTACCAAAGGTTTCAGCTTTGCATAAGGATGTTTAGACAAGCCTCATGACTTGAATACTGAAATCTAAAAGGTCTTTTGGGGAGAATCTTATCCTATTGCTGGTCATCTAAGCAAGGATAAATGGCTTTATGTATAGCTTCAGTGACCTGCAGCAGCCTTAGAAATTCCAGAAAGGAGGGAAAGAAGGCAGCATCAGTCTGTGTGTATATCCTGCATGATGAGCATGTTTTGTTATTTCTCTGTTGTCTTTTCTATGTATTCAAAATGGCATGTGAATCTAGAACATCACACTGTTTCTTTCACGTGTAGAGCATCATTCCTATTTGCCATGCAGCTCTTGTGTGCTTTTTACGAAGGTGAAATGGTTTGGAAGGGAATGCTTCTGCAGTTGCTCTGCTCTCTTCACTTTTCCTTCCCTCTAACCATTTCTTCAGAGATGGGGATGAAGAGCATGTCTGACAGTTCTCTGGATTCATGTAAAAACAGCAGGGGCAGTTCACTGTAGTGTGAATACAAAGAAACCTCACTGAATACTTGAATCTTGGATTTGCTACCTTAAAAGTTTTAAATTAAATCTAAACTGACCAGGATTGAATTCAGAAATGGCAGTACCAACTTGCTGAGCTACTTCTATATATATATTTAGAGGAGTCTTCCTCACAACAAAACTATGGCTTCCCTACTCCTTATACACACAACTCCATGAAGATCTATGTCTTCTTATATATATAACAAGTGGTTTATATTTTCTGTGTATCTCCTCTGCAAACTCTCGAGACAAAATTATTTATGGGTCTTTTGACCACACAATGCCCAAACAAAAATCACTTGATAAAATACTGATATTGCTTGCAATCCATCAGAATTACATTTCTACAGCTTGTCAAGTAAGGATGCTTGATGTATGCCTTGGAAGCTAGTGAAGGCACAAGATCTGCTGGTATTGTAACAGGGGGAACAGGGGGTTACACTGACGGAATGAGTGAACAGTGATGTAGGCCTTCTAACGTAGCAGATGAGGACTGGATCCTGACCGAAGAAAGCTTTTGACTTCACCTGTGCTTCCTGCTGGAAAGATCTAGTAGCTTCACACCAGGTGGGAACCTGAGAACATGCTAACATGGGTGATCATGGAGTATGCATGGAGTATTGCACAGTCATACATACTGCCCAAGCCTGAAATCATTCTAAAGAGAAGCCAAAATGCATGATTAAAAAAAAAATAATGTGTTCAAAAACAACTGTACATATAGTCCTGTAGTTAACAGCTACTAGCAGTGGTGGAACTCCCCTGATATCAATATATCAGTATATCATATTGCTACATAACCATAGAGCCTATGGGTCTCACATATGTAAGTGTAAAGGTGTTACTGGAGTAATTTTAGAAGAGAATTGGAACAGGAAAGCTGAAAAATTTTGGCTACATTTATAATATCGAAGAAAAATATTTTAGAGATTTTACTCTGTTCCCCCAACCAACTAGCATGGCTTGGTTTTATCTGTTCTGTGAAACTCTCTTAGACCCCTCTCTTCACAATGTGTCTGCATCCAAACTATCTACTTGGCCTATGCTTAACGCCTGAATTACATATGGGAAACATCCTGGAGAATGTTAGTCTGTCAAAGTGAAAAGCAGACTAGGTAATATTGCAACAATCAAATAAAGAGTATAAGAAACCGAGTTCTAGTGCACACATAAGAGGAATATTACTGTAATTCTACCATGGATAATATCTGCAGGTAATGCCATTGTAGCCCATATGGCTAATGATGCTGTCATCATCTGTTGAGCAAAGCAAAGAAAGGAAAACAAACTGGAGTGTGAAGAAGGTGAAGGAGGGAGAAAGAATGAGATCTTTTTTCGGATAAGGAAAATGTTTGTTCTTCTGAGCCATTACTGTTGCTTATTCTTTCTGTTTTCCCAGTTGGCTGTATGTGGAGAACAGAAAAGCCCACCCTGCAGGTTAGCAACATTCCGTAACAGCCGAATTCAAAGGTAATGTTTTTAGAGGCCAATGGTCCTTTTACGGACCTGAAGCTCAGGAGCATTAAGACATATCCAGAAGCTTTATTTAGGAGAAAATGAAGAGTTCAGGGTAATGAGGACAGATGTTAGGGTGCCCAAGAATTTTCAGGATAATTCATAACAGAAATAAAATAAAATAAAGTAATAAAATAAAATAAAATAAAAATGATAAAATAAAATAAAATAAAATAAAAAAAATAAAATAAAAAAAATAAAATAAAATAAAATAAAATAAAATAAAATAAAATAAAATAAAATAAAATAAAATAAAATAAAATAAAATAAAATAATAAAATAAAACAAAATAGTTCCACTGGTTGCAATTTCTACTTGTTAGGAGTCTAGACTTGTAGAGTACATAGGGGATCCACAAATGCTTTTCTACCAGTATGTTTCTACATAGACAGGTTGAATAGACAAATAACCTCTTTTTTTTTTTTTTTCCAACATGGATGAAAGAGGGTTCATCTGAGGGGACAGATAATATTGTGAGGACAGGTAAGGGAAAAAAATGTATTTTCACTAGTCTGATCCTCCTCTTATGTTTTTTTTTTTTTTGTGTGTGTGTGTTGCTTTTTAGACGATATTTTATGTCCAGGGGAAAAAAGAAATGTATTCAAAAACAATAAATAAGATTATTTTCATAACTGGCAAATGTTGCTGTACAAAAATGGGGGAATAGTGAAACAGCCAAATCAATTTGAAATGCTTGGCTGCAAAAGTTATTTTCAAGCTGCATATGCAACAACCCAATCCCTAATCTTCTGACAAGATCTCTCTTGTCATGAGCAAGAATATGCTTTCATCAGTACAGAAAACTTCCGTTGAAATCCTGAAAAAAAAAAAAGCTCTGGATCCAAATAGTAAAGAAAAATTGTAATGTATACATTCAATGTAGTCTTAAATGGACTCAAGACATCATGGACATCAAGACAAATGGACACAAGACTTCATACACAGTCAAATAAAGGCTGGGTGATTTTAGATCTGTCTTTATGGTCAAGTGAAACTGCCTTTACACTTAGTTTCCTGCCCAGCTAGGATCAAATTATACAGCATTTTCAGTACAACTAACTCTACCTACAGTCCAAGCCAGAATAGTGCAAACCACTTCTGGCCACAAAATAAATGTCTTAGAAGTGCAGGAATATGCCCACAGGCTAGTAAGCCACCTGAGACACAGAATGCATTAACACTCAGCACAGTCATGTCAGTGCATGCGAATTTGTCTAAATGGTGTCAGCACTGAAGCTGCCTTATGCCCCAGTGTTTTGGGACACAGGGGAATTGACCTGTGACACAGGTCACAGAGGAATCGACCAGCACTTAGCAATTTAAATGAACTGCAAAGGATTTATCTCATCTAATTTGGGCTCCTAAAAATTTCTTTTGGTCAGTGGAGATAAATAGATAATTCCCAAAGATGATTCAACACACGTATTTAGGAGCCTAAGGTAATTAGTTTGAACTGTAACAGCTAATGCTTAGCTACCTAAATTAGATTAATCTGTGTACGTAACTGAAAATATCTTCTGAATATAAATCAGTTTCTTGCCCTTATGATGGCTACACTTGCATCTGAAAAGTCAGTGCTAGTTCTTTCTAAAGGAGTAATCACTCAGCCTGTATTGTAATGAATTTTTAATAGGGATGAATAAATCAGAAAAAAAAAAATGGAGATCTTTAGAAGTATCCCATAATACATAATATTATCTTTGCAAGTATTACTCCTCAGGGTGAGAATGTGACTCAGGTCAGATAGCACTCAGCCTCTAAGGATACTGCCAATATACCATGGTGTTAATTCTCATGATTTTTACTGTGCATATTCTTTGGGAACTGTCCCTCATTTCCCAGGAACTGAACTCTGCTGGAAAATCATTTTATTTCTGTATCAGATAGAAATAAATATCTGTTAGGAATAGTCCAAGCAATCCTTAAACTGATGATCTATCAGTAAAACTGTAGTGAAAGGACATTGTGCAAATGGAAAATAAATTAAAAAATAAATAAAATTACCTACTGACTTTCAAAACAAAGAATTCAGTAGCATTCTGTGTGGAAAAGGTGCAAATCTATGGATACCCAATAGCCTTAAATTGGGGACATCTGGCTTCAATAAGTCTGTATGTTTACCTTCCAAGTTCCCTCAAAATGCACTTCAAATTGCTAAAAACAACTACAAGTGGGTTCCACAGGGTAGAATAAGGACAGACATTACTGAAATACACACTAACCTACACTGTTTGATCCCTTCTGTTTAAGAGAAAATGTGCTTCTGGTTTTGAGTCCTTCACAGGAAAACATTGGCTTTGATTCTCTGTCTTCTCTTGTATAAATAGTATGTTCATGTAATACTTATAAATGTAGCTATTTATAATGATGACATGAGTTACATAGAGAAATGTCAATGGCTGTTGCTTGTATGTTAGAAAAAAAAAGAAAAGTAAAATTACATATCAACTCTCTGTGACAAGCAACATCACAAATGCACTTCTGAAAAAGAGGATCTACTGAAGTAAGTTTTTAGGGCCGTGCATAGTAGATTAGGCATGCAGTTGCCATTAACATTAACAGAAATTACATGCTTAAGCTGCCACAAATGCTGCTGAGATTTCTTTCTATGTCATAAAGCAAAAGCCATTGATTTCCACTAGCAAATGAAGTTCCGCAACCAAAGGGGAAGATGCAGAAATTATTCCTACATTGTCAACAGTAACAGATTGTGAGGACCAAAAGAGTCACAGTTTAACAAAAAGGGAAAACTAGCTTTTTCAAGCGTGGCTAGAACACTTTTTTCTTCCAGTTTACAATCATTTACAGTTTAGTTAGTTCCAGCTTTCAAATAATATCCAGGTCCTCGTCAGGTCTTATCTGTTGTTTTTTTTTTGTTTTTGTTTTTGTTTTTTTAGATTTACATAAGGAAGTAAATAGCAAAATAGCAGAAACTAGTAATATGACAGTGGTAGATTAAAAAAAAAAAAAAAAAAAAAAAAAAAAACGTTATTAATCACCAGCCTCACAAATGAAGCTGGGTGCTTTAAAACAACCACCTAAAAACTGCAATACAACTAGATTTATTTTTTTTGTCAAGTCAGTAGTGCATATGACATATAACTTACATTTCTCTTTAAAAATGAATGAATTTTTTTAATGGTTTTCATCACAGAGATATCTGAGGATGAAACAAAACTCTGAAGTATATATATAGGTATGAATATATAGAGAAAATTCTGAATTTGTACCTACCTGGGCATAGCTATCTTCAGTCTACTGTGACTTGATCTGGGGGGACAAGTTGCTGAGAAATAAACGTGTTTTTTGTTTGGTTTATTTTCCTTCCTTTTTGTAACAGAGAGAAAATTCAATCAAAGACTATCTGTGACACTCATACCTTCCATATCACTGCTGGAACACCTAGGCACTTCATAATACATTAAAACTCCTGTCTTCAGCAACATTTATTATCCCCATTTTCATGGAAGGGAATCTGAGCAAAACCCACTGTCTGGGGAACAGAGAAAGGCTGGGGGAGAGACCCATCAGTGTGGACCAAGGTCCCCAACGTTAGCCTGACAGCATTTAGACTCACAGTCACTTTGCTTTCTCCTCTGGCAGTCTCCCAGATTTGTGGACAGTTTGGTGATGCAGCTTTTGCTCCTTCATATGAAGTGCACTGTTTTGACTGACAGCTTCATTGATAACGTCGTAATCTACAGGGAGGGAATGATGGGTGCTGTGCGCTGACATGATAGTCTCTCAGAAGCCTATATTGATCCTTCTCCTTAAAAATTGTACAACTATATTCTCAGGTTCTCTTGTTATTGTAGTGTCACTATTTAGTTGTTATCTGATTCTTGGTCCTATAAAACAGTTCTCTAAAATGCAGTATAGAATCAGGTGCAATCCTGCCACTCCCACCCCAGGTGAATAAGCACTTCACACATTCAAGAAAAGACCAATTAGGAGAAAAAAATGCAGTGCCACACAGATCACTGTTTTTTCTACACTTCAGTTTTCTTTTTTATTATTATTATTTGACAATTTGTTTATACTAACTATACAGTTACAACTCTGACATAGATTTGACGATCTGTAGTTGCTTCTTATGATTACCTGTTTGATTCTAAACCTAAGCAGATTTATACTATTAAAGATGCCACGTAAGTTTTTATGATACATTAGTTTCAATATTTATAAGCAAAACAAGGAAAGAGATAAGATTGAACAGTACACATCTCTGAAATGAACGAACTAATGTCATAATCACTATGAATATAATCTTCACACTGCACAGCATGACAAAAGCAACAAGATTTCATATTATGAAAACAGACCTCACAAGTCTAAAAGGTTGAGTAATGTTATTTAAGAGTAATCAATTAAAGATGTTTTTACATTTCATAGTTTCTACAATTTTCCAGTAATTTAAGCGGTAGTATCTCATTAGTCAGCTATGTGTCTGTGTTAAATACAGTCTGATGGTACAATAAGTACTATAAATTTACAAAAAATGATAGATAACTCCTATTTTTTGATAATATATATTAACCATAAATACTTATTAATTCAACATTTTCCATTCAGGTGTGATATCGTACAGCCTTGCTTTTTATAAGGTTAATACTGTCAGAATATTACAAAGCAAACCTGAGCAAAAGGAATAAACTTGCCTTCCTAACAGTTCTTGCATCATTCTGTAGCCCCATCCCCTTTGCTCTGTGCTGACATGGCATGACAGAAATCCCTGGTCATCTTAGGAAATGAGACATCCCATTTTATCTCCACTCATAGTAAAATTCCCATTACATGGGTCTAAGCTATTTGTTGGTCATGCCTTGTCTAGCTCACTTCAATTAAATCATAATTTTGCACATTTTTCAAATCTGGATTAAAGATCCTGTTACTCCAACATGATAAATAGCCATTGTTTAGACATCATAACCTCAGCTACTCAGTTCCAGTCACACCGTGTCTAACAATAAAGCTTTAGACTCCCATGTAACTCAAAAAATTGCCAATTTCACACTTGATTTTCCACCTGCTCCACTCTGTAGATTTCATGTTTCTTGTCTGTCTTTATACTTTTTGCAGAATGATTTTGGATTGAACCATTAATAATCACACTATTAAAAAAGTGTCTTGATTTAAACAGTATAATCCTTAAATCAGGTTCTAAAGCTTTTGAGTTTGGCTTCCTCCAGATCACTGATTTCCAGCTTTTTCTCTGTTATAGCTTAAAAATATGTTAAACCCTTCTTGTTTATTTGTAAATAAGAGAACTTTAATTCTGACAATACCCTGCCCGCCAGGAGACATACCACATCCCTGAAAATCCATGTTCTAAATTTCTTTTTATGTTGAAAAGTTTAGGGAGCTGAGCAAAAAGCACATCTTTGTGCTTTCTCCCAGTCTCTCCTCTGCCAGTAATCCTGACAGAGGAAATCTCATATAGCAAAGGGACAAGGATTTCAGTGTGCTTTTTGCATTGCCTCATTCTTCACGTACTTTTTAGAGAACCTGGATGGCTGAGTACATTTATAGAGTACAAACAGAGAGTACATTTACATTGTGAAAGAACTTAGTTCCTTGGTTTCTCCTCAGAAATCCATTCATTTAATTCTGTTCACTCTCACTCTCTTTTGCAGTGAACCAGGTAGTCCTTCCAGAGATGAAACTCAGGTGAGCTTCAGAGGATAATCTACCCTAGGGTCATTCCTGATAGGCAAATTGATTCTCTCTTCTCTTACTATTTCAGTGACATTTGTGTTTTAAATGGTCACATATACTTTTTTTCCTCCAAAGAACATGTAGAATCTGATCTTAGTTTCATAGTATAAAAACAGACCTCACAAGTTTTCAGATGTTTTTTAAATGAAAATATATATATATATATAAGCTAATATTTGTTCCTCACACACCAAGAGATATGACATATGGCTCAAAGGAGATCTTGTCCTTCTGTGTTAAGATGATTGTCTCAATCAATGAGGGAAGTGGAGTGGATGTTGTTTACTTTGACTTTAGCAATGGTTTTGACATAGTCATAACATCCATCAATGTCTTTTGACCATAATATCCTTGTAGCAAAGCTGAAAAGAGTTGGACTGGGTGTGTGGCCTAAAATGTGGGTTGAAAACTGCTTAATCACAGGGCTCAAAAGGTTGTGGTCATCAATAAAAATTCTAACTCGCATCTGATTACCAATGAGATTCCTTTTGCACAATGATAGGGCCAATACTGTTCAATGACTTCAGCAATGACCCAATTTGCAGAGGAGATAAAACTGATGGGGAAATGATCCTTCTATTCACACTTGTGGGGTGGCATTGGTATACTCTGTTCAGTTTTATCCAAATACTATCTAAATAAGACATAGACATGGGTTGAGGGAAGTGTCACCAAGATTTTCAGTGGCCTGGAGCACATAATGTGCAAGGAGAGGTTAAGAGAAAAGTGTTTTTCAGCCTTGATAAGAAATACCAGAAGAGAGATCTTACTGCTAACTACCTAATGCGATACTACCTTATAGCTGACTATCTAATGTGAAGATATGGAGAAGATGGAATGAGACTTCTTGAAGGTGGAAAGAGAAAGAATGAGTGGCATCTATCAAAAGTGCAACAAAAATTCCATTCATATATTAGGATTTTATCACACCATAGGGGTAGAAAAACACTGCAACAGGTTGCTCACAGAGGCTGTGAACTGTCCACCTTTGAGGACAGTTGAAAGCTGACTGGGTAAGGCCCTATGTAATTTATTCTAGGTTAGGACTACTTTGAGTGGGGATTAGACCAGATCTCCAGAGGTGTCTTGCTGCCTAAACTGTTCTATGATTTTAAATGCAATTTAATGATCCAGTGTACCAATTCACTTTACAAGGCAATCAGTTTTAGCAGTATACATGTAAGTTACTCTGGAACATATCTGCCACGCATGAATTAATCCTGAAAGTGAAAGCATCTTCCAGTAACGGAGTGGTCTAAGACTCTGTATGGCATTACCAGAGAGACAAGATGGTCTGCAGGGTTGATGAGAGAAAGATTAACGGACTAAAGTTGTAACAACCAAAACTGAGCTTGCAAGTGAAAAATTTGTGAACTGTTGAGCTTTTGCAGTTATCAGTGAAGGTGACGTGAGGATGAAGGTAGAGCTTTATAAACTCAATATACTTGTATTTTCTTCCAGAGTAAAGCTTTGCAGATTGTCCCTGTTAAAGTCATGGTTCAAACTGTCAAACTTAGAAAGAATGGCAGAAAAGAGAAAATAATATTCGAGGTACTATTCTGTTAGTATTTAGGTATTGGAATTATATTTTTTTTTCTAATCATCTGTATTCTACAGAAATTCATAGAAGGTTTAAATATTTATTTTAAATATTTATTTTGGAGAATAGAAAAAAGACCAAAATAGGCCCCTTAAGTGCATTCAATTTAGATTTCATGATGTCTAAAATTAGGCTCACAGGTGATTCAGACGTCCAGGTTCTCTAAAAAGTACATGAAGAACGAGGCAATGCAAAAAGCACAAAACAGTCCATTGGCACCCAGACTAGGTGAGTTAGATGTTTATGCTAGATGAGGTCCAAAATGGAGTTTCTTTCAGGTAGAATATAACTGACACAGCAGGACTCATTTGTTGAAGCATAGTAAAGGGAATAACTTGTAAGGGTGATATTGACCACCTCTTATTAAATATGTAAGTGTTGCAGAGGAGTGTAGTACTGTCTCAGGGAGAAGATGTCTTAGATTATTATGTAGTTTTTAACTAGTATTACTCCTAATGGGCTTTGCAGCTGCTCAAGCAGGAGTCTTTGGATTGCTTTTTTAAAAAGAAATGCTAGAATTCCATTTAAATGAAGTTAAATAAAGTTAGAAATCAATTTTATATTATGGTATATTTTTACAACCTTCCTTTAAAAAAGTTTTAATTGGCAATACAAGATGGAACTACTATGATTATCGTACCCTGCTTTATACCACAAGGCATGCAATTTCAGGTGCTGAATCTTATATCAATAATTTCTGACTGAACTGTGTCATTTCTTTAAAAAAGAAAAATGACACCTAAAATTTCTCAGCACATCTCTGGTATCATGAAACGCTCCTATTTGGATCATACTGATTTGATCTGCCCAGCCTGTATTTAGAGATCTTAGACATTCTTGCCCCTCAGTAAGGTTTGTTAGCTGGGAAAGTGGATCTAAGATTATTCCTCATTACTAAAAACACTATGCATGCACTCCTGTGTATTTGAAGATGAATAGTTGGAGAGGGAATGGTTTTGTCTTTACATTCTTTCGCACCCTACAGAATTGTGCTTGTGCTAACAAACTCCAGGTCACTATAACTCAGTTGTCTATTGTTAAAATGTTATTGTGTTTTCTGAAAAAAAGGTTTGTGGTTTTTGTTTTGTTTTGTTGTTGTTTTGTTCTGTTTTTTAACCTGGGACATATTGTGTCTCCCATAGAAATCCTTGCATAATTTGAAATTTAGCTTGGGTCAGAGACATTTCCCCATGGGGTTGACCACCAACAGCCAACAAATACCCGGATTGGATACAGCCATCCCATGGTTTTGGTCTTAAAAGAATTCAATATCATTGATTCAACAAGGTTGTATATCAGTCTCATGGCCAGAAAGTTAGTACCTGCAAATGTAGTGATGTGTATAGTCAGCTAGTTGGGGGGGAGAGAGAGGGAACAGAAAGAGAAGAAAACAAAATAGAATTCCAAGTTATTTATAGATGACCAGTGCTTATCTTCCTTGTCTAAATAATTATGATATATAATAGTAGTTAAATATATGAGCTAAATTGCAGACCTTCCCTCACAGAAATGTAGGCTGGAAAAGTTTAGCAGAGGTAGAACAGAATAAAGATGGAATTACACTGTCTGCAGCACTGACACTATAGAAAAGCTGTTTTGTCCCCACAAACCCTTGGACTTACAGAAGTGCCCTCATAAACCACCTTCATTACATTTTAAACTGCTGAACTTGCAAGCTTTACAAGTAACATGTTTTTCAAATAGACTGTCTCCATTGGCAATGCATGTAGGAGTCCAAGAGATATCTAGACTCCCTTTAGACTTCCCATAACACCAAGCTCAACTTTCTCATGACCAAACCGCACAATCTAGCTGTTGTGAATTTTGTACAGATCTGGATCTGCAATTAATATATAGCTAGTTTCAGTCCACAAAGTAAAGCATTCTGTAGTATCCAAGGTCTTTGGATTGTTACAACTTGGAAATGAAAGTTTGAAACACAAAAAAATGCTTTATCAGTAAGCTTTCACGAGTTTGTTGAATACATGAGAACAATGTCAGACTCCCAAACGTATTGGAAGGAGTAGGATTTGATGAATTTTAATGCTTTTTATACATTCAAATACTTAATTCACAAGTGAGAGGTATTGATTGAGAGTGTTTCTTTAATGACAATGCCAGGCAGTGGGAAAGAGGTGGCATGTAAATTGTCTTTTCTTCATTTGATCTGAAAATGGATTTTGCTATTATGAGGCATTGTTTCTATTCAGTAGGCAGTTCACAGATGAATGCATTAAGAACTGAGTTATCACAGAATATTGGTGACATCAACATTTCACCTTTGTAAGATTGTATATTTAATCTTTTCTTCTGAATAAATTATATTGATTTAATATATTTCATAAATGTTCCAGCTTTGAAAGATTTATATAGTCAGTACTTTTAAGTTTTATGCTAACTGAAAGCTATTTGCTGTCAGAATTACAGAAATGACCTTTGCTTTCAGAGACCTCAACTTTTGAGTATCTAGTATGAGATATGACAGACACCTTGTAGGTAGAATTTTATTTGGCAGTTTTACCCTTATTAATTCTACCCATTGACTGGAACTTTTCTATTTTTCTGTTTATTACTATCTCAATTAATTTTCTGAAAGTAGTCTTCCACCCCACCCTCTCTCTTCCCCATCCTTCATCTTTTAATCTGGGATTGAGAACCATTCTATATTGTTTCTTGTACTGAGCTAATTTGAATGTCAGGAGCAAAATTATGGACCAATTAACTCCCAATCAAACTCTAAGTGCAAGCAAATGTTACCTCTAACAGGCAGAATAATATTTATTAACACTTACATTTCTCTATTTTTTGAATATTTTCTTAGTGAAAGACCTAACTTGCTATAAGTATTAGCAGTCTATTTTCAAAATGCTTTGCACCCATACTTAAAATGTACTAAAAAACTGAAGTAGATAGTGCATATGCCATGTGAAAACTTAGACACATTCCTCTTTGATGATTTTCCAGGGTCAAATTTTCATTCACAGTATCTGATCTAACTCTTAAACTTATAGTGTGGTATTGTTTCTTTTTTTTTGTTTGTTTGTTTTTAAAGTTTAATAAAATTCAAACTATATATATATATATATACATATATTTCTGCCTTATCAAACATTTCCCCTTCCTGAAGACCTAGGAAACTTTAATACACAAGATGTTGAATAATGTTTTATTTTCCCATACTTTGTCTCCTATTATAATTACAGTCTTAGGTCATTATGTAAATCTCAATATGGGTCAGTTTTCCCATGTAAAAAGCAAGTGTAAATTCTGTCATATCTTTGCAGAGGGCAAGGTGGTTTCTGGGAAATTTATCACAGTGTGAATTTAGAAAATGTAATCAGTTTCAGAACCTGTAATAAAACAGTACTCCACGGTGGTGAGTTAGTCCATGTGATAGTGAACACAAGCTGGTAGTAGCTTCCCAACTTACTTACATTTAGCCTTAAGTGATTATTAAGATCTTGAGGCTAAATGAAATAACAAAGTAACTGCATTTTTCAGTTCTCACTTGGGTTCAAAATGAATTTAAAGATGAAACCTCCCTTATATATGTATTATTACTTATATCCAAAGGAAAAAGAAGAGACCAAGACACCTGATTTCTTCTTTGCCTTGGTCTTTACTCAGCCTTCCCAGTTTGAAGTGGTCAAACACAGAAACAGGTTGCCCAGAAATGCAGGAAAATATCCATACTTAGAGATATTTAAAACAAGGTCCAGAGCAACATATTCAAACTTTCAAACCTTGGTCCTTCTTGGAGCAAGGGTTTGTATCTGTCTTACTGATATCTCAGGCTGCTTATTCCTATAGTGAAACCTTCATCTCTGGTGTTAAGAGCTGAGCTAATAATACAGGAAGTCAGGGGCCAAAATCTCTTTTGGAAAAGGAATCTGTAGAGATGAATGACCATTAATAAATAAATAAATAAATAAATAAAATAAATGAAAATATAATTTTCAAATAATTACTCTCAAAGTTAGTCACATTCACAATGTACACACACACAAAAAAAATGAAAATATTATTTTCAAATAAATACTCTCAAAGTTAAAGTTACATTCATAATGTACACCAAATTGACAAACACCAACCAGAAGACTGAGAGAGTCAGTTTAAAAGAAATCAAAGAATGGGTAGAATCTAGAAGAAAGGAGACAATACGAAAAAAGTGAAGATGAAAGTTGAAGAGGTTAAAAAAAGAGGGAGGGGAAAGGAGTTTGACAGACAATAAAGGAAAGGAATATGAAACTGAAAATAGAAGATAAATAATGGCACCCAGCTAGGGAAAAGAAGAAAGAAAAAGAAAAAAAAAAAAACATTGAATGGAAACTGCTTACTGTTATCACCTTCGAATTCTAATCTTTGTAGCTGCAGAGCTCAAAATTAGAGTACATTTCCCTACTGTCTCTATTATCATCATTCTTTTAAAATGCACTCTCTGCCAGTCTACCTTATTATCTTTTCATTCAAAAACTTGGCCTTTGACTGTTTGATCTGCCTTTGTCTCACCTAATGTTACCCTCTACCTTTTTCTTAATCTTTTCCCATGGATTGCATATGTCAGTATATATTGCTGAATATAAGAAAGCATATCGAGTTACTGGGTTTTACCATAACCTGCTCGTACTAAATTTAGTATGCATATTTCAGTCTGAAATATTTGAGACACCACTATAAGTACTTTCTGGATCCTTAATGGCATTCACAGAATATATATGAGATTTAGGATGTTACTGTTCAGATAGCTGACATATTACAAATCCTAGCATGCATTACACTCATTTTCTTTACCTTGATCTTTTTTTATTTTTATTTGGGTAGTCAACATATACCAGCTACATTCCCTGGATATATCTCCACATATCTAAGATTTAATTGTGTTAGAAAAAGATTCGCTTTCCTGGTGTGTTTACTGCTAATTTCAGAAAATCACGTGCATAGAAATAAAATTTAAAAAAAAAAAAAAAAAAGAGAGAGTGAGAAATATTAGGACATATTACCTGAGTAATATCTGCTTCACAGAAAGCACAGAAAGCCATAGACCAATCTTATTGATAAAATAGATGAAATCCTGACCTCAAAGAAATTTACTTATTCTGCATAATGACAAATATTTACTTGTAAGACTAGAGCTCATTAAAAATATGTTTGAAGAATCAAGTCCTACTTAAGAAGAGAAAGATAGTATGACCGCTACTAGAAAATAGAGAGAAATACTGAAATTTGATTATAACTCCAGAGATTTAGTACTGTGCATTTATTGCACTGTTCTACTTGGCTCCAGGTAACAAAAGTCTCTCCCAAGAGCAGAATGGATGCCTTTCACTTACTGGGATACAACACATATAAAGAACACCCACAGCTGCAAGCTAAATAATGTTGGACTTGCTGTCTAGCCCTCAGGCCAGGCCGTATGCTGACTCTCAGTCTGTACCAAAGGACTGCTTGAGTTAATGCTAGGTGGCCCCAGCCCTACCCATAACAGAGGCTCTTTGAATAATATAGCAGTGGCCACAGCCCTACCTATAACAGATGCTATTGAATAATGTAACAGTATGGACTCAGGTATTCCACTGCTCATGCAGATCACCAGTTTACTAATAGTTTCTAATATGCACACTATATTAGAGTGCTCAGCTATCAATTTAGTTGCAAATTGAGGGATTATGACCAAACATGCATTTTTCTGTTTAAATTTGTTGTCTTGACTTTTTGTTGTCTAGATTCCCTGAGTTCCTTGTAGTGAACAGAGAAATAAACATTTCTGGGTGTCATCTCTCATCTGGAAATGTATTAGATAGATTGTGCTTTAAATATGCTCTCACTGACTACAAAGGGAGCAGAATTTGGTTGTCAGAGATGTTGTACATGTATACACAGATTTCTAAAGTTCAGTAAAATTAATCTCATTCTGACCCTCTACAAGTGATACACAAATATTTCAGCTTATTTGGAGTTGGAAAGAAACTGCATGAGATCATAAGAATTTGTTGCTAATTTTGGGAAGTTTGAGGGAAGAGCTCTGCTTATTTACATTGTTTAATGCCTTGCTGAATTTAGATAAGGTGTCTCTTGGGAATAAATCAATGTGAAAGGTATCATTTCATTCTATCACGTGTGATGGAAAGAAAGAGAATGGCAACAACTTAGGAAAAAGGTATTGCTGTTTTTTAAGGGGTGTTTGCCAGTGATTTGTAAGGTGCATACCTTTTATTTCTATTGACTGGCATATTCACAGTGGCATGTCACAGAAGGGTTGTTTATGGTCTCACCTCTCATTTCAGTAAGAATAGTCCTGCAGGCTGTAACTGTTGTAACTATACCAACAAAATGTTTCTATAGAGATTTGTTGATTATATTCCCAAATGTAATACCAACAGTGCTTAAGTAAAGTTCAGAGTGAAAACAGAATTATATTTGTTATGCATAGGTATATTCACTAAGATGGACATACTGAAGACCACAGAGTGTTTGTTTTTTTTCCTCAAATTCTGTTCTGTTCTTAGGAAAGAGATGGATAGGAAACCTACACTGGACTACACAATAAAAAATTAAGATCACAGAAAATGAAATTCATTTCTCATGTTAAATAGATTATGAAGAAATGGGCATAGATCTTGATGAGTGAGAAACACAGATTTTGTACATATTTTGCTCACATCAGTCTTTGAAGTTAAACAAAGTAGTCCAGACAACAGGTAGGCATTACGTAATTCCAAATATTATTTCTAGATGTTTACAGGGAAATAAAATTCAACCAAGACATCATAACCATTATTGTACACCAAAGTTTTAACATAGTAGAATAAAGAATGTGCAAGAACATTTAATGAAGCAGTTAGAAATGAGGAAATATCAATACTACAATTTGCAAAGGAAAAATAGTAAGACTTTTTTTTTAATGTATTTAGATTTTGATGTGCTCTTTAATTACAAGTTCACATGATATATTTCTTATATTGTTGTTGTTTGTGCAAAGATTGACAACTGTCCATATAATGATTAACTCATTATATTAACTTATATGAATATATAATGATAATGTTATTATAATATATTATTATTTTTATCATATAATGGTGTTGTTATATTAACTTATATTATATGAATAGAACTATTCAACAGCTATTTTATTGCTTACGCTCAATGAGTAGTTCAATGCATTACTTTCTGCACATTAGTTAAACTCTGCTCTGAACACAGAATTATTCATTTCCTGCGGCTTTTCTTCTGGTACTCATCAGTGTAGTATCTGAGTGTTTTACTTAGACTACTGACTTCACTTCCACAACCATCTGACAAAATTATCATCCCCATTTTACAGATTGAGAATTGAGGCACATGGATACAAACATCCAAAGTTCCCACTAATCTTCTCATTCAATCAGAGAAACACAGAACCTGATTTTGTGGAGTAGAAAGAATTACACAGCATATTAGATGTTCAAAGCAGCCTCCTACAGGCATCAGTGGCAGCTGTGAGTGAACACAGTTACTGGAAATCAGACACTGGAGTCTCAATTCAGGCAGTGAGAAAACAAGGACTACACCATTTCGTGTGTCTACACAGTACGTTGCAGATCTGTGAGCAACGTCTTGGAATGAATGATTTGGATATAAGAAACAGCACACTAGTGTTAATACAATGTTCTGCCTTAACCATTCAGCTCTACAAACCAGGATATTTCAGACCTGCTGTGGCATTTTGGTGCTTTCCTCCCAAGACATTCCCACCCCATCTTGCACCCTCACTCCCTATACACCCTACACCTTTCGCTGGAAATTATTGTGGAGGGCCTATGACAATGACAAGGAGGGCTTTTTGTAACTGCACAGTCCTGATCTATTCTCTGAGGTGTGTCCTTCCTCTACAGTGAATGAAGCAATGGTCAGGAGGAAAAAAAAAGAAAAAAGACCAAAAAAAAGAAGAAAAAAAAAGTAGTATGTAATGCTGTAACTACATCAAAAAGCCTAGGAACTCAGAAGACAAATTAAGATAGTACTGCTATTTCTTTGAGGGCTTTATGGGAAGCTCTCCTGAGCAAACTACTCAGGTTAAAAAAAAAAAAAATCCCTTTCACTTCCTTCTGAAAAGAGAGAAAGACAGAAAGACAGAAAGGAGAGAGAGAGAAAGAGAAGGAGAGGAAGGAGAGGAAGGAAGGAAGGAAGGAAGGAAGGAAGGAAGGAAGGAAGGAAGGAAGGAAGGAAGGAAGGAAGGAAGGAAGGAAGGAAGGAAGGAAGGAAGGAAGGAAGGAAGGAAGGAAGGAAGGAAGGAAGGAAGGAAGGAAGGAAGGCAAATCTGTGGAAGATTTTAGTCCAAGTGATTGAGTCTTGGCAAAATTATCAGCAACTAAAATAGAGTATAATGTTTTGCAATTCAGAAATTCAATTTAATTTAGATTTGTAGCTTTAGAACTGTATTTGTTATTTAGGTATATTAGATGTAGCCATTTGTTATGGAGTGATACTGAGATACAGAAATAATCATTAGAAATGGAGGATGCAAACTATATTTTTGGAAATGGTTAAGCAATTTAATTGCTTGAGTAATGATCTAAATGGTAAAAGTAGTTAAATATTATACCTTTTAAAGTATATTAGGATAAAATTCTGAATCAGCTTCTTCTAAACATTTTAAGCAGTGCATATTTTCATAATGAATGAGATCAAATAATTTTGTTGTTGTTGTTGTTGTTGTTACCTAGAACTTTGATTACAAAATTACAAAAATCAGTGGTAAAGACATTTCTCCATGCTTTTATTTTTCATTCTCTTTTATCCTGGTGTTTTACAAAATATGGCCATGGACTTTCAAACTTGCATTTCTTTCCCCCTCCCCCTAATCTCAGACCAGGAAGTTGGCAAAAGTGTAAAGCAAATTCATGAATTTTGAATGTGAAATAACCAGCAGCGTAGCTAAGGTGTTGGCCTTTTCATTGTTTGGAATTCATCAGGTGTCTGTTCCAGAGCAGTTTTAGGCACGAGGATCATAGGGATTATCTAACTCTAGAGAACATTAATAAAACAGGAATTTTCAGCACTTACCAACAATGTTAGCTTCAGAACTGGGAAACATTACAAAGAAATATTTCAAATATATGTTAAAATGTTGTTAATTGTCACATTAAATGAAAACAACAGCAAATAAAAACATTTTCAAAGATGAAAGAAATATAAAGAATTGCCACAAAGATTGGCATATTTATATTAAGTTCTACTGCACTAAAAACCGACATGACTTTGGGCATAATACAGTGCAGGTAATTCAGACACCTGACCCAGCATGCAGTCTTACCAAATTCTTGATTACCTGTCTTGAGGGTGAGTAGTGCCTGATCATCCTGTCTCCCTTCCATATACTTAATGGAAGGAGAAAGAAATTGCTGAAAATGTTTATGAGGGAGATCTTCTACCCCATTTTGTATACTTTCTCTTCTATATGAGACACCTCTGTGCAAAGCTATATATTTAAATATACATCTGCTCCTTGTGAAGAATAATGGGAACCAAAAGAAAATACTAGGCTCTTATGTATATTTGGGATGTTTGAGAACAGCATTTTGGCCTCTTAGACAAATTACAGTTAAAATAATAATTGTGGAACCATATACCCAATCAGAAAGCCAAAGTCATGGAGAATCTGTGCTGGAGCACACAGCAACCCTTCCCTTGAAACCAGAACACTATGCAGCCAGCCAGCCCATTAAGGATGGAACTGTGAACAGAGTTATCTTTCTTCCCTAGAAAGTGGCTTGTCTGGCAGATAAATATACAAGGGATGATCCCCAGCACAGAACAACTGAAGTTTGGCTTAAAAAGAGTTTTTAAGCTAACAAAAACCACCCAGTTAATGAAGGTGCCTGCAGAGTTAAGCACTGCTGTACAGCAAGTAATCTACATTATTGTTTGGACCTTGGGTAGGTTTTACAACTCAAGTCACAATTTGGTCAGGGTTCAGGAGACACTATATCTGTGTCCAATTGCAAACACTTATTAATAGCCAAAATTGAATCTAATAGATGTGGAGCAAGATTATGATATATAGCTGAAATAATAGACCACTGAGCAATGTACTTAAAGTGGTAATTTGGTATTTACAACTCCTTAGTGCTTTCTGTCAGCCTTTCACGTAATTCTATTTTGACTTTACCCAGCTCATAGGGATGTAGTATAAAATAATTAATACTCAATTTCTTATATCTTGCACCTGGAATTTAATAGTCAGAAACCTAGCTGCTGTTATGGACAGGCCTCGACTGGCTGCCTCAGTCAGGAAGTGAGATGGAGAAAAATCATGGGTGAAGTTTCGTTAGCTGGAAAGGAAATTGGAAATATTCTGCAAGAAAAGTTAGAAATAAAACATCAAAATCTATTAGAAGAGGAGTTATAAACTGAGTTTTAGAAAGATTGGTGTACCTGGAGGATTGGTGTAGTTGTCCCCTCCTTCCAACACGTTTTCTGCACTGTTACTAGTATTCTCCAGTGAAAACAAAAAGAACCTTCAAAAGATAAATTACTAACTGGAAATTTAACCCCTGGCAGTAACTACTCCATAGAGCAGAGATTCTTTCTGAATTAAACCCTCCCAGATCCATGCTGTAGAAAATGAGTCTTAGTTGTCAAGAATCTTCTGGAAACCTGCCTTCCACCCACTGTTTATGACGCTGTAAAAACGTTGAGGAAGTGCTCTTTTAAAACTTGTGTCTGTGAACTCATATTTGGCATGCTGCAGCACTAAAACAAATTCATTCATAGGCATTAAATATACTGAGATAAGGAAAATTTGAGGTATACTCTATACTATATTATTCAGATGGAAGAGATGATTAAAAGCAGAGAGGTGGTTACACAGGTGGTATAAGGCTGGCCCAACATTGTAAGAGAGAAGAAAACTTAAGGTTTCAGAAAACAAAACAAAACAAAACAAACAAATAAAGACACTTAGCACCACCACTAATCTGGGCAAAATTGAATGTTATGTACTCCCAAATTGTTCATGCTCTTTTGGAAATTCTACTCCAGTGTCTGTGTACATGTTTACATTCAAATAAATAGAATTTTTATCACAGTGAAGGAAAAAAAAATCAATAATTAGAATTGAGTTCTTTCTTTTTCTTGAAGGGTTTTTGTGTTTTGTTACACTTTATGTAATACAAATCAGTGTAAGTAAACATGCATTCTAAATTTCTTGGGACATTTCAAATGCTTTGAGTAGTTCATATGTTTATGAAAGAAGGCTCTAGTCCTTTGCAGCTAAGAAAAACAAGGCAGCTTTGTAAGTTAAAACACAAAATGAAAGTATGTTGAAATAACTGGTTTTATTCTTAAATTAGTTAGACGTCATGCAATGGAATTCCAGAAGGATGGTCATTACAGGTGTCAATAGTGTCAGGGGGTGAATTTATGCTCTATCTTTCCTTTATTTCTCTAATCTGTAGGAGTTTTCCCCCACACAATCTGTGCTGTAGTTAAAAAAAGCAGTATGTTCTTGCATGTGATAGTTTGAGTAGACAGTTGTTTATTAAACTGTGCTGCTTTTCTACAAAGAGTCCAAACCATTAAGTGAAATTCTTCAAAACTTAAAAATCTCTACAAATCTTTTTCCCTTAAAATATATTTTTTCCGTTACTCTGCCTTTCTTACAGAGGCACTTTTCTTACAGAAGAGACTACCTTTCTTACAGACCATCCATCCTCTGAGCCACGTTCAGCACTGGGAGCCTAGAATTGAAATATATGATGCATTGACTTCATGGTGTGTGCCTGGCCAACTACATAGGCCAAAAACTCTTCTAGTCTCAGAAGAGACTCAAAAAGCCATGAAATTAAAGAGAAAAAAAAAAAAATTAAAAAAAAAGTCACTTGCTGGCTTTACTAAAGAATGACCTCAGAAACTGTCTAGGTTCTGTATGTAGCTTATGTATCTAGTTTATCAGGTACCATTTTTTCATTTATATTTTTGCCTCATTTAGCTGCATGTGTTATTAAGTCCATGCCAACAGCAAGGCATTGCTAATGAAGCTTTATGAGTGTATGGAGCTCTTTAAGATCTTCTGATGTCTGCTAGGAAAATTTGGCACTGGCTCTGGTATTGATGCCATCCTTTGCTATCCTTTAGGCACTGACTGGATTAGTACAAACCCCTTTCATTATAAGTAAACAGATAAACAAACAGATAAATAATCAGTAACTAGTTTGTTTTATACACATTGTTCTCTAAGTATTGCTTTGAAAAACTTGGAAAGCTTGGAAAGCTGTAGGAAGCCTAACTATATCAATTAAACTGTCAGCCATTGATCTACGAACTCAATGGAAGGTCTGCTGACAAACTAATAAATAAATAAATAAATAAATAAAATAAAAAAAGATTTAAAAAAAAGAAAAGCATATATAGTTGATTTTGAATACTAATTTCTCAAGCACATTATGTACTGATTTTAATACGTCAGACTGCATTCTCTTAAATGTGAAAATCATTGTTTTGTTGACTTGGAGGTTTTAAGATTAAATAATGGATTTTCAGAAAAAAAATATATTTTTTCTGATTTTTTAGCTATTAGTAATGTGAATGATTTTATATTTGCTCCAGTTTTGTAGCTTTATAAAGAACTGCTTTTGTATGCACTCCCACACACATACCCACGTGTATATCCAAGGCTGACCTTTGTAGCTAAGAATATTTGGCATGGAGACATTTTATGACTGGATGATTCATTTTTGTTAAACCAAAAATTTTATTTTAGATAAACCTCTAATTTGCAAATCAAAGATTTATTTTTTTAATATTCTCCAGAGAAATAAGATGATTAACTTTAAAATTTGACAATATTTTCCCCAGTACTTGTAAAATGAATGCAGACATAAAAATTTAAAGAAACAGTCAGTGAAACTGGTAAGAGCTGAGTCCAGGGCATACTTACATCTCACTTAATTGGCTTTTACCAGCTATAGATTTCATTCAATAGAAATTATATTGCAAACAGTGGACATTACAACATTCTTTAGACAAAGATGTTCTCGTGAACACAAAGGGTGGGGTGAGGGGATGCAAGATGTAAGAACAAACTGATATATTGAAGTAAATTGGTTTGATGTACCACTATATGATATGCATTTTGCTTAAAGTAACATTCCTGATATATTTAAAAGTAATATGAAATTTGTGAAAAAGGTGAAAAAAAGTAAGAGGATCTATGCTAGACAAATGTTAGACAACATATATATTAGACATATATTTTTATAAATTGTATATATATACAATATGTATATGTATATATAAATTGCCTTTGTATATACTTACATGTATACATACATGTATACACTGTTCATGGTCTTATGTGTATATATATATATAGTTCTCCATATATATGGACATTGCAGCTAAACACCACACAGCCGTTCGCTCACCCTCCCCCCTCCCTCTCTGGGATGGGGGGAGAGAAACGGGAAAGTGAAGCCGGTGAGTTGAGATAAAGACAGTTTATTAAGACAGGAAAATAATAATAACAATAATAATAATAATAGTGATAATGATAATAGTATTAACAATAATAATGTGTAAGAAACAAGTGATGCACAATGCAATTGCTCACCACCCGCTGACCGATGCCCAGCCTATTCCCGAGCAGCCGGCCCCCCCACCCCGGCCAGCCACCCCTATATATTGTTTAGCATGACGCCAGATGGTATGGAATACCCCTTTGGCCAGTTTGGGTCAGCTGTCCTGGGTCTGTCCCCTCCCAGCTCCTGCTGCACCCCCAGCCTGCTCGCTGGCAGGACAGAGCAAGAAGCCGAAAAGTCCTTGGCCTGGTGTAAACACTGCTCTGCAACAATTAAAACATCAGCATGTTATCAGCGCTCTTCTCATCCTAATCCAAAAGTACTACATGCATTTATGAATATTTCACATTACAATAACCATAACAGTGCAGTC
The DNA here is from genome assembly GCF_040182565.1 of Anser cygnoides. NCBI lineage: Eukaryota > Metazoa > Chordata > Aves > Anseriformes > Anatidae > Anser > Anser cygnoides. The sequence continues at coordinate 109,131,292 of NC_089875.1, forward strand.
CCGGGTGCTGAAAGCAGCTGAAGTACAGAATTCTAGAAGGTGAGAGGGTATTACAGGAAAGTATTAATGTGTGCTTACTCTGTTTGTACAATCTTTTACTAAGCATTTGCTTCTGGCTGCTCTCAAAAACCAGATATGGGTAGATATTGGGTCTGACCAAGCACTGATATTCTTACATTCCCATGTAAATATTATATTATTATTATTATTATTGTCAATACCTCAAAGATCTTGTCTTATAGTAATAAACTCATATTATGCAGTTCCTGGGCTCTCCAAGGTCTGTCTTGACATGGAATGAGTGCTTCATGCTGGATGCTTTACATTTTAGTTCCTGAAAAACAGACCTTTGCTTATGTAGGAATTCAAACAAGCTTGATCTCTCTTCCTTTATACCTTTAATTACTCTATGATAGTTTTTCAGCCATGTATCAGGGATAGTTACAAGTCATTTCATGCAACTACATGACTTGCCCTTTCTTTCCCACTGATGTCCTTGCCATGGGAACGTATCCCCACATGATCATGACATGCTATTATTCTTTCTAACAAAATGAGCTTTCAGCAAGACTGGCTTCAATTTCCCTGGCTTCAGGTTAATATTGCTTTAGGTTTGTCCATAAAGGGCACATCCTTTGTTTGTTGTTTTGGCTCTTACAAGATTGCTTGTTGGCCTCAGACTGACATTGTTCATTATTTAAAATAGTTAATGCTGTATCTCTGAGATCAGGTTCACTGAGTCTTATTCAGACATCTGCATGATTGAGTACCTTCTATCCAGATTGACTTACCCCCACCCCCACCCCCACCCCTTAATTTATAGCTACTGTGGTATTCTCTGAGTGCATTTCTTGCTTGGGTTAAGAATTTCCTGTGATTTTCTTAACACATTAAGAATTTCTTTCTTAATCTGATTAGTGAAGATAGCTTCTTAAAGATGATATTCCTCCAGCAGAGACATTCAAGGAACATCTTTTATATTTCAGTAAGGTGATTAGTAAGAACTAAATATTTTCCAGTTATTTATTTAGATTATTTGTCAGTAACAGTTTACATGCACGTATATATACATATCCATATATGCAAATAAATGTATACTTTTTGTGTGTTTGAAGCTCTTACAAAATTAGAGACTCTGCAACAGTAATGTTTCCAAGGATCCATAAATATTTTGGTTCATTAGTATAAATAAGACAAGGTACCACTTCAGAAATTGTATACACAAGACTTTTCATCCATTTTGCTTAAATTTAAGTTCTGTGTTAGAAACTGAATATACTTATTAGTATGCCATATACTTCATTCCTTTCCTTTTTAAGCCTAAGTCAACACAACCGTGTTATCTTCATTCAGTACTGCAAAGAAAAATATCTTTTTTTTTCATAAAGAGATTTTTTTTTTTTAATGTTAAGTATTGCATATGCTTAAAAGCTAGCAAAATGAGTGCTAATTACCATGTAGATTTACAGACATTAGTAGGAGCCTCCTATTCATGCTGATACACACTAATCAGGAAAAAAAAAGTATTAGCAATAATCTTGAACTGGTCTTCTATGTGAAGCTTGAATACCATGTCACATTGATTCAGCTAGCATGCCCAGACTAAAAAAGAACATACTTTTATAGGAACCTAGCTAAATTGGTCTCCCCATCTTCTATATTTCAGAATGAGTAGACTGATACTCTGCCCCAGTTATTCATTTTTGTGTTCAAGATAAAAATTGTTTTCTTTTTTTACTAAAGAACCATAAAGAATAGCTGAACAACTAGTCCAATCCTACCCCACCCCCGAACTACAAGCTGGAGTTGTTAGTTAACAAAATTTTAACATTAGACCATGATAATTTTGTGTTAGAATGCAGTTCCTGACCATGGCGAATATCACTAAATCATAAGGATGTTATTTAAATCCAGTTGCTTTTATTACTCATGCTTCTTATATCATCTTTCAAAAGCCCATATTGGCAAATATTCTCTTCATTTCATGTGCAAAACATGTTCAACATATTTTGCCTGGGTATGAGATCGAGCAAACAAACTCATATTTACATTCATACACACATACTACTTTTTAGTATTTTAAATATTGTTAAATATTTTGATTTTTTCATTTCCTAGTGATATGAAATGAGTAAAATTCAAATTTACTTTTCTTTTTTTTTTTTCCATTTTTGTATTTTAGGGTTAAGTTTTCAACTTGTCTGACTTAAAATTGTTGTTTTGGTGGGGGCTTTTTGTTTGTTTGTGTGTTTGCTCTAAGTTTACATTTAGATATGCAGACACAGGTTTATTGGCAGTTCTAAACAGGGCTATGGTCTCCTGCATGCAGGTTTTATATCCTGTGACACGCTTCCTTAGCTCAGACTTTTCATGGAAAGCTCAGGCAGCATCATCACTAAGGAAACTGAAGGACTAGAAAAGTATCACAGAACCACATTATCTTAATTTAACCTCATCTTGTTTTCATGTCAGAGAGTGACCGTGCTCTCCCATTCTCTAACAGTAATATCCATAAAATAAGGAGAACATGTAAGTTTTCGTATTCTGTAATTTCTGTAGCTTTTGAGTTATACAATGTTGATTTTTCTCATGTTTGCCAGAACATTAAGAAAATAATTCTTTAAGAAGGTCTTCCTATTTAGAGTTTCATTTTCTCATATCAAGTCAATACAGAATAAATCAAAAAATCCAATCTCACTCATGTCTGAAAACACACAGGGATGTTACTGACAGAAAGTCTAATCTTTTTTTTCGGTTGAAGGAATACAAAATCACTTGTCTGCAGTCCCTGGGCCATGTCTAACTTAGTTCCATCGTGACCATAAGTCATTGTCACCTGGCAGGTGTCTTCTGACCTCGGGGAAATCAGTTTGTTTTTAAACTCTGTTTCCTGGAAATGCTAGATTTCTTATGTATCTATATCCTAGTTCCAAGACTTGTCATCTCAGCAGACAGGTTGAAAATTGAGTGAGCATGGACACTGAACAACACCTTTGCTCTGTTAGAAAAGTCTTCTTGAAAACAGAGAGGAAACATCATGGAAAATGTGCAAAAAAATCTTACTGAAAACCTGGACAGTCCTTTTCCTTTGGATAGGCAGGAGAGGCAGGTTTCTAGTACTGTCATTAAAAAATCATACTAAAAATGTCACCATACGAAGGAATGCAAGTTCAAAGCTTGAAGGGATAAAGGAGAACTAATAGCCTTTCTATTTGTTTTATCCCTGTTTTGAAAATTTGAGAGAACTACTTTAGAATTAAATTACCCCATCCTAAAAAAGCTAATAATTACCAACTGCTATTGAAGCACTTAATTCTAATTAACTTCTCATTAACACTCAATTAGGATGCCACTCCACATATACCCAATAGGAAGAAATAAATGAGATGAACAATTGATATTCTGGGCTACTGTATAGGCTTTTTTTTTTTTTTTTTCCCTTAAAGCTGTGTTCATCATCAAGAATGTCTCATCTTGAGTGTGTCAGATATCACCTCGATGTCCTTTCTGTATAGATCAGGATAAATCTTTCTAATATTTTTGAGGGAAGTGTGCTCTCAAATCAGGATATTTTCACTTTAAGAGAGAGTCTTGAAAATTAATTTTAAACTCTGACAAAGTGTTTTTTAAACTCTGACAAAGTGTTCTGAATTTAAGATTATAATGAAGTGTTTTCTAAACAGGAGAGGGGCTGCACCAATTGCTGTTCATTGCATTTTATGGATGGATGGAAAAGTGCTTTCTGAGAGTAAGGAATAAAGTTACGCTGTTAATTTAATGAACCTTCACTTCTGATACAGAATTTGGCATTATCTATAAGTGTCATTACAGTATTGCTAGCTCCAGTGATTTTACTGTGAATTTCACAATGGATGGTGTTTTACTTCAAGCCACATCTGCTGGAATTAAATCACCTTTTACTTGTGAAAATAAGTTTCTATCTGTCATGTTGGAAAAAAAGAGCTTGAAAATCAGTGAGAGAAAAAAAGCAGGAATTGACCATTTGTGTGAGGAGGAGGGGCTTATTATTGTTTTCATGATTTTTAAACCAATCACATGGAATTTTTTAGAAAAAGAAACACTTATGGTGTAGTTGGGTGTAGCTGGGTTGATAGCATTTGTCTAGCATCTGTGCTGAAGTGATATTTGTAGATTTTGTTTTGTTTTGTTTTATTCAATGTTAACTATGGTTTTGGAGCTGTTCATGAACATCACTTGATTAAGTTTTATATTGGTTGAAAGAGAAAGTTTTGTGTTCAACTCAGTTCAGCTTCTTGTGTTCAATTCAATTCAGCTTCTCAAAAATCATGAAGCTTGAAAACTTCATACTGTTTGAAGTCTTGTGGCTCCATCAGTGTTTCATTAAAAAAAAGGATTATAATTGTGCTACATAAATCTTATCTATGTATACACAACTGCACATATCCTAATACATGATGCAGACGTGTATTTGTCAAATTATATATATACATATGAATTTTATATAATGCTTTTACATGGATATGTATACATACCTGTAGCTACCTTAGTAGCTATGGAGACATGCTCATATATCTTATCAAATGCTCAAAAGCTACTCGAATATGGGGGAAAAAAATCAAACCCTCATGCTTGGGAATATTTGTATTATTAAAATGATAGTTTGTTTAGTTTCTGAAACAGTCATTTAACTCAATGATTATTAAATACGTTGTCCTGAAAGATGGAGTTTAACATAAAATTTCTCAATATCCACCGACATTATTGTCAAGTCTTTAAATTAAATTAAATTAATTAATTTAATTAAACTAACAACATGTTTCTAGCTGCAGACACTTGCAGAGCATACCATCACACCACTAGAATCATCAAAAAAAGTTGCAGGAATCCCTGGCACAGATAGTTTTAAAAATATGATAATTCTGACAGAGTATTCAAACACATTTTGTTTGAAATTCTTATTCTGTGCTACATACTGCACAGGGAGAGACAGAGATTTTGGGGATGAAAATAAATTGGAAAGCCCTTCTAACTTCCTTAATGGTCTTGCTGTGATTCTCCATTATAACTCTGCACACTCCGTTTTAAATACTCTGCTAGCATTTAATAGAGCTAGACCTTCTTACAAGAATTCCCATAATAAGGACAAATTTTCTAACCAGATGGACCTTTCCAACAGGCTGAAAACACATTTTACAAGGACTATTAATCAATTGAGTCTGTTGTGATTAGATAATTAATACAAGGAAAAGTACTTGACAAAAAGGGTGGTTTTTAAGTCTTTAATGATGTGTCATGAATTAGCTAGTAGAATTTAATGAAGAGCTCAGCTTCCTAGTGTCCATATTTCCTGATGAAAAAGTTAACAGTCCAAAAGTTTTCAGTGGCTGTTAGGAACACCTAAATGTACGATTTCTTGATCTTAATTTGAAGTATGATTTTCATGGGGTGTCAAACATGCAAATGCATTAGTTCTCTTAGCAGTTATGGGCTTATCTATAAGAAACAAATAAACAAAACAAAAACTTTCAATGTTATTTAATTTTTCTTTTGCTCACAACTATATGAAATTCTTCTGTCTATGAATCACTTCTTCTGAATTCCAGCAAAGTTAGCTACTGTGGTACAGACCTGGAGGACAGTATGAATAGGGTTTCTTCCAGCTTTTCCACTAAGCAACTCCTCTGACACCAGCCTGGATTTGAAGTAATTGCCTAACCATACAGTCACAGGGCTCAACTACCTGCCCAAAGTCAAGGACAAATGGGCATGCCCCTGAGACCTGTTAATTCTCAAAGAATTATGAATTATGTACTTTGGGGTAGTAAAGTGTATATTGAGTATGATTTTGCTTTGTGTGAACTATTTACCTCTTTAGAAATTATAAGGGGTTTTTAGTATGTAAATATAAATTCTCAGAGCTATCTAAAACATTATTTATCAGTCATTATGTATTGTAAGATATGCTTCCTTATGATAAAAAATAATGTGATTTATTATGCCACGGTCTGATGTTACAGTTTCAGGATGAACCACTTGAAACTATTAATTTATAAACCTACTGTAATGTCATTCGTTTTATTCATTTATTTATTTAAACCAATACCATTTATAACTGAAATTCTTGTCTATGTAGCTGAGAACAAAAAGAAAAAAAAAATACCTGGTACTGGCTGAAAGCTCACAGTAGACAGTGAAGTGAAAGGATTAGACACTTATTATGTTTCCTTTGGAAAACTGCAGAGATGGTGCCACAAAGGTCTTACATGATGCGCAGAGTAGACCACAAAGGCATTTCAGAGTGTCAGGTGTGCTCAGGAAGCACAGCATGCCCATTTTATATGCATCCTTCCTAAACTACACTGCTATCTTTATACTCTTATAGTGTATTCCTGAATGTTACATCTCAAATTCCAGCCAAAGTTACTGAAGTCTACAAATTAATAAGAAAGCAAAGACATGCACACGCATAGATGAAAAGGCATATAGTTACTATAAAGTCCTTAGCTCATTTCAGGAACAAACTACATTTCTTCTTTTGTTCTGTATGATACTTGCAGAGTCTTGATTAAAGTCAACTTTATTGACACAATAATATGACAATGATGCTTTTCTATATGTAAATTATAACAAAGAGTTGCCCATGGGATCAAACTTCTCATGTCAGACTGCCCTTCCTTTACTGAGACGACTGTCACTGAGGTCAGCATAAAACAATCAAATAAAGTTTGTGGTGTCAAATACAGGGAAAGAAAGAGGAAAATAGGCCTCTGGGAACTGCCACCCACTCAGAGTTGCTAAAACAAGAAGTGAATACCTGAGTGAGAGCGCCTGTTCTCCCTTCTCCTCCAGGAGGTGTTTCTGACTGTAAGTTTGTCTGGGCATTTCCACAGGAGGCGTGATAGGAAATATCCAAGATCAACAAAGCAGAAAACAAACAAACTGGTTGCGTTAGCCTCGCTTTCAAGCTGTGGTCCTGCTGGCTCCTGGAAGTCATTTTTTTCAGGGGTCTATCAATGCACAGTACTTTTGGAACCAGTTTGTAGGTTTCATGAGCTAAAGCAGGTCCATTTCTAGTTATCTTTCTGAAGTACCCCTTCTTTGCACATTACACTCACTATGTAGGCACTGTATAGGTGACACTTCCACAACTGATATGATTTTTCAGGGGAGCAAAAAGGACTCCTTCCCCACTCTACACAGGGAATGCAGCTTACCCAGTTAGAAAGTGTGCATATCACTGATCTTTATCACTCAGAGGTTTTATATGCTTTAGACACCATAGCTACATGTGGTACAATAGCATAATTTACTCCTCCCTATCATCCATCTTGGAGAGTCTGGGAGGACCTAAGAGATCCCCTCTAGGGCTTCTGCAGCTAGAGGAGCTTCCAGGGTTTCACAGCTCTTTGCCTGCAAATCCTGTTTACCTGGTAAGGTGCATTGCCTCTGCAGTATTCCAACTTTGCAGTGAGTATGTAGCCTTTCCTCTGAGTCAGAAGCACATTCCTGTTGGGGCTTGCACCACAGAAAGCTTGTCTATGTCAATGCGTTTACTCAGTTATTTGGGCATCTGTAATGCTGCAACCATATCATTTTGGCCTATCATCCTTTTCAACAGTCAAGTGAAGTTTCCAGATTGCAGGGACCATATGAAATCTCATAAGGCTCTACTCTAAAATATATTCTATCAAAACAATTGCCAGTTAAAAGCCATAAAAGTGAAAAGTTGATATGAAGACTTTGGTTAACATGACAGAGTCAGGTAAATTTTCTATGCTAATTTGTTGGTCTTCATCCAAGAAAGGTAGTTATCATATCAGTTACTTATTGTTCTCATTAATACTATTGTGCATCTAATACTAAATATACCTTCAGTTCTCCTTAGGAGATACCAGTGCTTTTAGCGAACCTACTCTGAGATTCAATTGGTAGGATAAAATCCTGGATTTTAACATTTTATTTTTTTTCCTAAATGCCGCATGTGTTTTTAAAATAAAATTTTAAACTAACTAAACTGGGAAGACAATCATTTTGGAGATAATGAGAATGTCTCGGGTCACTTAGGTGAAGAGAAAATCTTCAGTAGTTTACATTTACAGTCCTATTTTGTTTTTTAAAATGACTAGAAATATAGTAAAATGAAGTCTGTAGGGAATTCCATTCAATTTCACTGAAAACACCAAAAATCAAATGTATGGATTGAAGAGGGTTTTTGAATAACATACATTTTCATTTAAAATTTTTGATTGACAGTAACCTACAGTATTGCTACCAAATATGTTCATATCCTTTCAAAATGAACACTGCGCTACATGTCTTAACAGGAATCTTGACAAATAACATACAGTTAGCTGTTGCTTAACATAGACTAACCATGCCCTTGTCCATCACTAATCTGCTTTTGCAATGTTGCATAACTGCTCCTGGGAAAACACGAGAGCACAAGGCATGTCCAAGCAAGAAATGAAAATCCAGTAAGCAAATGAGTGTCTGCTAATCATCATGTAAGACCAAATTTAGAAAGCCTAATGATTTAAGCTCATCAAAGGAAATCTCTAAAACTCTTTTCTTTGGGGGTGGGATAGTGAGATGGAGGGAAAACATTATATGAAAAAATTACTTAGAAGCCTACTTGTATATAATTCGTTGCTTTGCAGATGGGGGACACAAACATATTGTATACCATCATGTCCATGTTGCTGACCTAAAAGGAGCTTGATGAATTTCAGAAAAGGGGCACTATGCAAGCACCATGAACTTCCCAAGCTGGAAGAATTAAACCTGTGGCAGGCTCATACAGATTGGCTCAGAAGTGGCTCTAAGCTTTCTTGCTACCTATCTCCTCAATCCCTCTGCATTCAGAAATTTCAGGGCTAGGAACATCCAGGGCATTTCCTTCACACTGAGAGTTGAGAATGAACAGCTTCTGGAGCTGACTTGGTGGTGGTCAGATCCAATTCTGCCTGCAGTGCTGTGGACAGTAGGCTCAGGGTTATGGAAATTAAAAAAAAAAAAAAAAAAAAAAGATTATTTCTCACTGAGATAATATAAGAATGCACATTTTTCATTATACTTCTAAGCAAACTTCTTGATTTGATGGTAGGAGACATAGCTAATATGACACAATGACCATACACAGTTCCTGATTCATGTTATTTTTTTAACTTTAATAAGCCTCCACAAAGCTTGGAAGCTGCCTTAGTATAGAAGCATCAAATCATAGAATCATGGAATCATCTAGGCTGGAAAAGACCTTCAAGATTACCAAGTCCAACCATCAACCTGACCTACTGAGCCCCATCACAAAACCCTTAATGCCATGTCCACGCATCTCTAAAATACTTCAAGAGATGGGGACTCCACTACTTCCCTGGCCAGCCCACTCCAATGCCTAACCACATTCTCCATGAAGAAATTCTTCATAATGTCCCATCTAAACCTCCTCTGGTGCAATTTGAGGCCATTTCTTTGCATCCTATCACTTGTCACTGAAGAAAAGAGATCAACACCCTCCTTGCTGCAACCTCCTTTCAGGTAGTTGTAGAGAGTGGTAAGGTCTACCCTCAGCCTCGTCTTCTCCAGACTAAACAGCCCCAGTTCCTTCAGTCACTCCTCATGTCTTGTTTTCTAGTTCCTTCACCAGCATTGTTGCTCTTTTCTGCACATGCTCAAGCAACTCAAATATTATTCTTGTAGTGAGGGGCCCAAAACTGAACACAATATTTAAAACGCAGTCCCACCAGTGCCTCATACAAGAGGACAATCACACCCCTAACCCTGCTGGCCACGCTATTTCTGACATAAGCCAGGATGTCATTGGCCTTCTTGCCTACCTGTCATACTGCTGGCTAATGTTCAGCTGGCTGTCAGCCAGCACCTCCAGATCCTTTTCTGGCAGGCAACTTTCTAGCCACTATTCTCCAAGCTTATACCACTGCATGGGGTCTGTGAAGGACTTGGCACTTAGGCTTATTGAATATCATGTGACTGAACTCAGACCATCAATTTAGCCTATCCAGATCCTTCTGCAAAGCCTTCCTACAGCAGATCAACCTCTGGAACAGGTTGCCCAGAGAGGTTGTGGATGCCCCATCCCTGGAGGCATTCAAGGCCAGGCTGGATGTGGCTCTGGGCAGCCTGCTCTAGTGGTTGGCAACCCTGTCCAGAGCAGTGGGGTTGAAACTCGATGATCTTTAAGGTCCTTTTCAACCCAGGCCATTCTATGATCAACAGTTGCACCCATCTCGGTATCTTCTGCAAACTTCCTGAGGGTGAATTTGAACCCCTCATCTAGATGATTGATAAAAATGTTAAACAAAACTGGCCCCAGCATTGAGCCCTGGGGAACACCACAAGTGTCTGGCTGACAAATGATTTGAACTCCATTAGCAATGACTCTTTGAGGCCAGCCATCCAGCCAGTTCCTCACCCAGTGAACTGTACACGTATCTAAGCCATGAGCAGCCAGTTTCTTCAGGAGAATACTGTGGGAAACAATGTCAAACACTTTACTAAAATCCAGGTAAACAACATCCACAAATATTCCTTCATCTCTTAAGCAGGTCTCCTTATCATAGAAGGAGATCAGATTAGCCAGGAAACACCTGCCTTTCATAACCCCCTGGCTGGCTTTTTCTATTCACTTGATTGTCCCATAAATGTCATGTGAAGACATTCGTGATGACCTGTTCAATAACCTTACCAGGTACTGAGGTCAAACTGACAGGTCTGTAATTCCCTGCATCTTCCTTCCTTCCCATCTTGTAGATTAGAGACACATTCACTAACCTCCAGTCAACTGAGACCTCCCAGTTAGCCAAGACTGCAAGTAAGTTATTGAACGTAGCTTGGTGAACACTTCCACGAGCTTCTTCAGTACCCATGGATAAATCCCATCTGGCTCCATAGACCTATGAACTTTCAAAATGATGTATTAGTTCACTTATACCACATTATCTGGTTCAGATCCATTTAACTTAAGACAACCTCAGCAAGTTATCCAGGAAATGGTAAATCTTACCTAGAAGGGTATCTAAGTTAAACACATTTGAGTAACTGCAGACATTTACAGAATAGGAGTTGACATCTGAACTGGTGGTCTAGATTCCTCTGACAGACAAAGAAGAGAAATAGGCATTTGTAGGTGTCATTCATTATTTCCTGACATAGATTTATAAAGCAGACCTGAGAAACTGTTTTTCCATTGCCTGTTTCTCCCCATAGACTACTCCATGAGGCTAAGGCTACTAGCTGAACTGTACGTACATTTCTTGTAAACTTCTAACATTAGGTGCTAATGAAATCAATCTCCTTTGAACCAGGCTTTAATTGCTGGCCTTGCTGTCCACTTTCGTTGTTATATAATCATTGTGCATTACTTCAGGGTTCTTGGTTGTTTCCTTCTTTTTTGTTTTTGTTTTTCTTTGTCTATTTTTTGATGGCATGTTAAAATATGAAATGTTTCAGAACTCTATGTCCTATTCTTGTAAAACAGTGAAATAGAAGGATTATTTCAGACAGAGATTACACTGTCATGACTACTTAGTGTTCACAGTGCAACACATGTTTACTACACTTGGCTCTGATATGTGCCACCCTCCTGTTTGATTTACATATTTGGTAAAAGTGAAAATGACAACCTTTAAAATGCATCAATAAACACATTATTACTGTTAGAATATTGGAAAAAAGTCTTCATTTCTCCATATATCTAAGACAGTCATACAAATCTCAAAAATTCAATATTGTTCAAATACTTGTGACAGTAAAAAAATAACAATAAATAAATGCTGAGACTAGTAGTGTGGTTGATTATTTCTGTTTGCTTGTTTGTTTGTTTGTTTGTTCCTGAAAGTTTGTCCAACATCAAACATCCTGGCTTGTATCAGAAATAGTGTGGCCCAATTAAACTCCACAAAACCAAGTATTCAGCTAGAGTGAATATTCACAATGAAGTATAAACCATGAAAGAAAGTTTTAAAAAGACAAGTTGGCATGCACTGTCTGGCAGTGCTATTACAAATTTTGTAGTACATTAAAAAAAAAAAATCTTGGAAATGACTTATTTCCTTTTATTTTCCTTTTCCTTTTTATTTCTTTGAGCTGAGTTATTGACAGACATATTAACATTTCTTTTGTTTATATTTGAGTGCTGAATTATCTTTAATTGTCATGTACATTCTTCTGCTTGCATGAAAGAATTAATAAACCACTACTGTCAACTTCTGCACAGATATATTCTGCTTATACATGATGTATCAAAGACTGAGAAGAAGAGAACTTTGCTGTAAGTAAATTAATCTAAATGGACCCAGGAGTCTTTTAGAATATTGAATAGAATGGAAGTTAAGAAAAAAAAATATTAAATTTCCCCTTGGACTTTTCAGAATTTTCAACATCTTTATTTCAATTGGGTTTGTTCAGCCTGGAGAAGTGAAAGCTCTGGAGAGACCTTACAGCATCCTTCCAGTACCTAAAGGGTACAGAAAAGCTGGGGAGGAACTTTTTGTCAGGGAGTGTAGTGATATGTCAAGGAGTAATGGCTTTAAACTGAAAGAGGATAGATTTAGATTAGATTCAGAAGAAATTCTTCACTCTGAGGGTGGTGAGACACTGGAACAGATTGCTCAGAGAAGCTGTAGATGCCCCAGCCCTGGAGGTATTCAAGGCCAGGTTGAATGGGGCTTTGAGCATCCTGGTCTGGTGGGAGGTGTCCCGGTCCATGGCGGGGGTGTTAGAATTAAGTGATTTTTAATGTCCCTTCCAACCCAAACCATGCTATGACTCCATGATAAGTCAAAGGGAAAAAACAGGTGTGCCACTCATAGGACAAAATCATATATTATACAACTTGATACGTTGTCTGGGACAGGAACTGTTTTTCAATCCGGGTACTGGAAAGAAAACAATCTTACATATCTTCTCTTATCATGAGCAAAGTACTTTACATAAAATTTTTCTTGTTCCACCAGAAAATGGTTGCTATTTTTTATTAAAATGGTCAGTAATATACTTATATTGTTCAAATACTAGTAAGTAAGTGGTAATGCGTGCTACAGATCTACTCATGTCATGTCCTCACTTGAAACTTGCATGAAAATATAAAATCACAAATAAAATATTGATGACAGGACAGCCTGGCTGTGTTGGCCTGATTGGATTGTCTGACAGGAAGAATATGTCATTTTCACAAGTCTGCACAAAGAATAGCCCTTGTAAGCCTGAGCTCAAACTCATTCCATAGTTCATGCCGCAGCAGACGGAAAACTGCAAGCAGCCACTCTTCTGCACCTGCATAGGGAAGAGTTCAGTAGCTACACAGTGCACGTAGCAGGAAGTAAAACAATATTTGAAATCTGTACAAGTCTATTTTAATGTTCCAGAATCAAATTAACTTTGATAATAGCTTCCATATTATATCTATTACTTTGAGTGCCCACAGGCCATGTAAGTCTGTTAGGCTTTGCTGGCAAGTCATAATCTTGCTTAAGTCCAAATGCATGATTTTGATTCTTACAAACTTTCTCAGAAAGTGTCATTTTAAGAGAACGGTAAATATATGTCAATTTAGTGAAATTGCAGCAAATAATTTCACTGAAGAAATTTAAATTTTCCAAATAAAACATTACTCTTCAATGAAAGAGTTTTGTTAAAATGCTTGTTATGTTGAAAGCTTTGGTTTTTTTTTCATTTTAGAATCTCTTTGAGTCTGACAATTACAGTTAATCAATGGAAAATAAAAATCTTAATAACCTCTGAATGACAGACCAACACTAAACTATTTTTCTGCCTAATTTTTCAGTCCAACCACCAAAGGAAAAAAAAATAAAAAAAAATAAAGTAACTTATTCACAGATTTAAGCAGAAAGTACAACAGTTTAACAATTTGATGTACAGCAAAGCTACATATTTTTTCCTGCTAGCATTACATCTCTGCCTCCCACAAAGTATCTAATTACCACCCATCCTTTCTTCCTGCTTTCATCCTCCTTCTCACACCCCCAGAAGGGTGCACATAGCCTCTGCAACCTGCATAAGCTGTGGTGTCAGTGGTGCAGCAGAGAGGCTGCACCCATAGCTGCCGTTATCTTTCACTTAGTGGACGTCTGGCTGACACATGTGATAACATGCTGGATTGTGGCCTTCCAGAACATCTTTGAGGCACCCCTGTAAATTACTTAAATGTGCTTCACTGCCCCCTGATAAGCCACAAGGCAGAAAGCAGACTGAGGGATGTCTTAAACATTGTTTGTCTGATCTTCCTGTGCATTTTAGTCCCCTTTTCCAAGACAGCTACTGCTTTTTTTCCACAGTAGTACACTGGCTAGCAACTGGGACAGTCCCTCTAACTCACGCCATCCTGCACAGGGTAGAGGTGACCCCAAGGGCTGTGCATATAAGGCTGGATAAAACGGGGAAGGCAGAGGCAGGGAATGGTTTCCTAGAGTCTTTATTAATTGCAGGACTCTTGCTAGTGCTGCTTTGATTCCTGCCACCTAACATAGCCCTGAACAACCCCTGGATGCATTTGGAAGGGATGGCAACACCTGCAGGGGACTTCTCCCAGCAGTCAAAAGCCATCTTTCTTTGACAGGGAGATGGTATCATCATATAGATATACCTACATACACATGCACACACACACAAATATATACATATACATGTATACATAAATATATACACACATGCACATGTATACATATATTCTTATACATATATATACACACATAGCGTTATTCCACTTGCCTTCTGAGCACTGCACAGGCTCTAGCCTGTCAAGTTTAATGAGGTAGAGTGAGAGGCTAATTATTTTCTATCCCACAAAAACAATTGTGCACTTAGATTCATTCACAACCAAAGCGAATGTAAGTTTCGATCTTTGGAGAGTTTTTAAGGAGGAAGGGGAAAAAAGTTTTGTAACAAATTTTTTTTTGTTTTTGTTTTTTCTTGTTCATTTTATTTCTCTTTTTAACACTAAAGCTTTTCTTGATGAAGATCTAAAGTTTTCCTTTTCCTTAGATGAATAAGTACTAAAAATATTAACTCTATTTTGAATAATATTCATTTTACCTTTATTTAGTACTCTGAGTCTCAATTCCATACTGAGATTTTCTATTTGAGGTTTTTGTTCATGATTACAATAGAAGCAGAAGAGGGCCCTAGACAGAAAAAAATTGACACATCCATCCAACTTAAAATGAAACATTACAGTTTTACATATTTTCAACGATTTGAACAGAAACAGACTGTAAATATGGTCACTTCTAAGAATAGAAGACAAGTAAATACAAAATGCTAATACTGCAGTCTGGAAAATGGGGTATTCTGTAGGTAGGTTTTGCTTGTCTGTGCATGTTTTCTTGTTTCCATTTATTTTGCGTTATTACTAAGATTTGCATTTCCTGGCACCCCTTGTCTTCACCGGCTTTTCATTTATTTCCAGTTTTGTTCTGAATATGTATATTTTCTTGTTTGCCAGAATCTCTCAGTTTCTTTGAGTCACTATTATATAAATCTCTGTAATTGATTAGTTTAGTACTACAAAGCATTTTGTCATGTGGTATAGATGAAAAATACCAAAGGGACAAAAAATATTTATAGCATCCCTATAGGCAATAACTACTTTAGAGTAGTTACAATACTCCAAATAATAGCTCAATAACTTCAAGACATTAGCAAGATGTAGTTTTTGATCCCAGATTTGAACTGTTATTAAACTAAAAGGGAATCATCAATCAGAGTCAGGAAAACAGGGTCTCTGAAACAAGCTTATCTTCCTAAGGCATATATTGCCGCGTACTAATTAACTTCCTACAATATCATTTGTCAGATTATCAATTATTTATGACAATATAAGCATTGATAATCTTCTGAAGTGCAGTCTACTATTAGTTAATTATACATTATCAAATTTAAGATAAATTTCTACATAGGGATACAAAGACTTCACAGAGGATGAACAGACCTCATATTTGGGTGAGGTATGCTGATTTTAGAAGGTAACAGGCCTGGGCTAGGCACACACCTAATTCACTGCAAACACCTCATTGGTTGTTCTGTGCTTTGAATTAAGTTATTCTATTTATGATTTACTCTATTTAGGTTCTTCAACCATCCTCCATAATGCAACATAACTGATCTTGTATCTAATTTTATTAATATTATTATTATCAATAAACTCCAGCAAAGATCAGCTTGTAAATAATTCTTCTGGAAGTATTCCAAGCTAAAATGTTTCCTATGTTGGTGGTAATTCCACTGGGCTCCTAACACATGTGAACATGAACATGCACACTTGTGCATACAGTATACATGCTTAAAATGACCCAATACAAATTAAAAAATACATACTGCATAACCGCAGTTTTGCCTCTTCAGTGCTTAGCTGAGTTTACTCCATTTGGACTTTTCTTTATTCTTCAGTTCTCTCAGACTCAGAAACTTAACTTGTTTATTTTCCTAGGTTGCCTGCCGAGAGAAGTCAGCATATTAAGCATGCCTTTCTGCAAAAACACCTAACACCTCACAGCCAGGTGAGTCAGCAGCAGAGCTCTGCAGTTCTGGGTGACATACCTGGATCTGATGTGGCATAACACCACTGGTCTACTGAGTATTGCACCTCCAAATGATATAGAAGAAATGAACCTTCTTTCTTTGACCAACTGGAGCTAAAGATAAAAGATGATAATGATAAAACAAAAAGCTCCAGCCTAAACACTGTAAAGAGACAGAAAAGAGAATGAATGCTGAGAGAGAGGAAGCATTCTAAATATCAAATGAACATTTACGTTATTTTTGGCTCGGCTAGCACAAAACAATCCCAGAAGCCAGCACCAGCTCCAGTGCAGCCTGTAATACCAGTTATTCAGTCCTGGATTACCACTGATTCTGCATAGAGTACACTGAGCTTGCTGTAACATCTTGCTGTGTCTTTGTGTGTTGTGCTCCAACTGTTCTAGTAGTGTCATTATCATTATTAGTTCTAAGATTTCCTAAATGTTTTCACTGCCTCATCTATTTTATGACTTTTGCAGTGAATATAGTCGTTATGATTAGTAAAGTAGAGGTGTTTAGAGAAGTATTTATGGATTAAATTATATTAAATTTTCAAGAAGAGGATATTTCTAACAGTGCTTGTTTATTTCATGAGAAATACCAGCCACAACAACAAAACCAAGAACAGTAGAAAGCACCAGCTCCAGCTGCCTTGTGCTTATATTTCTTATTAAAAGTCTGATAATAACTTTGCTGAATTCCAATTTGAATACACATAAGTGAGTCTGAATGAATGCACACACGTTGAAAACAATGGAGGTACAGTCGTTTACACCATTTCTGGATTTGTCTCACATTAACACGCCTCCTAGTATTTTTCAGTCCTGACTTGGAACAGCAGGTGTTGTTCCATGAATCATGAATTATACCCAATTACATTTGTTTTCTGCTGTGAAGTATTTTTCACTGAGGATTACAATGAGAATAAGTCTAAATGAAGCCTTAATAGACAATAATCTCATCTCAGATATAATGGTTTATATCAGAAGTAACTTCACCAAAACCAACAGCACCGACAGCACTGATCTCCATTGCCTTGTAATGTAACATATACCTTTCCAAAGCAGAACAGGGATATTTTATACTCATTTAGCACTATTTCATGTAGCAAGTTCATAACAAGTCACATCTGCCACAGTCAACTTCTGTGGTGGTGCTTGAAACTGTGTTGCTTAAACTATGCAGCCTATTTTATTTTTATTTATTTTATTTTTTTCTGTTTTAGTATCACAGAATCACAGAATTGTAGGGGTTGGAAGGGACCTCCAGAGATCATCGGGTCCAACCCCCTTGCCAAAGCAGGTTCCGTAGAGCAGGTTGCCCACCCAGGTAGGTGTCCAGACGGGCCTTGAATATCTCCAGAGAAAGAGACTCAACAACCTCCCTGGGCAGCCTGTTCCAGTGCTCTGTCACCCTCACTGTGAAGAAGTTATTTCACATGTTGGTGCAGAATTTCCTGTGATCCATTTTTTGGCCATTGCCCCTTGTCGTGTCCCCACAAACCACTGAAAAGAGGTTGGCCAAATCCCACTGTCTCTCACACTTAAGATATTTGTAAACATTGATGAGATCCCTTATCAGTCTTCTATTCTCAAGGCTGAACAGACCCAGGTCTCAGCCTTTCCTCATAGGGAAGATGCTTCAGGCCCCGTATCATTTTTGTGGCCCTCCGCTGGACTCTTTCTAGGAGATCCCTGTCTTTTCTGTACTGGGGAGCCCAGAACTGGACACAGTACTCCAGGTGAGGCTTGACCAGGGCAGAGTAGAGGGGGAGGATCACCTCCGCTAACCTGCTGGCCATGCTCCTTTTAATGCACACCAGGATCCCATTGGCCTTCTTGACCACCAGGGCACACTGCTGGCTCACAATATGTTACTTTAAAAACAATCAGTTATTCTCTCCTCAGTTTGAACTAGTGTTACAGTTTCTATTCAAGCTGTGGGAGAAAAAACACTCCAGCAAGTCTTCCCAATCACCTTGGCAGTTCCTCTGAAAAAAAAAAGAAAAAAGTCAAGTATCCGCGGAAATGTATTAACTGCAAACATGCATACTAACTACTTTAATTTCTTTATGGCTTAGCATTGCTTAAAAATAAATAAATAAAATATAAAATAAAATAAAATAAAATAAATAAAATAAAATAAAATAAAATAAAATAAAATAAAATAAAATAAAATAAAATAAAATACAAATTTAGTGTTTTCAGGAAGCATTAACCATTGCAATGGTCATTGTTTTTAGTAGAAGAAAAGAGGTCAGATACAAAAGCACAACACTACTTTACAAAAACACACTACCTTTTGCCTGCTGATGTTTAGACCCCAAAATACTCGTTCAGTATTAATTTTCTATGTAATTGGATTATTGTTATTGCTCCCAGACTTGAATAGATGACTGATCTCCATCAGATGATCTTGCTGTGATCAATGCTATAGACGCCCTATGAGTTCCCATTTATTGCAGTTATGTAGAAATATTATGGCCAGACATTTTTTTCTTTTTTGCTCACTTGTTTGCTCACAGTGAAACTGTGATACTGTCTGCTCAATAAGTAAAACTACCAAAAGAATATGATACACATTTTAATTCAAAGAGAAAGAGTATCTGTAATCAGCTTTACCCCCAATATATATATAGATATAAAAATTTATAAATATGTATATATAAAAGAAAAAAAGAAACAGACCCTAAACTATCAAGCTTTCCAGTAGCCATTAAAAATCTCTTATTGCCCTTCCTCCTGCCTCTCAAAGTTGCAGGCATCATAACTATCACTCACATTTCAAATCTCTAATTGGTACCATTAACCATCATCAGTGAGACATTTAATTGCCTCTTCTGCAGTTCATCATGTTGGAATTGTGTTTCATTTAATGTATGTCAAACCCATATAGAAAATTCAGTTAATATGCTTCACATTTTTGTTTATTTTCCAGTGTAGTATGTGTTATAATGCACTGCATGCTGAGATTTCTCAGGTTATAAAATACACAACCAAAATCATTGCTTAAAAGCTTTTGATGATTGTTCATGCCTCTCAGTCCTAATGCATCAGTGAAATCTTTGGAAGAAAATTATAATGCATAGAGATTTTAGCAAATCCACGTTGTTTATTTGTTTATTCACATATTAAATGTAGAAAATAATCTCACACATTATTATTTCTATTGAAGCCAGAAATCTCTCATACTGTGCAGAAAAAGGAAAGGCTGTGTTGCAGGGATTAATAATGCATCTAATATGAATATCTTGGTAAAATTAAAGATGAAAGAAACAACAAAAATAACATGAAAGCTGAAACATCAAAACACTAAAGCATGGACATTCTGAATTCAGAATGCCATTTCACTATTATTACAGATCTTTTGTGCCTAGGTGTTGTAACAAAGAACTACACAAATCCAAAGCACATTTAAACAAAAATTGTGCACCCATTTATGAATATATATGTGTATGTGTGTAGTTCAAGAAGTTTACTAAATACACAGTCATTACTAATAACTTACTGCTGCAGGAATACAGTAGCATAATGTAGTACTGAGGCTCCCTGCCACCTTATTTTTCAAGTCACCATTTCTATAGCTTATAATTTTGCAAAATATTAATGATTTGAGGTGATTTTTTTAATGACAGATGCCTGCCTGAGGCTGTTTCTTTGGTGGGTAACAATCAATCAAACAACTCAACCATTTTGGGGAATTGAATTAGGGAAAAATTAACATTGCAATGTGCATAACCTCATTTTATAAAGTAGAACTGTGTTTTGAAGCCCAGACATCACATTTGCAATGGGAAGGCTTTTTATCATCTTTTAAAAAAATCTGTAGAAATTTACCAGTTCTAAACATTTGGGGAAAACAAAAATTTAAAAGTCAGTTTTGCATGCTCAGAAAAAATGTTTTGCTAGAGCTTCATTTAACCTAACATAGTTCTTAGTGTTGTGCACAGAATTGCACATGTTCTAGGCCTCAGACTGACTGAGGATGCTGCACATCACTTGACTATACTGGCTAAGGGGAAAAGGCTAGGCAAGAAAGATGACCAAACTTGGAAAACAAGGAACCAAAATCTCTTGTGTCATTAATGAATATCCTACTGGCAAAAGGAGTCTTGGAGAGATCAGTATCAAAAATATCCACTAAACCTAGTCACTTAGTTTGAAATACTAACCCCATTCTTTATTTCTGGAATGCCATGTAACAGGGAACTTCTGCCCCACAGAACAACACAACAGCAGGAACATTTTTAGGCGACAGTGAGACCATTGCAGGTAAGGAGATGACACGCTATTAAGGTAAGCAGCACTGTAGCATTCAATGTGTTTGATGACCTAATAATGTCTTTTGGTGAGAGAGTAATGGAGAAAAAAATCAGCCACTAAATGAATGAACATTGGTGGATGAGGATCATATCTTGGCAATGGATTAGTAGGAAAACTGAAATACTTTGTTTTTTTTCCTCTGTCTTACCAGGCAAGCCAGCATGGTCAGGTAGCAAAAGGACAGGCATTAAAACTGAGTTATTCAACTTATAGACTCTGAAGATGTACCCAAGACTGTAGAAGAGTTGGCCAATTTTTATTTTTTTTATTTTTTTTTATTTTTATTACAGTAATTATAAAGCTGTTAATAATATTTAAAAATCATGGCAAAGACAAATCAGGCTTATATCTAAAAATAGTAAGAAGGACAATCTGAGGTACTATCAGCTGGTCAAACTAAGCTCTATCCCTGGCAGGATGGAGTATGTATATCATCCTGGCATCCATTTATGACCATGCACATGACAAGAAGGCAATCAGGAACAGTCACTACAGATTTACAAAGGCAAATCATACCTGACCAACCTGATTGCCTTCTGTGAAGAAATGACTGACTATGAAGATAAGGGATAACTGTTCCTGCAACTTTCACTTCAGTAAGGCATTTGTCAGTGTCTTCCACATTATCACACGGAGCCTGAGAATGTATGGTGGGATAAATAGTTTTTTTTAACTGGACTGAAAAGTAGCTGCACCAGTGAGCTCCAAGGACATATTAAATAGTTTGAAGTCTGAAGGTTAGTAATGAATGAGGTACCCCAGGGTTTGATATCAGTGTCGGTGCAGTTTAGTATCTTCTCCTGGAGCACTAGGCACAACACTTTCAGAAAATTTGTGGAGGAAGTTTTTAATACATCAGATTATATGGATTCAGACCTGGGACCTTGAGAAACATGACAACTGTGCCAACAGAAGCTTTGTAAAGCTCAAGAAGTAGAAAATTCTGCATGTGAGATGGAATGATATCATTGACAAGTGGCATTCTTCAGGGGTCGGTATTGGGAACAGTGTTGTTTAATATCTTTGCTGGTGACATGGGCAATGGGATTGAGCACACCCTCAGCAAGTCGGCCAATGACACCAAGCTGTGTGGTGTGGTCAACACACTGGAAGGAAGAGATGCCATCCAGAGGGACTCTGACAGGCTTGAGGGGTGGGCCTGTGTGAACCTCATGAAGTTCAACAAGTGCCACGTCCTGCACCTGGGTTGGGGCAATCCCAAGCACAACTACAGGCTGTGTGGAAAATGGATTGAGAGCAGCCCTGAGGAGAAGGACTTGGGAAGGTTAGTTGATGAGAAGCTCATCTTGAAGAGCTGGCAATGTGCATTTGCAGACCAGAAAACCAAACATTCTGAGCTGCATGAAAAGAAGCTTTACCAGCAGGTCAGGAGAGGTGGTTCTCACCCTCTAATCTGCTCTTGTGCTACCCCACCTGGAGCACTGTTCAGCTCTGGGACCCCCAGGACAACAGAGACATCGACATCTTTGAGTGAGTCAAAGATGATCAAGGGTCTGGAGCACCTCTCTTATGAAGGCAGGCTGAGAGAATTGGGGTTGTTCATCCTGGAGAAGAGAAGGCTCCAGGGAGACCATATAACAGCCTTCCAGTACCTAAAGAGGGCCTACAAGAAAAGATTAGGAGGGACTCTTTGTCAGGGAGTGTAGTGATAGGACAAGGAGTAAGGGCTCTAAATTAAAAGAGAGTAGATTTAGATTAGATATTTCCAAAAAATTCTTTGTGGTGAGGGACAGGTATGCCAGAGAAATTATAGATGCCCCATCCTTGGAAGTGCTTAAAGCCAAGATGAGTCTCTGAGCAACCTGGTCTAGTGGGAAGTGTCCCTGCCCATGGCAGGGGGGGTGGAACTAGATGATCTTTAAGGTCTCTTCCAACCCAAAGCATTCTATAATTCTATTCTGCTTACATCTTATTCGAATGCTTTGTGTGCTCTTCAGGGTCTCTCTTCAGGGTCTTTCAGTTTATATAGATGAACTGCTTTGTGAACAAGAGATTTAGTGATATTGAGTTCTGCAAAGAGGAAAAAACTTGTGGATATAATCACGAGAGCAAGAAGCAAGTTGTAGTGATTTACAAGAACTTCACAGATTCCAAAGTTTTAAGGTCAGAAATAGGAATTCCGGAAAAAAAAAAAAAAAAAAGTTTCATTGAAAAAAGATCTAGTTGGATCAGAATGTAAATGTGAATCAACAGTTCCACACCTTTGTAAAAAGTTACACAACATACTGAAAGGTATGAAACTATATTGAAATATATAGACAGCCTGCAAAAAAATCTTGTGCTTTACCCTGCTCTGTTAAAGCCTCAGCTGGATTTCTTTTTTCAATTTCAGGCACTGTAGTTTATGAAGGATGAAAAATTAAAGAGAGCTCAGTAGAATAAAAAGAGCAACTGGGATTCTAGAAAACAAAACTGGAGAGAAAAGACTGAATGAATTAAAAAAAAAAAGAGTTTCTTCAGGTATATGAAACACTGCAAGAACAAGAGAAAGAGCAAATTATTCTTCATGCTCTACTAAATAGAAGAACTGATGGATTTAAAATGCAACAAAGGTTGAGATTAGGATTAGAATATAAGAAAATGGTAACACAAGTATTGGTAGTATGGTAAGAATAGTGAAATAGCTAAAATAGATTTTCTGGGAGACTGTGGACTCTCCAACTGTAGAAATATTCAAAATGATGTGCAAGAGCTATCAGTACTCAGAGATATTGCTCAGAAGGAGGAGATTAGGCAATGAATTTATTAAAATATTTCATTTTATTTTTTCCTTTGACTATATAGAAACCAATGTTACTTGACTGTTCTGTACAATATACCCTGTTTAAAATATTAGATAGTGCAAGTATTGTATTATTCCCTGAACTCTTTTCTAATAGCTAATTATTTTGTTAGTAAAACTATAGTGTTTTATTTCTCCTCTCAGTTTGTTTGGGTTATCATTCTTCCAGTCATATTGTACTGAACTCATGTTCTGAAAGTAAATTTATCCTGGAGCCATGAAAATTCCCACTATTTCACTTGCACAGACAACTGTACAAATGATTTTGAGTCATGTGCACCAAAACCATTCTCATACCTGTATTTTGACAAGCTCATGAACAAAGGTAATAATCAAGCCATTTAGTATGAAAGTATGAAAACAAGAGGCAATTTCAGTTCATGGAAAGTATTCACTGCAGTTCCACTTCTGTCAGGATGGTTTCCTAGAACAGCTACATCTTTTTTCTTTGGCAAATACTCTGTGTACGAATATATATATATATATATATATATTACTTGCTCATTTTATTTTTTTCAAATTCAAGTTAAATTCAGTGAAAACTTTCAGCCCAAAAAATATTCAGTATTTTTGAAGATTCTAAATATACTGTTTTGACATTAGCATTAGCATCTATTCTATTATTATTATTTGAAAAAGATTAATTGTTTTCTTTCAAAGGGAAATTTCACTTCCCACTTACACGAAAAAAAAAAAAAAAAAAGTGCTTGATTAAAACTCCCCACTCTTTTCAGGTCATAAATATTTCACTTAATATAAAATTACTTATTTTCATAGGTTAAATTTTTGTTTGGGTTCTGTTTTTTTTTTTTTTTTTTAATGTCTGGTAAATTTTTGGATGCAGCACATCTCATAAACAACAGTTCTTGACTGAGTGATTCTTGAAAGAATCACTGGCCACACCAGGGCTTTATAGCTGCAAGCTTCATCACATCATAGACGTTGGTCTATGATCTTAACCTTAGGTGAATACCTCTGTGTTAAATGGCACAGCAGTCACTGAAAGTTTATCCAGGGTTTCAGAGTGTTCAAAGGCTTATTATCATTAGGAGTTCTCTTGTACACTACAAGTACAACACAGGAGCTGCTATGGGCTGTGTTTTCACACCTGGAACTTCATCCATATTGTGCATTATTGACCACCCGAACCTGATGATGTCAAAAATAGCATAATTCTTACAGCACTGTATGCGAAATGTCAGTGATGGTCTAGGGAACATGTAAGTAAAATGAAATGAATATGCAATTATATTGCTCAAATTCATTTCTGACAGTATCTCCATATCCCATGTTTGTTACATTTCACTTACGTGTTCCCTGCAGAGATGTATTAACATCACTATGTTTCATTTTAACAGTGTTACATTGTCTCCCCAGACCTTCCCTGAGATTGTAGCACTATCGTCTTCTGTGACCTAAATTACCATCTCATATTGCCACCAATATTTTTATTTATTTATTTTTCTTCCCTAGCAAGGAATAACACTCCCGACATTATTTAGCACCTTGAGCCCAACTGTTATTGCAAATTTACGTCCCAGTAAGGGTTTGAAGAGTCCGCAAAAGAAAAAGACTTGTAAGAATTACTGCAAACAAATAGACAGGCATGTCCTATATAACTGGTATCAGGAAACATAGAAGATAAAGGGGATGAAGGAAGTATGAATATTCCCATTTACATGGGGAAGGTAAGCAGTGCAGAGATTGAGAGAGCTAATAATAGATTTACATATCTAAAGCAGGATTTGGAGAAAATAGAGATGCTTGGGTGAATAGTTGTAATCTGAGCAGCAAAGCAACATCTGTTTTCTAAACTTGAAGGCACTTCCACCCAAGAGAGACTGTAGCTCTGACTTTACAAGAGGTTAGTATTCCCTTTTATGAGTATGCGTGAAGTTTTCTGAGCCTAAGCAACACAGGAGTATCAAGAGTGGCCCCGTGTGAGCTCATGTTAAACCCTGGGAAGCTCCATGGAGCAATGTGCTGTGCTCTGTAGTGCTGACCATCCAACACAGGGTGCAGCTCACAACCACATTGTTTTAAAACATTGCTGTTAGAAAAGATGATGTTCTCAACCATCCATTTTGTAATCAGGAGTCAAATCAGAAAACATTTATCAGGAAGGTAGGATCCAGAGTTTTTTTTCTGTTCCATAAGAGAGAAAAAAAAGCACCTATTTTTGGAGGAAAGTTCTCATCTCAAGGCTATTTCCATTTTTACATTAAGTAGTCTTTGAACTATAGGAACAGAAATAGGAACCCAGGTTTCTTTGCCTTAAGGTGAGTAATCAATTAGTTAAAAGTTTCACTCATGCTTCCTTGAATTATTTTCTTAATGTTGAGGTTACAACATGATGACTGGAAAATAGCCAGACAACCTCTAGAGTGTCTAATGAGTAGATACTCTTAAAGTAAATGATATAGATTTAAGCCATTGTGGCTACATAAGGAACTGAACACAGATTTTGCACATCTAAGATGAGTAACAGTAAGATACGATATAATGTTTGCCTCTTTGTTGTCAAAACAGAAGACTGCTTCCTGTTCTGTTGCTTTAAATAATGATTGAAAACACCAACCTAACGCTCACTGACATGGCCAGAGAAACTTAGAGAGACTTTGTAGCACAGATAAGAATAAAACAAAGAGGTACAAAACCAGTCCTGTTTCAAATCAGAAGGCTTTTTTTCTCTTCTTTACAGTATTTTTTTTTCTTTACCAAAATTACATTTACTTCTGTTTTCTAAAAATGAAAATAAAAATGTTTCGGTAAAGTACTTTCATATTTTGTGCAACCCATCCTAAGTATATTCAAGTCATGATGCATCTTCTAAACACAAGGAAAACAACAACTCTGTATGGTTTCTGTTCCTACTGAAGAAACAATGTGGCTAAGTACAATGAGCTTTAGTCTACGCTCATCTATGCATTATAAAGTAGTTGTTTAAAGTTTAGTACACTACATCTCTAAAAAATTTTGAAAATAGTAGGTTTATATAGACATAGTCACAACAAGTATAAAGGTAATGGGTTTAACATATGAATCTAATTAAGTCAGTCAGGCTTGTAGCTGTAAAAATTAGTTATATGAAGAGACTACTTGCATTTTAGACACAAGGATAAGTATAGAGGCTGGCATTTGTAAGATTCAAAATATTTGCAAATTTTTACTGGGAATACTTAAAAGCTCAAACTTATTCAAATTCATTTTCTGCTGAGCAGAAACTTATTTTTAAAAGCATCATTGTGCAGTCTCAATGGTTTTATTCAATACACCTTCACAAACAGAATGAATTCTAATTGTATAAATTTGCCATTTCTAAGCATTTATGTCTGAGTTTTTTCTTTGAATGCACACAGAGATCTCATTGGTTTCAGAGGAAATAGTGTGCATGCACCTGGTAACAGACTTCTCTGTATTATAGTCAGGAGGAGGTTGGCCTGGCAGCATAATTGATATGAGTTTTGAATGACTTAGTTCTTCAAGACTGGGCTCTGTACTTGGAAAATGAAAATAGAGGCTAACTCCAAAAGATATTTATATATAGCGAGCAATGATTCCCATACTAAATCTAGTTCTGTAACTCAGTCAAAAGGGTTCAGCTAACATCATAAACCATGAGAGTGAAGCTCAAACAGTTTATGAATAGCAACTGTCACACAGATTGAATCTCTTCTTTGCTATTCAGTCAAGGGGTATTTGTTATTGCTTATAATATTTAGAAAGTCATTTTTGGAATTGAGGTATTGAAAGTCTCACAGATAAAAATATTTTATAAAATATTAACCAGCATAATAGAAAGACACATTGGGTGCTCATTTTATTTAAACATTTAATTTTCAGAGGAGTCCTTCAGGGCAGCAGCAGGAATGTCATACATATTATTAAAAATGAGAAGAATTATAATAGAATGGACTTAGAGAACAATGACATGATAAAGGATCCCAAAGCATATGCAGAAAATGAAAGGTCCAAGCAAACAAGCAGCCCTGTTTTAACACATGCAGTCAAATTTTAAATTGCCAGCAGCTTTTCAACTAGGTATATATTTACACATGCATATATATATATTTGTGTATGTATACTGATGTATGTATAATAGACATCCTCACTAGTTTTGCATGGGAACTACATGAAAACTTCATGTCTTATGCTGGAGAAAACATTCTGCCTTTTCTCTTTCTAGAGCTTGGCTAATAGTTAACAAGCAAGCTGGCAAAGTTAATAGTAAATAAGGTTAATAATATGATAATTGAGTAAACAATAGGTTCTTAGATATTCCATATTTATTATGGATTTCTCATTAGGTCATTTAGGGACAGAGTTAACATATCATTAATGAAGACTCATACACTGGAAAAGTCATCTGTTGTGAAGAACTACTATATTACTCCTTATGGCCAGATATTTCCAGAAAAAAAAAAAAAAATCAGTCTACAAAACTGATTAGGAAAGAAGTTACTGAAGTTTCTGAAGTTACAAAATGTTAGTTGAAGACAGACATTAAAAGTTGATTTGCCACGTGACAGTGGCCCTTTGTCTTAATAAGATTGCATTAGAAGACGGTTACAAATACTTTTTTTTTTTTTTTTCTATCAGCTTCTTTATTGAAGCTGCACTAGTTTCTGGAGCCATTTTCCCTGCACAAAAGTTATGATGTCATTTTTATTTTAGATTTACTTCTAGCTAGAGCTAGAGAAGACTATGGGAATTTTCCTTCTAAGTTGCAACTACCATCATCCTTTTATCATAGGAACAATTAACCACGTCTAACAAAAGCCCTGTCAAAAGCATATATTCATAAGAGACCAATACCTGCAACTGTTTCAGTTTAAGAGCACCAGATATAAAGTGCCAACACCTTTAAAAAAAAGATCTGTTTTTCATCTGGCACATATTCAACATTTCCTTCAGCAGTGCTGTAAATTTAAACTCACCCTGTAACTACATGATTACAAGATCAGCTGTAAAAGAAGTTGAAGAAGTATGTAGTTGGGGTTAAAGCTCACTGTCATTTGGTGCACCTCTTATTCATGATTAAATGTAATGTGAAACTGCACTTTTATTGAAAAAAAAAAGAATATAAATAATATAAATTCACATATAATATTGAACCTACTCATACCAATATGTGATTGAATTAGCAAATTTAAGACCAAGGTTACTTAACCAAAATCTTTCAAATACAGTCACCAGAAAAACAGATTTCATGGCTACAATCATTTGGTTAGGCTCACCACAAGGCTAGGCGATATTTTATTTCCTAACAGAGATAAAAAGTAAAACTGAATTTAAGTAAATAATACAAACTTTTAGACTATGCTCATGAATGAAACAACAGAGTGCATATAGGTAATTTTTCTGATATGAATAAGCAGATTTTCCCTATTTTAATGTGGTCATGTCATAGAGGGTTTTGTTGTTTTGTTTTATTTTTCTGTCTTTATATGAAAATGGTGGCAAATCAGAGGATTTTGGAACATTTAAAATAACATCAGTAAAGAGATAAGCCTGGAAATACAAAGGTCTAGAAATGAGATTTACTGATTCTAAGAAAGTTCATAAAACACATTGTCTAAAATATTATAATCCCAGGGAAGGCTTCTCTGCATATCATATTAACCAATTTAAGAGTGGCCTCTCCCACCCCAACCCCCAATAGCCTATGTATTCAGTTTCATTTTAGTGTAGAGAGACAGACATCTAAATGAAAATCTAGTCCTTCAGCTAGTTTTTTCATACTCCACTGAATGAATACGATGCTACCATCAGGGCTCTCTGTGCACTGGAAAGATCTACAAGCTCTTCCCCCACTTCTTAAGGCTTTGCTGCTTACATTCAAGATAGCTCTGATAAGGTGAACCTCAGATCAGATGTCTGGGAGAAATGGGAAGTTAATGATGAAACACTGAGGAGGCTCATCTGAGACTTCAGCCCCTGACTTGGGAACTTCATTTAAGCGCTGGCCTGTGCCTGGATGGGCCTCAACTGACCCTGGACTCCTGCCTTGCTCTGCTCAGCAGACCACTGGGGGCTGCACTGGTGGTGAGGGCACTCTTGGCTCCCCACACCCTGCCCCCTGTGTTGTGGTTTCACTTGACAGGCAGCTCAGCAACACAAAACCATTTGCTCACTCCCTCCTAATCCCCCAAGTGGGATGGGGGAGAGAAATGGAAAAAAAGGTTAAAAAATCATGAGTTGAAATAAAGACAGCTTAACAGGACAGAAAAGGAAGGAAAAATAACAATAATGATAACGATGATAAAAGAATATACAAAGCAAGTGATGCACAGTGCAATTGCTCACCACCTGCTGACCAATGCCCAGACAGTCTAAGAGCAGTGTCCCTGCCCCCAGCCAACTCCCCACAGTTTTACTGTTCAGCATGACACCACATGGTATGGGATATCCCTTTGGCCAGTTTCTGTCAGTTGTCCTAGCTGTGTCCCCATCAGCTCCTTGTGCACACCCAGCCTCTTTGCTGGCAGGGCAGCATCAGAAACTGAAAAGGCCTTGGCTCTGCGTAACCACTGCTCTGCAACTAAACCATCAGTGTCATATCAGCATTATTTTCATCCTAAATCCAAATCACAGCATCATACCAGCTACTAGGAAGAAATTTAACTCTGTCCCACTTGAAACCAGGACACCCTGGCAGCTGAAAGGGACAAGGCTTCCCTGTGTGGAATCCTGTCCACAGAATCCTGTCTTCCAGAGATAAGTACATTTAAAAATACAGTCTTCCCACCTTTCCTCAAAACCTTTCCTAGAATATCTTTTTGGTTGTGTCAGTTGACCAGAAAGCAGAAATTAATTTGGGGGTCTTTACAGGTTATCTCTGACAAAAAATACAGTTGGCTGTGCCTCACCGCTCCTTCAGAAGATGAATTAAGTGCAAATAGCTGGATACAAAGGGCCAGGTCACAGGGCCAACGATTGGCACAATATTACTCATACTATTAAATTGGTAGTGTGGCCTCCTGAAAGCATTTGGCACAGGCCAACTACTATTCTTCCATACAGTGCAGGGATTAAAATGGGTTCAGAATAATTCTTAATAGGCTTGGATGCAGCTACCCAGTTTCAGAGTTTGTAGAGTTCAGCTGAGCAGGTATATAGTTACAATATCCCTCATGGCCAGAAAACAGCCCCTGGCCAATTTTACTTATAAAAAAAAAAAAAAAAAAAGTGGCTTTGTGAATGAAAAAATCACAAAACCAGCAAAGTCAGTAAATGAGCAGAAAAGAGGCAAAGGGAAAATCTGTGGCCATAGTTATCTTCTTCAGTAAATTTTGACATTTTATATTTCACCATAATTGGGCAAAAAAATATAAAAGATCTCCAAAATCAAGATCATAATCTCTGTAGATTTCTAAACTAGATAGCTGTAGAAAAAGTGTCATTCCTATTACAGGGCTGGAAGGGCACACTTTTACCTAGATTGTCCCAAAACTGGACATTTTGGCCTTGTCTTGGTATGTGGGCAATTTGTGTGCAAAGCTATTTGCAAAAAGAGCAACTCTACCATCTACACCAGTTGTGGTCCAGATCACAGGTTTCTCAAAGGACTAACATGTCTCTGATGCCTTAGGTATACCAATGTTGTAAAGAAGGTATAATGGGGACAAATAATTTGAATGTGTAGTTGAACTACAGCTGGAGTACATCATTTTAGAGAACTTCAGGTGAAGAAGATCCTTTCTAGTACCTGTTATGTCAAAGTGCCTATGTGCAGACCAGACGGCAATCTGAAATAAAGATGAGTTTCTGGACATCTGAGATTCAATATTACCAGAACTGCAATTGACATATATCTGTGATCTAGAAAAATTTTATAATACATAGGCAAGTTCCTACCCTTGTCATGAATTTTTTATCTCTGGTTATTTACAGAAACATACATTCCCAAATTTTTTCTGTACAAATGTTCTAATTCAAATTAAGAGAATTTTCAGCTCCATTTTTAGCAACAGAGGCCCAAGGCTCCAAAGCTTAGCTCAAGGCAAGATGATGAGAACATTTAAAAAACAAGTTTTGAAAAATAAGCTACTGGGCATCTATTTTGTTACATATTTGAAAAGAGTTTTCACTGTATTAAATTAAACGTAAATGCAAAAGTGAAAAAATGCCAAGGATGGAAAAAGGCACAAAAGGAAAAAATAACAATTAAAAATGTAGGTTCACTGCCTTAGAGTAGACAAGGATAAAGCCAGTGCTGGTGATATCAGGTTTATTTCCTATGTCTAGTGTAAGGGAAAAAGAAAAGAAAAAAGAAAAAAAAAAAAGTTAGCTTTAATGACACTGGACTAATGCCAAATTCCCATGTCCTGGTGCAAGATGAGGTTGTGACCCTGGTTAATGAGACTGAAGTTGGTGAACACAAGTGTAAGCAGCATGACACTGCACTGCTAGTGCCATGGTCTGAGAGCAGCGAAGCTTTCACTAACTGCCATGCTAAATAAGCATCCATGAACTCCCAAAACTAAAATGCCTAAAGGGGATGATAAACATATTAATCAAAATAACTCAAGTATTCCCAGTAGGCTATGACAATTCACTTCTGTGAACACTGTGTACTCCTGTTGTAACATCATTTAACATCAACAGAAGCCTTCAAACTGAGAGAATTATTTCAAGATATTGGTTTGCATAATTTCTGTGATTTTTCTGTAGTGTCCTTTAATGACAGTTTTATATAACTATGTTTATACTGGGATTTGTTTTGTTTTGTTTTGTTTTATGGCACATTCTTAACACTTTCCATAATTTAAAATTGGGATTGGAGAGAAACTGAGAAAAAAAATCCTTCTTGATGGACAGGGGAAGAGCATGAAGCACTGATGAGACAGACTGTGCAGACAGAATTGAAATGTAATGAGAAAATGGGTGTTGAAGGTGTGCTGAATAGAGGTCATGGAGAGATGTGGATTGTACTGGATTGTAAGTGCTTCCACAAGAGATGGGGTACACTCACTGAGCAGACTTGCAAAGGCATGGGAAACACATAGAAAATGGTTAAAATTTGGCAGGAGCTATTCCACCTGGTTAGAAATGCAGATCCTTTCTTAGATCCAGACTCCTTCCTTCTGCACTATGCAGGTTACTGAAGCAATCTGTTCTCCACTATTTTGCATGGAAAAGATGAAATAATGTATTGTTTGTTTAGAACTGTCTAAAAATTACTCCACATAGCCTTGATGATTGGCAAATGTGGGAAGTGTGAATTGTGTGAACGCAACCTAAAAAGATGCAGACAGGAAAAAAAAATATATAAACTGTTTATAAAACAGAAACTGCTGATAAAAGATGTATCTGTGGAAAATGCCTTCAACTTAGACTAGATTTAACAATGAAGCACATTAACTATTATATTAAAAAAAAAAATCTAAACACTGTTTTACAGCCTAAACTATAAACCTATTAGAGTGTTTTCATAACTTAATTTAAAAGTTGCATTTGATGAAGGTCATGCCATAAAAGAACATATAATTTCTGACAATCATTAGAAAAGCATTTACACAGTTTCAGAGATTATTAACATCCGTTATGTTTAGCCCTGTGAAACTTTCAAATGCGTATATTCAGGTAGAATCCTTTTCTTCTATGTACGTTTTTCTTTCAAATTCACTTTGTAGTTCTACAGACCCCTGAATGCTGCATCTTTAACTGCTGTAAACCAGCAGTTTACAGACTCCAATGAGTCTGAGACTGTAGTCCCAGCATTTATGAGACATGGGAAGTCTTTAACCATCAACAGAATCATGTAATTGCCACAATGAAAAATAACTGATGTCAGTCTTAGAATGTCATACCACTGAACACACCTTTATTTCTTTTCCATGTGTGTTCTGATGTCTTTGCATATGTTAAAAAATTAATGAGAAAAAAAATGTTGTTCTTGAAAGATAGTCATATAAATGTTTGAATGGAAAAAGAAAGGGCTCATTCAAAGTAAACACATATTTAAGAAAAACAGCATTTGACCTATACAAATTTAACTATGCAACCCGTACCATGAAAACCAGGAAATCACTATGTTTATTTAAAGGCGTATGCCCCTCTATCATTAGCATAAACTGTTGGCATTACTGTTCTCAGTTAATCAAGCCCAAAGACTGGACTGGAAGTCTAAGACAGGGAGTCAGAAGTGAAGATGGATAGTATCAACAAGCACTGTAAGCAGAAATACTTATCTCTGTATGACAAACCTATTTCCACTGTGAAGAAAGTGGTAAATTTACTTCTAGATAAAAATGGTACTTTAATATGATTCACATATGAATCTAATAATTACATTCGGTTTTTTTCATGGAGTGTTTTAAAATATTTAGGTTCTTATTTCTTAGAAGTTTTCATTAGAGCACTCGGAAGAATGAGGCTACAATCCCATCACTAACACAGCCCTACAGGCAAACTGTGGTCAAATCAACTAATCATTCTCGAGCTTCGTTTCCATAATGTGCAAATTTACGTGCAAAAGTGTGTATTGGCATTAACCACTACAGACAGATTTTGGATTTCATATATTTTAGGAAGGGATGGACTGCTACCTTCAGGCAGCCTGATCTTTTACGTAAGTCACGCCACAGCATGTCTTCTAGTCAGTTCTGAGGACAACCCACTACTGCTGCTGCAGCCAGGTGCGCAAAGACAACCACAGGTGGAGTCACCTCACCTAACACTGTCTCAACATTTCAATATCCCGTCTAGGCGATGGTAAGAGACACCTCCTTAGGGCAATTCACCCCTTCCTAAAACAGGCTGAGCAATAGGCAAGAGGAACAGCCTTATGGAAACGCCAGCCTCCCTTGACCAGGGGGGACTTAAAATTACACAGGTACGACTTGAGGTGTCTAAAGTTGGGTGAGAGGGATCTGATCTTCTCCCTTGAGTGATGCAGTAAGTCTTGGACACGCGCGACCCTCCAGCAAAGCCATCTTCCTTATTATAGAAATAGATACGTATATATTTTCCTTTTGCAGCGGCGGTGGGGCACTCTCTTTGAACCCCTTCCCCTCCAACAAGCCCCTCCTCCACCCGGTACCGAGCCTCCCCTCGGTGTCGCAGCCCCGGGGCCGGCGGCGCCCGGCCAGACAGTGCCTCCGCCGATCCCCGGTACCGGTGGTACCGGTACCGCCGCCACCGGGCGCGGCGCGGCCGCGGCCAATGAGCGGGGCCGGGGCGGGTTCGGGAGCGGCGCCGCCGGTACTTAGGCTCGCCGGAGGGGCCGGGCAGCCCACAGCCGAGCGGGGAGGAGCGGGCGGAGGAGCCGGGCGCGCAGCGAGGAGGACGGAGCTCACCTCCTCTGCGGCGCCCATGGGGACAGGACGACTTTAAAGGAGTTTTTTTTTTTTTTTTTCTTCGAAGGGGGGTGTTCTGGAGCTGGGAGACCACGGGTACGGAGGGGAGAGAGAGGGGCTGTTTGGAGGCGGGGGGTGCTTATTGCGTATTCTTTATCTGCTTATGCTTTATTTTTTTTCTCGGAGAGCCAGCCGCCTGCTCTTATGCAGCGCTGCTCGGCTGCGAGCGGGCTCGGGACCCTCGGGGCAGCCCTTTCCCTTGCGGAGGATCCCGGGGCAGCTCCGTTCCCCGGGTTGAGCTGGGGGGAGGCGAGGAGCCGCCTGCTTCCCCCGGCAGCAGCGGGACCCGGGCCCGGGAGCTCCGGGACCGCGGGACTCGGGCAGCACCGCCCGGAGAGCGCCGCGGAGCCGGGGCTGTGCCCTGCACCCCGAGGGCAGGAGGGAAGAATCCGCACCGGGAGTTCCCCCACCACCACCCTTTGCACGGAACGGAAGGGATGGAGTGGGGGAGGGATGAGGAATCGCTGAAATCTTTTGTGTTTGTCTTGATTTTTTTTTTCTTCCTTTCCTTCCCTTCGTTTGCGCCCTCCTTCCCCTCTCTTGTTCTCTCTGTCCCTGCCCACTCCACCCTTCCTCCAGATCCGGCAATTCCTGCCCTCGCCTCGCCCTGTCATTGATGGGAAATCAACTGGATCGCATCACCCACCTGAATTACAGCGAGCTGCCGACCGGGGACCCCTCGGGGATCGAGAAAGACGAGCTGCGCGTCGGGGTGGCTTACTTCTTTTCGGATGAGGAGGAGGACCTGGACGAGCGAGGCCAGCCAGACAAGTACAGCGTGAAGGGCTCCGGCAGCCCTGGCCAGGAGACGCCCACCCACCACCTCCACCACCAGCTGGTGCTGAACGAGACCCAGTTCTCCGCTTTCCGCGGCCAGGAATGCATCTTCTCCAAGGTCAGCAGCGGCCCCCAGGCTGGAGACCTCAGCGTCTACTCGGTGTCAGCGCTGCCTGCCCTCTGCAAGCCGGGGGACCTGCTGGAGCTGCTGTACCTGGGGCCGTCGGAGCATCCTCCGCCGCACTGGGCAGTGTACGTGGGCAGCGGGCAGATCATCCACCTGCACCAGGGGCAGATCCGCCAGGACAGCTTGTACGAGGCGGCCGCGGGCAACGTGGGCCGGGTGGTGAATAGCTGGTACCGCTTTCGCCCGCTGGTGGCTGAGCTGGTGGTGCAAAACGCCTGCGGGCACCTGGGCTTAAAAAGCGACGAGATCTGCTGGACTAACTCCGAGAGCTTCGCCGCCTGGTGCCGCTTCGGGAAAAGGGAGTTCAAAGCCGGGGGGGAGCTGCAGGCTGCTGCCGGCACCCAGCACCAGCAGCAATACCATCTCAAGATCCACTTAGCAGAGAACAAGGTGCACACGGTGAGGTTCCACAGCCTGGAGGATCTAATACGTGAGAAGCGCAGGATCGATGCCAGTGGCAAACTGAGGGTGATCAAAGACCTGGCTATAGTGGATGAGAAAGAATAACGAGCAGCAGGGGTACATGGCTATCTCTTCCTTCTGCCCTGTCTGGGGAGACCAGCCTGCCACAGAGACAGGAGGCTGCACCCTCTTTCCATGGGACGCGACTGGAAGCAAGATCCATGGCGACATTCCAAAAAACCAGCATTCTTTACACCCATAGCCAGTATTTTGTTTGGCTTTTAATAGCATTAATGCTGAAAGAGTGCAAGAGGGAGAAGAAGAAGAAGAGAGGGGGGAGGTGCACGAAAGCTGTTTGCAGAGTATGTGGACAAAGTCTCTACTGTCGATCGATGTTGACCATTCTAGCAACATGCTAATAAAATTTCAAATTGAAATTTTTTTTAATTTTTATTTCATGGCTTTAATCCATGATGAGTTTTAAACATTGGGGGCCATGGATGTGGATTTAGCTAAATGAAATTTTAGCTAACATTTGCCGTGCAGTCAACCAAAAGCATCAGTCATACTTTGCTAGCTGAAAGGGGTGGGGGGTGGGGGGCTCTAAATGCCTATATATTTTGTTTCTTGGCACTGTTGCTTCAGCCTGTAGCTGCAACCCAGATTTTGTCCCAGACAACTCTAGCAAGATCCTAACGGGGGAAAATGTTTTCACATTTCTGGTTGAAATTGATTACATTTTAAATACTTGTATTTTCTGTCTGCTTTTCTCTGCTAAATGTCATCATGATACATAAGCAAGCTGTTTCAACCTCTTTCCCTTTCCTTTTTTCATGAAAAAGTTGGTTAGCAGTTGTTTTCTTGAAATTAAATTCATTGGTTGAAGGTGTATTTTGGAGAATAGTATACTCTGTTTCTCCTCAGAGATCCAGCCTCTAGGATCTCATGTTTGAGCTGTGGATTTGTATCACTGTAGTGATTCTTATTGCACCACTGCCTCAATACCTCTTCGTGCACAGGTCAACAGGATCCTACAAGAAAAAAATAGGCTTGAATTCTGCATGTTGCCTCTTTCAAACAGAAACTTATCACATATTTACAATTCCACTTAAAGAAAATAGATGTAACATGGCCAAGTTCATTTTGCATTTCAAATTCCAAGCAACTAAAAATCCTATTCAGGCTAAGTTTGGAAATCCACAGCTGCATTTAAAAGATGCCTTTTAATGTGATGTGAGCAATGCCTTGATTGTATTTCAGATCCTATTGTCCCACTGCTTAGTTCTTCAGTTCTGAAGTAAAAGATCAAAATATTAAGTATACATAAAATCTAAAATAAGTATACTAGGCCATTTCTAAATCTGTCTATTCTATTTTTATTACTCTAAGCTGCGTAAAGGTTATAATAAGCAATTTGTCTTTGCATGTTTCAGTGCTGGAAAAAAAAGGGATTTGTTTTTTTTCCCTCTTCCCACGTCAATGTCAGATGGCATAATAGAAGTAACATCCCTCTTCTGTGTATACAAGACACTCCACCCCCTATCAATGTACTGTGTCCTGGCTCCTTTTTGTATTAAACAATGTCATTGTTGCAACAGTAATTTATTTTCTACAAAGGGTTTACCTCCCATAGTTGAAGCTGTGAAGGTGGAGTGTAGTTCACCATAATAAAAGTGCAAGCATAAATAAATATATATATACCCCTTTAGTGAAGATCATCTAACAGACTATGTTTTGCTGATACATAACTCGGCAAAGTTATGCTGCAATAGGCAGTGTTACTTTTATTTCCCTTTTCACCTTAAAGTATCATGGTTACTACAATATAGACTAAACATTTTATCAGAAGTGTATTGCCATCAATGTTATCCTACTGCTGAAATAACCTCAAATCACAACATACTCTTTATTAAATGTGTAATATTTTAGCTTTATATTGGTGATAATTGTTGTCATAATGGTAGCTCTTTTCCATAACATTAACAGTCATCGTAATATTTATGTATTTTAATAATTTTACTGCATTACATCTACCAAATTATCTGTTACAACTGAGTTCCCAACAGCATTTGGTGGGAGCATTGTGGGATTGCAGGAAGACACTGCCGTTACAACCAAGGCACTTACAAAAAATCAAAAGAAATGATAGTAGAAGGAAGAGTGGTCAAAAGTAACTTAATACCCCCTTATAAAATATATATATATTGAAGAACTGAGGTAGGAAGAGGCAGGGAGAATTACATGAAGAAGGAATAAATAACAGGATGTTTATGAAGACAGGAAGA
Organism: Anser cygnoides; assembly: GCF_040182565.1. NCBI lineage: Eukaryota > Metazoa > Chordata > Aves > Anseriformes > Anatidae > Anser > Anser cygnoides. The sequence continues at coordinate 109,169,964 of NC_089875.1, forward strand.
ATGAAGTGGAATCATGTAAATTTTGAATTCTGAAATGCTTTTTTCTTCAAATTGCTCTCCAATTAATAATACAGTATTAGACAGAGGATCCTTGCAAGAATAGCATTGTACAGCCTCACTAGTGAGAATTTAAAACATACTGGCTTTAAACTTTTCACTGTGCTTTCCAAATAGTCCTTTTTTTTTTTTTTTTAATGATTTACTAATCTGGTTCATGAACATGGCAATTTTCCCTAGTTTACCTTGCTAAATGTGTATTTATTCAAGCTCTGTCAGAAGTCTTTGGCAATGCTCCAAATTTGTACAGATAAAGGTAACAACAAAATTAGGGCCTTAATCCTTTGCGTAAGGTCTGGAAATATGTACTGTACGTACTGGAGATATTCACAAAATATATTACCCTAAGACATATTATTGCTCTGACTATATACAGGTATCAGTCTGCTGTTAACAGCAGAGGTGTCCACACAGATCCTTTTGATTTTTCTTTCACTAGATTTTAGTCCTGAGTTATTGACAGCAATCTGGTCCTGATTCATAGTCCATTGAAGTTAATGGACGGGCTCTCACTGACTTCAGTGAGCTTTGGATCAGATTTTATTGTTTAGGAGATGGTTAAAATTTGTGGACCTTGAGGAGAAATGAAATTTAAGAAGGCATTTCAGAGACCAGAAGGGACACCTTTCTGAGATGGGAGACAGGCAATACTGTGGAAATAAGGGAAGAGAACAGGCGAGCTCTGAAACAAGCAGCATTAACCTGAAGCGGCAGTAGGAGAACGATGAAAAAGAGAGAGAAAAAAGTATATTGAAAAAGTTGTTTGGTGCCTTGAAACAAGAAATGAAAGATGGGGGGCAGTCAGCTGCAAGCAAGACAATGATGTAAATGACTGACAGATAGAAAAGGTAATTGATTATACTCATCTTTCAGGATCAGTGACCTGTCTGAGTTAACATTTCCATTTCTATCAGTAAAGATATTGACAAATTACATTATATCTGTGGAATCTGTTTACATTCTTCAGTCTAGCTACTTAGGGTAAATATTTGCATCTAAGTAATTCATTGCTCTTGAAGTACTGTCTTTTAGTGTGACTGCAGTGTTAGGTTACTTGGAAAATCCTGCTTTTGTGTGATGTTTCCAGTTTTCTGTTAGCTATTTGGGGAGCAGCTTTATAGAGACTCTTTTGCTCAGATACTATTTTCCATGTCATTTCAAAATGCAATCTTTTGAATTGCTTTGAGGCTAACATTTTATTAAAAATTCAATTCATGTTCTCTTGAAGCATAGAGAGCCTTTGTGGAATGTTTTATTGGCATGACCGAACAGTTTGTTGGATCTCGGCTGTGCATAGAGGAAGAAGACTATAAGAATGGATGGCAAAAAATTTTTTTCTCCATCAGCCTTATGTTTCCAAGTTACTTTGTTTTCATTTGTTAGTTTTGTTGTTGTTGTTGTTGTTTGTTTGTTTTGTTTTGTTTTGTTTTTCTTCCCTCTTTTGGGGAAAACACGTTATGGCTGTATAAAATTTAAAAAAAAAAAAAGGAAAACCCTTGTACTGTATATTTGGGATAATATTACGCTATTGATACATATGATCCATATGTGGATTTCAGATTGAAATCAGGCTGTAACAAGATATGGCCTTCCGGGTGTGACAAGAAATGGCCTTCAGTCTGCGCTATAGCATGCACAGTCTTAATTATCCTGCCTCATTTAATTTTAGTATCTTTCATATTCAGGTAAGTGATGTGCAAAAATCTGTCAGAGTTTATAGACCTGTTTATGTGATGTGTTGAACATCTCGAACTCTAACCAAAGTTGGAGTTGAGAGAATGATGGATCTCACTGGAGACATGCAACATCTTGTAAGATCAGGTACCTCAGCCACCCCACCTTCCCCCTACATCCCTGTTCCCAAACCTCTGTTTTGAGCTACAGAAGAAATAGGGGGCTATGATAGCTACAGCTACTTTTATATTATTTTCTATGAAAGGTTTATACTAGAGTAGAAACAATATTCTGTCCATAATTATACCTGGCTGTGACTAAAATATTGTATGTGTTGCTACTTATATCGTGTAAACGGTGCATTTTCTGCTTTATAATCCAGGAGAAAGATGAAGGTCCCAGTCTCAAAAGATTAATGCAGGAACATGTAAGGAGGTATGGTTGGGCTACCAAAATGAGGGGAGTTTCATTGTAGAATTAGGGTGTAAAGGATAATAATATATGATTAGAGTTTGATCAAATGCTGTTGTTAATTCATGAATGTCAGTGTTTCCATGGCAAATCTGGAATTTATTTGCTTACTTTATCATTATGAAATATGAAACTTCTCTGTACTTTGAGTTCAGATATGACATGTAAAACTGCCCTATGCTCATGGATCCTCTGACAAAATGCTAGTTTAATCTGTCAGATTTTTTTTTCAGTTTTATTGTAAAGAAAATTAATGAATAGTGGGACCAGATACTTCACTGAACTGCTTGTAAATCAAAAAGAGGATGTTAGGTTAAGAAAAAGACAGTGAACTAAGAATCTTCTGTTACTTGGTGTATCAGTGGATTTACTCCCATTTTATACAGGTATAAACTACTAGTGCTATAATTTTTTTTTTAGGAAACAAGTTGTGGTACTCTGCATTCCCTCTTTTGCAATGTAGTATTAACTTATATACATAATATATGTTGAATGTATTATTTTTCCATATGTTTTAATGCCACCATGCCATTGAAATTAACAGTTATTTTAACCATATTTTGCTCTGAGCAAGAAACTAGAATGTTTGATAGTATTTATAATTGAGCAGCTAGTAATATACGCTTTTATTTCTTAATTTTAAATATTTTGCATCAAGAACAAATCTTCTCATGTGGATATGTCTAGAGGAATCACGATATCCATCAACAGAGGTCATTCAGATTGAAATTATCCTTTTATATGGTGACTTTTTTTTTTTGATATTTTTATTTGTGTCTTCTGAGAGTTTCTGATCCTGTAGATGATCCATGTATGTAAAACTGCTTACCTCCTCAAGTGTTTACAGTATCAGGATCTTTCAAGTAAAAGGTCTACCCCATTCATCTAACTTTAAGCTAAAATTGAGGAGTAGGGTTAGCCAGCATCAGGACCTCAGCATCAACCTCGCAGAGAATTCAGCTGAAAGCTTATGTACATGATCTCTACCAGACGGGCCTTAATTGCATATTCTCACTTGTACATATAATAATCATCTATGCAATTTGGCATTTTCCTAGATAAAGTGGGTTAATGCTTTTCAGATATCATTTTGATTTTCACTTGTGTGGCTGTGTGGGTACAAGTGTTGGACATTGATACAAGATGGAAACTTAGAGTATGGGCTTGAACCTCTGAATGCCAATATATCCAGATTTTTTGACAGGAACTCAGAATTTGAAACTAATATAGGTATAACAGAAAAGTGTGGGAGAGTTTGCAGTTAAACTTCAGACTTTTCAGGCAAGGTATTCAGAGCTAAGTTTGAAATTCTATTCTTCTTTTTTCTTCTCCGAGGTGCATGAGGGTGAATGACTGCACACCCATCATGCATAAAATCATTCACACTTTGGAGATCCATGTTACCGGATCTCAACAGGATGAGTAAAATATGCAGTGTCACATCAGCCTTATGTAGCAAATATTTTTTTTCTAAGTTTAAACACTATTTGTATACAGAGTGGCATTGGCAATCTATTTTGAAAAGTCATATTTAAGCTCATAAACAAAACAGCGTAAGATACTTGTAAATGGAAGACCTCAAAGATCTTTCTTCCTATTTCCTATACAGTAGAGGTTAATGCTTGTTCCCAGTCTGTGTAAATCAAAGAGTAACCCTAGTTCAGGAAAATAAACATGTAGTGGACTTTGCAACTACATGAATCAATCAAGTCCCAGATTTAGGTCTAGCATAGCACTATCAACGCTGCGAGTAAAGAAATGGCAAACCTAAATGCAACAGCATGAGTAAATGCAAAATGTTGCATTGCGACCCTCCTTCACAGAAGAATACTTTATACCACAGAAGGAATACTCCTCATACCTTATTCAACATAAGTAAAAATATTTGGTCTTAAAACAGATATTTTATTTACATATGTTCCCATTGTTTCCATATGCCCTTTCAGTGAGATGAAAGCAATATAAAGAATGAGTCTGAAAAATATGCTAATTGTTTGTAAATATTTAAGCAGACATTTATATGCATATTGATATACAACTAATATATATATACTTGTATATACATATGTAAACAGTGTGTGATTATATTATGCATACACATACACAAGAAGTCTTGACTATTTTGTTAGTATTAGTAATAAATGGCAGTCGTTTTTGTATGTATATTATCTGTACAACAGATGGATACCCAAGGCTCACTGACAGGATTTTAACACTATTCAAATATTTGCTCTTTAGGGTATGCCATGGTCTTTTGACAGAAAGAGAAGTGAATTAAATATGTGGGTTTTGACATATTGCTACTTAATGCAGGAAAAAATATCAAGGAGCTCTACATTTTACAATAATGAAGTACCCTTTTAGAATGAACTATGCTGCTACTGGCTTTGTGTGTTTATAAATAATAATTAAAAAAATGTTCCAGTAAAGTATCCATCCATCTTTCCATTTGGCATATTTTAATGGATAGTGCCACAAAGATTTTTTCATAATTTAAATGTTTTTTCCCTTACTGTAATATTTTGGAAGCATAACACTGAAATTAGCTGTGTTCTATTGTTCAGCCATGCTTAACTATTGTTTTATAGTTGTTCTTAAGTAGAGAGACAGCTGGCATTGATATTTCTCGACTTTTCTCATTTTATCTTACTTTGAATTGGTACATTTTATTTGAAAAGCTAAATGGTGGGACTTTGAAAAGCACTAACAATTGAGTTGATTCCTTCCCCATTGAACTCATGGGTGAACTTTCACCAAAGTTATTGGGGCCACAGGTAGGCTAGCAATGACGGCTTTTAGAAACCTTACCTAATGAACACAGGGTGAAAATCAGATCTGTCACGAACAGTTAATGCTTTGTGTGAACAAGTTTGTAGAGAGTTATGCTTGTGACTCCTTGAGAGATTAAATTTCATTACAAGAACTAGAATAGTTCAGTTATCCCATGTCTTCACCCATGATGTTTGTTTGTTTTTTTTTTCCTATCTGAAATTCTTCCTTCTCATCAAATCACCCGTGAGTGATATAAGACCCTCTTCCATGAACAAGCCCATCACTGGAAATCATTGTTCCACAGGCTGTTGGCACTGAATTCTTCTCCAGAGAATACTGTTATTTCCAAAGGCAGAGGAAGAAAAAGGATACGCTCACCTACCTTGCTAAAGTCTTTTAATAAAACATGTCTATTGAAAATAAATAAATAAATACAACTATTGATGCTGAAAATAGAGCCAGTATAACAGAACATAGACCACCATAAGATTGTTAGTAATTAAAATATCTGAATGAGCATCAACAGGGTCACTTTTAAGAAACTTAAATAGAGATGCAATTAACAGATACCTTAAATGAATGCTAGACTTGTTACTGTTTACCACAGAACTATGTAACACAGCTCTGTTTATTTGCCAATATGACACAGCATTACTTTATCTTTAAATTCAAACCTTGTTGCATGATATGTCTGCCTACCTGAAAGGGTTTCTGGATTAGTATTTCTAACCTGTCCTGACTTTATATCATTGATTCTTCAGCTAGATGTAATCAAAGGTCATTAATATTGAAAAGTTCACTTTAATAGACCCATTGACTTATTTTAATTATGGCAATATAAAAGAGTGTCAAGTGCCAGACCCCTAAAAAAAAAAGTCAGTTAATGTGCAGATTCATCCTGGCAGAAATATTGCCTCGGTCCTTTTAGCTCTAGCTAAGGGCTATAAAAGAGTTTCCTACTTTTTCATCTCTCTTTCAAGTTGAAGGAATATGGGAAAATAGATTGGCAGAAGAAAAAGGTTCTAAAAAAGTCGTGTTCAGCAGAAATCTCAAGCTGGTTTTGTTTGTTTCATACAAACTATACAGATAAACTGAAAAACACACAGATAAAACTTGCACTTATGTTAGGAGCACCAATTATAGAAATAATAGCCTTTAAATTTTGGCATACTAGAATCTTGCATGTGTATGCTGAATATAGGGGATAATCTTTTTTTTTCTATTTCACAGCTAATTAGCAACTTTTGTTAATTCATAGACACCCAAAGTTGAGTTCTCTGTGTGCTGATAATGTACCCCAAGAGCAATAGAAATGTCAAATGTTTGCATAATGCAAATCACTACTGAAAGACTGTCTTCAATTTCATCCTCCTAAAATCATTAATCTCATGCATACCTTTGAACTTTCCTAAGAATAAAATCCTGGATAACATGAATGGAAATAAAACTGAAACATAAAATGCCAAAGGAAGAATTTGTTTCATATTAAGTATTTGTTTCGACTGTCATATTTTTCATATTTCCTTGAAGCAGGAATAAAATTTGTATTGATATTTAAGGAGCAGTTCTCTTTGTAAGATCCATAGACCTCTTTTTCTAAATACAAGAGTGTTTTACAGAAAAAAACAATGCTAAGGAAGAGGAAAATGTACCATTTTGAATTTGATAGAATTTTCATATTGGCAGGAAAATTCTAGTCATATTCATTAACTGTTTCAAATCTTAGTAGAACTAGTTTCAGTCTGAATAATTCAAAAATACAAGATGTTTAGTTTTATGTTAGTCTTGTTCATAGTTGTCAGTGTTTTACAAATACTTTCATTTGTGGTGCCTCACCCTCTCTGCACTTTTCTGAACACCTCCCAAACTGTTTTGTGTGGGGCTTTTTTTTGTTTGATTTGAACTAAATAAATATGTCAAACTCCTGCCACCTGAGAATGAAAACCCCAAGGAGAGCCCAGTCAGAAACTGAATATTGAAGACAGTTTAAATGAAGCTTGGAAATATTACTCACATATTCTAATGAGCTTACACAACTATAAAATAAATCTTGCAAAACACAATTCAATATTGTATATTGTTAAACATTAAATATGCTAGGATTATTAAACATAAAAGCATATTACATGTAAAAATGTTGCTGCTAAGCAGTTTATCTTAAAAATGAACCCACTATATCTTGAATGCAAGGTACAGAGGTCAGAAAAGTACTCCTTAAATCTGATTTATGAGCTAATCTACCCCTTTTTGGTGAAGTTTCCATTATCATTCAAATTCAAATAATTTCAAATAAATGCATCCATGTACATAAATGCTTGTTGAATCTTTGTTATTACTTCTCTTTCTGAGTATTTGTGTGTAAGAATGGCTGTACAATCACAGCCAATCACAACAAAGATACTGGCATCCCTATTATCTTTATTATATTACATTGAGTGTAATAATTAACTGTTAACCAGGAAGAAGGCAGTAGATGAAACTTCGTTCAGAGGAAAAATAGACCAGGGTTTAGAGTAGAAGAAATGATCCTTCTGCAAATGACATTTCATCCAGTGTATGAATGCATAAATGAAAGATGCAAATGCATAAGGGAATAGAGTTGGAAAAAAAAAAAAAAAATCAATTCTAGTACTTACCAGACATACAAAGTAGTGTGTTGGAGACAGCACAATGGAACACGTAATCATAGAATTGGCTAGATCAGGAAAGATCTTCAAGATCATCAAGCCCAGCCATCACCCAGACCTAGAGAGTCCTTTAGTATCACATCCACATCTTTTAAATACCTCTAGAGATGGGGACTCCACTACCTCCCTGGGCAGACCTTTCCAACACTTAGTTACCCTCTCTGTGAAGATAATTCTTCCTAATATGCAATCTAAACCTCTCCTGGTGCAACTTGAGATTGTTTCCTCATGTCCTATCACTCACAGTGATATAATAATGGTCTTCCCAACAGGGCCTGAAGTATCATATGAGCCTTACAAAGGGTCACCAATGAAATTCTGTTTAGAAATGTCCTTGTAATTCCCATTATGTAAGTGTCATCAGGAACTGTAGGTATAAAATGTGCAAAATAGTCAGCTTCTTTCTCACTCCAGCCAGTAAGTCAGTTTCATCAGGGGCCCAACTTAAACATCTCTACGTTAATGCATGTAGCATGGGGAATAAAGACGAGTAAGAGATGTGTGCACACCTGCAGAACTGTGACCTCACTGGCATTACAGAGACATTGTGAGATGTCTCCCATGACGGGAGGGTTGGAATGGAAGGATACATGCTCTTTAGGAAGAACAGGCAGGAGAGATGAGGAGGGGTCGTCGCCCTCTATGTCAATGAGCACCTGGAGTGCATGGAGCTCTGCCAGGAGATGGATGAGGAGCTGACAGAGAGCTTGTGGTTCAGGATTAAAAGGAGAACAGGGACAGGTGACATAGTGGGGGTCTGCTACAGGTCACCTGATCAGGAAGACCAAGCAGATGAGGCCCCCTATAGACAGACAGAAACAGCCTCATATTCCCCCTTGACATCATGGGGGACTTCAACCACCCTGATATCTGTTGGAGGGACAGCACAGAAGGGCATAGGCAATCCAGGAGATTCCTGGAATCCACTGATGATAGCTTCCTCCTCCAAGTGATAGAGGAGCCAATGAGGAGAGGTGCTATGCTGGACCTTGTTCTCACCAACAAGGAGTGGCTGGTGGGGAATGTGAAGCTCAAGGGCAGCCTTGGCTGCAAAGACCAGGAAATGGAGTTTGGGATCCTGGGGCCAGAAAGGAAGGAGCACAGCAAGCTTGCTACCCTGGACTTCAGGAGAGCAGACTTTGGCCTCCTCAGGGATCTGCTTGGTCGAGTACCATGGGACAAAGCCCTGCAGGGAAGAGGGGCCCAAGAAGACTGGTTAATATTCAAGGATCACCTCCTTCAAGCTCAGGAGCAATGCAAACCAATAAAAAGGAAGCCAGGCAGAAATGCCAGGAGGCCTGCATGGATGAATTAGGAGCTGGCCAAAATCAAACACAAAAAGGAGGCCTACAGAAGGTGGAAGCAAGGACAGATACCCTGTGAGGAATACAGAGAAACTGTCCGAGCAGCTAGGGATAAAGTTAAGAAAACTAAAGCCCTATTAGAACTAAATTTGGCCGGGGATGTCAAGGGCAACAAGAAAGGCTTCTATAGATACATCAGTGATAAAAGGTTGACTAGGGAAATTGTGGGCCCTCTCCAGAAGGAAATGAGAGATCTGGTCACCCAGGAAATGGGGAAGGCTGAGGTACTTAATGACTTTTTTGCCTCAGTTTTCACCAGCAAGAGCTTTAGCTACATAGCCCAAGTCCCAGAAGGCAAAGATGGGGACTGGCAGAATGAAGAAACACCCTCTGTAGGAGAAGATCAGCTTCAAGACCAGCTAAGGAACATAAAGGTGCACAAGTACATGGGGCCTGATGAGATGTATCTGTGGGTCCTGAAGGAACTGGCAGATGAAGGTGCTAAGCCACTGTCCATCATATTTAAGAAGTCGTGGCAGTCCAGTGAAATTCCCACTGAGTAGAAGAGAGGAAACATAACCTCCATTTTTAAAAAGGGGAAAAAAGGAGGACCCAGAGAACTACAGTCTCACCTCTGTGCCATGCAATTGGCCAAGGTTTCAGAGTAAATGGGATGCCTCTTAGCTAACCAAAAGAGATAAGAATCATAGAATCACGGCAAGATCATGAAACAGATCCTCCTGAAAACTCTGCTAAGGCACATGGAAAATAAGGAGGTGATTGGTGACAACCAACATGGCTTCACTAGGGACAGATCGTGCCTGACAAATCAGGTGGCCTTTACAATGGAGTTAGAGAATTGGTGGATAGGGGAAGACAACTGACATCATCTACCTGGACTTGTGAAAAGCATTTGACACTGCCCCAAATTATATCCTGGTCTCTAAATTGGAGAACATGGATTTGATGGATGACCACTCAGTGGGTAAGGAATTGGCTGATGGTCACACTCATAGAGTTGCAGTCAAAGGCTTGATATCCAAGTGGAGGTCACTAACGAATGGCGTTCCTCAGGTGTTGGTATTGGGACTGTCATTATTTAAAATCCTAGCTGGTGACCTGGACAGTGAGATTGAGTGCACCCTCAGCAAGTTTGCCAATGACACCAAGCTACGTGGTCAACACTCTGGAGGGAAAGGGTGCCATCCAAAGGGACCTGGACAGGCTTGAGATATGGGCCTGCGTGAACATCATGAAGTTCAATAAGGCCAAGTGCAATGCCCTGCACATGGGTCAAGGCAATCCAAAGCACAACTACAGTCTGGGTGGAGAGCAGCCCTGAGGAGAAGGACTTGGGGAGGTTAGTTGATGAGAAGCTCATCTTGAAGAACCGGCAATGTGTGCCTGCAGCCTAGAAAGCCAAACATATCCTGGACTGCATGAAAAGAGGCATGATCAGCAGGTCAAGGGAGGTGATTCTCCCCTTCTACTCTGTTCTCGTGAGACCTCACCTGGAGTACTGCATTCAGCTCTGGGCCACCCAGCACAAAAAGGACATGGAAGTATTAGAACAAGCCCAGAGGAGTGCCATGAGGATGAAGGGCTGGAGCATCTCTCTCATGAAGACAAGCTGAGGGAGTTGGGGTTGTTCAGCCTGCAGAAGAGAAGTCTCCGGCAAGACCTTGTGGTGGCCTTCCAGTACCTAAAGGGGGCACTTTGTTCTCTAAAGAGGCCTGTGTCTCCACTGGCTGTAGGAGGTGCCCAGAGTAGCAATGCTCTTAGCCTGCATACTACGGTTAAGTGGAGCAAAAACAGACTGGAAGGCTCTGATTCCCTCACCCATTACTTTTTTTTAAAGCTATGCATATAGTCCAAGTTACTCATCTAAACAGTGGAAAGAGAGCCATGCTTTCAGAGGGCAGCTCATCCTATTTCAACAAACGTAATAAAATCACACATTTCAAAGGCCTTTATCTCCTTTTCTGTTTAGTGATTACATAGCTAGGATTAACTGAATGCTGGAATAGCTAACAAAGGTGGGATTAACTGAGAAAAAATGTCCTGAAATCAAATGCTTTCTTCTCTTCCAAGAAGAGCTCCATTGTTTTGTCAAAATTTGGACTAATAAAGCTCATTTTACTGAGTTGGAGAATGCTTTGCGATCTCAAAACAATGACAGTCTTAGATAGATTGAGGATAATTGATAGACCATATTATTCAACAAATAGGCAATTACACAGAAAAGATTTCATAACTGTAAACAATGTATTAACTGGGGAAAAAAAAAAAAAGGAAAAAATATATTTTGGAAAATGTCTGCTGAATCATTTGCCCACTTCTAATCACACACAATGGAAAACCCGCTGCTCTCCAGTAAGTTTACAGAACTCAGTCAATTATTTTAAGAATATCTCAGGAACTGATTGCCTGAGCATCTGGACATCTTACTATAAATTAAAAACAAATATTAATTACACAACTATCCATTCAGATGGCTCAATGCACTTTAGCTGCCTTTTATTTGTCTCACAAAGGACCAGCATACTGACATGTTAGTTAATTGAATGCTTGATTGAGCAAGTAAACCTTACATTACACTTTGCAGCCTGCCAAATTTAAATTCTGGTGGCCTGCCAGAGGAATAGACTTCCAGTGTGAGAACCACCACTGATATCTTAGAAAATTTGAATCTGATGACTCATTTTAGGAGATCTGCAACTTATTTTAACATTTATGAGGAGAAATAATGTGAGAGGTGATCTAATGTAAAGCTGATATCTATACCACTCAAGGTTTTGAATAGTATTAATAACATGTTCAAATTTGTCTGACCAAAAATAAAGTATTCATAAAACTAACATGTTATATGTTAGTTATGGTAAATTCTGCTTAAATAAAACAAATAATAATAAAAAAAGATTTTGTATTTGTTGAAAATTCTCAGGTGATTGCCAAGGGTAGCCTTATAGATATTGTACCTGCATAAAGGCAGAAAAGAATTGGATAGCTAACAGAGATTATGTTTAAAAGGATGTATTATGTTAGTGAGAAAAATAATGAATCCTCACATAGTAATAGATATCAGCTGCATAACAATACTAGTAAAGGCTTTAGCACTTATTGTACTCAATATTTCTATAGATGACATGACAACCTGTCAACCAGGAACTTATTCACTTGTCGTCATCAAAACTCATTTAACAAGTGTTAGTGATAGTCAATACAGCAGCAAGACAGCAGGTTTTGCATTTTAGGAGAATGAAGTCTAAAAAACTGAATGAAGCCATTTGGGATTTAGTTGTTATTCAAAACAATAAGAAAGAAAAAACAAAAAAAAGATGATTTGAAACTGATGCCAGAGATTGTAACAGAGCTCTGAGTAATCTCAAAATATATTCTGAAGGTTGAAGCCATGATATTAAACTAATGTAAACTGAAGAAAGCTGGAGTTATGTCAGAGCTAAAGGCAAGTAGAAGGCCCAGATTTGATACCTTTGATAACACTGTACTTTCTCAAGTGTCTAATTGCCCTATTTTGTTCATATGTTCAAAGACTTCTCCACTAACAAGATTCATGTTTAGTCTTCACAAGCAAAGGAAAAAATTAGCTGCTCTGTGGCATAATCAATTTTCTAAAATCATCTGCAAAGTTTTAATTAACAGAATTTCTTAAATTCATACAATCTCCTCTGCTTTTTTCTTGTGAGATGTCTCTTTCACTGCAAGTCTGAAATTCATGTGATTATTGGAACGCAGTCTATGGCTTATGAGAGTATAGTGACACATGGAACAGATGTTCTGTGAAATCTGTTTACGTATGGCAGAAAAGCTTGCATTTATGGAGGATTGGACATGGTTATTCAAGTGACTCCATTCTTATGGTCCAAAATCAGTTCACTAGCTGCGGATTTGACATTGAAAAGTGTAGTTAGAAGCCCATCTTTCAGGTTTTGAAACTGCCAGTTTCTATTAGTGGTGACACTGAATTCATTTCTCCATTTATGTCTAGTACTTTTGAACTAATTGCCTTCCTGTCCTCTAACTTCAAAGTTAGTGTAGCTGTTGCTTTTCTTCAAAGCAGGGATAATCTTATATGTTTTGATGGTAATGCCATTTCATATTCTGTCAGTGCAAATCTCTTTGACAAGACTGGTGACCTGCGGGTGAGTGCTCAATTCAGGCAGCAGGTGGTAGACCATTTTTTGTCTTGTCGTATACTTAGATCAGCACATTCCACTCACAGAAGTGGAGATAAAGGCCACAAACTTTCAAAGACTTAGTCTCGCTTTCAAAAATCACAAGAACTTAGCCACTTCTCTTCAGCTTCTTTCTGAAGCAGGAAAGCTGTTATTTCCTAGGTACCTTGCTCTTGGTCTGACAGCTCCTATAATGCTTGCAGTCCTGCCTTTTCAGGCAGTTTTGGACTCCAGTGAAATGCAATGAAAACTGTTTTTGGCTACAACTTGATATATGCAACTTTGTCACAGGCCTGAATGGTTACAGAAATCAGTTTGATGTGGATGGCAATTCCTTTCTTCATTTGTCCATGAACATTCTACTTTACCTCGTCTGTCCAGTTAACCCTGGGCTAATTGTTTAGTGACAAAAGCTATCCCTAATGCAAAAACAATAAAACTGTTACAATGTCTTCAAAGGAGGACTACAAATATGGTGAAGGGTCTAGAGTGTGATAAATTAGCGGGTGTTTGTTCATTGTCTTTAAAAGGAATTCAGAGAATCTGCTGAGAAGATAAGGTTTTGCAATTTACGACCTTGTTAAGGGGAAGACTAAGCAAGTAGATAGTGGGGAGGGAGTGTTGGATAAACGTCCTTGGTAAAACAAAGACTCTGTGAAATACTGTTTGCCGCTTTACTACCCTTGAACATGAGCACAACCCATGATCATTGAAAGACACAGAACGAACTGCGCAGCTTCAGAAGATTCAACAAATCCTGACAAGCCGAAACTTGGATGCTATAAAACGGCGACACTGAAAAGGGAAAGTTGCGTGCTGTGATGGAGCGGAGACTCGCCGGCCGCCCAGCGCTGTTTTGCTTGTACCTGCTTACTTAATTAATAAATTATCTTCAACCAAAAAATTGCGTGGTCTCGCTTATAACATAGAGGAAAAGATGAATGAAAAGTAGTTGAGGTCACTTCATTTGTTCAGCCTAGGAAAGAGAAGACTGAGGGGAGACATCACTGCAATCTACAGATTTCTCAGCGAGGGAGAGCGCTGGCAGAGGCAATGATCTCCTCCCTCTGGTGACCAGCAGTAGGACCTGAGGGAATGGCATGAAGCTGCATTAGGGGAGGTTCAAATTACATATTAGGAAAGGGTTCTTCACCAAGAGGTTAGTCAGGCACTGGAAAAGGCTCCCTAGGGAAGTGGTCATGGCACCAAGCCTTCCAGAGTTCAAGAAGCATTTGGGCAATGCTCTTAGACAGATGGTCTGATTTTTAGGTAGTCCTGTGAGGAGCCAGGAGTTGGATTTGGTGATCTTTGTGGGTCCTTTCCAACTCAGGATATTCTATTATTCTATGAAAAATTGTGTCACTGTGCAAGAAATCACAGAAAATTCAGAGGCATCAAATATATCTTGCCTTCATAGATAAAGCACCACCCTTGTAGGTTAAAGTCCTGTATTCTTGGACGTATTCCAAGTGCAATTCAATGTATGTAACTAAGCAGCCATTGAATAAAATACATGAACATCATTTGGAGTCAGGATCAGAACCCAAAACTGCCTGTAGAAGCTGGAAGAGCTTAAGCCAAAGTCCATCAAAATCAAAAGACCTCCCTTCATGCATTTCAAAGGGTTTTGAATGAGGGCCAGATTTGCTTCTGAATCTCTCTCTAGACTCAATTTGTCCATGAGTATAGTCTGTCTGCAGCTGCCAAGGCACAGAATTTGAAAGAAACTACTTAAAACAAGGAAGACATTGAAGTGGTAATGTTACACAGTTCTCTAGTACTGAAGGTGAATTTATGTAATAAAAAATTTTAGCTACCTTTTTAGAGGCTCTCTTCTTGACCTCTTGCTTTCCTTTGAATTTTAGGTCCTGGCTGACAAATTTTACAGTGTAATACAACAACAGGAAGCACTTGTATATCCTCATTTCACTGCTCATCTCTACTCTTACAAATTTGCTATGCTGGTATAGGCTCTGATTGACCAGACCATAAATCTCTCTATCACATACCTTCAAATAATGACACTTGTTATCTAGAAAGACAGATGAATAAAGGGTACCCAGATTAAAAAATTGAGATACACAAATCTTAAATGTTCTCTTTGTGAAATTCACACTTGACTGTAAATTAACTATTGAAAATAGCTGCCTCCAACATTCCAAATCCACTTTGGTTCCTGCTTGAGGCATCCCTTATGAAACATAAAAAGCAGATGAGAGATAAAGCAGAGAACGAAACTGAAGTATCATTTACAATAATATAACGAGCACCAGAT
Source organism: Anser cygnoides (assembly GCF_040182565.1). NCBI lineage: Eukaryota > Metazoa > Chordata > Aves > Anseriformes > Anatidae > Anser > Anser cygnoides. The sequence goes on from NC_089875.1 coordinate 109,185,400, forward strand.
CTTTATCTTAAGAATTTGACCTCTACCCTTTTATGATTATTATTATTATTACTGGAAGAATTTACATGTATTTTTATATAATACCATCTTGAAATAAAAAGTGATAATATCTATTCTTGGAAAGATATGATAAGCTAAAATCTGATTCTTTTTCTTTCTTTCTTTCTTTCTTTCTTTCTTTCTTTCTTTCTTTCTTTCTTTCTTTCTTTGTTTCGTTTTCTTTCCTTTTCCCTCCTTCCTTCCTTCCTTCCTTCCTTCCTTCCTTCCTTCCTTCCTTCCTTCCTTCCTTCCTTCCTTCCTTCCTTCCTTCCTTCCTTCCTTCCTCCCTCCCTCCCTCCCTCCCTCCCTTCCTTTCTTCGTTCGTTCCTTCCTTCCTTCCTTCCTTCCTTCCTTCCTTCCTTCCTTCCTTCCTTCCTTCCTTCCTTCCTTCCTTCCTTCCTTCCTTCCTTCCATTGATTTTTTTTTTTAATTGAAAAACAGAGTTTATGTCCAATGGGAGGGGGGACAGGCAACTCAGGGAGAGTACAAGGAAGTTGCTAGCATATGAAGGGAAAAAATCAGAAAGGCTAAAGCCTAGCATGAGCTCAACCTGGGCACTGTGGTAAAAGATAACAACAACAACAAAAAATGTTTTTACAAATATATTGACAGTAAGAGGAGGGCCAAGGAGAATCTCGATCCTTTACTGGATGCAGTGGAAAACATGACTACTAAGATAAGGAAAAGGCTGAGATTCTCAATGCCTTCTTTAAATTTGTCTTTAATACTCAGACCAGTTATCCTTGGGGTACTCAGCTTCCTGACCTAGGAGTGTGGGATGGGGAGCAGAATAAACTCCCCATGATTCAGATGGAAACATTTAGAGACCTGCTGCTCCACCTGGACTGTCACAAGTCTGTGGGGCCAGATGTGATCCATGTGGAGGGAGCTGGCAGATGTGATTGCCAAGTCGCTTTCCATCAACTATCAAGTTATGGTCAAATGGAGAGGTCCCAGATGACTGGAGACCTTCGAATGTGACACCCATTTAGAAGAAGGGTCTTAAGGAAGATCTGGGGAACTACAGGCCTGTCAGCCTGGCCATAGTGACAGGGAAGGTTATGGAACAAATCTTCTTGAATACAGTCATGCAACATGTGCACGACAACCAGGGGATCAGGCCCAGTCAACATCATCCAAAAATCGTCCAAATCATCAATAAAGATATTAAAGAGGATGGGTCCCAAATCATCGATAAAGATATTAAAGAGGATGGGCCCCAACACCAACCGCTGGGGAACACTGCTTGTACCATTCACCAGCTGGATTTCACTCCATTCACCACCATTCTCTGGGCTTGGCCATCCGGCCAGCTCTTAACAGAGAAGAGTTTACCTGTCCAAGCCATGGGCTTCCAGCTTCTCCAGGAGAATACTATGGGAGACCGTGTCAAAGGTCTCTTCCAACCTTAATGATTCTATGGTTCTATGAACTAATTATTCATTCATTACTTATAGTGAATGCATTTTTTTAGAATAAGTTTTGAAAATATATATGAGAATCCAAATACTTTTAAAATCCTCTACACTTTGGTGAAAACACATTTTCAGTTGTAAGGAATAGATATAAATAGTTTTATTTTCTTCTTGAACATTATAATTTTAAAAACATACATCTTTTTCTCCTTTTTCTCTCTCTCTTTTTTCTCTCTTTTTTTTTTTTTTTTGCCACACTAAACTTCCAGTGACCAAATCATTCTCTATTCATAAAGTCTTCTGTAAATACGATAACCTCTAAAGCTGAAAAAAATAATAGTTTTGTTTTCCTGGTGACTCTGACCATGGTATCCAAAACTAAACTAGGTCAAGCGAATGTGAAATATTATCTTCACATGGTTCCAGATTTGTCCCATTTTCTCCATTAAATGTAAGCAAAACCAATGATAGTTAATTGTATTTTGATCTTAGGTTTTTTTATACCACGACAGTAATTTACATTGGAAAGGACTGTAAAAATCCAAATAAAAATTGCTCTAGGACTGCTAATTCCTGGACTTTCATAAGCAAATAGAAGTTCTCCTATAAAAACCTTGTCTGTTGAGTTAGCTATCACAGTTAACAGTGAATAGCCTCCTACTTACACCATAACAATTTTCTTAAGATTTTGAAGACCAAATGGTAGCCATGCCATCTATTCTTTGATTCACCAGAAAACACCAAAGCAGAAGGCATCTTGGGATATATTGTAAGTCCTTATCCACTTGATCTCTTCAGAGGGCTGTGTGATCTAACTGGTAAGTTTACTAGGTTTCTCAAGTTCTAAAATGCTGAAGATATCATCTCAGCAGTCAGATTTACAATTGATGATCTAGAAAAACCTTCATCAAGACATTGCTTAGCTGCAGAAAGCTTAATTAGAACTTAATTTTTCAGTCCTCACACACCTCTGTCCAAGTCCCTACCGTTAGAAACCTCACGATCTCTCCCCTTGGAGGTGAGAGTAACAGTAACTTTTATGCTACAACAACTTCCTTAAGCTTTTGTGATAGAAGTGGAGAAATATCTATGCCAGTTCCCATGAAGAGACCAAAATTGCTGAAAGAGAGAATTTAATCTGTGTGGATCTTTCAGGACCTAAAGAACATCAGTAGAATGACCATCAGACACTATTTCCTGCCATCTTTTTTATTTATTTACTTATTTATTTATGTATTTATTTGGTCGTTTTGTGTGTGTATGACTCCTTAAGTTTTAGAAGGCTCTTGAGGAAAAAAATGACGATAATACACGAGGTTGAATTTTATCTTGACTCTTGGGCAGATTGTTCCAGACTGTGTTTGAGTACAGAACTACTGAACTTAACAATGAATGGGGGAATGTGGGAGTGAGGGGATGACATGAATAATTACATATTTTTTTGTGTTCCTAGGGTCCACTGCTTTTCCAGATAAATTTGAATAGATCAGAGAGTCATCTAGTGGTCAAACAAAGGAATTTTGAAATTTTCTACTCAGGAGTATGACTGTCATCAGCTCTCATGTGGTTTATCTCAGACACTGGTGGCAATCAGGCATCAGTGGATGGAATTCTCATGAGGATAAAATAAGAAAGGAGATACGAAGGGCTATGAAGATGATTAGAGGACTGAAGAACCTGTTGCATGAGGATAGGCTGAGAGAACTAGATCTGCTTAGCCTGGAAAAGACTGAGGGGAGACTTCATCAATGTATATAAATATCTGAAGGGAGGGTGTGGAGAGGATGGACCTGGTCTCTTTTCAGTTGTGCCCAGCGACAGTAGCAGAGGCAATGGGCACAAACTGAAGCACAGGAGGTTCCAGCTGAATATGAGAGGGCAATTCTTTACTGTAAGGGTAACAGAGCACTAGAACATGTTGCCCAGAGAGGTTGTGGAGTCTTCTTCTCTGGAAATATTCAAAACCCGCCTGGATGCCACCCTGTGCAATGTGCTCTAGGTGATCCTGCTCTGCAGGGAGGTTGGACTAGATGATCTTCAGAGGTCCCTTCTAACCTCAACCATTCTGTGACTCTGTGATATAAAACCCATCTTCTGCTCCAGAAAAAAAGCAGTGCACTCACTTATGCCAGTTTTATCAGACAGATGAAATGTGAATTTGAGCATTACTATTTCAGAAGTTTTAGAGTACTAAGAGTTAGAGTCTCAGTCTGACCACAGAGACTAACTATGTTTTGGTAGCACCAGTAGCTTAATCTAAATTTTATCTATCCACATAACTAAAAGATAGATAGTATTCAGAGTGGAAAAGTCCCCCAGATTTATCTTTTAAGATTGCCTCTGTAAGTACACAAAGTAAATCAACAACAACAAAAACAATAGGCAATTCCCTAGGTTATTAGTTTTCATGATTTATCCTACTTTATCCTTTCCCATTGATCAATTAATTGGTGAGTCTTTAAATTAAGTTTATAATTTCAAATAGCCAGATTTAATATTATTTACATTTCAATTTTGAAGTATTTTTGTCTTACTAGATCAATTCAGGTGTTCCTCTGACTCACTAATCCATCTTTTTAGAGTGACTAACACCAGAGTCTATAAGAGAATATGGAGATATTTATCTTCATCTTCTCTCTAATTTTACAATAGACACAACATTCTTTCCACAGCATTCATTATAATTAATTATAATTCTCAATAGTCTAGAGAACTTACAAATGTCCACTCCCACTTTGTTTCCAATTAAGTTATTGTTGCAGAATTTCCATGGTTTGATATCCTACTTCTATTGTTCATGTAAAATCATTTTTTGTTCTGTGACATGGCAAGAAATTCCCAATCCACTTTCAAAATATTACCAATGATTTTCTATCCTTCGTTTTATTCACCATGCAAAGAAAGGGAAACATAGCATAATATTATTGTGAGTTTTTCTCTGGCTCTTTATTGTGACTGTCTTCTGAATCTTTTCATTTTAGCTGTGCTTTTCTTCATACTTTTATATAGCTGAGACAAGCTTCCAATATTCTATACTAATTTGCAGCATTGTTTTGTACAGACATATATAAATGTGTCCATGCACATTATATTTTTTACACATCTTAACATCTTGCTTGCTTTAAGAATCTTAAATTAAGAATCTTAAGTTCTTAAGCAGTTCTTAAATTCTTAAGATTCTACCCTGGTTTTATTCTTCTACAGACTATAAAGAGTGCTGGCAGTCCTTCCACATTATCTGACACAAATTTAGGGCCAGTAGTAATAAGACATTAACTGGTTTGGAGAGGTAACTTACACAGTTACTCTAAGCAAATAGTTTCAGAGTCCAATTGTCAGATGTTGTTATAAAACATTGAACTCAAGAACTTGGCAAAATACATATGAAATTCCAAATTAGACATAAATATATATATATATTATTATTTTTTTTCTACCACGGCAATTAAAAATATTTTAGAGTTATATTTTCAGAGGAAAACAACAACCAAATGCAGGTTTTCAATTACTGAAGCTTTAAAGTTGTTAGGCCTCAATCCAAAATGGATATAATATATACACTATTTTAATGTCTGCTCTGATTTCCTCCCACATCTCCCTTCCTTCCAAAAGTCCAAACAAATGTTTGGATCACTGCTTCATTTCATAGAATCATAGAGTCATTAGGGTTGGAAAAGACCTCCAAGATCATGTGGTCTAATTATCACCCTGCTACCAACATCACCCACTAAACCATGTCTCTAAACCCCAAGTCCAACCTTTTCTTAAACACCCCCAGGGATGGTGACACCACCACTTCCCTGGACAACCTGTTCCAATGCTTGATTACTCTATCTGAGAAAAAATGCCTCTTAATTTCCAACCTAAACCTCCTATGGGTTTCAATGGATTCACACTAGTCAACAGGCTTTTGCTTTCTTCTCTCAGAGTACTCATCCAGCGCCTAAGAGACAAAAGTGGGTTAGACTTTGGTGTTTTGAGGGAACAGGCAGATTATGAGAAAAGTGCAGCTATGTTTTGTGCTACCATTGGGCAGGTTTTCTAGGAATGATGGAGTAAAGATGCTACTTCCCTGCTTCTCTAAGTGACAAATGGTATCACTGGTGTAATGAGGCATTCATGATGTTGCCAAGGCATTGGCAACTTTGGTGCAACCTTGGCCAATGCTGCTCATGTGACCGAAAAAAAAAAAAAGGAAAAAAAAAAGTTGGTGTTTTGTTTCTTTCCATTTTTTCTGTCATCTTGCCTTTGTGCCTCCAGTGGTCACATTTTTAGACACCCATGCAGGGTACCCTTCAGCAATTCCACCACCAGTAATGGACACACAGCTCTAATTAAGTTCATTTTACTTCATCAGACATTGGTAGAGATGTGATATCAAATAAAGAGTGGATAAGATCTCCTACTTGCTTGATTCAGCCTAAATATTGAGAAGTAGTTATGATCCATACTGCCCTGTTTAGAGGTATATAACAACTTTTTTATTACTAGTGGAGCACTAGAAAGCCACAGGCTCTCCGTGGCAGATTTCTTGAGCTCTTAGGCTTGACACACATGGGACAAATCTTGAAAATATTCCAGAAATTATAATCCACATTGTACAATCCTGGACTCATCAAAAGTCCTAGACAAATAACACATTATCCTCTTTATGGAGCATGCTGACAAAACTTGTCATTTAATTTAACCTTCAAAACATCTTCGCTGTCTCTCCCTTAGATACAATTTGTGAGTTCAGCAGGGAATATCATTACTGAACAATGAGTGTTTCTCAAAAAAAAAAAAAAAAAAAGAAAAAAAAAAAAGAAACAGTGACAGTGAGCTTGGAGAATAAGCAGCCTTTTCAGTTTTCTCTCACTAAAGCACCCTTGTAAATTTACTTGAACTCTGATAAGAAAAAGACAGCTGCATTCAAGAGGAGTAAGGCAATGTGAGTCACAAGGAGCATTTATTCCCTGAAAGAAAGACAGGAAAAAAAAAAAAAAAGAAGAAGGCACAGTTCTTTTACTCTATCATCAAGAGGGGTCCAAAATATTGGTGGTGCTAGCAAGGACCTAACTGCCTACTAAATAGTGCTCTAGGGAGGAAAATCTAGTCTTGTCTTAGACATGAAAATATTAACATTTCAGAAGCAGCATCACTGTGTGATTTCACCCTAAAAATTATTTCAAAGAGAGTGCTAGTGTCAAACAGCTGGTTTGGAAAGACAAGTGGCTTACAAGTGTTTCTAGAGCTTGCTCTTTTTTATTCTTTCTTCTCTTCTTCTGGATTCTCAGGGAAATATATGCTTTGAATCCATTTGTAACATCTAATGTGTAATTATCCCTAAACTGTGAGTGGCAATTGAGTCAGGTTCTCTTAAGCACATACACAAATTATTAAATAAATAAAGAAAAGCCTAGTTTTCTAAAGAGCAAACTGACAGTAGAAGAATGATGTGAAATTCAGTAATTAAGGAAGTAAATAGATGTGGAGCTACATATTCTAAAGATTTGATGTGATCAGCAGTATCCACAATTACACGGTTTTTCAAAAGGTACTAATGGAAGTACAAACGTTTACAGAACTGAAAGAGCTTAGTCTACAATATGCAAAATCTGAAAACCTTCTCTTGTGCTTTAGATGCTGACATAAATAGGGTCTAAAAAGCTTTTAAATGAGCACTTCAGCTTCTTTACACAGCATATACTGAATGCCATTAAAATGGGACATCCCCATCTCATCATTGAATATGGTGTACAGCTCATAAAGGGAGGAGTTTCCACAGGTTTCTAAGCCATGAAATAAGAATTAGGCAGAAACATTACCCAGTGCACAATGTTATTATTCAGCCTATGATAATATTATATATCAGCTGCATGATTCTGGAGGAACTGGAAAATCCAGATCTTCTGCAAATCTGTATGGGAACAGTAAGACAGCAATGACCATAACTTCAGTATTACCAGTAATATAGCAAACACTATAACATCATAACTTTTTCACTCATTGTCCCTCTTGACCTGCTGGAGAAGGCAGACCAAGGGGTGAGAGCCACAAATGCCTAGATCCTCAGATAGTAGCTTACATTGGCCATGTCAGTGTCTCTAAGTGTACAGATTGCTCATTGGAAGATCCTCAAATCCTTGTTTCAGACACCTGAGTCTTCACCTTAGTTTCCAAGAGGATTTCTGCTTCTCATGAGACAATAACTGAACAGACATTAACAGAGTCAATTTAAATATTCCAAGAATTTGAAATATCTTGTGTGAAAACTTCAGGTGGGGAATGACATCTTAATGTTTTTCCTTCCATGTATGGATTATGTCTGCAGGATTGACTCTCAGTTTTATGGAGAGATGTCTGATCAACATTTCACATTAGTGTCTGTCTGGAGACTATCACTTTGCTTTTTATTAATGTTCTTTTCCTGTGCATTTATGAAGTTTTAGTATTATTAGTGCATGTTCAGAAAGAGTCCTTTTCTACATAGCTTACATGAAAAAAAAAAAACCTCAAAATTCAGTGGAAAGGAAAAGATAAGTATCCAATATTTTTAAAGCATTTGAGTATGGAAAGTATCATCATAAAATCAACAGCTTCCAGTGACAGGCAAAGAAGTACGCATATTGTCTATTTAAATTAAATGCTTGAAAGCTCTAAGGCTCCTCTGCAAACCTGTTATTTTTCTGTATGAATTGGTTCATTATTTTGGATTCCACTAACTCTGTATTTCAATGAAATGGCATATTAATCTGTGTGGAACACTACTCTAGTTTTTTGTTTGTTTGTTTTCTGTAATACCGGCATAACTTGAATGTTAACTGATCTATGTCTTTTGTTTTCACTAGAAGAAAGGAAAGAAATCTATCAGCAATACTTTGGAGAAGTGATGTTTATAATCGTACATGATTCATATTTACAGAACAATTTTTCATGGGAATTCCATTTGTTTCTGTTTTTTATCTGCTTCTAGAAGTGTGTAAATGACTATGTCTTGCTCCATTGCTGTAACTCAGATAGGATGCTTCAGTCAGTCTTTAGCTTCAGAATGGCTTATGGTGATGTTCTTAGAGTAAGAAAATCTGGAATATTTTAAACAGCTAAAATGCTTTCATACATCTTTTTGCAAACACAAAACTTTTGTGTCTTTGTTATAATGTGTACATTACATAAATGCATTTTTCTTTCATTAGCTTTGAAGCACTTTTTGTATCAAGGGTAGTTCAGTAACTTAAAGAGAGTGATATTGTGGAGAATGTTAAAAAAAAAAAAATCCAAAAATCTGTGTAGACATGGTCTCTTCTCAAAGAGACTTAAAGTCAAAAGTAAAGGACACCTCTGAGATTTCTTTCCCTCCAGTATTTGTGAGACTCCTTTTCATTTTATTCGAACCAGACACTAAGCAGTTACTTAATAGACAAAGAAACCAACTTTCCATAACAAAACTGTGCAGGAATAGATTCTATGACTGAATAATGTAATCATGTACATTTCTTTTTAAAACTATGTACTTTTGTTCTGTTGATTAGAAATAAAGATATTCCTAGCAGTGACATTCAAACTGAAAAATTGCACGATTTACTACTCACTCAAGATCTGAGTCAATTGTTTGTCTTGTTGCTTTTTTTTTTTTTGGGGGGGGGGGGAGGGGTGTATATAATGCACAAAATGTTCAAGTCCTGCTGGTAAACTTAATTCAAGTCCTTTTTTTCTACTGAAAAATAATCATACATAGCTATGTCTGATACTTTCCATTTTCCATCAAAGAAGAGGAAAAATATTTGCACTTTCTGCTGTCTACCTAGACTGTATACTCAGGTGTAGTTTTTATTAATTTGAAGCCCATGGGACTTAATGGTCTTCACCTTCACAACTGAAATTAAATCAATTTTGCTAATGATTTCAAAAAAGTAGAATTTAAAGTGTATTTAATTCCCTTGCTGCTTTTCATTGCCTAGTCAGGAGAATAATTCAGGTATTGAAGCATAGTTGTATACTTCTATTTCAGACATTGTAGGGAATCTGAGGCATCAGCCCTAAGCTGGCAGACAACACAAGAGCTATGCAGACAATCCACTCCATTTTGGAGTGAGGGCTGGAAGCAAAGTGAAAACGGCATCTCAGACAACACTGAACACTCATATTTAGGTATGATTTATTTATTTATTTGTTTTTATTGTTTGGAAACAGAAGTGCTGAGGTACTAAGAGGCCTTTTCCTGTTCTTACCCCTGTCACCAGAGTGGTTCCAAAGAGTGTTTATCAATATGGTGATAGACACTTTATATATATAAACATGTACATATAAAATCTTTCTCACTCATCACAGGTGGGAAAGATCATAACCCAAAGGAGGAACTGGTGTGTCCAGAAGTTATTCATTATACCAGAACAGGCGAAAAAGATAATAGGTTGAACAGGTTTCCTTGTTTCTCTCTGTAAAGGGAGCGTAACTGAATATTTTCAGCTAGACGCTTTACTTTACATAGCTGAATTTAAACAATGCATTGTATCCTTGGAATAAGACATACTGGGAATCAGAAAAAAATAATTTAAATGTGTCTGCCATTTTTATCTAAAAAGCTTATCTGCCTTTTACAAAGAGCTAAACTCCCATCCAAGATGAATAAGTTATTTGAGTGTAAATGCATGAACAAAAAGTTTAGTTTGAAATTATGCAAAGTAAATGAGAGCTGAATAGTCAGAGCAATTGCAACAAACTAGTGAGTTATTCACAGAGGATACAAGTATAGCTCCCAGCTACAGAGGGCTGTTTTTTTAGCTCAAGCTGTTGCATTTAATGTTCATAGCTCTTGAGGTTGCTCTCTTAGTCCCTGTCGTACTAACCAAGTTCAGCTGTCACAGAGATGCTTGCAAACACAAAGCAGAGAAAGTAAAACTGAGATCCTTAACGGTGCAGGAGGATAAAACTCCCTGTGTTGCTGCACTCTGCAGTAATTTTCTGCCCAAAAGACTACGTGGGCTCTATGAACCCCATTTCTGTGAAATTAAAAAGAGCCCAAGTAGGAGTTTCAAAGGATTCATATATCACAGCTGACAAATTACGATCCTCTTTCTTAGGATGATATTTACCCTCTCTGGTAGAAAGCTACACCACATCCACCAGTGAGTATACTGACTAGAATTAAACTATACAGAAAGTAAAACATTATTTAGATGTTTGATTTTTAGCTATGTATTTAATTTTACCTTCTGCCAGTAAATCAGTGTGATTGAACAGTTAATATCTATCTATTCCTAGAAAAATAGGATAACAATTTTTTCAAGGCTCCTGAGATCTAGCTGAAGGAATTGTATATGTTTTGAATGTTTCTCTTAACCTCTTGTTGGAGATGAATGAAAATAAAAGAATGCAGATAAAAGTATATATGAAGAAAACACGAATCTTCTGCAAGAAAAACATTGTTTATTTATTTATTTATTTTACCCTGAAAGCTGCAGTTCAGGGTTATTTGCCTTAGGAATCTTCCTAATAGGTCTGTTTTTTAGAATCATTTTGGAAGTTGCTTGTTAGTAGAGAACAAGAATAGGAAAGAAATTGTGTTTTTTTTGTTTTGTTTTGTTTTGTTTTGTTTTAATTTTTATGACAGAGAAACATGGAAGTGGAAATAACATATGTTTGATGTAGACACCACTTTGAGAAACAGCATGTCCTGTAAGCCTAGATCATAGTGTTCTTGATCTACAGTGTCTCTACTGTCAGCTAGGTCAGAAACCAGTTTGAGCAAGTATGAAATGTATGTCTCTTTTGTCTTATCCATTAAGTTGTGGAGAGACACAACAACATCATCATCTTCAGGAAGATGGTGATTTCTCTCATCTTCTCTTTTATTTATTGCCTCCATTGCACTAGTGTTCACAAATGGTACAAGACCTTTCTGTGATGACACAAAACACGAACCATGAGGAAGCATCCCAAGGAATTCAGAGTTTCATTTCAGACAAGAAGACACAGACAGCTGTGTAGATATTAGTTTTTTCAGCATCAGCCTGTAGGAGCCCTTGAATGGAGGACTACAAGTCACTAAGAAAGGGAGGAATACAATGTACAGAGAAATCCAAAAGGGTAGCTGTAAGTGGGAAAAATTACAGTGGCAATGTGCTATATTTGTTTACACACACACACACACACACACACATACACACAAAGGGAGAAAATGTTCCTGTGTCTATCTTCTGTTGTAGTTAAAAGATAAATACTGTCCCTGGAAAGAAATATATTGTTTAGTCTTTATTCCTTATTCTCTTTCAATCCTTTGCTTTCTCCCTCTTTCTTTTTTTTTCTTTTTTTTTTCTTTTTTCCTTCTCTTTCCTTCTCTCTGTCTCCCTGTCTCCTTTTTTATTTTATGTTCAGCTGCAGTTGGCTGCTGATAATTTAAATTCATTGCTTTGTGAGTGCCTTCCTATTAGAGATAAATGACACTTCACACATTTGCTACTTGTTTGTTTAACAGCTGCCACTCCTAAGCCTCTATGTTGTAGGTATCTGGAGAAATGCCATGTTCATATTTTGTACAGTAACAGGTTTGATTTTGTGTTAATATATATATATATATATTATTTTTTTCAAGAGAATTGCAGTTCTCTGTTTGTGGTCATTTACTGCCAACTTCTGGCACCAAACATTGTCTGCTTTTATTTTTAAGAGATGACATGATAGAAATAGCAAAACAATAAATCACAATTATACTGCTTGAGTAAACATCAGAAATGTTGATTACAGCACAACAGCAGCATCATCCTTCTTTGCAGAGACATGAAAGCCATCCAAACTCAAAATTATGTTTTCACTTTTAAAATCATGTATGAACTGCAAATAAGATTACTTGGCACTTTTTAAAGAATAAGTTATTACGTTAGAGGGGATAATAGAAGATCTAGGTTTAGTGTTAAAACAAAATTCAATATAAAATAAAATAAAAACATCGTACACCTGGAGAGTATTGAAATGTCCTGACCTAAGTAAGAAGCAACTCAGCACTGTAAAGGTCCTTTGGGAATCCATTTGCCCAGTATATGAAGGTACATGTATTTGGTCATAACTACATTAAAAGTCACACATACAATAGTTTTAAAGTTAAAGTGTGCCCTTTTCATTTTTGACTTATGATTGCTCAGTGAGTGTAGATTTGTGATAGCTACTTTGCTTCAAATTTCTTTTCCTTACCTTCTTAAATAAAGATATAAACAAATTCTATAATTAAAAAAAAAAAAAGACTTGACACTATTGCATTTCATAGATCAAGGTTATGCTCACTGACGCCTTAAAAACAGGTTATAAAATATCACTGAAAATTTTCAAAGTGTTTGTTTCCTGTTTTATTTATTAGATGTTCAGCAACAACTGTATTTTTATACATTTTTATTGTACATAAAAAAAAGAAAAAAAGAAACAGAAACTGTACTTTGATTAAATTAAGTACATCTGCAACTGTAGCTGAATCCAATATTAAGTGTCGATAACACTGATGCATAAACCTCTATGCATTCAATAACATTCTTGAGGACCATGAACAAACAGAAAGCTACTTTTGCTGGGAAGAAACAAAATGCTTGAACCTACTCCTTCTACTCACATTGAATACTTAAATTACAGATTACAGTTATGCAGCCCAATGAAATGCACTGAATTTAGATGCCTAAATCTGGGTCTGGAATTCTTTACATATATATATATATATATATATATATAAACACATATATAAAATTTGGAAAAATAAATGCAAAGTCACAATAAATTAGAGGCACAAAGATTTTGAGATGTAACCTGTCAGTGACTTAGAATTTAATAGCAGATTTCCTCAAAATATTAAGCTTCAGGTACATTTGATAAGAATCTTGTCTGTAGCAATATTCGGGGAGCAAAACTATAAAAATCACTCGATAGGCCTTTTCATAAAATAAAATGCATAGACATTTTTAGATCAATAAGCAGAAATTTGACTATTTTTTTATTATTACTGGGGGCAGACTTGAGTGACTGTCTGTAAATGAAATCTCAGTGGTAGAGCTGTATTCAAAATCAATCAATAAACTGAAGAAAAGCAAATTTCTATGATCATGTGGAATCACTCAAAAGTTATAAATTAACTTAATCAAGATGAAATACTTCAGTCATCAGTGATAAGTCCTGAGGGAACGGCATGAAGCTGCATTGGGGAAGGTTCAGGCTGGATGTTAGGTAACGGTCCTTCACCAAGAGTGTGGTCAGGCACTGGAACAGCTTCCCCAGGGAACTGGTCACTTCACCAAGTTTGCTGGAGTTCAGGAAGCATTTGTTAAATTCTCTCAGACATATGGATTGATTTTTGGGTAGTCCTGTGTGGAATCAGGAGTGAGACTCAGTGATCCGTGTGGGTCCCTTCCAACTAGGGATATTTTGTTATTCTACAATTCTATGTTAAGTTGATAAGTAACTATTACTTGCTGGTGACTATATTCAGTAACAAAATAAGAAAGTGACCTTTAAAAAAATGTTTGGGGGGCGGATGCAGGAATAGACAGTTGAAATGTATAAAGAGGTACATGGATAAATATGACATACAGTAAAGGAGCTCAACATCAATAACTAAATATCTTTCTTACAGAGGGAAAGTGTACTGCACAGAGCTGATAGATTTCTGTGAAGAGTTGAAATAGCACATATATATGGCTGGTCCACTCAGAGTAGCATACACAAGACTCTTACAAGCTTTTGACACTACTCTTGTCAGAAGGCTCTTAGAAAACTGAGTCTCTTACGTTGGTAAGAAACAGGTTTCACTTGCAGATTAGTAACTGGTTAGGATAAAAACAAGGTTCAAGCCTAAAAAATACCAATAATCACAAAGGAAAGAGGTTACTGAAATTCAGACATGAGCTCATCGAATCAATAAAAATAATTCGGATAAGGAGAGAATAGCGAGGTGACAAAGTCTGCCGATGATACACAGTTATTCAAGAAAGTCAAAGCTAACACTGATTGCAGAGTTACAGAAGTGAATGGGTAATAAAATATATAAGAGATTCAGTGTTGACAAATGCAAAGTAGTAAGCACAGGAAAAACTGTGTATAAAATGATGAGTTCTAAATGAGCTATTATCACTCAGAGGACAGAATTTTGCAGTCATTGTAGATATTTCTAAGGAAATGTCTGCTTAACAGAAGTCGATCAGGAAACATAAAGTTAAGAAATTATTAGTAAAGAAATTGAGATCAAAACAGGAAACAAGTTTTTTCCACTATGTGCAGCTGCATCTTGAGCTCTGCCTACTATATTTCTTAAAGCACTTAAAAAAGTGTTTGTTTGTTTTTCAAAAAATAAAAATAAAATATATATAACTATTTCAAAGCCTATTAAATACAGTGTTTTAGATTCAAACTCCAGGTCAGCAGCTACTTCAGACATTGCTGCTAGGAGCTAGAAAACATATTGGAGAAGGATCAGACTGATTTATATTCATTTATAGTTTTCTGTTTGTTTGTTTGTTTGTTTTAGCTTTGGGGTCACTCACAGTGTCAAGGGAGGAAAGAGTGAGATGTTCACCCTGGTGCTGATCCAAAGCACAGAAGGTAATTTTTACAAGGAATTATGCTCATGAGGAAGACCATTTTTCTTCTGTGACTGTACAGACAGGCTGGGAGAACCCCTGTCCTAACTAAAGTAAATAAGTAAAGAATTCCAAAGTTGGGCAGTGCAGTGAAATCCCTTTACCTTTCTTTGTATCACATCTGAACATTTGAACTTTATATATGCATATATATAATGCATATATAATTTTATTTGATAAACCAGCTTAGTCTTTTCTAATTCAAAAATAAACAAAATATATGACCTTATATTTCCCAGATTAGTTCACTTATGTAGTGATAAATTCCTTACACATTGAAGGGACCAATTCCTGAATAAGGTGGGAGCTACTTTATGTTAATAAGACTAAAGCAAACTTAAGAATAAATGAATTGAAGGGAGAAAACATCAGCTCACTATAACCCAGACCAAAAGGTTACCATGAGAATATTACTTCAGTTCTCCTCTAATTCAATAAATAGTTTTGATGGGAATTGGACTTGGTTCCAAATACAGAATATTATTACCGGGGGATTCATTAGTTCAGTGAACTGATAAAAGCCAAGTATTTGTTGAAAGTACTTGAAGTTGAAGGAAAATAAAATCTTTTTAGCGCAGAAATGAGGTAATCATCAGCTGGCTAATATTTATGTGAACAGCTTGCCTGATCTCAGCCTAAACAGATGACCAGGGGTTGCAAGCCACCAAAGTGGTATATAAAAAAAAAAAACAAACTTTACCCTCTTCCAATAAAATATTTGAATTAAAATGGCAAGTTTATTGTTGCTGTTCTTTGATATTCTGTTTGTTTGTTTTTCTCCCTCCATAGTTTTGATCAGTGATTCATCTAAATTCTTCTTGGATACCCTGCAGGATGGTTTTTGAGTCCTTTTTTTTTTTTCTCTGGTTATCCACTTAGGATATCCTTCCAGGATTCTCAATAATCATTTCCTGAATACCAACCAAAGACAGTCACAGTGATTTGAAAAAGAAAGTTGCTTATAAGGACCAGCTTGAACTGGAGAACAAGTATATTAGAGTCATAATCTGATAAGAAAGAAAAAAAAAATTAAAGTTTCTGGACTGGCTAGAAAAATGAAAGCTAAAAATATAGGTTTGGTTTATGGTACAGAGGAGCAAAATAATCAGGAGAGCTTGTCACTGGTGCTGTACTGTGCAACTTGGTGAGGTAAATAAAATGCCCTCATTTGGGAAAATACTGTGAGTATCTAAAGGTTAGAGAAAATATTCTAGGGGATAACTGCCAGACTGTTTGAAGATCAGGTGTTTTATAACACATACCATTGTGGATATGTGTTTGAGTAGTTGACAAAATAAAGAATTACTTCTGACAGTTATTACTGGAATGAAGAGTAAAAAACAAAAGGCTGCTGTGACATTCAACATGGCATAAGGTCACATTGTATTAATTGCACCACTCAATCTGATATAATATATCATGATGAATATTGTGTACAGTCAGGGTCATCACTGTGATGCTGTACATCTGGTCATACCTCAAAAAAGAGAGAGAGAGAGAGATTCCAAGGAAAGCTACAATTAAACAAATGTTTTCTTCTATAAATTATATTTAATTTCAATTAAAAAGGAATGTGAAATTTTGCAGCAAAGGACAAACCATAAAAATCAGTGATTTCTGTAATATATTTTTTTCTCTGGACATTAAAAATATAAAATAAAAATAAAAACTTTTTATAAAAAGTGGTGTATAAAGCCTTAGCTTATGCAAGGAAACACAGGCATATTGGGAATGAAACCTGGTACTAAGCAGCAGCAAAGCAGGCAAACAAATAACTACAAGCAAAGCAGCTGTAACCTGTGAACCACCATGCCCTATAAAACTAGTTCCCCACAGCTGCATGTCAAATCAGAAAAAGTGGTAGATCAGAAAGCGTGCAGGTAACTGAAGAGAGTATTTCCAGTTACTGAGGCGTCTCCTTAAAGAAGAGCCTGAACCTTTAGGTTTCATAGAATCACCGAATGGTTGAGGTTGGAAGGGACCTCTGGAAGCATTCTGGTCTAACCTCCCTGCTCAAGCAGGGATACCTACAGCAGGTTGCCCAAGACCATGTCTAGACAGCTTTTAAATATCTCTCAGGAGGAGACTCCCCAATCTGTCCGAGCACCCTGTGCCAGTGCTTGGTCACTTGCACAGTAAAGTGCTTCCTGATGTCTAGACAAAAATGCCTGTGTTCCAGTTTGTGTCCATCAGCTCTTGTCCTGGCATTAAGCTCCACTGAAATGAGCCTGGTTCATTCCCCTTTTCTCCCTTCCTTCACGTACTGATAGATATTGGTAAGATCCCCTCTGAACCTCCTCTTCTCCAGGTTGAGCAGTCCCAGCTCTCTCAGCCTTTCCTCCAAGGACAGATACTCCAGTCACTTAAAAAGTAAAAACAAAACCAAAACTAAACAAACACGAAGATTCCCTCCTTGCACCTCTCTGCCCACTGTCAGGACTGTTTTGTCCCTGTTCAGACTGTTCCCTTTAACTATAGCAGCTCTTCACTCTTGATGTGGCAAAATTCAGTTTTACCTACACTGCTTTCAAAACTTGAGGTAGATTTTTTTGTGAAGATGGAGAAGTAGGGCCACTCTCAGGAAATGGAGCACTACTTGACCAACCCATCACTCTGGTATCCTTGGCACCTTGCTGTCATTTCATTGATTTTCACAGTGTGTGGGCTGTGCCTTCTGAGGGCAGCTCTGGCACAGCTTATCCACTTTGCATTTGCTTTGACAGCAGATAGATGGCCAATGAGTACAATTACAAATGAACCCATGTGTTGAAGCTAACCACAGCATATGTTGTCCCTGGTTCAGCAGTGGTTTATCTGAGTAGAAAAGAATGTGGCTATGGCTGACTCGAATACCTTCAGTCATTTAAAAGTTAGACCTCTGGTTTAGGTCATTTAGTTTACCAATATAGCGCTGCAGCTACTGACCACCTTGTAAATTCAAATCATAATCACAGTCTCCAAACACCTGTCTGAGGATATTTATTACAACTTTTCTCATAGCTTATCTCAAACTCTAGAGTTTGCCAGTTTTTCTATATTTTGCAGGATGAAAAGTGAATATTGCTATGTATATACACGCAGAGTTCTGTTGATAACAGGCTTGTGATTAATATATAATTTCACCTCTCATGCAAGTTGCTCTCAGATGTTGTCTTTCTGTCCCAAGTCCAGTAGTTCACAAGTGGTAGGACCATCGTAGAGCAGTTCTTTATTGAGCTTCTTCGCAGAAGCCTATATGCATTTTCACTATAGTTCAGATTACTGTCTGTCTTTACATTGTAAGAAGTACATGAACCAAGTCTTTGAGTAAGTAATAAAGTCCCTTGTTCCTCACATCGAAAGGAAGACCAAAGGTTTTGAGGTTATCTACTTTCAAATGTGGTTCCTCTGTTTTAAGTTTTCTTCAGAAGCAGTTCACCAGAGCTTTGGAAGAGAAATGAATAATATAGCCATCTTGAAAATTTCTTTATATATGTTAAATTATTTTCTCATCCCCAGCTGGTCTCTTCAGGGAAATTAAGTGTTAGTGAAAAAAAGATTAATCCATTTCATCTCTTTTTACTAGAAATAATCACAGTAAATTAATTTGTGCAGATTCAAAAAAAAAAAAATCAGCTAAAATAACATCAGTTAAATTATATCAATTATTTTTGTTCTGTGTTATATACTCCACATCACTTTGGCAGGCAATCTGAGAAATAGAAGGATTTGAGGAGCTAAATGACTGGAAGCTATGTAATAATATTTCTAGGTAGGTTTTGCTTCAAAGAAGAAAATCTGATTGATTAAAAAAAAAAAAAGTGAAAATATGGTTTTGTTCTGCATTTATTGAAAGTTTTTTTTTCAAAGAGAAAACATTTAAAAATGAAAATGATAGATGTCAGAATAGATAATACTTACAGCTTTCACACTGGGATTAATAAGTATCTTTCTGAATCTTTAGTTTGTCCAGCTGATTATATAGCTAAACAGTAGAGACATCAGGGCAAATTCTGACATCAGCATTCTTCTTCAATGAACATGGAAATCTGCATGACCCGAAGTACCTGGACTATCTGGAACATTCTGCACCTAAATGTTAAATATTTTATTGCCTAAACAGACACAACTATTCAGACTCCATTATAAAATATATAGGGTCAATCTATCCTCAGTCTTGGAACTTAAATTTTTTTTGAAGTTTCAGGTGAGATTTTTACCCATGAAATGATTGTGGGTTTTTTTTGGTGGTGGTGGTGTTTTGTTTTGTAAGTTGTTTTTTTTTTTTTTTCTAAAGTTGTCACTAGAAATCTTTACTAGACTCACAGGTTTTTTTGTTTGTTTGTTTGTTTTTTCTTTCATTAAATGTTTAAAATGTTAAAATTGTAAAGATGGTAATCAGGAACTGAAAGATGAACAGCATCCTACATCCCTAGGTCAGACTCAATGTGTTGCTAAACTGTGTTGAAAGACTTTGGTCATACCACTACAAAGATAAAATTGGATCAAATCTTCACTAGCTTAAAATAGCTTTTTTCTCAGTTATACAGTCTACATTTCGTTGTTTCTTTCCTTCCTAACTTCCTTTCTTTCTTTTGAGAGACTAATTTAAGTATATATATGTAGATTATGATAATGTATAATACATACAAAAATAATGTACCTTGCGGATTAGATAGTTAATATGCCTGAGGGCAAAGATGTCATTCAGAGCAACCTAGACAAGCTGAGAAAATGAGCCTCCTGAAATTTAGCAAGGAGAAAAATGAAGTCCTGCACTTGGGAAGGAAAGTGCAATGACACAGCTAGAAATGGACTGTCTGGGGAGCAGCTCTTCTGGAAGGTAAACATGAGTCAGCAGTGCACCCTAGTAGTAATGAAGGTTAATAACACACTGGGCTGTCTTGACAGACCAGCGATCCTTGAATGAGTGGGGGGCTGGAGCACTGCATGAGCCAGGCTGAGAAAATGGGACTTGTTCAGCTTGGAGATAAAAAGGGCTTTGAGTGTAATTAATGACAACATGCCAATATCTATGAGGAGAGCATCAAGAAGACAGAGCCACATCCTTCATAGCTGTCCATGGTGGAAGAATAGTAAATAAGATCATAAACAGAAACATTAAAATTATAGTGGGAAAAAAAATACAGTATTTAGGAATGCAGTATGTTAGCCACTTGCCCACATACAGTATCCATCACTTCAAAGGTAAATTGGAAAGGATTAATCTAATCAAATATTCATGTCTGCATGCAGTGCAGATGGTGACAGATGTCTCCTAAAGATATGAGCAAGTCGCTTTGAGCTCCATTCATAGTCAGTGCAAAAAGATAGGCAATTTAAGTTATAATTCAGTATTTTTTTGAAATGAATATACAAAGCAGGCCAAATGAATCAAGTCTTGGAAATGACTATTTCTCTCCACTGATCATAAAGTGGATTTAAGGTGATTAGTTCAGCCATGGAAGTTTACATGTTGCACATCAGAAATCAGATGTGAAGAAAGCCAGCCATTGTATCTAACTCATTTCCTCCAGAAAAACACTCAAACACTCCCAGAGTGGGAAAAAAAAAAAAAAAGCGCAGTCCTGAAGATGTGAACAAGAGAACTCTCCATCCTGAGAACTGAAGAATCCAGTTGTATATAAACTTTTCTTAATCTTCCTAGTAGGATAGATCAGAGTTTACATTCTGCATGGCAATTCAATATTTGATTTTAGAAGGAGGTACAAGCTGAGTAAACAAGGTAGGAAAAATAAATTTGCCTGTTTCTTTTCACTAGGTATTTAAGAAATCAGTAGGAAATGCTAGGCATCCTCCATCCAGTCTTTGAATCCAGGCTGTCTGATCCTTTTCACAGAAAAGATACCTAGTAGAATAAGGTTGACGGTAATAAAATGAAGATGATGTGTAGAAAATGTGGTCTTATTGTTCTACTGTGTCCTACTGTTTTTAACACTTGCCAGGAATGAGTGAGCTGCAATTTCAGAATATTCTTAGTCTGAGCAGGCTTGAATTTATCACTTCTGCTTCCTAAGAAATTACTTTATTCCTTATGCCTTAGCACTTCTAGGTGATACACTTTACCAAACAATATGAAGTTCAGATGTTTCACTTCAAAGGATGCAGGTGTCATAAATCTGATTTTCATCAAATTTCAGAATTGGTATGATTAAAACAAAATGGGTATCCTTAGATATTTTATTTAGATATTTAGTATTTTATATTAATTTGTCACAGGAATAAAATAATAAAAATAAACAGAAATGGTTGGAAGAACAGTAATCAAAATAGTAACTAGGTAACTGCAAACACTGTCATTGTATCCTGATCACTATGTGTACTTTTTATGCCTTCTCTTTCTGAACTCCATATATCCTATGCACTTACCTACATATGCTTCAAGGAGAGTTCCCATGTGAAAATGCTTATTTGATGGCTATCGTATGTCTTAATACTAAGAGAAGTCTCCTGGGTTTTAAATTACATAGATTTAATTCCCTCCAGGAAAAATGTCTCTTTCTTCTTGGTTAAATATGTGATGTGATAAGCTCTTAAGGAATCCATCAGCAGCCTCCCTTTTATCAGTTCTTATAGTCATATTCAAGTTCATGATGAAGTTGACAAAAATTTAGATTATCCTAAGCAGATCTTTTCTTAGACCTGGACTGCCAAGGAAGTTAAGTTGTCTTTATCTGTCTTTCATACCAGGACATTTCTGTGTATTCTTTGATGTCTGTAATTAAATGTCAAGGAAAACTGTGGACCATTAAGGACAGAAAACATTACATATTTACCTATATGGACAGTATGGGGAAAATATGTGATTACACTGCTGTGTTGTATGTAAGCAAAACTTGAGTTCTTGTCCCTATTTAGGCAGGATTTAAGATAACATTGTTCAATCATTTCTTAACATTGCTGTGTTCTAGTTAAAACATAATTTAGTATAAAATAGTAACAATAATGACCTCTCATGACAATCACTTGGTTTGTGTCATGTTTTTGTTTTGTGGGGTTATTTTGATTTTCTTTTTCCCCCACTTTTTTTTTTTTTTTAATTTTTATATTAATGTTCTCCATCCTTGATGTTTACCAAACAAAAAATCTTCTTGGGGCGAAGTTTTAGAGTGTGATTGTCCTGGGGGAAGATAAAAGTGAGAAAATACAATTTATTCATTACTGTGCCAAGAAAAGAAAATAATAGTGACCTTTTTTGAACAGCTGTAAAGAATCATGCAGTTTGAAATATATTATTCTGTATAGAATATCTATTGACAATTATCAGTGAATGACCTTTTCCTGACAGATTTTTTTTTTGTCTGTTTGTTTAATAAGGAGCAAACATTGACAAATTTCATCATGAAATACACTACATATTTTTCATTAACTACATAAGGGCCTGATCCAAACCACCTGAGGGTTAACAGAGCACTTACAGCATATCTCAGTAGCATCTCAGTCAGTCCGCTTGCTGTAACTGATGCATCAACTTGACACTGCATCATTTCAGGAAAAGGATTTCTCTACACTGGACTGAAGTTTGATTCTATTTTGCTTATCTTCAAATTTGAAATGTGAAGCAGGAATAATATCTTATATTGTTCTAGTTAAACCATTACATTCAAAACAAGCATTAAGGTTGTTTTTTTGTTTGTTTGTTTGTTGCAAACCTAAAATTCCCTAATTCTTAGTCAAAATTTTGCTATTGTTTTTTGCTTTCTAAGTAATGATAATCTGCAAAGCGCAACACAATTTTATTGAAAACCATTTAATTCATCATTACATAGGCTTTAGGCAAGATTCTCCCCCCAGAAAGTATCTATTCCAGAAAAAGTATATATATATTTATAGAATTTGATGTCAATGTAATTGCTCACAGGATGTTTTTTTTTTCAGGCTGCTGGAGTTTGCACCATTATGGTCCAAAGTTGCATATAAAAAAATCAGCCTTGTTCCTGGTTTTATATGTACCATGTTGTCCTGATTTCAGCTGGGACAGTTAATTTCCTTCCTAGTAGCTGGTATGGTGTTCTGGATTTAGGATGAGAACAATGTTGATAACACTCATGTTTTACTTGTTGCTGAGCAGAGCTTGCATGAAGTCAAGGCCTTTTCAGTTTCTCCTGCTACCCTTCCAGTGAGGAGGCACAAGGAGCTAGGAGGCTGGGGGTGCAGAAGGAGCTGGGAGGGGACACAACGACGACAGCTGACCCAGACTGACCAAAGGCATATTCTATACCACATGATGTCATGTTCTGCAATAAAACTGAGTTTGGCTGAGGGAACTGATGGTGCATGGGGACTGACTGGGTTTTGTTTGGTGGGTGGAGAACAATTACATTGTGCTTCTCTTGTTTTTTATATTCTTTTGCTATTGTTGTTATTGTGTTTTTTTTTTCCTTTATTTTTTATCTTTTCTTTCCTTTTTCCTTTTTTTTTTTTTTCCCCACCTTTTTTACTTATTAAACTGTCCTTATCTCTACCCATGAGTTCTTTCATTTTTCTGTTCAATTTTCTCCCCATCTCACTGGTGGAGGGAGTGTTTGAAAGGCTGTGTAGTGCTCAGCTTCCTGACAGATTAAACCACAACACGTGTAACACTTTGAACTAAGATTTTACCAGCTCTTTTCTCTTCCTCCTCCCCTATTTTTCTCATTGGAATTATCTAAAACACCAATCAAATTAGTACTTGAGATTCACATTTTCTTTTCAAGTAGTATAATTTTTGGTTATAAAACACAAGTAAAATGTCTCATATTATATATATATATATATATATTTGTAGTAATAGTAGTAGGGTGTTTTTTTTCCAGATTATTTTTATAGAAGATTTCATATAGTTTTCAATTAGGTTGCAATGGGGTTAAGAAGATGAAGAACACTGTAGAAGTAATAAGCTTAAAAGTGGCATTCATTTCTTGTCAAGATATGCTGTACATGCTTTCTATAAACATTATTCAATCTATTTCTTTAGCTCAGAAATCACTTATTTTATATTAATTCAGCTAAAGATTGTAATTAACTTCTAATGTACTTTAGTCATTAGTGACCCCCTGAACTTTGTCCATTTTGTCATTTTAATTTCCAGTGAATACGTTTTTCAAATCCTCCTCACACCATACTTTGCTGTGTTTCCATTGATAACTACCTTTTTGCCCTTTTGCCTCTTCTATCTTCAAAAAGCAAAGCATGAGCTGAAGCAGAAGTATGTAGTCTTCACCCTTGACCAGTATAGTTCAAAACCAAAATGTAATATATTTTTTTTAATCTAATCAAAGAAAATCATTACTTTGAAGACATTTTCATCTTAGCCCATATGAATTGCTCTCATATCCTTTTTCCAGTCATTCTTACTTAAAATTGGTAATGGTTGTGGTAATCTGCAGCTAACACATTGAAATATCACAGCAGAAACTGAAAAATCAGATAGAACTCTCTGCCTTGCTGAAAACTGAGATACAGTGTTTGTCTTACTGGTTAGGGACAAAATGTCCATACCTAGAATTATAAGTAGATGGTACAGGCTTTTAGTCTGACTGCTTGTTTAAAGAACAAACTCTTCTGCAGATGATTACAGTCATTATAGGGCAGAGTAGGTGTCCAAGAAACTCAATTGTGGACTTGTGGGAAGTCAAGTTACTCATCTCTGCATGAACTTGCAATTCAAGCCAGTTTAAGTCAGATATATTTATAACTTTATAGTTTGCCTGTTGATATTGTTCCCCCCTTCCTCCCCCTTTTTTTACATATTGTTATTACATGCACTCATCTTTCTATCAGGTTTTCTGACACTTCCTCTGAGAGAAGATTTTTGTTACTTTCTTTTGGAGTTTTCACAATACATGCTCCAAGCTTTAGAAATTACTAGGAGAGAAAACATTATTGCATTGCTACATTTCTATAAGATTCTTGTTTCATTTGTTGTGTGAATTCATGGTGAAGAGGTACAGCCCTGTACTACCTACTAAACAGAATTATATTCACATTTGCTAATTTTTAAAACTAGCCAATTAAGAAACACCTTTTTTATGGACTTCTGCAATAGTCTTTATGAATATTTATGAATTTATTTAACTTTAAGCAGGGGTTATAGGGGTTATATATAAGCAGGGGTTATAGACTAAAATAAATAAATATATATTTTTAAAAAGAACTATTTAGCCCTGTACTCATCCATTCATCTTTGCTGCAGGATCACTCACATCCCAAATCTTGCAGTGACTCATCCCCCACTCCCTGCTTTTTTTTCCCAGTTTCTAAAACTCAGTCATGTCAAGGGTTTCCAAACAAAGCTACTTAGACGAGTATTGCTAGCTTCCTTAAAAGGCCATTAATAAAGCAGCTGAAAAAACTTGCAATGATAAACTATGCAAATTATACCTTACTATTAGAAGAAAAATGCCAGAAAATGAGAGCTAAATCCTCTCCCCCCACTCTTCACCTACCAAGCATGCAAACAAGGAACAAGGTGCTTAACAGCAATATCCATTTTATGCAGTGAAATTTTGCTCTCACTCCCACCTAACTGGTAATTTCTGGAAGATGGGAAATCAGGATTATCCAGTTCACAGCACAGTATATCCAACAAATGAAACACCAAAAGATACATTTGCTGGTAACAGATCACACTGTAAAACTTGCAATATGCCACTACTCAGTGATTTTGGACCTAAAACTTCATTAATCATTCATGAACCTGTGCACTGCTAAAGGGAATAACACAGTCTATAATCTTCAGAAAGTGTGTGGGGAAAAATCCTTTTTTTACTGGAGTAAATAAAAATGCCTTTAACCCCTAAATTTCCCAGCTCTGCAGCTCTTTATGACTAGTAAAAATATTTAGAGTCACAGCACTATTTGGACCTGTAGTCTTAGCTCCTGTGCACTACAGATCCTTCATTTTCAACCAGTTTATTTTCAGCTCAACACAATACTGTGTTTTTGACTCACACAGATTTTCCACAAATATCTTAATCTGGAGATATTAAGAAGTGAAAAATTTACCATTTCTCTTAATGATTTGCTCCAGTGGCTACAAATGTACTCATGTCTTATCTAAATGTATATTCAGCAATTAGTCGTAGGAATATGTTCTGTCTTTTTCTATAGGATTACATGTGAATGGGGCTAGCAGCAATTAGTATATTTTCCCCATACTTAGGCATATATGATTAGACCTACAGGACAGCTGAGGCACTCCTTCATCCCTTGATGTACCCAATCCAACGCAAAAATGATTTGAGATGTCTGGAGTTTCTGGCTCCATCCATACCCTTGGCTTTTTTTTCTTGCCCTCAGCTGCACACGTGCTATTGAATTCTCTTTTCTCCCTGCCCAAAATAAAGTGGCTTTATCTGTGTTACTACCAGAGCCGTGCCTGGTTCATGCAAACCTAAATTAGGTGTTTCTTGGGAGAGTGCTCTTTGATCTGAGCTAAAGCCATTACAAGGAACACACAAACAATTGTTCATTACAGATGGCTGCTGTCCAGAGAGCAAACCTATACCTTCTCTTGTTCAGCTTCTTTCTATAGACATAGCCCCCATTTCTATGAATAACTTCTCTAAGTGCTTATATTACATGTGGTAGATGTCTGAGCTTTATCATTTCCATCATGTTCAAGTCCCAGTAGGACTGAAAGACTAATAGGGCTGTTCAAGATACCTGTGAAGCCTCAGCAGTTAGTCATCCTGGCAAAACAAACAGCTGTTTACATGTCTAACACCACTGTAGCGTTTAATCATGAAAGGCTTACCTGGAGAGCAGAATTATCTGTGTGAGTACTGAACTGGGTTTGTACCCAAACAAAAATTAGCTCCACATTATACTAAAAAAAAAAAAAAAGTGTCTTCTCTTTCTCTCTCACATGCACAATGCACATATTACACATGCAAAGAAGCAAATTCTGTTTAGATCTCAGGGATGCAGCTATAATAGGCTTAGGGTATTACTATGGAGTGAATGGATGCTGCATACTAAAAAGAGATGAAAATAGCACTTTAAAAAATTTCTTCAAGATAAAACAATATTTTCAGGAATACCTTAAATCTGCGAATGCCTCACAGAGATTTGGCTTCTGCATTTCCTTGAAACATCATATGCACCGACTATTCCAATAATAAACAGAAATCTGGTTTATGCTAGCTAGATTGTTAAATAAACCCAGACACCCAGTTTGCCAGTTACAAAAGTGTGTTGCTGTTGTGATGTTATCCATCTGTAGTATATACCACATTGCTGTTACTACCTACAATGAGTTAGAAAGATAATCAGAGGGGGAAAAAAAAAAAAAAAAAAAAAAACAACACTTCACAATTTACAAGATAATCTTGTTAGGTGTGTTTCAGGCTTTCTTTTATATTTTTTATTTTTATTTTTATTTATTTTTTTCTTACCCTCATCCAGGTTTTTAATACTGAAATATTATCTCCAGGATTATTTATATCTTGTACATAGTAGATACTTGTCAGAAAAAAAAAAATGGGCTAGATCCTTTTCAGCCCATACTGATGTGAGGTTATACACTGAGTTCTTTACATGTGGATACAGTAGAAATGGAGAGAGGTAGAAAAGACTGTAAGAGAAAATAAAAATGAGGATGAGGAGTTAGAAGGTGTAGGAAGACCCCATGAATCTGTGAGAGGGCAAAATGTTGGGCCTGAAGAGGTCTCAGGGTCAGATAGGGAAGGCAATGACACCAGAATATACCAGCAGCACTGCTAGGAGATGCATGAGGAAAGGCCCAGGATCAGATCTGTGGTAAGGAGAAAAGGTCTTGATTGCTGCCTACCTTCCCCTAGGGTCAGGCTGGGGTGTGGATGGCACCCAAGGGTGGTGCTTTGTTCAGAGATGCCAGAAGACAAGGCAGTAGAGGCAGGACCCAGACATTTTTGTCATCCTGGCAGCATGGGAACCATTGTCTGCAGAGCTCATGAGGAGCTCCTATACCTCACTGGAGCCTCAGGTGGGGAGGAAAGCTAGGAAAGCTATGAAAGTACATGTGAGGAAACAGTACAAGGTGAAAAACCAGACAATGTTATTAGAAAAAGAAAATATTTGAGAAACTTTAGCATAGATTGTCATTAATGCATTTGCACAGCATTTAAATCTCTTACTGCTCGTAAGTATACCTCTTTTTGTGATATTTCTTTTGCAAAATCAGGTAGCTAGATTTCAAAGCAAATAAATGAGATAGGCTCAAGTCCTTTCCCTTCTCTATCTGCTATTCACACTTTTGAGGCGCACTTGCTTCCTGGGACTGAATTTTGTAAGCTTAAAAGAGACGTTATTTTTAAAAGGAGGCACTGAATGACATGTTGGATGGAAATGCTCTGACAAAGGTTCTGACACAGAAGCAATAAAGGAGCCCATTAAGTTTCTACTTAACCTCTCTTGCTGCTCTATTGCATACACCTATGCAAAAATAAAATTATCATAGATTTTTTCTGAAATCCTTCTAGACAGTAAAAAAAATGATCCTTTGAGAATGTTAACCAAGTGAAAATATTTGCAGTTAACACTAATATTGCAATTTATTAAAAAAGAGAAAGGCAGAATCTGATTATTTTTATTTTTAATTTCAGAAGAGGATTTTGATATTTGTCAGCATTCACATCCATTTCCCTAATTTTCCTCTTAAATAGTTTTTTTTTTTAATTGATAATTTGCATGTACTCTTTTGAGGGATAAAACTGAAAGGTTTGCCCTCACCTAGTCAATATGTGAAATATTAAGTTCTAATTAAAATTACAAAAGCTTCAAAACCACAAGTTTCAAAAATCAAAGATCAATTATAGAGTAGTCATAAATAAATCATGATGAATTCATACATTTTATAGGTGTGTACATCTGTTACATATATAATTCCTTTCATGAATTATTTATGGAGAAATTAAAATCTGCTTGCAGTATTTCAACAGAGAAAAAATGTGACTGAATAGGTCAAATAAATTATTAAGTGAGCATTTTTCTCTTAGACTAAGTAATTAATGATGTAGGATTTAGTATAAGAAAAGGATAGCTATATATTGTAGATGGTCTTGAACACTTCCCACTTCCACAGCAATGTTTCTACCATGGAGCACACATTGGGATTTACAGGACTGAAAGAGATGTATTTTTGCTATTCATTATATCCACAATGGAATGAAACTTGAATGTTATATAGTTGTATAAAACAAATTCAAATCTTGGTGATCTGAAGAGAATTGTCAGTGAACTAACACACAATTGTTATTCTGGAAATTCATCTGTACTCCCGTAGTCCTGGAATTAGCCACTGACAAGTGCCTACATTTTCTGCCTGGTGAATGGTGATTTAGTGTCATGCTTTTGGCTGGGATAGAGTTAATTTTCTTTGTAGATGCTCACACAATGGTGTGTTTTGGGTTTTTGAAGAAAATAGCAACGATAACACAATGATGTTTTAGTTCTTGCAGAGCAGTGCTCACACAGAACCAAGGACTTTTCTTCTCCTTGTGCTGCCCTGCCAGCAAGGGGGCTGGGGGTGCACCAGAAGCTGGGAGGGGGCACAGCCAGGATAAACGGCCCAGGGGGCATTCAGAGTGATGGTGTTTGTCTTCCCAAGAAACCATTACACGTGATGACCCCTGCTTTCCTGGAAGTGGCTGAACACCTGCCCGCCAAGGGGAAGCAGCGAATGGACTCCTTGGTTTGTTTTGCTTGTGCACATGGCTTTAGCTTTCCCTAGTAAACTGTTTTTGTCTCAACGAAAGCTTTTTACCTTTCTGATTCTCTCCCCCATATCACCTGGGGAGAGTGAACGAGCAGCTGGGTGGTGCAAAGCTGCCTGCCAGGGCTTACCCACAACAGTCCTATTTTGGTGCTCAACATGGGGAGTGAAGGGTTTGAGATGATGACAGATTTGATTGCAGTGTGGATGCTAAACTAAGTTTACAAAACAGATGTTACAGGTGTTTAGCTGCTAATTGGTAGGTTTCATGAGGCTTGTTTGCCTTACTGTATGTTAGAGTTCAGTGCTTGTTAGTGGCTGCTTTTGTTTTCGCCGTTTGCTCTATGCCTTATCATCTTGCTTTGCTGTTCCTGGGAATGTTTTGACAACAGCTATGGCCATCCACCTGGCTGGCCAATGGCCAGGACATCGCTGCTGTTCCTATGCTGCTGTAATGGATAGTCTGGGACTCCAGACTGGACTCAAGTCAGAGGGACTGTGACCTGTGGATGAGTCTACCTGGGAGCATGTACACCCCAAAACATCTGTGGCTACAGGTAAGTCCATTCTGGAGCAAAGTACACCTGGAAGCATTTGTAGACACAGAGAAGTCCATGCCACAGTAGGTACACCTTCCTAAGTGTCCATGTCTGTGAATAAGGTCATTCCAGAATACCTCAAAGTGTCTGTGACCATGGATGAGACCATGACACAGAAGGTGTCTGAAGGGACCTCTGAAGGTTCTGTGGCCAATGGAAAAGTCCATGCCAGAGCAGATACACCTCGAAGCATCTGTGGCCATGGGTAAGTCCACCACATAGTAGGTAGACCTCTGAAGGGACTGTGGCTCATGGATAAGGCCATGCTGGAGCAGGTACACCTCTAAAGGACTGTAGCCAATGGACAAGCCCAGGCTGGAGCAGGGCTGAGGGCCCAATGTTAAACCCTATGAGCTGTTCCGAAAGGACAAGAGGTGGAGAGTATAATTGATATGCCTTTAAACTGTTGTAACCCATGCATGATTTGAGTTGCATGTTATTGGAAATACTATAGCAGGAACCCCTTGCCACTAGCCAGGCCAGGGGCAAGGGGAGGAGTTCATTGCAATGTTATACCCTGTAGCCTGATCTGAAGGAACAAGAAGGTGATTATGATGGATAGATATACCTTTAAATTGTTGTAACCCATGATCTGAGTTGCAAGTTATAGGAAGTCCTGTAACAGAAACCACTCAAACCAACAGAGGATGAGCTTCACAAGAAACAGTTCAAGTACAGCCGTGACCCAACCTGAGCTGGTTTTGCCATCCAATAACTCCATGCAACACACCACCTCCCACATCCTGAGCAACCACCCTAACAGACAGAAGTTAAGTCATGGAGTAAAAGAACTGATATTTTATGAACATTTTATGGACATTTCACAGAGGTTAAACCACAACAGTTAGACACATGAAACTGGAATTCAGTATTGCTGCTGGAACAAATTATGGGTTGGTAGCCAGTAGGAGTTATTGAAGAGAACAGTAGAAGATGATCTGAAATTGATGCCACCAAGTCCTAGGTTAAACATCTATGACAGCATGGTCAGAATAAGACACCATACCAGCAGGTCCACACACTTCAAGGCCACAGACAAAAGAAGTGTTTTTGTTTTGTTTTGTTCTGTTCTGTTTTGTTTTGTTTTTTTTGTTTGTTTCTAAAAGCTGTGTAGCTGATGCACTCCTACTCCAAAAGTGGGAAATACCTCAGCATAGAAGAACACATTGTATCATCTAGCGTATTGTCACATTTTTTATGAGTGTTTTATCCTTTCAGTTCTGTATGAGGTGTGTACCTGTAACATACAGAGTAAACTGGGTCCCTCAGCAGTCATACTGCACTTACCAATTTCAGCAGCTGTACGTGTTCCCTCACTACAAGGACATCCAGGTGCTGGGGTGTGTCAAAAAGAAGGGCAACAAAGCTGGTGAAGGGTCTGGAAAACAAGTCTTGTGAGGAACAGCTGAGGGAGCTGGGGTTACTGAGCTTGGGAGGAGAGAAGGCTTAGGGGAAACCTTAATGTACTTTACAGTTTCCTTAATGGGGGGTGTAGTGAGGTGGGGATTGGGCTCTTCTCATCTTTTCACTTGGTGCTTGGGAGGGGAGATGGCCTCAAGTTGCACCAGGGAGGTTTAGGTTGGATATTAGGAGAAATGTCTTTACTGAAAGGGTGTGCAACATTGGAACAGGCTTCCCGGGGAAGAGGTTGGGTCACCATCCCTGGAGATCTTCAAGAAATGTATAGATGTAGAACTTAGTAGCATGATTTAGTAGAGGACTTTAGCACTAGGTTAAAGGTTGGACTAGATGATCTTAGAGGTCTTTTCCAACTTGACTGGTGCTATGCTATGGGAAGGAAATGGGAAGAAAATGGAGAGGGGAGGGGAGGGGAGGGGAGCCATGGATAACTCTTCAAATCTATGCAGATTTTGTACCAACCTTGGAGGAATGGAGCTGAAAAGCTGGGTTATTTAGATTGTGCCAGGTGAACTGGAGAAAGGACAGATCATTGAATACAGAGGAAGAAACGCTTAGGACAGACTATATAATCTAACTTGGAAACAAATAAAAGTTAACTAAGGGTGAACTGGAAGATGTAGCAGCAACACAAACACACAGTGCTGAGCTATATGTAAACTAGTATACTGTGGGTGGGAGAAGAGTTAAGGTGGTAGATTGCATGC
Source organism: Anser cygnoides (assembly GCF_040182565.1). Lineage (NCBI taxonomy): Eukaryota > Metazoa > Chordata > Aves > Anseriformes > Anatidae > Anser > Anser cygnoides. Next base: position 109,217,845 of record NC_089875.1, read on the forward strand.
TGACAGCATATTCTTCTAATTCTTTTTTTTTTTTTTTTCCACCTCCTGCTCTGCCCTAGTCTGCTACCCAGGGTCAGCTCTTATTCTGTTACCCAGAAGAAATGTAGGAAGAAAGACTGAAAAACAGAGGCATGGCAGTGCTTCTGCACTGCAGATAGTGTCAGACAGTATGTATGGAAGAGGAGAAGAAGAATATATTTCTCAGCATGTTCTCAGCATTTTTGTCAACTCTTTTCTGCTTCTTCCATGCTCCCAGCTCCTTTGGACTCTCCTTGCTCATTCCGAACACCCACTCCCTGACGAAAAGCTGTGGCCAATATTCAATGTCACACATAGTTCTCAATATGAGACTCAAATTTTCTGGCCAAGAATCAGATAAGTATATGTTTCCTGAGGATGTAAAGTGAAATAACAGTTCTACACCAATGGATGTCAGCATCTCAGCTAATTGTAATTACTGCTTTCATTATTCATTGAATATTCTTCTTTACAGAAAAAAAGAAATACCTAGCTTATTCTGATGCTGTTAAGTGTACAGATTTCTGAAAGCATTCCAAGAAAAAGAAAATAATAATTCCACAAGATGAAGGAAAGAAACTGTTCAGTCCTTTGCAAAATTCTCCAATAGTTTATTCACTAAGAATTTTTTCTACCATTTCTCCACACTCTCCTCCGCATTCCTGGAAAATAAAATAAGAATGAGATAAATATTTTAATGTTGAGATTTTATTCCATTTTCACTTCTGCATTTTATGCTGTTGTAATTACCAAATGTGCTAAGAGCTAGAAGAGTGAACATTCTCTATGTCTAATCCATTCTATTCAAATATGAATAATGTCAAACTGAGTAATGTTTGCTTTAATAATTTTGCAAGCCAAATCATTTTCCTAGTGTTGCCATCTCTTTATACTTCTAAACACAGCTTAAATAAAACAAATGTGATACCCTAATTTCTCTCGGAAGGTGAACAAACACACTCAGTGTGCTCCAGCTGATATTTCTGTCTAGCTTATAAAACAACTGACACCTTTTCACTGAGAAGTGTCCCATTAATTAAAAATGAACATCAGTCTGCTGCATTATGTAGACATATGTATATTACCTAAACCTGTTCTCTGCACCACTAGCACAATTTTAACTTACCCCAACATCCACAGAGCATCCTTCTTGCAGCTCATCAGTGTGGTGTTGTCAAGTAATAATAATAATAACAATTTGTTTTAGGGAAAAAAAAAAGCAAGATAATACAGTTAGTGCATAGTGATAAAAAAGGACAACATTTCAAAGCAAGCCACAAAAGACAAAGTCAAAGCAGCAGCTGCACCTCACTGGTGATGAGCCCAAGAAGAGTAAAGCACATCTGTTAGTTGCTGTTCCTTTTTTGGCAGGTTTAATACAAAGCCCTCGGTTGGTAATTTTTAAATACAGCTAAAGCTGTCAGCCTAAAAGATAATTAAATTACTGACAATGTTTTTCACTGCTGTTTTGTTTTGGAAAAAATAAATAAATAAATAAAGCGTGGTTTTATTTGGGCCTTTTCATTTTCTTTTCTCTGAAAGAGCAGGAAGAATGTAACACATATTTGCTAAATGATCACTCAAATAATCAGCCTGCTGAGAATTAAGACTGCTTGAGTATAAGGCATCATGTGCTACCCAGAGTGAAAGATTAAAAGAGATGGAAGATTAGGGCCCAAAGAAGAGGGCAAAGTGAGATTGCAACTCCCCTCCCCCTGCAAGAACAATGACTTCAGTATTTGCGATAAGGGTTTGCTGTTCTCACTCTACTGTAGCAGATCCATTTTAACTGTGGATTAACCACTCTTCGTAGTGGATTTTAAGTTTAGAGAAGTTTCCATATGAAAATCTGAGTCACACTAAGCTGTTCCAGCAGTAACTTCCCTTCTGTACTCATAACTTCAGAAAGCATTTTCTTACCATTCTTCTGAGGGATTATGAGAGAGAACAGCTACTCAGGAGACCCTGAAAGTAGTGGACAGATACCCTGACATCCATAGGTGTGACTCAACTCTACCTACTCTTTGCTTACCAAGGTGAATGAGTCTTGCCCTTGTGAGTATTCTCAGGTCGGTGAGCATATGGCCCAGTTTGACTGAATCAGGGATTTGCTGAGTGTTCAGAGAACGGCATAGAAATGCGTAGTTAGTTCCTAGGCACTCATAGACTAGGCAGTCACTTAGGGATATACTCATACTACCAATTATAAGTGACTACCTAGGCATACTAACTATGATAGTGCTTAAAGCCAAAGTGTTATGAGCAATTTAGATTCCCTACTATGTAGTGCTGCCTGTCATTTACTCATCGAAGAGAAGTCATGACACCTAACTCATCAAATGTGGTTATATGTAGATTAAGTAAATTAAAACACCTCAGGAATGTTCCTGTGCTCCAGCAGCCATCATCTACACTTATAAACAATCAGAGTATTCTTGGCATGGTTTTAGCCTATGTCCACTAGGACTTTTTTCCAAACTACTCCCAGACACTACTCAGGATCTAGTATGGGCCAGACAATGTTTGCAATGTACAGCACAGTTGTGACCATCACGGTCCGCAGTCTCAGACAGTAGAAAGTACCAAAGGGCCCAGATCATGTCAGTTGACATGACCAAGAGCAGGCCATCCATTGCTTAATTTACCGCTATGGATAGGCTTCACCATTAGCAGTCTGCCCAATTTAAACATTGCTTTCTCCACAAAGTATAAAGGAAGCCATTCTCAGGGGGATCTGCCTAGGAGGCAGCTGGAACCTCTCACTGCAGTTAAGCATTAAAATTATAAGAGGCAGTCTAAATACATCTTTATAAGAAGAATAAAGTTTCTTTTGGCCCAAAGGTTGTTGGGTTTTGTTCATTCCTTTTACCTTTCATTTTGTTTTGTTTTGTTTTGTTTTTATTTCTTTTTCAGTGGAGGGGCTCCTAGAGGGAAAGTATGTCTGTAAATTAGAGTTAAGATTGGTTTGAATTATTTATACAGTGGTGGTCCTGGTACTACAATTTTATCTTGTATAGGTGAATGTCTTCAATTCTGTTTATGGAATTGATGTTTTCAGTTGTAGGGTCTTTTTTGTTCATTTATTTTGGTGGGTTGGGTTGGGTTGGGTTTGGGTTTGGGTTTGGGTTTAGTTTTGGCTTGTTGATTGGGTTTGTTTTGCTTTGTTTTTGTTTTTGTTTTTTGATCACTTGCTTTTTTAATGCTATCATTTTTTTTACTATTCATTAGTTGGTAATTTGACTATTTTTTAAATAGTATAAACTAGAAAATAGAAATTCATACCATAGTTTGAAGACTTTTTTTTTTTTTTTCTGCTGCTTGTAGTTACTGTAACTCAATCTGTAATTACTCTCTTTAGAAAAAAAAAAAATCTTTCTTATTTCAAAATTAAAACCTCTGTGTGGATTCTAAAATTCTGAATGACTTCAACTGTCTAATGAAACCAGAGATTAATATTTAGTGCAAATTAAAATGCAGGATAGACTCATAATGGAGACATTGTATCTGCGTATAGATGAAATGACAGGAAAAATGTTTGGGACCTTTTTCTCTTTAGGGAAAAAGCTATAAGCTGCTCACAAAATTACATGTTTTCTAGTTAGTTAAGTCAAAATAAAGTACTGTTGTCAGCTCTGGAAGAAACTAGATCACACCTGAAATTGTTTTCGTATGGATAAGTGATTGTATTTTCTTAAACAGAGCTTTAAATATTAAACAGTAGTGATTCAATGCTAAGGAAGCATCAAGGCTTTTTTCTGTTGAAACAGGTTTCTTCAACAAGTGAGTAATCCATTCTCCACAGACTGTGATTTAAGTTAGATTTTGAAAGTGAAGCAAGTGGTAGTAACATGAACTATCTACAGAATATGTTAAGTACTCAACCAGGTGTGAATGCAATAGTATTGGAGACTATGAGCTGGCAAATCATTGCCTTATATCACCAAAACAACCTGCTCAGCTTTGGTGCCTAGCAATAAAAGGATGAAGTTTAGTGTTAGGCTTCTGATTCCTGTAGGGAACACTGTATGGAAGAAAAGAACATGTGGTGAACCATGGATTCATGAGTGAGGGACAGCAGCCAAGAACTGAGACAGCATGAGCAGTTGCTGGTGAGCAGGAAGACTCATGGGGAACAGAGCAAGCTCATGTTTGGCTTCTTGGTTAAATGATATCCAAGGTAGCAAGACTGAGGAGGAGGAGCAGAGAGAAACCAAGCAGTTACTGTGGCAGCTGGTACAGATGGGGGTTCAGAGGCACTACCAGAGACTGAGTGAGGCTGCCAGAGTCAGTACAGCAATCGATGGTGGCAACACATGGCAAGCCATAGTACTCTGCTTGATGTGACCACTGCTGATGCACCAGACCCTTCAATCTAGACTGAACTACTGTGTCAGAATGCCATCCTTTCTGCGGGCTGCAGGCTGTACCCAGTGCTCCTTCCTATGGTAGGGACTGGTGTGTGTATGTGTCTGTGTGTGTGTGTCTGTGTGTGTGTGTGACATTCCTACAGTAACTGTGGAGTTGCAGAGCAGGAAGAAGGAAAGCAGACAATAATGCAACAATAAACTGATATGGGAAATTAACAGGATCACTTTGAAAACTCTACAGGGACAAGAATGAAAGTCCTATATTGCACAGAAGGAGGGATGCCCAGAGATGACACTTGAGCAGAGGGAAGATAAGATCTGCTTTGACATTAGGATTGGAAGCTTGTAACTTCCAGAGACAAGAATATTTGTTCCCCACCTGCATTCGTTTGGAGAACAGATACAGAGACACATACAGAAGGGGGGAACTAGCATCTGAACTGTCCAAGCATGATCAACAGATTCATACTAGTATTACAGACAGAAAGGTAATTGAGGTGTGGGACTCCCTTCTGCACATGATGGGGGCACTTCTCTGCAAATAAGACCTTCTGTTTCCAGGGGTTTTCTGTTTGTTTCTAAACAAGATTTAGGACATCATGGAGAGAGTGCTGAGGCTCTTCCAGCCCTCAGATTGTTACCTTTTTTGTTGTTATTGTTCACTTATAGCTGCACCAGTGACACTGCTGAGGGAGAGCTTGGGTGGATCCAGTATTACTCCAGGGACTAGGTACAGGAGTTCAGGTGCTGTTGTCACCCATCTTTTTAGTCAGGCAGATTGACTAAGGCAGGAGCAGATGCACACTGCAGATAACACCTGACTGCATCGCTGCTTTCACCAGCAAGCTTTTAGCTACTGTGATCTGGAGACCACTTGTTGGTGAGAGTCATGACCTACTTGGCAAAGTGGGACAGAAGTATCTTTGCCAGCAAGCTTGCTCAGGATCTAGGAAGGCTTTAAGTGAGGTTTGTCAGATAATGGAAGCCAAAATCCAAAGCAGTAAAAGAGGAAGTAAGGGAGAAGCAAAGATGGGGCATGGAAAAGAACGAGGTTCTCAGAGTTTTCTAAATAAAGAAATAGAGAACCCAGTGACTGTTAGATGAAGAGGTTACAGATCCTGAAGGGAGTCAAGTTGTACAACTTGAACTTCAGGAAAAATTTTTTTTTCTTTTTTTTTTTTTCCTTCAGGTATCTAATAGACAGAATCCCATGCAAGACTGACCTGAGGGAGCCCAAGGGGGCGAGATATTTTTCAGTGACATTCGCCTGAAAGAACAAGAACATTCTGTTTTGATTGCAGAAATTACAGTAGGAGTAGAAAGATTCCATTTTTGTTGAGGTAGAACTGACTGAGCTGAAATACAAAAAAAAAAAAAAAAAAAGGTATATGGAAAGTGAAAGTGAGGAGGGGCTATCCTAGAGAATCACCTGGATATGCAAGGATGGAATTAGGAATACCAAAGATTAGCTGTAGTCAAAGCTGGAGATGGCTATTGAGTGCAACACAAACATGGACTGAAGTTATGTCAGCAGCAGGAGTTCTTTGCAATATTTAATTCCATTGTTTAGTTTCCAAATATTTATTTTTAACATCTACTAAATCCATTAATGATAATGTAAATTTTGCATTTTACTCAACTGATTATTTGGTTGGCACTTTCTTTTGCTGGAAGTGCTAAAGACATTTAGGCTTTCAAACGTCACTCTTCAAATCATGACCTAGGTAGTTTCAGGGTTGCCATAGCTACCACAGATTTTGCATGTTCCTTTTGAAGGACTGAATAGCTCGGCCAGCTGATCCGTATAGTTGAAGATCCATGTTCCATAGACTTCCCATTTCTGTTAATGCAGTGGAATAAATGGTAAATTTTGGTGACATATAGTTGTTATGGATCATTGACATCATGTTGTGTGCTCTAACTTGTTCATATTGGTTCTTTAGCAGTCCAGGCATTCCATGACCAGTAGGTTATGTAAGTTGGGATTTCATGGTAAAGTAATTGATTACAATTACTGTACCATGAAATTCTTTTTCATAAAACTGTTTAAGACTTGTCGATTCTGTCTAAAGTTAAAAGTTGTACTGAGAGACTTGCAGAAGAAATTGCATTTGAAGAACTAGCCAATTTGAGCAGGCCAAGTCTGCTCTATTGGGCCTTCTTAGGGCTTGAGAATCTCATAGGTTAGCATGAGCAGCTGCTGTGTGGGAGCTTGCTGGAGCGTACTATGCCAGGCTGTGCTGCACGCTAGTAGATGTGACAGAGATAACAATCCAACAAGTAAGGAAACTATTACCTGAAGAGCTTATTAATATAATTTGTAGTTTATAATATATTTGAGAAAGGTGAACTGTATGTGGATCGGGGGTGGCCTTTCCTACTGAGATCCTAAGAGAACCTTGCACCATCTCTCTCTCTCTCTCTCATACCTCGTCTCCTCCCCCATGCAGAACATAAGCCTGCTTTAAAAATGCAGATTTCTGTCTGATCAAGCATGGAACTAGTTTATAGCTTTATTGTTTCCCACTGATTGCTCCATAAACTTAGCTTCATAAAAAAGCCAAGACAGTTATTTGGTTCTGCTTAGGATCTCATTATTTAAAAACATGAAATCGAGGAAATGACATCAAAGTTTTGCATTAAGCATGTTCAGAAACGTAGGTGGTCAGTGCTACAAACCAAACCAAACAAACAAACCAAAACAAACAAACAAAAAAACTCAGTCACCTGTAAATATGAAAGAAAAGTTATCCATAGGTCTTTAAAGGTGAATGAAACTTACACCCATTCCAGATACAAATGAGCTGGTTGCACTGCTCCTCCACCACAGGTATAGAACTCCTCAAATTTGACTTGTTGACTTACCCTCCCGATATTGACTCCTCAGATATCTCTCTATCACTCATTAATGTATGGTAAATGGAAAATAAGTTCTGATAAGCAGTTATAGAAGGCTCCTTTGTCTAACCCAACTCATTATGATTAAAACATATTAGGAATTGTTCCTTCCCCATTCCAAAAGCAGGTCATTTACATAGCGGAGTAACTTCTTACAGAGGGCTACCATTAGAATTGTCAATGATGGGATGAGTTTATTTTTGTTTCAGACAGGGCAGACTCATACACAAGTTACAGAACTATGTGCTCAGACCCATTATCATCCCAGCTAACGTTAATCATGAGGTATGTAGGATTCAATTTCCAGGGCTCTGGGCAATCAGCACCATCTTTCTTCTTCATTGTTTTTAGAAAAACAATGCTGTCAATCAGCTGTTATAAGTCATGCAGAATCTTTCTCACAGAAAGGGTGTTTCATTCCTTCAGAAATATGTTGTCACAGTGTAAGGTATCCTCTGTCTTTCATAACAATTCATTGCCTATGTGCAGTATCACATGGTGGTGTTTGTGATCATTGCTTAACAACTAGTTGCATGGCGAGTATTTTCAGGAATGTCTGGCTTGTCAATATAATTTCACTACCTTTTATTTCAGCACTTTTTCCCTTATGTTAGAACAAAGAGCAAACAATTGGAATTTTAGAACATTGTATGGTTACATACCTAATGGAAATTAAAAAAAATAAGAAAAAATAATAACAATATAAACTAAAAATATTTAGTTATAAAAAGCTGGATATGCTCATTTTTGTGGTGTGTTAGGAACTTGAGATCAGCCACTGCTGCTTTTGAGCTGCATTAAGTTAGCCTCCTGGTTCAGTGTACTACTCTGATATTAGGCAGCTTCATCATTCTTTTTAAATCAACAGTGAAATATCTACCCTTTTTGTTGTTGTTGTTGTTGTTGTTACCTTCAAAATAAAAAGCAGAGATTGTTCAATTTGGATCATGTTCCAACATCATTTACATAAAACATATGCATCACAGCTTACTCAGATTTCATCTCATTCACTCCCCTCTTCAGCAGCCTGTCCAAGAGATTGATGGAAGAGCAGTGCTGTTAAGTTTGTCTCCAGCTGGAAGCCTGCCTGGTTGTGTGAGAAGGAACCAGGAGCATCAGATTCCCTCACTGCTCTTCAAAAATCTGATCTCACAGACCTCTCTGCTTCAAGCCCTGGCATTTGGGATGCTTCAGGATGGGGCACCACTGTTGTCCATGGGACTGAGGACACAGATGTATGAACTGCCCCACAATTGGGGTTAAATTGCCTTTTTGTAGAGTGTTTTGGGATTTGAGGTTTGTTATCCAAATAGCAACTAAAATAAATGTTTAATCGTTTAAAAAAAAAAAAAATCTTAAAAAAGACGTAGGTCTCTACTCTCTCTTCTAGGTCTTGCTGTAGAACATGTTTTTCAGAGGGTGGAAACTTTGGCTAAATCCTAAGTTTCATTTAGTATATAACGCTCAGTGCTCTGCTATTTTCCCCTCCCTGATGCATCATTTTCCTCAAGGCTTATTCTTTTTCTTTCCTATTATTTTCTTTCTGTTTCCTGCCTAATAGTCTGTCTCAGACTGCCAAATCAATTCTATTTCTTATATTACTGCTGGGAATGTATGACTAGAAGAGCAAACAAGCGTTGACTTACATAGATTGTCTATTGGGTTTATGTGGGAAGGGTTTGGTAGCAGGGGGCTGCAGGGGTGGCCTCTGTAAGAAGAATCCAGCAGCTGACCCATGTCAGATCAGAGCCAGCTTCAGTCGGCTCCAAAAGGGACCCGAACTGAGCCATGAGTGACACTGGTTGGGCCTCTGGGAGAGCAGAACTAAGAACAGGGAAAAATACCATGCAACAGCAGCTGTGAGAGAGGAGTGAGAACTTGTGAGAGAACCATCCCTGCAGCCCCCAAGGTCAGTGCAGAAGGAGGGCAGGAGGTGCTTCAGGCACACAGCAGAAGTTCCCCTGCAGCCCGTGGAGGAGCCCCTCATGGAGCAGGTGGATGTGACCTGGAGGAGGCTGCAGGCCATGGAGAGCCCCCGCAGGAGCAGGCCCCGGGCCGGAGCTGCAGCCCGTGGAGAGGAGCCCACGCAGGAGCAGGGGGTCTGGGGGGAGCTGCCGCCCGTGGGGGACCCGTGCTGGAGCAGTTTGCTCCTGACGGATAGACCCCGTGGTACGGAGCCGTGTGGGAGCAGTTCCTGAAGAGCTGCTGCCTGTGGAAAGCCCCCACAGGATCAGTTTGGGAAGGACGGACAATAATTGTTGAGTGATCTTCCCCCACTTCCTCTGAAGAGAAGGTGTGGTAGAGAGCTTGTGGTGGAGTTTAGATGCCCCCAGAAGGGTAAAACCACCATAGATGGGCACTGGAAGAGGTTTTTCAGGTCTCAAACTAGTTGCTAAGACACTATGCTCTGTCAGTAATATCCATCAGTAAGGTTTGAATAAATGAGAAACATTTCAGTTTTCTGTGTCTGATACTGTTCCTAGCATTTTACTTAAGATCATCTGGCTGTCTTTTGGAGCGAAATTCTGCAATAGACACAGCGTGGATAAACTCGCTTTGTTTTCATCCCAAGAAAAAGAGGGTCAATATGAAATGAAAACTAGCAAATAAAAGAAGCACTTTTCCCTGCTATAGGAAAAGGAAATAATTAATATAGTAAGAAACAAATAAACAAACAAAAAAGCAAGCAACTAAAGAAAAAAACCCTTATCTATTCCCTTTTCCCCCTCAACTCCATATTTAAGGAAGGATTTAAAGAATATGCATTCACAGCTGGTACAGTAAAAGTTTCCACCAATACCTTAACGTGATATCCCAAACTAAATCTCACAATTTAATATTGTAACAACGAGAAAAGACATTATTAATCTCTTCAAAATTCTCTTTTGTGAACAGAGAGAGCATAAAAGAGTTCTTCGAGTGCTCTGAGCAGGCATGCAAAAAAGACCAGAGTTGAACCCTTTCACCAATACTTGACACTGCATTACCTACTGTAGTAACTGTGTTCACACAGGATGAAAAGTAAGGAATTTAGGTGAAGTCACAGAACGGAAGTTGGTTCAACAAGTTCTACAAAATTTATCTTTTTCCCTCCCAAATGTTACCAAAATTTAACACTGATTTTAAATGATAATTCACTAAATGTAAAAATGAAGCATCATTAAGAAAAATCTAACATCAGGCCTTGATGAGGAACTGTTGCATGTAAATTAATGGTGATAATTAATAAATGATCAAATTCTAAGATCTCAGACACATAAATCCTTGTAAGAAATAATTTTTTTTTTCTACATAACTAAGAAATTAGATTGACCTTGTCTTAAGCTTTTACAATTTCATGCTATTTCAGTATATAATTAACTGCAGGAAAAACATTAATAAGAGTCATGCTTGTGACTAATATCAGTATGTATGTGTAAAATTCCACTTATAGTCAACGAGCCCTGGGAATAATAAAGTGTTAAAAGTGAATACTTCACAACATAGCAAGATGGAGAGTTACACATCTGTGTCATCTCAGAAGTTTTACAAACTTTTTTTCTATAAGTGTCACATTGATATTTCATGGTTCCTATGGAGTACATGGTTTATTGAGAGCAACTTAAGTGAATTTGCATTGCAATCACAGAACCAACACAGTGCAGCACAGAACTTAATCTCCTTTGCTGGAACTGCAGAGAAGACTTTTAGGCATCTTTAATGGCAGCTTAGTTCTAAAGCTACACAAATCAGGGGGATTTAATGACACTTCTAGAAACATGAGAATGGAGATTTAATCAACCAGAACTTTAAACCATTCATATTTTTTCCCATGTAGTGGCTTGTTTTATTTTTATCCATTTTGTTTTCCCCTTGTTCATAAAAATCAGGTTGGTCAAGTATGATTTACTTTTAGTAAATCCATTCTGCCCGTTCTTAGGCACCTTCTCAATGATATGCCCCAAAACGTTTTCCAAGATGTTTTTCTCTGTGGTTTTCTGAGAGATTGCACTGGTATATTGAAGCCTGCAGTTTGATGACACATCATTTTGGTCTTCTGTGAAGATGGCTACAGCGTTTGCATTTTTTCAGGCACTGGGGTTCTTCCCCAGTCTTCTCAGCCTTTAAAAGATGGTAGACAGTGTCTTTGCAAGGACATGGCCAGCTCTTTCAGTATCTTGGGTGCAGCCCACCAAATTCTATGGACTTAAATGGGTCATGTCCTTTCACATAATTCCTATCTTATTCCTTATCCCCTTCTTATCCTTGAACCATGCTCAGAGGTCTGGGAGAACTAGATTGCATCTCATAGTATAGAACAGTTAATAAAGTGAGGTGTTTGTTGTTGGAGGTGGTGGTTGTTGTTTCATGTTTATTTTCTGTTTTTTTTTTTTTGTTTGTTTGTTTTTTTAATACGCTATCAATTCTGGCAAAATGATTGGGGTATGTTTTGAGGAAATAATGTCTCCCCTGGTCTGATCCTACTCAGCCTATATCTCATGATTCTCTATTGAAGCTAGAAGTGCAGTGGTTCAAAAATACTCTTTGTATAAAGTAATGTAAAGAAAAAAATCCACAGGTCATATCTGCTCTCCTGCAAGTTAAAGGATCCTCAGTTTGTAAAGCTACTTTACAGTAATGAACATACATAATATATGCCAAATTCTTTTTGGCCTAGAGAACTGTAGGTTCACCAAGAAAAAAATATTTCTTTATAAATTAGGTCAGGAAGCCCTCAAAGTTCAAACACTGATTCTTCCGCAATGTTGCTAAAGCTGTGCATAGAAGCAGCCTCATAATCCAGTTGGAAATGAAAGACAGGGAGATGCATTACATAATAATTCACAGAATCAGCCTTCTTCCTGGCCTTTTGCCATTACAAGAAGAGTTTCTTGTTGCATACAATCTACCAGCTGCCATTTATATAAACAAATATAGTTGCACACACAGATACAATCCAATAATGGCAACAAAACCTAGAATAGAATATATATGCCGATAAACAAGTAAAACTTTATAATAGATTGTTTCTAAGCTCTTTCCCCAGAAATTATACATAATAAGGCATATGACTTTTCCAGTCATCCAAGTACTTTCATTTCTTTTCTTTCCTTTCCAAGCTGTTTATTTTCAGTATAAAATAACAAATAATTCCAAGGGATGTTAATTTGATGCCTTATTTAATTCATAAATATCATTTGTATAAATGGGGATCGGAATTCATTCCCTCATAGAAGTTATCACACCCACTGAAAAATGAAATGAAAACAATAATCTTATTAGTAATTTTTTTCAGATGTTTCACTATTCTTTGGATTTCCCCTCAACTTTTATTATGCTCTAAAATGTCCTGAAAACACTGCACGTCTAGAAGATTTTTTTTTATTTTCTTTTTTAACACAAGAATTCTTTGCAACATCACTGAATGTCCATTAAAATTCCTTTCTGAACTAGGGGAGTATTTATGTCTAATGCCTTCTTCAGCACAGTTTGGCATCTTTTTTTTTAGAGTTCAATCAAGTTGTTGTGGTGATCAAGGTATTAAATATAATAAATAAATCCATTTCATACATCAAAAAGCCAGTGTTCCTTTAACAGACTTGCACCAACAGTAAATTTACATTTTTCTTTTCCTCCAAGTTTCTAGCTATTTTGGTACATGTAGTTGTCATTTCTCAGATAGTTGAAAATACTTTCAGGCTGTTTCATGATGATATCATTACTAATGTGAATTTCTAAAAGATATGTGATTATCCAGCTTCAGGCATGATCCACTGACAACTGGGGAAGTGTTTTCACTGTATAGATTCAGATATCTGGGGTACATACAGCAGGAACATAGTCTCTTGGGGATTTTTGTATAGCCATTTGGGAGAAATTCAAAGACTGTATGAGTCTGTTGTATAAAGTAGAAGTATAGACATTAATGAGAGGTGCAAAGCTATGTAACAGTTGGGTGGTTTTGGATTCTTCCTCTTATTGGTGCCTTTCTCATTGTTCTTGGCATAGCCTTGCACTCTAACGTCATTGCTTATGGCAGGATACAGAAGTATTTTTTCTTCTTACAATCTAGTAGCAAGAAGAAAAAAGAAAATAAAAGGAGACAAACATACAAACAAACAAAAAAAATGCAATGTAAGTGTTAGGAACTAATGAAAGTTTTAAGTCTGATACTTCTCAAGTTAGGAAACGATATGCAGCTCTTCAAAGCCATGATCCCAAGCATTTAATTGGTGTATACAGGAATAATCTCTAGCTTCAGGGTTCCTTAAGAAGAGCAAAGTGCTGAGAGGAAAGTATCTGATAAATCAGGATAATGTAGTTTTAAGTTCGGGTATCTCATTACCTGTCACGGCTCTCAGATTCAAGCCAAAGCCTGGGGAATTGAAAGATATCAGATCTCAAAACTAATCCTGTTTTCCTGTCTTCATTCTGTGTCAGAAAGTGCTATTTTTTGCTGTTGCTATTACAGTAAGCAAATTAAATAGGTTTTTCCTTCCTGCTACTGATAATTTGGGGCCTGTGGTGTGTACTAGAGGGTGTGCTGGCTCCCAGTCTTTGGTAGAAAGTATGGTGAATAGAAAAGTATGTGAATGCAACAAAGTTATTTCTGTATTAGCATATTAACAATATACCTGTAGAGGCAACAGAGCTTTACAGTTTATTTCTGTAGGTCTTCCTGTGGGCCAGACAGTGGAAGCTGAGTGCCTGTGTGCCTCTTGTGCTTCTGAATATCTTTAGCTAAGTTGCTTTCCATTCAAAAGCTATGTATTCCATTTTTGGTCACCTCTGTCAGTATTGCTTGTTTTGTTCAATCACTTGTCTTGGACAATTTTCTGCCACCAAGATGAATGCTGTGTTGATTCATTTCCCTGTCTCAGGCCCTCATGGAGAAGGTACTCAAAGATGTCAACTTGTTTTTCTTTTGTTATCCGTCCATTTCTTTCTTTTTCTCTCCCTGTTCATAGTGACATGGTCATCAGCTCTTCTACTATTTTTACTTAATTAGAGTCACAGTATTCTACATTTCTACTTTAGTTGTTTATTAACAAATCTCTCTGATTACTTCACAGATGAACAGCATGTATTTAAAGTCTTACTGACTTCTATTTTACTCTTACACTTTTTTTTTCTTATAAGTGTGAAAAATCCTCCCCTTCCAATAAACTCATATGTCTGGCTAAACCCAAATGTCAGACTGATTTAATTCACAATCCCAGTTAAAGCCCTAATTAATTAATGCTAACATTCTTTCATACTTGAGACTTGCCGTATCAAAAATTGCATACGCAGAAGCTAAAGGTTATTACATTAAAATAGTAATAGTAAAGTAAAAAGTCTTATGAACATCAAGACCTTGGAAACAAAAATCAAACCCCAAACCCATTATTTTTGTCCAGAATGAGTTTTGCAGGAGCAGCGGCTATGTTAGTTTCCCCCCCTGCCTGCAAACGCGATTACATCTGAGTCATAAGTACCATGCTTCAAGGAAATAAGATGTTTTAAGCTCTCTGCTGAAAACTACATCTGAAGTGCAAAATATTAGAAACACATGCACCTTAAAATTATGCTCAGGCTAACAATTGCCTCCTGATTGCCCCTCACCCTGAATTTGAAAAAAGTCACATACTTTTCTTGAAGCCCACTGGATTTTTGCAGAATTTTCTCTCATTATTTCACCACTGGAGGTTTCAGTGGCAATGTCATGAGTGACTGGTTTTCTGAATCTGAACTCTGATGTTTTTGATGTCAATGTACTTTCAATCAACCTTGAAGAGCTGGGGAGCTGTGTCACCACTAAATGCAATTACACAGCTACAGAACATGACAAATTGTTCCATTTGCACTATTATGACTGTAACACTACACATTTTCCTTAGGAACAAAATATAGATAAAACGTAATCTAAAGTCTTCTATAGCTGATTCTCAAAAAGGAGTACCTGAAGAGGCAAAAAGTGGTCTCTTGTTGAGATTTCCTTACAAAAGAAATTATGGTTTCCATGTTGCACATTTGATTTTTATTTTAAATTGCTTAAGTCAAATTGTCTGGCTTAGGTATCTGCTGAGAACACAGGCTATAGGATTAAGTCCCAGCCCCCATAAGCTTGAAAGAAAGATCTGCCTTCCTCCTAGGATTTACAGTGAGGCATATCTGACGTACTTTAGATGGCTGCAGCTGAGACAGTCCAGTAAAAGGAAAGTGGAAGGCACTTCTATGTCACAGTTCATCAGACTGATATAAAAAGTTTGCTTTAGAATAAAATGATTCACACTGTCACAGTCATTTATTTATCATTGACTACAAAGATATGCTTGGATGATATATTCAGATGTACATGCCTGCACTGTAGATATATCTATTTGGAAAGATGGATATGATCCACACTGTCTGATGGACGTATATGTCTAAAACATATTTTCTGTGTGAAAACAAAATAAAAGGAGCTTTACTGAGAGAAGGAAGACTTATCAGCTGGGTAGCAGAAGAGATTAGCTCAAGTCTCTGCTGCAGTTAATTTTACTTGCTTATGCACAGTGAAAACCTATAGAAAAAGATACTGAAAAAACATCTCATTGCAGAAAACTTCCCTGTTCACTAGCTAGGACCCTTGAGTATACTTGTGCCAGGGAAAGAAGTGTCTTCACATCAGGCATTGCAGGGAAAATGCAAGATGTTTCATAGGCAAATCTCCAGTCCCTTCATCCTGGACTAATGGATGTTTTTTGTAAATACATAATCAGGAAAAGGAGGACTAAGGAGAATCTCCATCCTTTATTGGATGTGGAGGGAAACATAGTGACGAGAGATGAGGAAAAGGCTGAGGTACTTAATGTGTTCTTTGCCTCGGTCTTTAGCAGCAAGACCAGTTGTTCCCTGGGTACTCACCCCCTGAGCTGGTAGATAGGGACAGGGAGCAGAATGAAGCCCTCATAATCCACAAGGAAATGGCTAGCGACTTGCTACTCCACTTAGATGTATGCAAGTCTATGGGGCCAGATGGGATCCACTTGAGGGTACTGAGGGTGATGGCAGAAGTGTTCTCCAAGTTGCTTTCCATAATATCAGCATTATCACCAGCATTCCTGGCTGTCAGGGGAGTCCCAGTCAACTAGCATATGGTGGCTAGCAAATGTGATACCCATCTACAAGAAGGGCCAGAAGGAGGGGGGCAAAGAATCTTGTGAGTGTGTTTTAGCAATCTAAGTTAACCCCTTGAGAACAGATCCCTCCATCCCCAGTTATTCTCTCTTCACCTTGAAAAATACCAAAATGAATATTTTGCATATATTATTATTATTATTATTATTATTATTATTATTTGTTTCTGATGAAACCAGTGTATGCAATCACATAGTCTGTGTGTATTTCTGTATATCCTTCTTGCAACTTTTGGACTTTCTAATTTCAATCAAGACTAGAGCTCCTACAGAGTATCCCTTGAAACCAGAAAACTAGGTAAATGTGAATTCAGGATTGAAAATTCACAAGTGTGAACCAAATTATCATTGATTCTGTTTGTAAAATACAGTATTGAAAGTCAAATATGGCATCATGTGTTACTTCCAAAATTCTCTATGAGAAAGAACACTTTTAGATACAAGCACAGATAGCAGAATATATTATCATAATTTGATTTAAGGGTCAATCAAATAAAAGACATGTACCTATAGGAAATTAAGTTATATTCATTTAAAATTGAATGTGATTGCAACTGAATAACGAGTGACATTATAATTTTTATGACTGCAAACTTTCATTTAAATAAACTTACAGTTTATAACATGAAGTAGGTATACAGGAAAGTTGTAGTTTTAGGGAATACCATTCAGTGAATTCATTCAGCTGTAGACATCAGAAGTGCCTTGCTGAGAATCAGTTCCAGTTTCCATTGATGTACTTAAAGACTTTTAAGGTGGACTCCATTTCAGAAGAACTGATTTCCTTAATGTTTTCAAAGGCAGAAGAAATTCACACTTCTCTGAATACCACTTGACTGCAACTAAAAATGTTAACAGCTTGTGAGAGTGCTAATTAGAGCATCATAAAATTTATCGGGCTTCTTTGACACTAACTTAACCAGAAGATGAAGCTCAATCTGTTATGAAAATCTCAGGATTTTACTTCCATCTTGCCTGAGCAAGGAATTTTAAAAACCTGAATTCCGTTTTAGTTCATATGATCACATTTTTTGTTAAATGTCATTTCATCATATGCTTCTGTAAGTCCAGGTTCCAGAGTCACTTATCAGTGGCTGATCTGTTAGGTATGTACTGGAAAAGAGAGATTCATTATAGCATTTTCCTCATTCAGCTCTTTAACATGGGGCCCATACACCTGCAAACATGTACCCCCATCCAATTAATAAAATTAACACAAGACATACATAATAACAGACATAAATATGCACATAAATGTCTACAGCAAAGGGACACTTAGTTCTTGACTTTTATAATTGCATATACACATACAAACAGGGACAAAACTTGTTATTTATATTTGAGCAGACACTTATTCAGAGATTCTCTGTTTTGGTGGCAGTCTATACAGTGCCTTGAAGGGAAAGTTAAAAATACAGCAACATTGCTTTCTCAGTGAGAAGGGGCTGAAACTTTAATCAAGGAAGTAACTGTGCCTGTATGGTAGGTATCTAGTCAAAACCGGGTAAGAGTATTTCATATAAAGTTGATAGAATTAGGTAAGATTCCAAGAAGGTCTCAGGGAAGAGATGTCTGTCATCTGCCTTCATTTCTGTCACAGGCTGTCCCTCTGGAGGCCTTCAAAGGTGCCTCTTCTCATTGGTCTTTATAGACACATATAGAGTCACATGTGGTACTTTCACATAAAGTCTTATACACATGGAACTTCAACAGATTCTACCTGTTATCTCACTGCCAAATATTCACACACAGGTTCACTTCCCTGTTAGATGAGCTGGGACTCCACATCCCTGATCCACACATGGCAGCAAGGGAATCTTTGTGAAATATAGTTGGTTGGAAATTATTTTTCATGTTATATTTTAGAAACAGTTTTACATATCAGGCTTGTTGTAACAACTACATGTCATAGCTAATGTAGCAGCTCCCATTGTTTTTTGCTATATTTGAGGTTTGAAAATCTTGCTAACTTTTCTTCAAGTTAAGAATTCAATTTAGGTCAATTTTTCTTAAATGAGACCCAAAATCCTCTGAAAATCTGACCTCAGTTGCTCAAGGAGAGTTTGAAATCTGAATCTTAGTATCTGGAAACTACTAAAAGATCTTGTTCTCTTGTTATTATGACTTAGCTTATGTAGGAAAAAGAGTGATGCTTGATTTCAGTCTACCCCATGTAATTTTAATTCTTTGATGAAATAGCACTCCTGACAAGAGATAAAAACCCATCTTCTTTGTATATTCAACAAAGCCAAGTAAGTTCTTTAAAAATTGTTAGTTCTTTATTTAAAACAATGTACAAAAGTGTAAAAAAAAAAATAGATAGATAGATAAAAGAAAACTGTGAACAACTGACATTTTTAACTTAATTTAAAACATGATTAGTTGCATTCTACAATAAAATGTAGATTTGAAATCCAAGTTGTCTGTGACTGGGTGTGAATAGAAATGTCTTTGGAATATTTGGGGGGGTTCTTCATGAATCATAGGGTGTTTAGAAGAAATTTTAAACACTTCCATTAATACAGCTAACAATTTGTTTATTTTTAATATACGTGCATTAGAAGAGACAATGACAACTGGGGATTGTTTGAAATGTTGAATTGCTTAATTAATTTGTATATCTAATTATTCATGTTTTAATTCCCAAAAGGCACAGTGCATGTGTGGAAAGACTGTTTTCTCAATACATATACACCAAGATATCTACAGTTTAATTTTTACCATATAAATCACTGTGCTAACCTGTACAACACACACACACACACAAAAAAAAAACTAACCTTCATTTTGTAAACATTGTTGTTGCTTTCCTTGATAGCAGAAAGCGTAAGTTCTTTTGTGAGGAAACACTCAGAAAGAGTGTCATGAAAATGTCACACAAACTTCATTTTTAATGATGACTGTTACTTGCTCATCACATGAAAAAAGTGCGTACTTTCCCTACAACACTGATTTGACTTTAGATAGTAATTTGGTCTACTTAAAATGCTTTTACTGACACATATGAAATAGAAACAGGAAAAATATCTCTAAAAACATCTCTCACATAAGAAAAAAAACTGTTTATGTTTCCACAAAAGTATATCTCATCTGCACAGCATCACCTAGGAAAATTCGTCACTTATGAAAATTGTAACTCAGGCCCTGAAAATGGAGAGTTGTTTTGCTTTGTTTTGTTTAAAATCAATATATTTTTTAATTGTCTGCTTGAGTTTTTCCTGTTCTTATTTGAAAGCTTTCTGTAAGATTCAGAAAGGTTAAATATGTATTTATTTTAAGTCTTGAATAGAGGAAAAGATTGCAGGAGCTAGGACTTGAAGAATGCCAACTGTCCTGAATCTTGAACACAAAGAAATTGCATAAATTGAGCTATAAGAAATGCTTGAAAAAAAGCAACAGGAAAAATAGCATTCAGGAGGTCTAACCAGGGCACATTTCATAATAACTGTCTATACAAGAGAAAGTGTGAAATTGGCCAGATGTAAAATGCTTCAAAAACACAAAGCCAACAAAATGAATTCTCTCTGGCTCCTTCAGCTATGACAGTGACACTATCTCTAGAATTAGCTATGATCATAAAATTATTCAATATTTATTGATTTATTTAAAATGTTTTTGCTATATCTATCAATATAATTGGGCTTTTATGCCTATACGTGTTATTATGCATTATATATATTATAACAAACTATATTAAATGACATTATATATAATATATATATATAATATGTCCACATACATGCAGTTTAAGATGAGAATATACACAAATTAGGAAACAGAAATGATTTCTAGAAACTTTCAATTTTTTTCAATGGACTTGTGAGCATTAAAATGCATGCACTATGTTACAAAATAATGAAGGCTTATTGTAGAAAGAAACAGGAGCATAAATGCATGTTATTTACACTAGGAAGGTGTTGTTCCATGAGTCATGTGCAAATGGACTTTTACCACAAAGACTTGACTAGCAACAATGAAGTAGCATATGTGGCTTTTTGCTAACAAGTAATATTTTTGTCTGGTCTCATAAACATCATTACTCCCTTATATCCAGTTGTTAATGACATCAGAAACACTTTCTATTCAGCACTGATAATAGATTGTTAGGAAAAGATGGGAAACACACCTAAATTTCTTGGTTTAAAAACTTATGTACATATTTTATTTTATTTTATTTTATTCTATTCTATTCTATTACATTACATTACAGTATTTTGGAAAGTTTTTTTTTTTTGTCTTTTTTTGGCAAAATGAATATTTTCCGCATCCTTGGAATGAGCATTTCCTACACTATTGCAGACATCCGGTGTGGTCTTGGTCAACATAATGTTCATTTTCACTTAAAAAAAATATGCTTTTCTGTCTACAGGAAACAGTTCTGTTCTAGAATAAATTATCTGATTTCCCTCCTACATCAGTTCCTTTTGCTATATGGATGTTGTCACAGAAATACATTTTATTACAAAGCATGTTATCTGGAATTCTTTTCATTGCTAATGTAATCCTTTTCATCTTCCAAATATGAGTTTCCCACAGCAGTCCCTACAAATGTCCCTACTCTAGACATGTAAATAGCCCTTTGGAATTTACAGTTTCACTCACTTCCAGTAGCATAAAAGAGTTGCGGTGTCATTTGGCTTCATATGCATTAAAATGAGGGAGAGCTTTTCTCCAAGTTTCTGCAAACTCTCCAAAAGCAATCCATGATTTATGCAGACATTTTAAAGCATTAAAGTTACCATTCTACCTTTCTGTGTGGCCCTGAGTACAAAAAGAGTGGTTTGGTATTCAGGCTATAATCAAAGCTCAAAGCTGGGTTGTAGACAAAACATGACCATCGGAATAATTAATAAAACCATACAGCAACAGCCATGTTTGCCTTTCTATGATAATAAAATAAGGCACATGCAAGCACACACACACACACACAGAAACATGATGACAGAGTAATTAATTCTGCATGCCTTGTTCTGAAGTAGTTGCCAGAGCATCTCTTTGATTTCTTACGATCTTATGTACAATTGAAAGATGTCCCCACCTATGCTTCTAACCATGGAAAGCTGCAATAGGCTTTTACAAAATTCTATGCAAGTTACATCCTAAAAAAACTTTTATGGATCTCAGAAGGTTGCATTTTTTTAGTGTCCAGTAATCAATGTTTATGTATATGTTTGGAACTTTGGGGGGGTTATATGTACACAGCATAAGCACTGATGCACCCTTGTCTTCAGGTCATTGAGTATTTCATTATACAGATATACTAGTCCACATAAGCATAGTGTTTTGTTAACACCTAGTTGTAGGAATCTGTTGGTTATAGTGATATCACACTTACGTTAGCAAAACTCTTACAAAAATAGTCATGTAAAACTGTAAATACCCTTTATAGACTGGGGTACTGTTCACTCTCCTATATTTACCACTGGATGATGTAAAACATTCCTCATTGCTGCTTCTACCTTAGTGCTCCAAATGTTCCTTGAGATATGCTTTCTCTTAATATTTTTAATTAATATCATAAGTACCTTGCAACTGTAACAAAGTCAACAGAGTGATGCAGTATTCTAGTTCTACAGTAAAAAACAGGTACTGTACGAAACTGCAGAGTGGATATTTAAGAAGATATCAAGATTTGTTATAAAAATAATACTAATGATTTTTAAGAAGGAACGATTATAAAAGGATTTTTGTTGTTTAAATAAAAAGATTCCTGGAATCTCTTCATAACCACTATCATTGAGAATAGGTCTCTAATTTAGTCTATGCATCAGGTAACATTAAGCAAACAAACTTTCTCTTTTTTTCTTTTTTTTTTTTCATGCTTGTATGGTAACAATGTGAGGATCAAGCAAGTTGACCCACAATCCATAAGTAAGTATCACTGTCCTGCAACAAGAGTTAATCCACGGAGATGAAAAAACAAAAACAAACAAAAAAAAACCAATAACAACGACAATAACAACAAAACAGAGAACAGAGAACATGCTGGGTTACTATCTAGTTATGAAGATATTTCCACTCATTTCTATTAGCTGTATCCTTGCACATGGCTTTTCCCTTCATCATCGCTCTGAAACACTGAGTGTGCCTGACTGACTATCTTGCTTCATCTCAAACATATAAGAAAGGCAGATGGTTCACAGATACTTAAACAAATAAAAATAAAAATAAATAAAAATAAAAATAAAAATAAAAATAAAAATAAATAAAAATAAATCATAAAAACTGTTTGAATGCTTTCATCAGTAACTGGGAAAAAAAATGATAAAATTTGAAATCTAGAAAAGAATTGCATTAAATAAGGATGGACTTTAAATTCCCATATTATTTCCAACCATGCTGCTTTTTGGAATATGCATTAAAATCAGTAAACACCTACTTTTTACTCTCTGCAAATTGTTCAGCTATATTTTCATATTTTTTCAATATTTTGATATTTATATATCAAAGCATTTGAGAAGCTTAACTAAACTAGATTATTCTGTGATCTGTACTCATTCAGAACTGTAACTGCTCAGATATGAAGCTCAACTGAGCTCATACAAATTTGATGGGAATCATAAGTACACACAAATCTAACTATGGCAAGGTCTAGACATCTGACATTTGATCTATGATCTATGGATAAAATATTTTATAGAAGGTCAATATAACATTGCTGTTATTACAAGGATCTGTTTAACATCTAGAAGTAAGCTACCTTTAGTTATTTTATAAATATTTATATGTGGTATGTTTTTAGCCTGGAGTTGCACCTTGCACTCACTTTGGGCTTAACCTTTGAAATAGTATTATATGAATGAATTTTATGATAATATAACAGATGTGCCATCAGAGTATAGGAAGAAAAAACAATGGCATTACAGTGTACTACCTATGCATTTCAGGTATTCTATATGATGTTTATTATCGAGTAATTTCAATTTTGTCTTCCGTGGTTTGTTTTTTTTTTTTGCAATTTCTATAGTTTAGTCTTTTCAGAAACTAATATTCTGCTTCCTTCAAATAGATTTTTAAAAAGTATGAGTGAATGAATGAATGAATGAACAAATTTTTACTTTTTTGTGCAAAACCACACTCTCTTCATGTAAGGAAATATAAAATAAGGAAAAATAATGGAGGAGGGGGGAGAGAGACCAACCCTTACTTTCTGAATCCTGGTTTCTCCCTTCTGTCTTTTTGGATCTCCAGAAAAATCTTTGGCAACTCTATATGCATTTCCAAAACTTTGTCTATTCATTTTAAGAATATTTTACTTTGGAAGAAGTAAAGTCTACAATTAATTGTAAGTAATTAATGTCAGATGCCTCTTTCAATTGCAGAGTCTTTTGGGATTATATTCAATTCTTTCACTTTAATGTATATCATGGGATTCTGAAATGGGAAATTTGTGAATATTTAAGGTTTAGAATTCTGTTTTTTTGTTTATTTGTTTGTGTTTCTAATTTAAAATAATATAAGGAGAAGAGACATCCAAATGAGCAGTATAATGTTTCCTGTAGGTACCTCAGCTCCCTCAGCAGAAAAAAACAATAAGGAAGCCAGAACAGCCAGGACAATTGCATTGTTATAGATTTCAGCACTCAAATTCCAGTAGCTTATCAAGGTTTAAAAGAAAATAATGTTAAAATCCCTGGGGTGCAGGAACACTTGCCTGTGCACACATATCAGCTAGAATAAGACCCTTCCAGCCTTTCGCACAATTCAAGAGTGAACTCCATCAAATAGCATGGCTTTTCCCAGTTGCTGATCCCTGACATTTCAGTGATGGGTCATCAGTTCATCAGTTTGCTTAACTGCAGTTAGTTTTGAATGCTTTGAAAACAGAGTTCAGTTTTTATTGCCATTTGTAGAGAGGTCAGTTTTCTCAAATGTTGATTTTTAACTCATCTAAATAGATGAATGTCTGGCTTCAAGGTAATTGATACTTGATTCATAGTTCTCTACAAAGTCATTCCCTTGAAGAGAACTGCAGGAAACAGGAACATCAAGGATAATTGCTTTGCAATGGGCTTCAGCTCTCAGCTCTACTCTTTTTCAAGATTAAGCCCCAAGGATATAGGAAGGAAAAGTCCCTGCCCACCAAACAGCAGAAGCCCTCTTCTCTTACCCTTATTTTAAGAGTAATCTCTAACATCCATGTGAGTTCTGTATTGTGAGTATGTGGATCAAAAGTTATTTCCATGTAGAGTCAACGAAGGGTAAAGACTTAATTCATTACAGGAGTTCCTTGATATGGCAAATGGAAGAAGTAAAACAATAAGATTGGAAATACAACAGTTCTGTAATTACTCTAGCAGTAATTACTCTTCTTCCAGAAGGATGATCTTGATTAGCTATTAATTTAATTATGTATCATAAAGCAACTATAATAAGTAATCTCAATGCATTGTCCTTCCAATTTATCCCATGGGTAGACAGCCCTGTCATTGGCAAGTAGAAGTGGTCACATTTCGTGCATAACATGGTAGGACTGCTGTTCTCTCCCTTGCATCCTATTTGCATGATAAGAAGAAAAGATTTATCTTTAAGGAGAAAAGATCTTTTTCATTAATAACTAGCTAGCTCCAGTCCTATAAGCGGCACAGACTGCAGTTTGCATTGCTTTAACATGTCAAGGGTACAGGGGAATACCTTTTTTGCAATTATATCTCGGGGCAAGGATATATTAGAAAACCATATTGTAAAACAGGTCACTGATATATACTTGTAATATGGGCCATCTGTTAAATCAGCAATAATCTTACACCTGTATTGACAGTGCCTAATGTTAAGCCTTTGTCCGAGATGTCTCTCATGCTGACTCACAAGAAGAAAATAATGACAAAATTTGTAAGCAGTATTTTTTATTTTCTCTTGTGTCCCTAGCAGTTACTCTTACACTCAGTCAGTCTATACTCCAAAATTCCAGCCAAATTTAGCTGTGAATAATAATTATAATACAAATAAAACATTTTGCTTTAAAAAATACTCGAACTTTTTTTTTTTGGGGGGGGGGGGGGAAGAAAGTATATATATAGTTAGGTTGAAAACATAACTAAGAATATATATAATATATATATGTAGAAGCCTCTGATGCATTCAGATTACATTTGCACAGACAGAAAAAGAAAATACAGTAAATTTGTTTTAAATGTATCTTCAATGTAATGCATTCATAACAGGGAAATATAAGGAAATCTGCATCTGATTATTAAAATAATAAGAAAGAAAATATACTTGCATGCCATTCACTGAGAAGCATTCAGTCTGAATGATTTAACAGAAATACTCTAGTAGGATTATTGGATAGAGGCTTTCCAGTCTAAAAGCCTAAGTACAAAACAAATGACTTGCATGCTGTGCTTACATTCAGGTAATAGACAGAAATGGTTGCTCGCTCAGGGGTTCCCACTCTGACTGATTGCAGAGCTAGCTGGTGGTCATGACTCTCCTCCACTTGTGCAGCACCTGGTTTGTTCTTTTTCCCTCCTGAAATGATTTAACTGACATGTTCAAATAAACATTGTTTACTCTTTGCCCACTCACTGTTAAGAAGCCCAACCTTATTTTTCCCTCCAGGAAAAGCATATTTTTGCCAGCCACAAAAACTCCTGGGATGCAACTGATATAAGGGCTGACAACATATGGGCTAGCTTTGGAAGACTTCAGAATATCACTGCCCTTCTCATACCTGCTTAAAACTTGAGCAAGATGAAGAGCTAAATGCATGCTTATTAAAAGCATGTTTTAAGAACTGGTTGAAGTATGCATCGGGACATCATACCACACATATATCAATGAACACTGATGTTTTGAAGTGCTGAAAGTCAAAACCAGGTAAGAATATCTTTCCTAGCAGAGAGAGGAATAAGAAGAGCCTGAGGATTGCATCCTGAGCACCTCACTTTCTTCTCCAATACTCTGTGAATTTAATTTCTTTATGAATATTAATGTTCTATTAATTGGTGCTTTATTTTGTGATATGTCCATATTGAAAGATTATAATATTGAGGGTTAATGAAAATGGTTAAAATATCGGTAGTGTGTTTTCATCCTCACTCAGCAAATATCAATGATGTTTCATCTAATCAAACTATCATGAGAGAACCACACTTGGAAGAAACTGATATAAAATCACTAACAGACTTTAAACACTGAATTGTGACAGCCATCTTGTGATTTGACATTCAATCCTAAATATTTCCTTCCCTTAGTAAGGGCCACTGTAGTTTTCTAATAGGTGCAACACCTATGAAATTGAATGTTAAAGGTACAAAAACGCACTGACAGATTTTGGCCTCGGTGGATAATTTTGTGTCTCTGCATATTCTGCAGTTTTATACTCTCAGAAATTAGACTATGAAGCTTTGACCAGCCAGACAGTTGTACTGAGCTGTTGAACTGTACATCTTAAAAAGGGAAACTGCAATCTCATACTGAACTATGGAGCTGTAGGCCAACAGAGCCACCCTAGTGGGAGAAAGAAAGCAATATTAATTTTGGAAATTACTTTATTTCTACAACAAAACTAATCTCAAGAGAGCTGCCAGAACAATCAAAACTACATTCATGCTGTCAAGGTGTTAGGATGGATTTAAGTAATCCTGAACTTCTCTGCAGTGGTTCATAGAATGCATTACAAAGACAGAATTCAGAGCATAGCTGCACAATAATAAATGCCATGGAAAATACACAGAGATACAGAAAGAAAAAAAAAAAAGAGAGAGAGAAGCAGAGGTTGTTAAGAGAGAAACATGACTACAGAAGATAAAATATCTTTCTGAAAGCAATTGTACTCATATGCAGAGGGCAGGACTCAATTATTCATATTGATTACAGTAAAAAATAAAGAATAATGCAGTATACAGATATTTGGTTGCAAGTAAAAGAAAAAGAAAATTGTTCAAAATGCACTAAAATTAGACTTAAAAGAAGATTGCAATGATAACTAAAACTATTCTAGGAGGTTTCTTATTAAGAGTGCTCTTTGTGTCATGGGAAGGATAAGAAGAGTTAAACCTAGTCCTGTCATTGCAGAAAGAGGCTTGATTGGCCATTACAGTAATTTCCTTCTGACATAATGAATAGCATGGTAAACTCAGGGTGCAGCTAAAAATATTTGCAAGACCACCAAATACAATGATCTATGATGCAGCAAAAAAAAATGTCAGTTGATTTGTGAAGCTATTCAGAGTGGAAAAGCTCAAAATCATATAAGAAAGAAACAGGAGAAGAGTGAAAATGTGTGATTTGGTCTTCTATAGACAACAGTGGAGGACAGATGTAATAAACCTGGCTAAGCAGAATTGAATCTTGTCATCTATTATAACTAAGGAAATTAAGAGTAAGGGAGGAAGGTACATGAAAGTATCCTCTGAGAGATCTCTCAAGCCTGGCTTTCTGCAGGTCTGAGCTGGCTACCTTGTAGGAAGTGTATTAGGTAAGCTGAATAAAATCAACACCTTCAAATAAACCTGTATCTTTCCATTGGCTTCATGAGGTATAAACTTTTAGTTCATCTGATCTGAATTATTCTGTTCTGGCCTTGTGCCGATATCTAGAGGTACTTAGAGAAGGCAGTTAGATTATGGTCTATACATCCTTTATTTTCTTTGAGGTAAGTGAACCACTATCATATAGTCATGCTGGCTCAGAGGAAAGATTCATCTCATCTCAATGGTAGAGGTACTGAGAAAGAAATCATAATCTTCAGTTTCATTAATCTGCAGCACAAAGTCTTCTTTATGTTGAATAGCTCATGTATTCAGATTTTTTTTTATACTGTCTCCTGGAAATGGCCAAATCTCCTAACTTTTTTCTTGTGTGAACTCCCTCCCATCAGGACTGATTACAGACACCAAGAATGGTCTTTTTTTTTTTTAAATCCATTATTCCATTGCTGTTATTCCATTATTCTGTTTTTGCTTTTTTTTTCTTTAGTATCATGAATGTTATCATTTCATAATCACTTTTGCATAAATTCACATAATAAAACATGACCTGGGCTGCATCAAAAGAACCATGGCCAGTAGGCCAAGGGAGGTGATTCTCACTTTCTACTCTGCTCTCATGAGATCCTACCTACAGTAATGCATTCAGCTATGGGGCCCAGAAGAACATGTACATACTATAATGAGTCCAGAGGAGGGTCATGAGGATGATCAGATAGCTAGATCACCTCTCGTATGAAGACAGGCAGAGAGAGTTGAGGTTGTTTACACTGCAGAAGATAATGCTCTGGGGATACCTTATAGTGGCCTTCCAGTACCTAAAGAGGGCCTACAGGAAAGCAGGACTAAAAAAAGAGGGACTCTTTGTCAAGGAGTATAGTGATAGGACAATGAGTAATGGTTTAAAACTAAAAAAGGACAGATTTAGACTAGATATAAGGAAGAAATTCTTTACTCTGAAGGTAGTGAGGCACTAGAACAGGTTGCTCAGAGAAGCTGTAGGTACCCCATCCCTGCAGTGTTTAAGGCCAAGTTGGATGGGGCTTTGAGCAACCTGGTCTAGTGTAAGGTGTGCCTTCCCATCGGAGGGGAGGTGGAATTATATGGTCTTTCAGCTCCCTTCCAATCCAGACCATTCTACAATTCTATGATAAATTGTCTTCCCCAGTTTCCAATTTTCATCCAGTCACTGGGACTTGGTTAGAATTAAACAGAATCAAACCTAAAAAAACTGATCTTAATTACCAATCCTTGGTATTTTCTTTATTACTTTCGCATGCTACGAAAACTTTGGAAGTGTCTCTTTTTTATGATAATAGAATTTGATATAATGTTCCTCAGAAAACAGTTTCCTGTTTCTCGGGAAACATATTTACTATTATTACCAATCCAGACTTTTGATATCCACCCTACATTCAAAGAAAAAAAAAAAATCTACCTGCCAGTACGAGGATCTGGGATAGACTTCTTCCACAACATTTTCCATCTCCCTTTCTTTTGCATTTCACTCAGCAAATTTTGCCATACCTCCTCTCATCTCTCTGGAACGCTTTACCTACCGTACTTTCTTCTTGATGTTTTTCCTGATCAAGTTCTGTATTAAATTTCCAGCCCTGACTTTATCTCACTAAATCTAAGTGATGTCACATAACTTCCTTGTTTGTTTATTTTTTGTGTATGCTAACATTGAGGTTTCTTTTTATTTACTTCCTATTGCATTGTATACATAGCTAAGAGTTCAACAAAATATGTTGCTCCGTCCACTTGTATTTTTTGATCTCCCTCTCCCTCCCTCTCCCTCCCTCTCCCTCCCTCTCCCTCCCTCTCCCTCCCTCTCCCTCCCTCTCCCTCCCTCTCCCTCCCTCTCCCTCCCTCTCCCTCCCTCTCCCTCCCTCTCCCTCCCTCTCCCTCCCTCTCCCTCCCTCTCCCTCCCTCTCCCTCCCTCTCCCTCCCTCTCCCTCCCTCTCCCTCCCTCTCCCTCCCTCTCCCTCCCTCTCTTCTCTCAACATGTGAACATGGTCATTGGTCCCTTGCCCATACTTTAAATTTTAAACTTATAAATAGGTCAATAACTATCTCCTATCTCAGCAGATACATCATGGTATTTCCTAGCAGTCATCTGTTACAGAATATCACGCAGTGCAATATAAACAAAACTTGCCAGGGAAAACTGATTTTGGAGGATTCTTAACTTAGCTTTTCATAGTAGAAGGTAGAGTCACTCAAAATATTGAAGTTTTACTGTTGTGCATATGATGACAACCTCACCTTTTCTAGAAAATTACGTGTTAAATGTGTCCAAAAAGTGAAAGTCTCCTATTAATTCTTCATTTTACCTTAGCTGACCTCCAATATGTGTTTTTCAGGAACTGTATCAAGTTTTTAACATGAATAACAATTTGGGAAGGACCCCCAGCTCATTTAAAAAAAAAAATGGAATAAATAAATGAATATGTTTAAAGATGTTATGTGCTTCTGCTGGTCATTTCAATAAACAGCAGTATTTGTCTTGGGAATTGTGAAAGCCTGTACTAAATGTTTCATATAACAGTCTATCATACAGTTATAAATAAGCTAAATAGCTATGAGCTGCTGAAATTTGGTGGATCTGTGAAAAAATCATACAGTTTCTAGACTTATCTTTGCAGTTCATATGGAATAGCCTATATAAAAAATGAACACTAGAAAACAGAGGAACCAATAAAACTAGAATATTTCAAGTATTAATTAACAGAGTAAATAAAGCTCTCCCACGAGAAGAAGAATTTTGAAACTGGGAGAAGTAACTTCTGCTGCTGCCACCATCCTAAACAGGACAGAAAAGCAATGCCCTTACACAAAATAGGGTATAAAAAATGTGTAACAAACTCTCAGGGTAGCCCAGAGAACAGCTGTAACATTGTGCACAGTCTACCTATTGCATTCTCTGACAGTTACAGATTATGAAACCTTTTTTTCCCAATTTGGGAAATCACTAAGATTCTACTAGTGCTTAACCTATCATCTGCACAATGATAATGATGGCAATTTTACAAATTTATCTATCCAGATCCTCCTCATGTATTTATGTCCCTAGAGAATTAATACTCAGCAGAATAATGAGCAATAGACAGAACCTGTACATACATAAATAAATAAAATAACATTTAAAAAATACAAAAAAAATATTCAAACTGTAAGTAATCCATTTTAAACTTGAATGCAGAGCTTGGTTTCCAGAAGCCCTTTACAACATGGGGAATGCTAGACAACTTTGGGGAAGTTGATTATTCTGTGATTCCACTGTAGTCCACGTCTAGGATTTCTTACAGAAAGCAAAACATATAAGGAAAGTTGAAGAGATTGGTGGATTTTCAGTTACAGTTTCAGTTTCTAGACCTATCTTTGCACTTCACATGGAATAGTTCCATTGTAGGATTGGAAGTGGCCAGAATGCAGACCCAGAAATAAGAACCTAGAAGTGCTCCAGACCCACATATTCACAGCACATGCCAGGGAGCTAAACCTACTATATAAATGACCCATGGTATTTCTGTCCAAATGTCTGCACCAAAAAATGTTCAAAAGCCAACAGTGTCTTCTAAATCAACTTATTACCTGGAACAAGTGAAGTCTGTTCAGACACTCATGCTAAAGTCTTGAAAAGAACAAGACCAGATCCTTTGAACAACCACTGCAAAGCAAGGCAAAAAGGATGCAGCATCTAAACTACCCTGACAACCAAGAGCATTTCCCAGCAGAATCCCCCTTTCCATCCTGTAGTCATTCCTGTGAAAGGCAATAGATAGTGCAAGATGAAATGAAAGCTCCAGTTCTCCTTGTCCAACTCAGCAGCTGAGAAATTGCTGATTCTGGGGCAATGCTGACTAGGAAGATGAAATGGTGGCTTCAGCAGACCCAGGAATATGAACTAGTTCCATGCTTATAAAACAACTGAGTGAACAAGGGGGAGAGAAATCTGGGGACAGATCACAAAAGAAAGGGAAAGGAGAGAAAATAAATGAAGACAGATTAGCAGCCTGCAAAGCTAGTCATGCACAGACTAACATGATCCTTCTTTTTTTTTTTTTTTTTTGGAACCATGTCTCCTATTATCAGACACCTAACAATTCAGCACCACACTCCAAGCATCACGGATACAAGTGCCTTCTGTGGTGATGCTTTCCCTACAACATGATTCTCCACACACAAATTGCAATTCTGGTAAAGACCTATATGTTTTCAAAAAAGTTCTCTACATGACATCTTCAAAATGCCAAAGCTATACTGGAGAAACTGTTACAGAAAGGCTTTCTGAATAGGCCTGTAACCCACAGCCATCAAGTTCAGCTGTTTCTGAACAAAGATTCATTTTTTTGAATTACGGTTGTGATCCAGTAGATCAGTTTTACAGAGTATGCTACTGAGTTGCAAGAGAGTAGGTAATGTAAGATAAATAAAAACAGAGAAAGAACTTTGAGAGACTAATGTTTATCAGCTCAATGATTCAAAATACTTTCATGAAAAGAGTTAAAATGCTAGCAAAATAAAGAATAATGAAAGAAATAATGAAAGAAAGAAAAAAAAAAAGGCAAGATCAAAGATGAGCCTGTCCCGAGGAACAATGGAGGTGGACTTTTCCCTGTCTGATGACTACCAGATGACAGGGACTTATCAGGTGTCTCAGTGGGAGTGGGAACATATAATGATTAGGCTAGTAAAATATAAATCCTAGCTATCTATTATTAACAAAGAGAAACTTAACATGAATTAGCAGGTGGCCCAAATCCTGCTTGTAGAGTCTCTTTGTATATGGCTCAGGACGCACAAACAAAAATGTCTGGGTGGAGGGGAAGTTACATACCCATGCATGAATAAGGAGTGTCATCATGAATAAGGAGTGTCATCAGGCAGATGACATTCACCTTTATTCTCAGCATGGTTTGGGAAGTAAGTAAAATGAGCTGAAGAGTCTGCTGCTTGTATTCAGTAGTAATTAGGACAGAGAAATCAGTTCTCAATTTGAAGTCAGTGCCAAGCCAGCACTTCCTCCTTAATCCAGGGAGGTTCCCTGGATGATCTCCAGGTCCAGCTCAGTCACCCAAAATTTCCCCCTGAAACCTCCTTCACTGGTATGCACCCTCTGTCAATAAAGTTCTCATGGGGACACCATGAAGAGGGAGAATCCAGTGCATGGCCAAGAAATGGCTAATTATTTACTTAGGCAATGTGTAGCATTACTGCCATCCCCAAAACAATATCATTGATTTGGCCATCCTCAAACAGAAGGAAAGCAGCGCTCAGAAACTTCTCATAGCTGAGCATTGTAAATGCTGAATAAGCTCCACAGCATCCCACATGCTTGTATAGGCCATCCAGCTGTGCTAAGATTGTTATCATCATTGTTATCATCCCAGGCTCAACAATGACTACTTGTTCACTACATTAATATCGCCTGTGAAACCCAATCTTAGCTTGGCCAGCAATGTTATAACAGATGTGTGGTAGGAGATAGATACTGTCGATAAAAGTCACAAAGCTAGGTGTTCACGAAAATTATGCTGTATTGCTGGACTGCTTCTTCGTGCATGAATGTGGAAACATGTTCATGTCCTTCAGCATGGCCTTTTCCAGATTCTAACTACTCTGGAAGTTTCAGGACTTCTATGACCTTTCACTCCTGACAGCTGTAGTTAACTTAGCACATAAGTAGAAAAATGTCCTACATGGACCATAGAGTTCATTTGGGACAAATATAAACTAAACTGAAACAAAATAAAGGTGTCCACTGAGTATTGATTACTCATTTAACAGACCAGATGATCTATTTGCAAACGGGACCTCTTTGTTTGATCTTACAGACCATTTCATAAACTCAGAATAATGGATTAACTTTAATGGATTCAGTGAGTTAATTTGTAAATTTCTTCATTGAAACAGCTTTCAAAGAAGACTGTCTCATATAGTCTTCATATGCATGTATATGTATATAAAATTAGATAATCTCTTATGAAGAAACCTGAGCACATAAATTGTAGAAGTGTTGATCCAGCTATCTTTAGTACAAAGGCATGAGGTAGGGTAGCTGGGTTTTGAACACTCATATATACACATTCCATCATGGTTGTTTGTTGTTTCGTGGTGTTTTTTTGTTTGTTTGTTTTGTTTTGTTTTAATATAATTATTTACAGTTACACTTTTGCCCAAAATGAAGGCAGTAAAACAGATGGAGTGTAAATAAGTAGCTGAAAAAAAAATCAGTTGTTAAAATGTACACAGAAAGCTTTTGCTTTCAATTTATCTTGCTATTGCTGAAGGTGATGTTTTTGAGGCAGTGGGGCAGTGATGAATGACAAACAATGATAACTGAAGAAACTATTGAGTCAGGTGCAGGGAATTAAAGACATGCTGTAATGACAGTCCTACAACAAATGTCTGTCCAAGCCAATCATCCAGGGGCTTGTTCCAATTACAGATTGAAAAGCACTAAGCTTATGGGGATTGTATGCTTTCAGATATTTATTTGCTAACATTTAGAAATGTGGGGGATCTTTTTGGTCATCAGCCTCAAATTTTCAGTTCACGTTTGAGGGGTTTTCATTTTTTCTATGTAACTCTTCCTTTTTTCCTCTTCTGTTCTGATCTGATAATATGCTTTTCACTTGTACATGGTTATCAGAGGTCTCCAAGCACACCTGAATCTTTAGAAAAATTAGGGTTCAGCTCAGAGGACTGCTAGCTTTGCAGGTATTATGTTTGTCACTCACATTTGGGACCTCACAATGTTGAGAGTTATCAGCACAGACCACCAGCTGGCACAGCATTCCTGCTAGACATGCCTGAGCATATTATTACCTATATCCTTTGCCTAAGCTATCTATTTTGCATTTTGCTCTTTGGATGAGTTTGCTCATGTGCTGCATCACATTTTAAAATAGAAAGCAAGAAGCAAAAGACATCAAACTTTTGACACTCAAAATATAGTTGCCAGATCTGAAGACAGTCACCCTAAGCTCCCTTTATAGTGGTTATGAAGGTACATCTGCAGAGGGCAATTCATCTCATGTATCTGAAGTATCTAACTGAGATATCTTGCTTCAACTTTACAAAGTTTTGCATCAAAAGTGATAGCCAGAGACACTTCCAGTGATGATACTACTGACTGTTTTTAATAAAACAGCCCAGTGTCCCCTTCCCCCAAACCCCAGAGTCTTGATTCCAGAAGTAAAATATCTGAGTAATTTATCTTCCCCATTCCAAATCATCTGTTAATACTTCAGTTAAAGGATTCACACCTCCCATTTTATATATCTAAAGTAGCAAAGGATGTGGAGGAGGGAGACTTTGTACGCTGAAGCTGGGATAAGATGCAGCCAGAAGCATCAGAAGATGCAGATGCAGAAAAAGCAATTTGTAACATGGCTCTTGCTTAAGTGTTAGGCAAACAACCTGTAATTTAACACATACGATTTCTAGAAAACTCTGCCATCATCAATTTTCTACTTGATGATTGGGCCTTAGACAAAATGGAGACATATTTCATAGAAAATGTCGAAAACGCAAAGCCCAGGGGTTCCCACCATGTTAGGTACCAGCTCTGAATTAGGAGGTACCAATGGTGTTCCTTGCTACATCTCAGACAGAAGTCCTGCATTCAGTTGCAGCTGAATCTGGTATGTCTGCACTGAGTACAGACATTTGCTCCAGTAAAGCACCTTCCCTGAAACTACAGGGTAGGGACTGATCCACTTGGATGGCGAGTGGTTCTGTGAGTGCATAAACAAATGCAAATTGATATTAAAGTCTTTGAATTTAATGTGTCAGATTGCAGGGGATTTGAAAGGCTTGTTTTCATGTTTCTTAGAAATGCCAACATTTAGCATGTTGCCTACTTAAAATCCAAACACATAAATGCTAATTAACTCCACATAATATAGTGGAGATGGGGTGCCAAAGTTTCAATGCTGAGGACCTAAACTGCAGAATTCTAGTGCTGAACACTATAATGCCTATGGGTTTTTTTGTGTTTTTTTTTCTGTTTTTTTTTCCTTGCTTGTTTTTTGTTTGTTTGTTTGTTTGTTTTAGAAATAGTCATAAAATTATTGTTATGAAAGTACAGTTTAGGAATTTAGTAAGTCATGGAACCTACGCAACCTCATTAAATCTGAAACCTGTATCATCTGTCTGGCCAATGGTGTTACCAAAACTGCATGCGCAGAACAAATTACTGTTTACAAATGTAAAATAATGTCCATCATTGAAAAAGCTAAAGAGAATTACAATCAGTTCAGTTAGCTCAATGTCTCACCACACTGCAGTAAAAGCAGCTATGCAACATTTCACAAATCCATTTTACAGCAACAGAAACTAGTGCATAAGGATGTGATTCCTTAAGGTCTCAGGACATATCAGAAGATGGTCAGAGGCTGTCATGACCATGACATTCTGTTCCCACTAGAGCCAAGGACAAAATTGCTGTTGATTTCAGTGAAGACAGAACTTCAACCTGAAGATCATTACTCCCAAATATCAAAAGACATACATTTCTGTAAGTATTAACATATAATTTGTTTTAAAATATAATAAAAAATAACATTTTACAGTCTACACTTTCTGTTATAGAAACATAATGAATGAAACTGACTCAATATGAACAGCCAAGGAAGCAGTTTTTCTTGTATGTATTTTTAATATATTGGTCAGCAAGTTCTGTCATTAATGCTGAGGAGAGATAAGCTTAGGACTTCATCTTCACATAAAGATAGCATTGTACTCTTCCAATAGCATATGCAGGAATTTAATCAGAAACTAATAATGTATTTCATTTGTGCTTGCCTTGCTGTAAATTAAATAGTGTAATGTAAATGAAAACAGTACCAAAGGTAAGGCAGCAAATTTCACATTATTCCATTTAAGAAAGCAAAGGTCAAAGTTCATTGAATTCTTTTTTTCTGACTACCAAAAGAAAGACAGTAGAGCTCCAAAATATACAGTTACTAATTCTCCATCATAAAGGAACAGGTCCCACACCATGAGGAGACAGAAAAACAGAGTATGGTGTAGAAAATTGAGCTTGATGAGATAGATGGGGAAAAAATACTCCACTAATAACTAATCCCTCTTCAGCCAAAAATAATCCTTGTAACTGAAAAAAATAATAATTTTACTTAATAATTTAGCTGTATTGAGGATGTATTTTATTGCAAAATGAATTCATAACAGGTAATAACTTCACAAACTAGAGAGTCTTTAGAACAGAAATAACATTCTGTGATCAGCCTTTCTCCAAATTTCATGCCTCTTTTTTTTCTTCAAATATCAGATATATCAATTTCAGAGGTTTGTTTTTTGTTGTTTTTTTTTTCTTGCAGATCATGCAGCGACACTCCAGTTTAACCAAAACCCAGAAGGAAATAAATGTGGAAGATGTGTACAGATTTACTGTAGTTATGAACTTGTAGTTCTTACCCACTGTTTTAGGTATTTCACTCCAATGACCAGCTGCACAGAAGTTAGCACTTTCATGAGTGTTAATAGAGCAAATTAACAGGTAAAATATCTTTTTATATTTATGGAGTGATGAGGACTGTATAATCAAACTATAGGATATTCACCCTTAAGGTTTTGACTGGACATTCAATGTTTCATAAAAATGCCTAAGTTCTATCTCCTACCCGTAAAATTATCCACTTGACTGACACTGAGAATATTACATTGAAAAAGGAGGAACATTTTTCTTCCCCGCTTCACATGCAATTTGTAGACCCAGGCATGAGAGCACAGTGAAATTCAGCCTTCAATTATTCCCACATTTCAACATTATTATGAGTCAACACTCATGCAATATCTATTTTCAGTCCAATTATTTAGAGAATTATACAGACACTAATAAACATGACAGTGACTTAAAATGCATCAACACTCTTACAACATGTGCTGAAGTAGTAGCAAACAATCATTTTGGATTGCCTGGGCTGATGTAGACTCAGAAAGGTTGCAATCTTTCTGGTAGAAATGTGTGGAACAGTAAAATTTTAGGGATGTATCTGAATAATTTATTCTGCCAAAACAGGGTAGTCAAAATGCACAGCTAATGTATTTTGGTTTTATTCCAACAATTTCTTAAGATATGGGCAAAGGAAAGGCTGAGGAAATCTAAGGATCTACATAGGAAGCTGGGATCACATTGAAAAGGAGACAGGGAAATTATTTACAAATGAAAAGCAGAAGAAAACAATGAGGAAACTAAGGTTTCTTAGAACAAATGAAGGGCCATAAAACAATATACATCTACAACCAACCATATTAAATTTCAACCACCTGGATATCTGCTGAGAAAGCTATACAGCAGGCTGTAAGCAATCCAGGAGACTCCCAGAGTGCATTGGGGATAACTTCCTGGTCCAGGTATTAGACAAACCAACCAGAGGAGAAGTTTTACTGGACCTGGTGCTCACCAATGCAGATGAACTCATTAAAGAGTTGAGGACTCGAGGCAGTCTGGGCTGCAGCGACCATAGCTTGGTTGAGTTTGTGACCTCAAGGAATATGGGCCTGGAAAAGAGCAAAGTCGGGACCCTGAAGTTTACAAGAGCAAACTGCCAGCTGTTTAAAGACCTAGTGGAGGCTGGTGACGAGTGGTGTCCCTCAGGAGTCTGTCTTAGGACTTGTACTGTTTAATATCTTTATCAGTGACGTAGACAGTGGGATTGAGTGCATCCTCAGCAAGTTTGCTGACAACACCAAGCCGAGTGGTGCAGTTGATCCAACAGAAGGAAGGGATGCCATCTAAAGGGACCTGGACAAGCTTGAGAAGTGGAACCACAAGTACCTAATGGGGTTCAACAAGTGTAAATGCAAGGTGCTGCACCTGGGTCAGGGCAATCCCAGACATGAGTTTGGGACAACTCATTGAGAGCAGCCCTGAAGAGAAGGACTTGGGGTTCTGGATAAAAAGCTTGACATGAGCCAGCAGTGTGTGCTTGCAGCCCAGAAATCTAATAGCAAGCTGGGCTGCATCAAAAGAAATGTGACTAGAAGATCAAGGGAGGTGATTCTCCCTCTCAACTCTGCTCTTGTGGGACCTCATCTGGAGTACTGCATCCAAGTCTGGAGCCTCCAGCATAAGACAGAATTGTTAGAGTGGGTCCAGAGGGCCATGAAGATGATCAGAGAACTGGAGCACCTCTCCTATGAAGAAAGGCTGAGAGAATGGGGAATGGTCAGCCTAAAGAAAAAAGTCTCCAGGGAGACCTCATTGCAGCCTTTCACTTCTTAAAGGGGCGTTATAAAAAAGATGGAGAGCAAATTTTTACTCAGGTAGATAATGATAGGAAAAGGAGAAATGTTTTTAAACTAAAAGAGGGTAGATTTAGATTAGATATAAGGAAGTAATTTTTCACTATGAGAGTGGTGAGGCACCAGAACAGGTTACCAGAGAGGCCCTGGGAAATTTGATCTAGTGGGTGGCATCCAAGTCCATGGCAGGGGGGGTTGGAACTAGATGATCTTTAAGGTCCCTTTCCAACCCAAGCCATTCTATGAGCCTATGATTCTATGAATGAAATTAATTGAAATAAGTGTGTTAATTATATAGAAGCATCTCATACATATCTGCAAAACTATTCCACTCATTCTAAGAAATCTTTATGATGGTGGCACAGGACTTGACATATGAATAGATTATGATGGAAATTATTAAAGAAATGGTACTCACTGTTAGCAATGAGCTCCTACAGGTGTCCTAGCATCATTTAAGGATCTTCAGTTCAGCTTCCAAATTTATGCTTGTTTTGGCTTTATTTTATCAGTAATCACTAAGTCTAGAGGAGGAAATCCTTTTTCTTTTTATATTTCACATTAGCAATGGGATAGTCTGGAACCAACATCAAATGCATTGCCAATAAACCACTGGCTTGTAGGTGATGCTTAGACTACCCAGATTGATAGATATTTCCTTTTAATTTAGTATTTTCACAATGAAACCATACTCCATAAAGCACTCTAAGTGGTAGCTTTAACTACTGAAGTTGAAAAATGGTTTACCTTGAACTTCATTTTTAAAAGAAAACCTAGCTGAATGGACAGCAGGTAACTGTCAAAGGATTGAGAAAGCACATGACTGCACATCATGGTAATTTATTTATTTTTTAGTAAAACATGATGTAATTAACTCTGGGTACTGCATGAAATGACTGGTTTGGAAAATTATAAACAGATAAGATTTTGATAGCAACATTACAAGTGGATTTCTGCTGGCATTTTTGCCACTTGGATATTCTCCAGCAATACTGCTGATTCATCTGCAATTTTCATCAGAAGTAGAAATACAGATGCCAATGAAACTAGTTAGGCTTTACGGAAATCTTCATGAAAGTAGAACTAGAACATTTTCCATTTGGCATCTAGAAATTTGTTTCCACACCTACAAAAATATTGGTTTCATAAAAATAAGAACATCTCTAGCTGTAAAATTTAATGGATGGGTGCTGTAAAAGATGTAAAACCCTTTGGGGAATAAGTCTGGGGTTTAGTAAACACTGTCAAATTATATTAATGTATCTTTAAGACAGCCAAAATGGGAACATCTCAGGCTTGATATTAAGACTGTTCAAAAAGACATATATTTTATTTAAAAAAAAAAATGTGGAGTGACAAGAGACAAGTAATGCTATTTTGAAACACATGCATAAATGGTGTGGGTTTTTTCTTTTTTTTTTGCTTATTTGTTTTGTTTGTTTGTTGTTTTTTTTTTTTAAATTTTTAGGGCAGCACACCCTACCTGAGTGATGTAAGTAGCAAACCTCTTGCTTCAACTCTATATTAATATTATTCAGCCACTGGGGTTTGAAGCTGACCTTAAATTGACTTGTTTCTGGCAAGGTAAGAAATTCTTTTGGAATCACATACAGCTTATTTCTGCTGCCCTTTAAATCATTGGTAATTTTCTACTCAACATCAGCATAAAGAGCTTTTCCACTGTTGCTATGGGAATGTCATGTTTCTCTCCATTATGTGATTCCCCACATACACTGACTTACATACATCCCTCAGCAATGCATTTGTACTTCTTTTGTGTACACAGTCATGACAACATGCATACTGTAGAGAAAAGCATAAAATACATGCTGTATGTCAAAATGCTAAATCAGTTCAAGCAAGGCAATCGGAACTGTAAAAGATTCACTGAAAAGTTTTTTCCTATGTCAAGCCTCAACCACTCCTGCAGTCACCTAGAAATTAAGAAAGAACAATCTGAAAACAAATCTCTTGAAGTAGTGGAAAATGGTGGACTGTCACAGAGTCTTCTGACAAAGATGATTTCTTGTTATCCTTCAGAGATCACCAGGTTTTATTCTCATACTTTTGGGGGGTTTTAATCTAGATCCTCCTTCAGCTCCTCCTTTTGATCCTCTTAGACTGTACAGTAAAAGGAGTCTTTGTACATTGCCAATCAGTCCAAGTACATTTTCAGCCAATAAAATTGATATCTTACTGATATAATATTCAGCAAACTTTACAAAAATTATTGATTAACCTTCCAAAAACACCTTGAGACACATTAGAATTTCCCATCAATTTTAGCATTGGGAAAACCAACAGTTAAATGGCTCACCCTAGGTCTGGGAGTAGGTGAGTGTCCAGAACATAAGATTACAGCTCCAGTCCTGAGATCATAATGCTCTGCAATTTTGTTTCATGTATGTCATTAATTGTACCATCTATAAAGGGCTTTGGAGACAAGTGATAAAAATAAGCCACAATACATTGGAGTGCAAAGACTCTAGACACTTACAAATGTAAAGTGTTTTATAGCAGGCAAATCAAACTTAAAAGCTGCCACTTATAGTCACTTTCATTTAGGTTTTAAGAATCATCCTTCCCTACTGATGCTGCTCAAAAAGTAACTGTTCCCATTACTTTCTCATACAGCTATAATCATGTCACTGCTTTCTATGGCTGTCTCACTCCCAGAGGCTTTCCTAACCACCCTTAAATGATTTGGACACAGTTTCTCACACATTAATATTAATACTTCATTGTCAACAGCAAACTCTTTAATTGCTTTCATAGTGAATACTTGATGTGTCTGGGTAAGCATTCCTTACTTAAAGTTGTTGCTCCATTAGTAATTGTAATTATTGTATATGCCACAAATAAAAGCCTGAATTTAGTATACTTAAAGAGTGCAAGATATGAGTAATATATTACTTGACACAGAAAGTAAGGAGAAACTCAGGGAGAAAATGTGAATATACAGAAATGTACTGGAGAATAGCTGGTCTGTAAAATGCAAGTTCTTTTTAGAGGTCAGAGTACACATTACCTTTTTAAAATTTACATTTTCCTCTTACTTTTCTTTGGTTTGAAATCTCTCTAGCATAATTTCTGGGAAGTAGCCAGAATTTTCTCTCAAATGCAAGCCTAACTGAAATCCATTTTTTTATCATTTTCCATTAGAGTAGTTTTATTTCTTTTATGGCTTTCCAAACTCTGCACTGCAAGCTATACAGGCTTGCAAAACCATTGCACCTTTAGATGATGCCCCCCTTTTAAAGGCACCACCATCATTTTTTTCTTTTTCAGCAGTAAATTCATAGAGAGGGTCCAGGAGTAATCTATGTCTTTTCTTTTTTAACTCTACTTTGCACAGTGTATGAATTGTTGTGTCATATGTTGGGGAGTACAGAAGCATCTCTTCTGGCTCATCCCTACTGTGGCAGCCTTCTACTCCACTGCTTTCCTATTACTGAAGTTAATTTATGCAGATTTTCTGTGCACACTTGGTCTAACTGGTCTTATATCCAATAAATCCCAAATCCAAACAGAAAAATAAGTGTTTAAGTCACACTGAAGATCTTCCATCTTTAAAGAAGATCTTAGGGTCATTTTTAAAACCAGCCTCCAGTGCACTAGAAAGTAATTCACTGGTCAAAGCTCTCAGTCTTTGGAATATCCAATATCATAAAATCATAGAATGATTTAGGTTGTAAGGGACCATAAAAATCATCTAATTCCAAACCCCTGCCATGAGCAGGGACATCTTCCACTAGACCAGGTTGCCCAAAGCCCCATCTGACCTGGCCTTGAACACTTCCAGGGATGGGGCATCCACAGCTTCTCTGGGCAACCTGTTCCAGTGCCTCACCACTCTCATAGCAAAGAATTACATCCTTATATCTAACCTAAATCTACCTTCTTTTCATTTAAAAACATTACTCCTTGTTCTATCACTACACATGCTGATAAAGTGTCCCTCCCCATCTTTTCTGTAGGTCCCCTTTAAGTACTGGAAGATGGACTCACTGTAATAGGTCCATGTCCTTCTTAACATTGGGGTGCCCAGAGCTGAACGTAGTACTCTAGGCGGGGTCTCATGAGAGCAGAGTAGAGGGGGAGAATCACCTCCCTCAACATGTTGGTCATGCTTCCTTTATGCAAATTTGATACAAATTTAAAATATTTCTTCTCTTACCTCCCCACACCTACAACCGTCATGTAATCAATGTGGCGTGGAGATACTAATTTTCCCTTGAATCTGACCATAAAGAAAATGAATCACTATCAACTTAAGGAAGAAATGCATGAAAAATACAGTTCTTCGTCCTGGTATGTAGAGAACTTACCCCTCTATTTTGTTACTTTAATAGCAACTAAAGTAAAAGAGGTTAACAGCTGAAACTCAGACGTTTAGGCATGCCAATTTGTGATTCAGGTGCCTAAATTTCTTCCCTTTTTCCATTATTCTTGATTTCCGATTTTACATTTTCTTCAGTGACACTTCACATTCAGATC
The DNA here is from genome assembly GCF_040182565.1 of Anser cygnoides. Taxonomy (NCBI): domain Eukaryota; kingdom Metazoa; phylum Chordata; class Aves; order Anseriformes; family Anatidae; genus Anser; species Anser cygnoides. The sequence continues at coordinate 109,261,474 of NC_089875.1, forward strand.
TGTGCAGCCATTATTCATCTTTCTTTCACACCCTGTTTAAACTCTGGGAAAAGTTTCCTTCTGGTACTTTACTTACCACTACTTCTAGATATTCCCAGCATGACTAGATTATACTCTCAACAGAGTCAGTAATAAAACTCTGGCATTAGCAGAACTAGCTAGATCAGTCTTGAGAATTTCTGGTTTGCAAATGTTATTATTAGATTAGTGAATTTAGAGTAAAATATCCTGAATCATGACATAATGCATGGTACTGTAACTGTGTTAACCTTTTTCCCCACAAAAAATAAAACTCTCTGGGAGTCATTCTGAAAACAGTCCTTTCTTTGAAGATTTCTTCAATTATACCTCAATCATTAGAGCATTTCTTAATACCATTTAGGATCTACACTTAATTAAAAAAAAAAAAAAAGGGAGGGGGGGCAAGAGAGAGTTCTAGTTGTTAATGAAACCATATCCCTACTGTTTTTTGTTTTGTTTTGTTGTCATTGTTTTTGTTGTTGTTGTTTGTTTTTGTTGTTTGTTTTAAATCAGATATGTCCCAGGAAAAAGGCAGGAATTAAATATAAAATATTTGCCTTTTAGACATCTATCTACTTGACATGATGCTAACTTTGTTCTCATGAAATGTGTCTTCCCTACATCTGCTTTACTGTTAACCTAGATAATCTTCCATCTTTATAGCACTGAATGTTTTCTTCTGCCTGTAGGGAAGAAAAAGAAATGTTGCCTTATACACCAAAACGTTTCTATAATATCTCTCAGGTTGTATTATGGAGAAATACACAATTTGCAATGAGACCTAAGGTACCAGAGCTTTGAATTTTATTTGCCTCAACCTTCTCCTTAGGCTCACTATCAGAAGGAATCCAAAGACCTTTAAAATGCACTTTCTGTCAAAGTTTTATTCCAGTAAAAATGTTAGAATATTTAACATTTTAAATGGAGAAAATTCAACATGACCAAGAGAGTGAGAACAGAAATAAAAAGGAGTTATGAGCAATTCCCTCCTTTACATTGCCTCCTTGCAAGTGAGTAATTTCTTCATTTTTTTTTATTTGTTTGTTTTATACAGAAGATAGAGAAATAATTAAATGTGAGGGAAATATAGTTTCCAATAAGAGGAACTGTTCAGCAACGTCAATGAGAACAAATTTGAATAAAAATATCATAAAAATATGATATTGTGACTTTAAGAATAGGATGAAAATAAGAAAAAAAAAGACAAAAAATAAAAAGATTTTGGGAAGGTACGTTTCAAAAATCCTGAAAATCAAATTAAAAAAAAAATAAAAATCTGGAGTTTAAATTAAAGTACAAAAGTACTACCTATTTGTTGAAGAGGAAAAGTAGGAAGAAAAGAAAAAAGTTAACATTCAAAAAGAAGAAAAAGTACATAGGAAGTATAAATTAGGCCATGTTATTAAACACAAGTGTGGAAGAATTGTTTAAGTAGATAAGAATAACAGAAATACCAAGGTACAGAATGACATGAAAGTAGAAAGTATTACTGACTGTTCATCTGCCTTCACCACAAATGGTTATAACCACATAACTATAAAAACATTAATTTCAGCAGTAAGGTAGTGAGATAACAGAGTATGAATTCAGCCTAGTAAAAGGAAGGAATGGTTAGAAATTTCTTTACCAAACTCTATTTGACTACAAAACTACCTAAAAGAACTCTGATCTGTTGATGTACTTTGAGCACTACTAAATGATGTCTGATACTCTGGAAGACTGGAAAAAACTAATGTGGTGCCCAACAAAACAGAAAAGGAGCATTATAGACCAGTTGGCTTGTGCTTACAGAAAAATACTGTAAAAGGTAATCAAACTATTCATAAATACCTAGAAGATAACACAGATATAAGTAATAATCTTCATAGACTTTCAAGAACAACTTGCAGACCAAAGTTACTGCTGCAAGGTGGTAACTAGTCTTGTGAAGATGAGATAAAAAGAGTGTGTATCATTTATCTTGACTGTGAAATGATGTCTTGATAGTGTCTCAGATGACCTTCTCATAAGCAGTTCAACCAAATAAATAAAGATGAGGAGAAACACTAACATTTGTAAAGAACAGTGATTGAAAACTCATCCTTACACTACAGCTATTAGTAACTGGCTATCAAAATGGAAAGATGTGATGAATACAGTTCTCCAGAGACCTATCCTAAGCCCTGAATATGGAACTATTCAATATTTTAATTAATAAGATATCTGATAAAAATAAATTAAAAAAAAAAAAAGAGAGAGAGAGAGAAAATTAAATCCTTATGCCAAGCTCGAAGTTTGACAACAAAATTAGGGTTCAGACTGATCTTGACAAATTGAAGGTATACTGAGACAGAAATAGGGTGCTATTCAGCTGGGTAGGTACAAGATACAGCTTTTAGGAATAAGTGTGGGCATAAATGTGGAACAGATAGCTGGTGATTAGAGAGCAGCATTACAGAGTCTTGGAATCACTAGGGTCATAAGGTGAACCTGAGTCAGCAAGGTTATAAAGTTGCAAGGAAGAAGACATGCCCACATGAACAAAGACTGTAGCCTGCAGAATACATGAAGGAATATGTCTACTCTACTCAGTACTTGTTACGCCTAGATTTCAGTATCTTGTACAATTTCTGAGCATCAAAATTCAAGAAGTATGTCACCTACTGGAAGAGACTTTGGAGAGAGTTGAGAGACCATCATAATCCAACAATAATTTTATTAATGTGAAGTATTTAACTGGAAACGTTCTCTACTGGTTTTGCCATATGTTTTTTTTATTATTATTTTTATTAATTTCACCAATTTTTTCTAAGTCCAATATCCTTTTTATATGATTATATACAGCTCTTTCCACTATTGCACATAGACAGAACTAGACTGAAGATGATGCAGAGGCATGCAGAGTGGGAGACTTATACAGCCCAGCATCATTCACTGCAGAAGTTGGAAATATGTAGTACTTGGAGAAAGAAAAGCAGTGTTTTTTATGAAAAAGGAAGATAAACATTGCTTTGGGGAATTCAGTTCTGTCAACATAATGGAAAAGTCACTCTATTCAAGCATTTCACAAGTGATCATTAATTGTATGTTCCTCATTTCCTGTATTTTAATTAAAGGCTATGATTTTTCATTTGAATGCTTTCAGCTGCAGTTGAAATCATAGGAGCTGTGCTATATTTAAATACAGAGCACTATATAATACTGCGTATTCTGAGATAAATCAGGTCAAGATATTTAATATTGGTATTCAAAAACGATAGATGTTTCTGTATGTCACATCTCTCTGACCATGTTCCCTCTATGTTAGATAAGAATAACAATTATTCATATCATGAAACTGCAGTGTATATATAAAACTAGTGTTTGTGAAGCATTTGCACATTATAGTAAGGACTGCTATAGAAAACCTGTGGGGAACATTATCCCTTTTGTCTCCAGGGTAGTAAAGATAGAATGCAATCACATCAACAACCATTCATTAGCTGTGAAATAAATGGGACTGAGCCCTGGAGAAAGGTTATGCTCTAATGTACACACGAAGGTCTAAAAGTAAAAGCAAGCTTCACAATAACATTTCATGACATCATATTCCACAGTCAAAATCTCTCAAGCTTTTAATATGGCTTATTAAATTTAGTAAATATCTATATAAATACAAAGTACTGAAGAGAATTATGGAAATTATAGTATTATCTAAATACTAATGATTCTGTAGTGTATATAAACCAGAAAGATTGTATATTGCATACAAGTGTATTTCTGCCTTTTTGGCACGCCAGTGGGTTATTTGAGAGTAATACTTTGCGTATCTATGAGGTTACTCCTGTCAGTGAAGTAAACACAGCTAAGCTCCAGACATTTAATTCAAAACCTGAAAAAACTGAAACTGGGATAAGCTGTGGACAATTCACAGCACTATTCAGTCTGAACCTGTTGCTCCCAATTTTGGAGAGAATGCCCTAAGGGGAAACAAAATATTCAAGGAAAGTGATCTTGGTTGTCACGCACTAAAGAATGCAAGAATGACACGAGAATAAGAGCAAATGTGGAGGAACTTGATGCAGTTGCTTAGTGTTTAAACATACCTGTAAAGGAGTCCTGAGAATCTAGTTTCTTTTCTATTGACTTCTTAAAAACATCACATTGTAAAACTGTGGTACAGGAATGTTCACAAACTTAGTCAGAAGGACACTTGGATACTATAGCCCAAACAACTGAAACAGATAGGTGTTTACATGGTCAGTCTATCCAGTGTAATGGTGGTTCTGGGCATGATTCAGATTGTATTAGGTACTTCAATGTGTTCAGCAGCAGAGAAAAGGGTTTTATAAATCACTTCTTTAGTTTTACTTATCTAAATCTTTCTGATCAAGCAGCCTCATCCCAGCTACTTGGTCATGCTAGTCTTCTTCAAAGTACTGTCATAGGCATCATGTCTCATCATTTCCTCAGGTACATTTATATAAACACAGCTCTGTATTCCAACACCCTGTATTCTAACATGTCCAACATGATCCAGCACTTGTAATTCAACCAGAATACCATTCTAATTTTATCATAGAAAGAAAACATAAAATTTAGCCAAAAGCATTTTTGTGTGTCATAGATTATATAGAGACCTCTTTTGGATACCCTTGCCATCAGAAAATTTGTCAGCCTGCTTTTACTGCTTCCTAAGAATTTAAAATCCTGTTTGTCTAAATGATACAATTTTATGCCTTCCAAATCTTCTGTGTCAGCTGATTTAGGTTTTTATCTATTTATTTTATATTTATATTATTAATATTATTAATATTATTATTAATACAATGTTAATAATAATGTAAATAATAACATAATTAGTGATGTTTATATATTTTATTTTTATATGATATAGTTATAATATTTATTTTATTTATATAGTTAGTAAAACAAACTGTGTCTAAATGTGGAAGACAGTGTCTTTCTGGTTAATATTCACCTACTGAGACATTATTTCCTAGGCACTTTGAGGTGTTTTGATAACAATGTTTTATCTTGAACCTCTTCCACAATGATGCCCTTAATTTAAGTTCAGTGATCATATATACTGTCATACACAATAAGTATCTTGTTGTATGTCTATATGTTTTTAAAGTATCAAATAGTTTCTTTTAAATTCATAGAAAAATCCTGTCTGATGTAGACTAAAAGAGCAAATAATTAAAGTACCAATTTATTGTAGACACCATTAAGTAAAAATGTTTTATAAGTCTCACAGTAGTGTAACTTTGAGTTGAAAGAGACGAAAAACAAAATGAGATCGCTAATAAATTGTCAATGTTCTCTTTCTAAAGTGCCCAATTTTCCATGATAGTTTTCTGTTAGTCTCACCCTGTATATGATAAGATATACAATTTATTTCACAGTCACTTACATTAATTAAAGCAGTATTATATATTGACAAGATGCTCAAAATACTTTTGATGCACTTCAGTGATCTATTATTAAAAATTACTTAATAGAATAATTGTAGTTTCTATTGGTTTGTTAGTTTTCTGATTCTCATCATGTATGACAAATTTACTCTGCCAACAATATGCAATTTCAGCACAGAACAGGAAAATTGTATCCCCTGGTCTTTGAACTCTAGCCCCTTGTCTGTCAATCACAGAGATTTCATCTCTCCTCTAAATCAAACACAATGTACTAGCCACAACCATACACAGGCATGATATCAAAGAGAGCTAATTAGCTAAAACCACTCCAAGTTGTTAAGATGCTTAGCTCAAAATGAAGGAACTCATGGTTTCTTATTCAAAAGAACATTATCCTAGATTGTTTTTTCTGCATTTGCACTGCTCTCAAAATCTTAGTTTTCCACCAGTTCCCCCACTCAGGGGGAGGAGGTAGAAGAGGGTGGATGAGGGGAAGGTGTTTTCAGCTTGGTTTTTTGTTTGTTTGTTTCTCACTTCTCTAGCTTGTTAATAATAGGCAATAAATTTTATTAATCTCCCTATGCTGACAGGTTTTTGCCTGTCACGATAATTGTTGCTGAGTGATCTCCCTGTCCTTATCTCAACCCTTGAGCCCTTTTTATCATATTTTCTCCCCCTTTCCCTTTGAGGAGGGGGGAGTGAGAGATCAGTTGTGGTGGACCTCAGCTGCCCACTTGAACAAAACCAACCACAAGTTAATATCCAATTAGTTTAAGTTAAACAGAATTTGTAGACCAGGAAAATATTAAGAATGGTGAGGAAGTGTGAAAATGGCTTAGAAAGTACAGGGCTAAGCTACTACTGTGGAGAACTTAGAGAATTCATTTCTACACGTTATACTACAGTAATGTATTCTGAGTAAAATGGGATTTCAAGCTTGGGAAAACAGAGATGGAAGGCTGAGGGTTGAAGGTGTGAAACATGTAGCAGGCCAACAAGGGGGAAAAGAAAGAGAAAAGAGATTGATTTAAGAAGTAGAGGAGTTGAATCTGACCCTCATCTCTCAGTTGAAATTGGACTGTATCTACGTGGTAGAGTTGAATTTCAATTTAAGAAAAATAATATTGATAAATATATTGAATAAAATGTAGGGTATTTCTTCAGTTGCTCATTAACATCTATTGCAATTTAAGTTACAGATGCATCTTGCCTTTGTGTGTAAAGAAGTTTTCATGGACCTAGTATGTAAGATATAAGTGTCATAGGAAACCTGAATCCTTCTGGATCATCAGATAAAAGCCTTACACAAGATTTTGGTGATGCACCTTAAATGGTGCTAGATGTCTATGGAAGGACAATTAACTGTATCTTAAATGTCGACTTTAAACTGAGTTCAAGCTTTTAGATTTCTGTTGTTCACTACGGAGCCTGAAACATCTGTCATTTCTGTAAACATTTGCAATGTGGACACCTATTACTCAATTCAGTGAACCCTTTGCAATATCGCCAGCTCCCCAAATAACCCATACTTGAGAACTGATCTTTTCAATAACAGCAGAACATCAGAAGGCTCATCCATCCATATGTCAAACAGCACTGGACATTTGGTTCAAAAACTGAATCAAGCCCCTGCTATTTAGCAGATTCTCATTTGGTTTCAGTGGGATTACCCATGTGACTTTGTTATGCTGTGCTAAAGAAATTTCCATGATCCCGTTTGTTGCAACTATGGTTTGGAGGATTTATAAATACATTACTTCTGTGAGGTTTCATTATTCAGTTTTCCTAGAGAAAAGGATATTGATGAGCAAATAATTTTTGGGCAAGTAACCATTAATCTTGAATCTATCAATCTTTCAGCATTTACAAAAAATTAATACATATCTGTTAATTATTCAAATTATCCAAAAAGGTTTAAAATGAATACCAGTCCATGGCTCAGAACAAATTATTTAAAAAAAAAAAAAAAGTACACAAAAATACTGTTTTTGTTGTTGGAGGGTTTGGGATTTTTTCATTCTCTTTGATCAGTTTTCAATTTATAATTAAACGCAAACTTGAAAGCCTGGAAAATTAGAAAAAAAAATGCATTTTTAACATTCAGATGAAATGGGAAAGAGGTGAATCATTGATTAGTGTTAAAAAGGACTACCCAAATGTATTATTATAATCAAAAACCAAAACCGATTCACCTGCTTCATCTGAATCTCTCGGGTTCAGATAAATATGAAGCTTTCATCTTTTAATATTACATTAACAGCAGGACTCCTTTTATTGGGAAAATACCAAAAATGATGTAGTCTCTGATTTCAGATGGCAATTACTGTTGTTACAAAAATAATATTTACAGTATGGAAAATATTGCACCATGTTCAATTTACATGGTTGAAAATGACTCACATTAACATATTTTAAGAAACTATGATTAATTATAGCATTTCAGTTGAAAAGATAAAAATTTGCATTTGAGAAGCAGTATCATCTATGCAAAGGCTGGTAAGTTCTTAAAAGTCACTTTCAGTTGTGTGGAAGTGCCTTAATATTTGAAACATGGGCAAATAAGATCGTTGAATGCCTAGTTAGACAAATGAAAGCAACATTCTAAAAAAAATAGTCATTTTAAATAAAAAATGCAAATATTTTCCCCAAATCTACCAGATATGAAAGAAAACTTCCCACTAAGCTACTAAGCAGCTTTTGTTGTTATTGCTTTCCTTAAGAAGATATCTAGCCAAAAAGTAGAAATTCACCCCCTCTGCTGAATGAAAAGGAAAGACACGTTCCAGGGTGGGGAGCTGAGTAAGGCAGATTGATCAGCTCTCTGAGTAACAACCAGTACAACTAAGAAAAGGCAACAGGTTATAGCAGTAGAAGACTCTCTTCTGAGAGGTACAGAGGCACCCATTTGCCAACCTGATCCTCTCTTGACAAAACTGCAGCTTACTAGAGGCTTGTATTGAGTATGTCACCAAGAAACTGCCAAGCCTCATACAGTCTAATGACTGTTATCCTCTGCTGCTGTTTCACGTGGCCACTAGTGATAAAGCCAGGAGCAGACCGAGGAGTATCAAGGAGTACAGAGCCCTGGGAGCAGCAGCTAAGGACCCAGGAACGAAGGTAATTTTTTCATCAGTCCTTTTGGTCAAAGGGAAGGGGATTGAAAGTGACAGTCAAATCAGGCAAATCAACATACGGTTACAGGATGGGTGCCACAGATGGGATCTGCATATCTCCACGCTGCAGCCCGTGGAGGAGCCCCCGGTGGAGCAGGTGGATGTGGCCTGGAGGAGGCTGCGGCCCATGGAGAGCCCCCGCAGGAGCAGGCCCCGGGCCGGAGCTGCAGCCCGTGGAGAGGAGCCCACGCAGGAGCAGGGGTCTGGGGGGAGCTGCCGCCCGTGGGGGACCTGTGCTGGAGCAGTTTGCTCCTGGGGGATGGACCCCGTGGTACGGAGCCGTGTGGGAGCAGTTCTTGAAGAGCTGCTGCCTGTGGGCAGCCCCCGCAGGCTCAGTTCGGGCAGGACGGCATCCCGTGGGAGGGACCCCACGGGGAGCAGGGGCAGAGAGTGACCGTGGAGGCGCGGAGGGGACAAAATGTTAGGGACTGGCCGCAGCCCCCACTCCCCGTTCCCCTGCGCTGCTCGGGGGGAGGAATTGGAAGAGGGTGGATGGGGGGGAGGTGTTTTTAGTTTTTCTTTGTTTCTCGCTTCTCTAGCTGTTAGTAATAGGTAATAATTTTTTCTAATCTCCCTATGCTGAGTCTGTGTTTCCTGTGATAATTGTTGAGTGATCTCCGTGTCCTTATCTCAACACTTGAGCCCTTTTCATTGTGTTTTCTCCCCCTTTCCCTTAGAGGAAGGAGAGCGAGAGAGCGGTTGTGGTAGAGCTCAGCTGCCCAGCAGGGTAAAACCACAGGGTAAAACCACCACACTATATATTGTATATATATTGCAATCTTTATATAACCATCTTTTCAATATCTGCTTTCCTCTACTACTGACTCATTTTTTCTCATGTTAGTGGTTTTTATTATTGCTGCTGCTTTTCTTCTTCAGTGGTGTTACCTAGAGCTTTACTTTGCCAGCACAGACAGAAATTCCACCTTGCCTTTCACCACGTACCATATTCCTCTCCTGTCACTCTCATGGCTCATCTATCCAATGAACACCAAAGTAAAAGGTGCAAGTTGTCACATCTGTATTCTCTTAATACAGCTATTATTATGAATTATACAGATACCTAAATATAAATTGTGCTTGGAGGTCATATAATTGATCATCTGCATCCAGGTAGAATCAACAACACCTAAACCTTTCCTATCAAATAGTAGGTCTAACCTACTTTAATATAATAAAAGAAAAAAATTTAAATGATGATCTTGCTAGCTGCTGCACTGGCAATCTACTCCTCGCACAGGTATCATTACCCCTGAAACAGTTGATCTAAGTCCCTTTTGTTTCAGTTACGCTCACCACTCACCATTTTGGGAGAATGAAGTGAAATACACATTTAGGTGTAGTTAGCATACATCGGCATTTGAATTGTTTTGAACCCTTCTAAAATCCAAACAGAAACACACAGTGTGGAACTTTCATGTACAGGAAAATTTACAGTATTTTATTCAGTTTATGAATAAAGGAACCAGTGATAGGATTGCCCTCTATTTCTGATTCATAACTTAGTAGATATTACAGTTTCTTGTCTTCTAAAATTGTCTCTTTTTTTTTTTGCTTTTTTTTTTGCCTTTTTTTTTTTCTCCCTGTCTTCAGACCTCTGATTGCTTTTATTGGACCTTCCCAGATTGCACAAAATGGTTCCTCTCTATTCATGGCACATACATATAACTGAGGAAGTCTCTTGGCCAAAGCATACATATTTAGTCCCTTGTTCTTTAATTCAATTTCCTAAGCAAAGTTGGTATTCTCTAAGAACTTCAGCTAACAATAAGTGACAAACTTCAACCTCCAAAAACATTTACATTTTTTCATAAAAATTTCATGCCATCAATCCAGATTTAGAATTTCAGAGACTGAAGACTACTGATCTGCCAAAAAGTTAATTTGGAGGGTAACAGTATATAATGTCCAAAATTGTATTATATTATTTTGCACCATCTGAAGGGTTTCTTTACCACTCTTATATATATATTTATATATATATATAGTTTTCATGGCTGCTCCATACCAGGTGTTATGAATATTGTTCACTAGGCTATTATTTGTGTGAAGTAGTGAGTAGAATAGGAAAAATGTTATGGAAACACTGGATATTGTTTTAGCCACCAAAGTAAGACATCTTGACATCATCATGTTATCTCTACTGCTTTTTAACCCCCCTTTTGAAAAATGGGAGGCTCAATAGCACATTGCACATCCCGTTGAGAGCCATCCATTTCTATTAGTCCAACCTTTTGCTAAAAAATTAGTTCATAGTGTTACAGAGATGAAAGAATAATCTTTTTCCTAGTATTAGTTTTTGCCCAGAGGCTAAACAGATCCTGTGTGAATTTCAAAACATTTCTCAAATTTGTAAGTTGACATTATTTTTAAAAACTCATTTTTCTCTTTAGCTCTTTTTTTTTTTTCAAACTTTTATATTATAGGCAGAGATATTAAGTCGATCTATGGTTAAGGTTGACTGACGTTTTCTATGATAACATTTTATTTTCAATGGCTTTTAATTTTGACAAAGTATAACCATAGGGACTAAAAATGTACTTGCCAACTGACTGCACCAGGTTGATTTCCTACTTGCTTGCTTCAACCAAATCAATTCATGCATTTCCTAAAAAAGGGACATGAGAGAAATATTGTTTTCATATACTAAAAAAAAATATTGAAAATGTTTTTTGAAGAAGGTCTAACACCTTCTTTCTCAGAAGAGGAAATTGAAATTTAGGAAGAGTTGCTTTTCTGCTGATGATGCCGGATGCTGCCTCTCCGGACTCATGTGGGCAGTCAGGTGGATCCCCTGAGGGGTGAAGTGGCAGTCCAGACAGGTGACTGTGGGGAGCTCCGGTATCTGGAGACCCACCTGGGTCCTGAGGGAGGAAAGGGCTTTTGTGGGTGCAGGTGTGCCCTGCTTAAGGAACTCCTTGAGCAGGTGGCTGGGCTGCAGCGAGAAATTGGCAGCCTGAGGGGCTCCTGGGAGTCTCTGAGGGTAGCAGACAGGAGGTGTCAACCTGCCCCTGCTGATACCCTGCAACCCCCTCCTATGTCCCTGCCAGCAGTAGAAGCTGACCCAGCAGACCACATGCAGGACAGAGGGCTTGACCGCCCACAAGAGAAAAGGGGCTGGACCCTCGTCACAGCTCGCAGCAGAAGGAAACATTTGCCCCCGACACCCACGATGCCACCAACCCCCATGGTGTCCTTGGGAAATAGATTTGAGGCTCTTAGGCAGGAAAAGGAAGAGGTTGAGGGTCTGGACAGTAGTCCGAACCCGGGAAGCAACCCGGAGAAGCGTGTCAACACTGGGGAAAGTACTCAGCGTAGGGATAGGGACCGGAGGGGGCGCTGCATCACAACCAGTGCCACAAAAAAAGAACGGAGAGTCTTAGTGATAGGAGACTCCTTGCTCAGGGGCACTGAGGCTCCCATTTATCGACCAGACAATCTATCCAGAGAGGTGTGCTGTCTTCCTGGGGCACGTGTCGGAGACGTTAGGAAGGCTCTGCCACAACTCATTAAACCAGAGGACTACTATCCTCTTGTTGTCATTCAGACTGGATCCAGGGAAGCTGCAACTAGAAAAATGAGGTATATTAAAAAGGACTTTGCATCCCTGGGAAGGATGTTGAAGGGATCGGGGGTGCAGGTAGTGTTCTCCTCTGTCCTCCCGCTGGGTGGCTGGGACCCAGAAAGAAGGAGGAGAACGGGACAGGTAAATGACTGGTTGAGAGGGTGGTGTCCGGACCAAGGATTTGGGTATTTCGATCTTGGTCAGTCCTTTGAGAAGCCGGGTATGTGGGCTGATGACCGCCTCCAACTCAGCAAGTGGGGCACAAGTGTGTTGGGCAGCAAGCTCTCTGGACTGGTTACCAGGGCTTTAAACTAGGTTTGACGGGGGAAGGGAGGGGAGCTACAAGTGACAGAGAAGGGCTGGAGGAAGTTGTCACTGCTGTCACTGTTGAAGGCAGAAGGGAAGCACCTCTGAGTTGTCCGATAGGATTGTCTGAGGGCTCCTCAGAGATGGTAATGATCCCGATACCCCGTCCGGAATCTTCTTCTTGCATCCCTCCAGAGGTAACTGCGCCCGCTGCTTCCCTCAAGTGCCTGTACACCAATGCGCAGAGCATGGGAAATAAACAGGAAGAGCTCGAGATCTGTGTTCATTCGCAGGGCCACGATCTCACTGCGATCACAGAGACGTGGTGGGACATCTCGCATGACTGGAATGCTGTCATGGAGGGCTATGTCCTTTTTAGGAAAGGCTGGGGAAGCGAGGGGGTGGGGTTGCCCTTTATGTGAGGGAGGAATTAGAGTGTACCCAGCTCCACCTGGGAGAGGGTGAAGGACAAGTGGAGAGCTTGTGGGTGAGAATTAAGGGGTGGGCTGGTATGGGAGACACTGTTGTGGGGGTGTACTACAGGTCACCAGATCAGGAAGACGTGGTCGATGAGGCCTTCTACAAACAGCGGGTAGTAGCCTCATGATCACAGGTGCTGGTTCTCATAGGGGACTTCAATTATCCAGACATCTGTTGGGTAAGCAACTCGGCCAGGCATGAGCAGTCCAAACGGTTCCTACAATGCATTGAAGACAATTTTCTGACGCAGGTGGTGGAGGAGCTGATGAGGCGGGGGGTGCTCCTGGACCTTGTCCTTACAACAGGGATGGGCTTGTTAGGGGTGTGAAGGTTGGGGGCAGCTTGGGATGCAGCGACCACGAGATGGTGGAGTTCAAGATGGAACTTGGTGGAAGAAGTAAGGCTAAAAGCAGGATTGCTACCCTGGACTTTCAAAGAGCCAACTTTGACCTCTTCCAAGACCTGCTTGGAAGTATCTCCTGGGCCAGGTTGCTAGAAGGCAAGAGTGCTTGTGAGAGCTGGGCTACATTTAAACAGCACTTCTTCCAAGCTCAGGATCGGTGCATCCCTAAGAGTAGGAAATCAGGGAAGGGGGGCAGGAAACCTGCGTGGATGAGCAAGGAGCTAATTGATAAGATCAAAAGGAAGAGGAAGGTCTATGAAATGTGGAAAAAGGGCCTGTCCTCTTGGGAAGAGTATAGAAGTGTCGTCAGGGCCTGCAGGGACGCAACGAGGAAGGCTAAAGCCCACCTAGAGATGAGGCTTGCAAAAGAGATAAAAGATAATAAGAAGGGTTTTTTTACGTATGTAAACAGTAAAAGGAAGACTAGGGATAATGTAGGTCCTTTGCTGAATGAGGGGGGTGTCCTGGTAACAGGAGATGCCGAGAAGGCGGAGACACTAAATGCTTTCTTTGCTTCAGTCTTTGCTTCAAGGACTCCCCCCCGGGACTCCTCAACCCTGGTGGGGGAAGAAAGGGGCTGGGAAATGGAGGGCTCCCCTGTGGTTGACCCGAGGGTAGTTGGGGAGCGCCTGAGTGGGCTCAACGCACACAAATCCATGGGTCCTGATGGGATGCATCCACATGTGCTAAGGGAGTTGTTAGAGGTGATCGCCGAACTGCTCTCTATCATCTTTGAAAGGTCCTGGAGAACAGGAGAGGTGCCTGAAGATTGGAGGATAGCCAATGTCACTCTGGTCTTCAAGAAGGGCAAGAAGGAGGACCCGGGAAACTACAGGCCGGTCAGTCTCACCTCTGTCCCTGGAAAGGTGTAGGAACAGCTCGTTCTGGATGTCATCGCCAAGCAATTGGAAGAGACGAATGTTATGAGGAGTAGTCAGCATGGATTTACCAAGGGGAAGTCGTGCTCGACCAACCTCGTTGCCTTCTATGATGACATCACCAGCTGGGTAGATGGGGGCAGATCAGTGGATGTCATCTCCCTTGACTTTAGCAAGGCTTTCGATACTGTCTCCCATGACATCCTGATAGCAAAGCTGAGAAAATGTGGGATAGAGGAGTGGACAGTAGGGTGGGTTGAGAACTGGCTGACTGGCCGAGCTCAGAGGGTGGTGATCGGTGGCGCAGAGTCCGGCTGGAGACCTGTGACTAGCGGCGTTCCCCAGAGGTCGGTGGTGGGTCCGGTTTTGTTCAACATCTTCATCGACGACCTTGGTGAGGGAATAGTGTCTGCCCTCAGCAAGTACGCCGATGACACGAAGCTGGGAGGAGTGGCTGACACGACAGAAGGTTGTGCCGCCATTCAGCGAGACCTGGACCAGCTGGAGAGATGGGCAGGAATAAACCAAATGAGGTTTAATAAGAGCAAGTGTAGAGTCCTGCACCTGGGAAGGAACAACCGAATGTATCAGTACAGGCTGGGGGACGACCTGCTGGAGAGGAGCTCTGAGGAGAAGGACCTGAGGGTCCTGGTGGATGACAGGTTGACCATGAGCCGGCAGTGTGCCCTCGTGGCCAAGAGGGCCAATGGGATCCTGGCGTGCATTAAAAGGAGCGGGGCCAGCAGGTCAAGGGAGGTGATCCTCCCCCTCTACTCCTTCCTGGTCAGGCCTCATCTGGAGTACTGTGTGCAGTTCTGGGCTCCCCGGTACAAAAAAGACAGGGAACTCCTGGAATGAGTCCAGCGGAGGGCCACAAAGATGATACGGGGCCTGGAGCATCTTCCCTATGAGGAAAGGCTGCGAGACCTGGGTCTGTTCAGCCTGGAGAAGAGAAGACTGAGAGGGGATCTTATCAATGTGTATAAATACCTGAGGTGTGGGTGACAGAGGAATTTGGCACACCTCTTCTCAGTGGTTTGTGGGGATAGGACAAGGGGCAATGGCCACAAGATAGAGCACAGGAAGTTCCGCACCGGCATGTGAAAGAACTTATTCACGGTGAGGGTGACAGAGCACTGGAACAGGCTGCCTAGGCAGGTTGTGGAGTCGCCCTCTCTAGAGATATTCAAGGCCCGTCTGGATGCCTACGTGGGCAGCCTGCTCTAAGGAACCTGCTTTGGCAGGGGGGTTGGACCTGATGATCTTTCGAGGTCCCTTCCAATCCCCTTCGATTCTGTGATTATGTGAAAAAATGTGATTTATTGTTTTTATGAGAAAGCTATAAATGGGATCAAGCCTACAAAACGAAAGAGTAAACAATTCTTCCTTTTATGCTCAGTAAAGAAGGTTTTAAAAATTTATGTCTAAATTTGCTACGCAAATCCATCTAAACCTAACCATCCAGAAGAAAATGTTGAAGCAATGAACTGTGAGTTGGATGAACACTCAGCTAACATAAGTAACTCATGTCTATGCTAAATTCTGCTTCAGAGATCTGGGTATTAGATCACCTAATATCATGAGGAATCATTTAGAAGGATTGTTTCTGAAAATCCAGATCACTGACTAAAACTAAATAAAGAGCTTTCTAATTTTTCATTTCTCTTTTTTCCCTCCATTCAGTAAAATAGGTGCTTTACTGTTAGGGAATTCAGAGTTTCTCAGGGAAACAAAGAGGAAAAATCAAGTATCTTATCCTTCTGGGAAATATTTTGGAAAAGGATCTGTGAAGCTTCCTGTGCTTAGTGAATACCATCTACTAGCCACAGTTGCTTCCTGTGTATGCTCCTACCCGCAATGCAAGAAGTGGTAGAGCTCCCATTTCCTCCTCTGAACAAAAAAGAAATCCAGCTCCAGGTTCCTGAAACTTGTTTTCCTATGCTCTGCTGGGGCTGTTTTATAGAGAAAGTGAAGGTAGAGCAGTGAATTAAAGTTTCATGGTGAGCTTTGTCACTGTCCTATGAATCTATGTTGATGTGGAATTGAACGGAGAATGATCAATGATAGGGTTTGGTGAAATTCACTGACACTAAAAGAATTTCATCCTGATATGGGAGACCAAACCAGAGGGCTACACTTTTAAAGTAAACAGTCAGAGCATCAGTTCAGGCATTTTTTTTATAATTATCGTAGCTGATAAATTGTTAACACATCCTCTAGACCTGGTTTTGCCTCAGTTAGCAAGCACTCCCTAGAAAATTCCCAAGCATAGGGAATTATCATTAGCCACAGAACTGTTCCTAAGTACAATATGGATGCAAAGAGAGTTTAACTGTGTGGATGAAAGCTGCACTATGTCATCTTGCCTGAGGACTAAAAGTGCTCCCCAGAAAATATTGTTTTCTAGTATAGACGTAGCCTTCAAATCACATTTACACATTGTCTTGATCTGAGAGAACAGCAGAGGCCTGGAAATATTTAAATGAATGTGGCATAAGATTATAGCTTTCTACAATTTGAGAATATACACTCCTGTTGTGCATACCCAGCTCTCAGAGATTAAGAACATTGAGAACTACCAGGCCTGTAAAACACTGATGGATATGAGCACAGACTTGGCTGTCATTATAGAAAACACCATAGTCAGTGGCAAAGCCACTTAGAAAATTCCTGCCCTTTCATATGCCACTTGTTCTGTCTTTATTCTTCAATTTAGTGTCCCCTCCACCGTGTCTATATGGTTGTCTGCAAAGTCATATTGTAAATCGTTCCATCGAGCCAATCTGGATCAAAAGTGACAGGATGTACTTTAGGGGATTATTTTCATCAGAGTTCTTTCTTTTTCATTCAGTTTTGGACAGATAGTGCTCAGCCCTGACTTTTGGTTGACGTTTTAAACTTCCCTATGTTTTGAGTTAAATGAGGCATTCCTTCACAATGCAGCATGACTGTAGGTTACTGAGGAGTGTCACGGCAGAGATGATTGCATCCCAGTGGCAGATATGATTTGTGACAGTGATGTCCTTGGAGAGCTGAATGGTGAATATTAGATGGTTATTAATAGATGGTTATTAATAGATGTCATCAGTAAAGACAGCAATGCAAAGTTTCTCTTTTTTTCTAAAGAAATGGTGAATAAAATTAAGACATTAAATCAAGATAAAAACTCTCAAAGATCAACAGAGAATCAATTTTGTAATTAGTATATGGATGTTATTTCCATGATTATGGCTTATCTTATTCTCTCTTTTAAATTACGTTAAGCTGACATGGAATTCAGAAATCTGAAGATATAGACAGCACATTTACAGGTATTTTGAAAGTTACGCATCTTTGAAAAATATATATGGTATATTTGTATTGCTAACTCCTAATGCATAATGAATGTGAGACAGTTTACAACTCTTTCATGTATACATTACCTAAAATGTATTATATAGAAAGAACATTGGCTCAGGTCTTATCATAAACTAACAGAACCAGAAACTGGCAATCATAAATATTGAAGTCAAGTAATACTCTTCTGCTCCCCAAAGGTAGCTAACAAATGTAACAGCCAGCCATCGGTGGAGTATCCAATGCTGTTTTCGGGGGGCAGAAGCCAACCAAACCCTCTGCTGCACTATCTGTTAACACTTCCTAAACACATTGTCTGTAGCACTTCATTTTCTACAAGAAAATTTTCCAAACTGTTCTGGGAAATAATGTTTTATGAGCACCAGGAGGGAATCAGCTTGCTCCTAGAAACACATCAGCACAACCTGGTGCGAACAGCAGGAGACTGGAAATTCTTATTTACACAACTCTATCCATTCAGCCCTTTTGAGCAAATGGTGATTTGTAGTAAAAGCTTGTGTCACAGCCTCAGCAAGCTCTCTGCTGTGCCTCAATTCATCTGTGGAGCCAGAACAGAAGAATGCAAATATTATAATAATGATGATAATGATGATAACTCTTAGAAATAAAATATGGAATGGCTGGACTATGTAGACAGTTTACTGAAAGGGTCAACGTACTTCACCATTTTCCTCTGGTACACTGGATACAGCCCGTATCCTATGAACTGGCACAGCAAACTACTGCAGCTCTTTGTTTCCTAAGTGGATATCACAGTCTGAGACACACAAGTTATTTTGGCATTAGGAGCATTTGTTTTTGTGACTCCAAAGATATACTTTGACAGCTTTGCCAGCATGAATAAAAAAATATTTCAGCACTACATTTTCTTTCTTTATACACAGATATATCATATGTAATGATACTACTGAAATCTCTATGTTCTTTTAAGAATATATTATTAAATGACATTGTTAGATAAGCAGCTTGAACATGAGGGGATATGGCTTATAACTTTTTTAGCTGAAATATGATCCTACTGCAATTAGTCATATCACATGTTACTCTGATGTATCATTCTGGTATTTTTCTAATCAAGATCTCAAAATGTATTTTTGGGTTAACCACTCTAATCATCAGTTCTGTCCTCCGTGCTTCACAAAAGGAAGTATAGGTAAATAGACACTTCCTAAGATAATGTACATGGAATAGTATTTTGGAACAGACTTATGTAACAGTAAATTATTCTGGTACTCGCTGTATTACCGGATTCATACTTTAGCAGTAAATCAGCTCTCTGACGAAATCTTTGGGGTGACACAGAACTCAGATATGTGGCAGTAAGAAAACACTACACTGAAGTTCAGCATTAACTCGTTTAAAGAAAGAGATGCTTTCTGAGCATAAGCTTTGAGTAAAAAATCCTGTTTATTTTTGTTATTCTCCAGTTTTACAAATAGCTTTCAAGGAATTTATATAGTTCTTTTCTTCTCTGGTATGAGTGCAGCTTCATGTACGCTTCCTGCTTGAACTGGTGGACATTGCAAGGTTAGCACAGAACAAGCAACATGCACCTTTCAACAGAGATGGTCAAGAGTGCTGCTTCACACAATGGACACAGCTGTGTGGGAGGAATATCATTAACCTGGCTTGCTCACTCCTCTCAGGTAGGTCTCTGATGGGCAAAAGTCTCTTTTCAGAGATCATACACCAGTGCTATTCTGCAAGAAACAATTCTTGCCCCTGCATTGAATGTGTGTGTGCTAAGAAATACAGAGACACTATGTGGTTTTACACTCGCTACTAAAGGTATGAGGGAAATGTCTGGTCTGATATTAATATATAGGAGATGTAAATACCCATTGATTTCAGGGTAAAAAAAAAAAAAAAAAGAAAATGCTCATCAGACTGCTGTTTTCTCTGTTACTTCTGCATGCTTGTTTAAGTAAGGGCCAGCAATACTAGAAAAGTGATGAGACCTGCAGATGCATTATTAATTTTAAATTTTCAGAACACAATGGAGGTTGTTCTTCCTTGTCATAGCCTTTCCACTGATGTGTTTGAAAACTGATACTGTGGCAGGCACAATGGCAAGCAGTTTACTGTTGGTCTCCACCCTGACCTGTTAAAACTTATTTGTCATTACAGAGCCCACGCAGGGTAGCATCAGATGATCATAATCAAACCTGTTGAAACAGAGCTATACAGTATTGCTGTGATATCTATGTCCAGTTTTATGGCTGAAGAGAGTACTATTCAAGACAGAAGTAACATGCACTAATATGTGAAGGATATTCAAGGAAAACAGATAAATCCTGAACACTATGGAAGAACTCTATTTGCAACAAATCTGTGTGAAAAAATAAATAATTCATTACAGTTAGATACTTACAGACATTATTGCCCAATAGGTATTGCCCATAGCATTCTAACCCAGGGCCCTACTATTTAAGACACTGTCTTCTGTGCTTTAATTTTACAGAACCTCAGAGTGGTTGAGGATGGCAGGGACTTTTGGGGACTTCTCTAGTCCAACCCCCTGCTCAAAATAGGGTCAGCCAGATCAGGTTGCACATGGTTGTGTCCAATCAAGTTTTGAATATCACCAGGGATGGGAACTCCACAATCCCTTTGAGCAACCTGTTCCAATGTTTGAACACCTTCACAGTATTTAATTATTATTATTATTTTTCTTATTCTTAAATGGAATTTCCTGTATTTCTACTTGTGCTCATTGCTTCTTGTATTTTCACTGGGCACCACTGAAAAGAGCCTGGTATTGTATTACTTACTAACCCCAACAACTTGTTTTTCTTATTCCCCCATGGATAAGATCCTCCCTGAGCCTTGTTTTCTCTTTGATGAGTAGTCCCATTACTTCATACGTGGCATCACAAATTCAGAACTGAGGGGAATTCCTTGATCTTCCTTGACCTGCTGGTAATGCTTCTCCTCACACAGCACAGGGTGCTTTTGACCTCCTTTTCTTCAAATTTGCACTGCTGTTTCATGGTCAACTTTTGGCAGCCCTCAAACCCAAAACCAGTTAATTTTACAGAATTATTTGGAATTAAATATCTACTGAATAAGTCACTTTTCTTCATCTTTCCTTAGGCAGATATCCTGGATATGTCTCCCCAGTTAAGAATTATTTATAGAATGTGTTTTATTTATTTATTTATAGTAGCTTCATGAGGAGAACTTGAGATTTTTTCCAGAATAGTGTGTAGCTTTTTGATAGTCTGTGATCTGGGCATTAGGACCTGCTGAACTATAAGAAAGCAGATTTCTTAACTTTGAAATAAATTTGTTGACTTGAAATCCCATAGAAAATGTTTGTTTGCTTGTTTGTTTTCCCAGTTGGAAAACTCTGGTTTTCAACTATCTTTTTATTGAAGACGTATTCAGATGCTATGTTTTGATAAAGCCTGTCTCTTTGGGAAACAAGTGAAATTAAGATTTTGACAGTTATATACACACCCATAAGCGGGAAATATGTGACATAACTTTTGGTGAAAGCTAAATATCTAGGGTTTTCAGATATGTAAAAGATCAAAGAGCCACCATGGGAAGTCTCAGCGACTTTTCATTACCTAAATCTGAATTATTTTGTTGTAATACTCTAAAACTGAGCAAATAAATAATAATAATAATAAACACCTGTTAAGGTTTGTGTATGTATATATATATATATATATATTTGATCAAATTCTTTATAATTTCGTAGAATCATTGAATATCCTGAGTTAGAAAGGACGCACAAGAATCATCGAGTCCAGCTCCCAGCTCCACACCACACAGAGCCACAAAAAAAAAAAAAAAAAAAAGTATATATCCAAGAACATTGTCCAAATGCTTCTTGAACTCCAGCAGGATCAGTGCCATGACCATTTACCTGGGGAGCTTTTTCAAGTGCCCAGCCACCCTCTCAGTGAAGAACCTTTTCCTAATATCCAACCTGAACCTCCCCTGATGCAGCTTCCTGTTGTTACCTCAGGTCCTATTGCTGGTCAACAGAGAGAAGATTTAATGCTGCTGGTGTTGATTGCTTCCCTTTTGAACTAGTCTGTGTTTGTAGTGATTCTAAGAAGAAACTGATCTGTTCAAGTACAGGCAGGTGTGTGTTGGTGATTTATTTCATACCGTCTCTGCTCTTTGGATTTGAAATAAGTAACAATGAACTCCTTCCAATTCTACTCTAAGCTTAGGTCAGGGCTTTACTATTCTACAGCCTACTCATTACACATAATGGTATGGGGTCATTATGTGATATAGCTTGCTGCCCAGAAAGAACAATAGGGACAATATTCACATTTTATTTTTGATTCTCAGGCTAAATTTAAATTGTATACAAGGAAAGTTCCTCCTGGTATGATTCTTAATGAGTATAATAGCTTCTGGAATTCATGCCAGAATACTTAAATGTGGTAAAACTGATTACATTATAAATATCTTCTTAGCATGTTCATTTCTCCTGCTACTTAAATACACTTCTGTTTTCACAGAAAACAATGCTTGTGGTTAGTGTTCTGTAGTACTCCTGAGGTGTGTTTTGTCATTTTCTTTCAGTGGTGTACTTGCATAGCATGTACAACCCAGAAAAATTAGAAGATGCAGAAAAAGGGATGTTGAAAATCCAAACAAATATGTTAAGGTCCATGATCTACATGGAATGAATTTGTTGTTGTTGTTGCCCATTACTATTTTGTTTTAAGAACAGAAGAGTAGAAAGGCATCTGCAATCTTCACATTGTTAATGTGAGCATCCCTGGAAAGTACCATTCATATGCAAGACTCACAATGAGATTAGGCTGTGAATCCATATGCTGCCCATCTCTTAACTTGCCTCTATGGAAGCCGTGTTATATACACAGTGTGTAGAGGTTAGGGGCTGGTTAAGGATGCCAGGCATCTCACACTTTATGCCTACAGGTTCTTATGTCATTGTTAGATATGTCAACCTTGTAGCCTGTAGAGGTCTGCGTGTACCAAGGTTCCCCATTGTATTGTCTCAGCAGTTGTATGTTTTTGATGGCTGAATACACAAGTCAGACCTTGATTTGTCTGTCACTTCCAGAGACTTCCAGCTTTTGTAGTGTCTGTGATGCCAGCCTCTGTTGCTATGACACTGAACTACATTTAGTCTTGCTTGCCAGCTCAGTAGTTTCATGCCTTGCTACTTAACAACAAAACATTGAGCCACACTTGCTGAAGAATGCTTTTCTGGTTGGCTTGAATGGGAGATTGTTCTTCTCCTGTAGAGTTCTTTGTTCTTTATATTATTTCTCTATAAGGAAATCAGACTCTGAAGAACACATTCTGAGCGTAGAAAATGGACTTTTTTCAGTCCATGTTCCCTGAGTGTTGTTTTCCTTCCACCTAAGGCTATGGAACAACATGGTATTTGAAAAGGGAGAAGTGGCTAGTGTTAAATCCTCTGTGTTCTTCCCCACCATGTCCTCAGGGACTGTCTAGATACATATCAAATTGCAAAAGCCTTCTCCCCAAGGCCTTTTCATCCTCTCAAAATCTGTTGCTCACTTTATCTTCCCAATGATTCCACACCCGATTCACACTTTTACTTTTCTTAACATTAGTTTTCATCTAGATAGCCTCTCCTTTAAAGAAGATAATGATTTATCCAAGCAGCAGCAGGTGCCCTTCATCACTCAGGAGGCAGGAGGGACTTTGTACTTGCATGTCACTCATTGGCAAGAGTGTATATGAAAGAAAGGCTCTGACTAAAATCAAAGGTGCTCCAGAAGTACAGTGAATTATGAGTCATTTTGTCAATTTTTTTTTTATTAGATTCTCACAAAAGTAGTGGTTTTAAGATGTGTGACATATGAGTGGGCCAAAAATAAAGCTCAAAATAATGCTCAGGGCTTTTTTGACCTTATGTTCCTTAAAGATCTCGTGTTTCTATCCAGATCCTTACAGACTCTTTCTCTTGCTTCCAAAAGGTCTTATTTAAACTATCCTGAGCATTCTTAGTCTGTTTCAGTCAAAAGTGGATGGGCAAGTCTTGAAGGGATTTGACAAGGTGATTGTTAAAGACAGTCATATCAAGGAAACCTCTCCAATAAAGAAATGTATTTTTTTCTGCAAAAACATTTTTTTCACTCATTCTAAACATGCTTATCATTTGTCACAACATTTCAAATTTGCTGAGAAGAGAGTAAAATTCACAGTTGTGCAAACACTCCTGTCAGTTTTACTAAAACTGATTTATATTCCAGTTTCTCAATGACATTTCCTTTAGTTGTGAGATCAAGGATCATTTTTGGGATATGTGTAAGTGCATATAGATGCATGGAATGGGGTCCACCATATTTCCATCCAAAAACTGTGCAAGTTACAGCTGGATAGACTGTGAGATGGAACTTGATCAAAACATTTCCCAAGCACCAAGTAATAAGACAAGGGGAAATGGCCTCAAGTTGCACCAGGGAGGTTTAGGTTGTATATTAGGAGAAAATTCTTCTCTGAAGGGGTTGTACAACATTGGAACAGTCTGCCCAAAGAAGTGGTTGAGTCACCATCCATGGAGGTCTTCAAGAAACATGTTGATGTAGAACTGAGTAGCATGGTTTAGCGGTGGACTTTAGTATTAAGTTAAAGGTTGAACTTAGATCTTAGATCATTTGTTCTATGATCATCTATGATGATCTTAGATCATCTTAGATGAACCTGAATGATTCTATGATTCTATTTTATATAAAAAGAGACAGTACAAAAGTCCTACTAAGCTACAAAAGCAGTTGAAGGTAGTTTCATAAGGAGGTTTTGTGAGGATTTGACAGATTAAAAGCTAATGTCACTGCTGTCACAGTCTCAATGGAAATCCGTCCTGATCTCATTAACAACAAAGAGCTAGAGACACACAAGAACAATGAACAGAAATGATTCAGAATGCAATGGAAACTATTATTTAGATTCCAGGTCTTCTCATATATGCACAAGTCATAGGCAAACACAGAACAGGAGAAAAAGCTGCTAGAATGTAAAAGATGAATGACTTAATGTAAGTCAGAGTTTAGCTTTTTTTGAAGTGTTAAGAAACAGATTTATGCAGTAAATCTGTATCTACAAGGGAGTTTGTGTCATAATAAATTGTATCAAAATCATGAGAAATTGCAGGAATAAAATCACAGAAGACAAGATGGTTCAATTTAAAGTGTTTTCAAATTTTAAAACATTTTCACTCCTGTCCATCCAGCTCAGGCTCAAAGTGAATGCATTTTAAACTTATTGGTTGGTATAAGTGAGATAACTTCTTAATAAGCCATACATATATTTGAAAAAGAATATAATCTTTTAGATAATTATGCATGATGTAAACTGTAAATCTTAACCAGTTAATTTGAAAGCAACTCTGTAACTGTGTGCTGATGCTTCACATTTTAATTTAAGTATCATTTTATGCTTTAAGAAGAAAAACATTACTAAAGAGCGATTCAAATTTCTGAGCTTTTTTCTTTGTGTGTGTGTGTGTTGTATGTCTAATATATCTTTGTGTTTTCTTTTTTCCTGAGATCACATTTTTTGTGATTATTAGGTTTTATTTAATTTAGCAGTCCTGAATTGGGATTTTATGGGACAAATCAGAAACCGCTATATGCTAAACATTATTTGAGACATGCAGCTTTAATGATGGTACCTGGTTGTCTCATTTTGTCACCAAGAAACAGAAATGCTAAAATAATGATCCTAAATAAAAGAGTTTCGTGTAAAAATTAGAGACTGAAAGCTGAACTAGAGATCACAGTGACTTTTAGTATTTTAATGGTAAATAATCTTCCTTTTGTGATGCTTTAAGATGTCGTGGATTTTCACCATTGCCTTATGAAAATGTATAGTTTAAGCTTTAAATAATAGCAATAGTAGGTTTTATTCTGTTCATAAGACGGTATTTCTGATTTCACAGAGCAGCTCATTAAGCTTCTTAGCTGATTTTATTATTTTCCGTGATTTTTTTAAAATCTTCATAATAGCTGTGCTTTTCCTGATGCAGTAAGATCATTGCCACTCATCCTGATTAGTCCTGTCTTTTGGTTTCTTTTACACTAACAAGCATGTATATATTTTATTACAGTATAACTACTTGAATAGAACCTTTTAGTTCTTTTGTTGTTGTTGTTTTCTTTTGTTTTGTTTTTTGTTTTTTTCTCTACTTACTGGGAACTCTTATTATGCAAAGAAAAATGATGTGGAAAATGTATAGATAGCTCTTCCTAGCACAACTATATGGCTTTTCCAGTTATATAACACCAGACTGCTATGTTTCCATTTGTTTTCCTAAACAAAGGTGTGTAGTGTCAACTGGGAATCCATACCAGTGGTCTGGTAGCAATGGCAAGAGATCTATGAATGACCCATTGAGTGGACAGAAAAATGAATGAAGGCATTTGAAACTGTACTAGATGCAAACTTTTAGGCAGCTTGACAGCACTAGGCACCTGAATTTCTAGTACCTTTCATGGAACATGGTATTTCTTGATTGTTTACACAAGATAGCTGAATTACTATATTCATTGTTCTAATTCTAATGGATCCTAATTAGTTGTTACTAGAATAAATCATAAAATAAATGGATATTTTATTCCTCAATCCAAAAGAAATTATATGTTGTTAAAGATATCTATTTTAACAGTGAGATTTCAGGTCCAACAAGAGGGACCAATTGTATTCCATACCTGGGATGACAAGCTGTTGCTTCAGGCTTTTTGAATGAAGTTATACATCTTTACCTTACAGCATGTTTTATTGTGGGTGCATACATAAGGTAAGAAGAGGGTTGCCATTGGTGGTTTCACTCTGATGAGCATCTAAATTCCACCAACACTGCTCTCTCACTCATTGTTCTCCCAGCTGCTGTTGTGCAACAGGTTTTTTTGTTTGTTGTTGTTTTTGTTTGTTTTGTTTTTGTTTGTTTTCCCTTTCTTCATTTCTGCTCTCCCAGAGGCCCAACCAGTGTTGCTCACTGGCTCAGCTCTGGCCAGCGGCCGGTCCCTTTTGGAGCTGTCTGGAGCTGGCTCCGATCTGACATGGGGCAGCTGCTGGGCTCTGCTCACAGAGGGCACCCCTGCAGCCCCGCTTCTACCAAACCCTTGCCACATAAATCCAAAAAAATGGGATCTTATCATAAGGATTAGTTAATTCGTTTAAAATAGGCAAGTCCTTCATGATGATCATAGAGATCTACACAGTGGAAATTATCCCAGAGATTTGCACTGCCAATAGTTTTGGTGTTCAATGTGCTGCTGCCCAATTTATCTGTGTGTGAGTTATTGATGACCTCATTTAGGTCTCCTGTATTTGCAAGAGAAATGTTTCCAATATTTTTGAAACCCCTGTGGGCCAGAGTGGAAGATTCATGGGCTCCACATTCTGCCACAGAAGTGTTTTATATCATTACAGTGGGTGCATGATGTGTTCCACAGAGCATGACATGAAGGCAAGGGTGTCATGTATGTATGCAAACTCTAATAAACCAGCGTTGAAGAATAACACTGGTTAAAAGAAGCTAACTTTAACATTACTTCCTCTGCACTATCTGTAGAGGTTAGCCCCTAAAGAAATCTATTTCTTCAGCTGGTGTTAAGGTTCCTTTATGGAGTGAAATAGTCTCTCCCAAAAGAAACCTGGAAATTGACTTACTGAGTGTAGGTGTAAATGGATTATAAACGAGTACCAGGGAGAGAAACAATTAACAGGCCTATGTTTCTTAGCCTATGTAAACAAGCAACAGAGGCTCCCTATTCAGCTGCTGTGACATTTAAAACTAGAGTGAATAAAAGACTAGGAAAGAGGATATCTGTAATAAGAACAATGACATAATGTAGCACTAGATAAGCAAGTATCTGCAAACCTTTACTGAATGTCAAAGCTATTCAGTACCACCACCAGTAGGACAAAAATCCAAAAAGATAAGTTCTTCATTTCCTTAGCCATAATTTCTATAATGACTTTAGGTCAACTCTAAAAATAAAATGTATATTCAATCTACCCAGGATTCCAGTTTAATTGAGTTCAAACAACACTGGCAGAGATGGAAGAGATTAGATGGCACTGACCTCCTGTGGGTAAGAATGAGGACCACTACAGTAGTTGGTTGAGCTAGTGTCAGCAGGGAGATAAGGGATCAGCTTACTATGAATCTTTAGCTCAAGATATAAATAAAAGTTTCAAAGTACCTTTTAGTAAGAACTGTCCTTTGTACACTGACCACAACAATATACACCAAAATGCAAGACAACGATGCATTAATTAACCTCCAGTGTGTGATAAACAGCAGTGTGTGATAAACACTGTATCATAAACAACCCAGTTTCTAATGTTGTTGGTAAGTCTGATGTAATTGCTAGTCCAGTTGTGTATTTTCTGAGTTATTTGTGCTGTATTGCAGAAATGTCATTGTGGATAGGTATGAAAGGGGAACTGAATTTACAGCATATATTAAGGATTAGCACGCAACTTTACAAGTTTCCCTTATTCTGCATTAGCACTTACTTATACATATGACTGTGTTGCAGTTATAATTTAAAAGAATATTTTAAGGTACACTGCATTTTTTATTTTCAGTTACTAAATTAAAATGTTAAGGGTCACCAACCTGCTAGTTTGCCTCTTGCTGCAACACAGTAGAATTTGCAATGCAAATGTGACAGGAAATTTGAAAATGGGAAAATCCTTTCTGTTAATGCAGAACACTGAAAAATGTCCATATCCTCTTTATGGACATATATATATATTTAAACTTAGAGTATATAGACAGATAGATTGTGAAATATTCATAGATTCACACTGTCCGTGATATATAAAAAGCACCAGTTCTTGTTGGATATTGTTAGGTACTGACTTTCCACTACATTTTTGAGAATACATTCCTTTTCAAAATACTTCAAGTCATAACATTTTCAATTAAACCATGGTATTGCTTTATTACTATTGTCATTCTTATTATTTGCTAATCACAATAGAATATTAAAATTACTTATTATATGAAAAGACAGCTTATCCCACAAGATTTGCCATGTTTTTTTTTCATGTTCTTTAGAGTTTGCATAAGATTTGCCCTTTTGTGGGACTGAACCACCTTACATTACTAGGGAAGACTCCACAGGGATTTGTTAGATACAGTCTCTCTTGGGACACTTTAAGTTAAAGGTTGAAGTTAAATTGGAATACCAGTCATCAATTTCCCAGCCAGAAATACAAAATTTTGAATTCTAATTTCTTAGACCAAATTTTGATTCCAGCCTTCACGAACCATGTATTCATAATTATATGGTTGCAGTTTTTCAGATACAACTTACAGTACATGTAGGCACAATTTCCTGTCCATTAGGTTTTTGGAAGCTTTTCAGCCCTTGCACATTTATCTGTTAAGTCTCAACTACAGGGAAAATTTCACAGCTTTAACCTGAGATCTTAACGTCCATGTATTTCAGTACACAATTCTAGTTCAATTTCTGGATCAAATTTTGACTGGGTTAGAAAAGGCTCAGTGTATGCTGGAAGAAAAAAAAAAAAAAAAAAGGTACTCCAAAAAAAAATTAGAATTATTGAAACAGACTGCAAGATTATTTCTTTTAGATCAGCTTAAGTTAATCAATGAAAGATCCTATAAACATTTCAGGCTATATTGAATTATTAACATAATTCCATACAATTGCTCGTAGGCTTGAAGTTGGGCATCCCTTTATGTGCATGCATGATCAAGTACTGAGTGTTCTGAATTCATCCCATAAATTCAAAGGCAAGGCTAGTGTACAGAACTTGAAAAGTCAGTCCACCTAGCAGTTATAGAAATGTATGTGATGTACGCTTGTTTTTGTTCCTTATGTATGTGTGTATGAAACTCTCCCTTGTTAGTAGTTACTTCACAGTATGAAATGTTTTTAATTTGTCAAAATAATAAAAAAATATAAATCAGAAGTACTGCAGGTGGTGATGAGGGTTTGGGGAGTGAGAAAAGTCAAGAAAATGACAATCAATATTTCATCAACATATCTCAAAAGGTTTCTAAAACCCCATTTACAAAATATGAGACATTTTAAGACAGAAAAATGTTGCATATAAAATGCATTAAAAAGTGAGCATTTGCCAATTTTATTGAGAAAAAATATAGTATATATTTTCTGCTGAATAGCTGTATATTTTAATAATTTATTACATCCTCGGCACACAGAAGTAGTGGCTACTTTCCCTATTTTATCTTTGGCATGGAGATGTAGGAAAAAAAAATGAAAAAAAATCCCTGGAAGACTCAATAGTCTACCAATGTGATACCAATAATCTGACAGCACTTTGCTGCCCATAGAAAAGTCAGAAGACAGAGTCAACATATCTACTTATACCATGGAGCTTGGCTTAACTGCCTTTGGTAATTTTTTTTTCTGAAAGATGTAGTAAGTAAATTCCTCAGTGTGGGGTGAAGCTGAGAAGATGATGGATAGACTCTGGTCAACTGATGCTACTCTACCAAGTTTATTTTATACATAGCACATAGTTCCCTACATGCACATGTGAATTTTGGGTAACCTAAGAATGGCTTCTCTGTGTTCAAAGGTGGATACTGCCTGTGTTGTCCTCTGTGTGGCTGTAGGAGAGTGTGGATAATGCAGAAAAATGTTTTCATACACTTAACTAGATAGCCGTAAAATGCTTTTTCACCAGGGGGGATCTGTAGCTGACATCTAGCTGCATCTTTCAAAACAAAAATTGTGCTGGAGTCTGTTCTCTGCCTTTGATGTCAGCTAGCATAGTTTGACTGCATCTTTACTAATAAAATATTTTAGAACTCAGGACAGGGTAACCACATCCAAACTGCTTACTGGGAATGGTATCTGTTCTAGACTAGCTATTAAATCATGGCCAGAAATAGTTTGGGAAATCTTGTCTGCGATTCTAAAAACCTAATAGTTCGGGTAATTATATTTCTATTATGGCAAGTATACCTATGCGTTGCTTAATTTTCTAGTACGTACTC
Source organism: Anser cygnoides (assembly GCF_040182565.1). Taxonomy (NCBI): domain Eukaryota; kingdom Metazoa; phylum Chordata; class Aves; order Anseriformes; family Anatidae; genus Anser; species Anser cygnoides. Next base: position 109,292,005 of record NC_089875.1, read on the forward strand.
ATCCTTAAAAGGGAATTTCCCTCACCTGTTTTAGCAGTGAGATACATCTGTGTATTAGAAAGCCTAAATTAATATGTTGACATATAAACATCCATGGAGTGCTGGTTGCCTACACTCCAATTATGGAGAGGAAAAATCAAGTCAATAGAGTTACTGGAGCTTATTCATCTTTTAGTGAAGGGTGATTCATAGTCATTGACCACAGACCAGGGACAATCAGTGCATTTTTGAATCATAGTGTACATAAGAAATCCAAATGGGCATGACAAGTATGAAAGCGCCCATAGGGTGCTTGTGCCTTTGTGGAAGAAGAGCTGGAGACCAGATAGGGTATTTCAAACAGCACTAGGTGCCCTTGTTTAGGCAGCTGAACCTGACTTGGTCGCTTCGAGAATACAGTTCATGCAAGCTGCTTTACATTCCCATTTGAAGATGGGATATATAAGTCCTGGAAACTCTTAATTTTCTCCATAATTTTAAATGGAATCTGGCATGGTTCTACCATTATTGCCTGTTGGGTGACTTCAGCATCTACAATATAAGTAGATAAGATCAAATATTTGCCCATATATTTGAACCTCACTACTATATTGAAAACAAGTATGTAGTTTAACAATTTTTTTTTCTAGAAAGAAATGAAAGATTCTCTGTAATGATTCTGCTTTCATTCTAACATATCAATAGAGGAGATATGCTGTGATATGCGGGAGATGATGGGAAAACCAGGCCTGAACATGCACAAAGGTAAGAATTCACTTCTGATGTTTAACAATAGGATCAGCTGATACAATGTTCCTTGCAAAGATCTCCTATGGTATCATCAAAGGAAGATCTGAGCTTCTCTCATTTATGAGAATGTGAAAGCAAGACTTCTTAGCAGTATGGGAATGACTGCCTAGCTGATTAAATTCTGTTCTCTTTATGTTTTGTGGTTGTTAGTGGTGGTTGTTTGTTGTTTTTTGTTTGTTTGTTTTGTTTTGTTGTTTTTTAATGGATTCACTGCTGAATCCAAATTGTAGAGGAACTATTTGAATGCAAATTATAGATTTTTTTTCCTGTTTCGTCTTATGTATTGCATGTAGATAGCAGCAGGAGGGCTGCAGAGTTGACCTCTATGAAAAAATATCAGGGACTGCCCTGTGACAGACAGAGACATTTCTAGGTGGTTCCAGCCAGCTCTGCTATGGACTCAGCAGTTGGTGGCACCTCTGTGAAAACATAACTTAGAAAAGACAAAAAGCAATGGACAGGCAGAAGAGGAAGGAAGCAAAAAGAATGAAAAACAGCTGCAGGAATACCAAGCTCAGAAGAGAAGGAGAAGCAAGAGGAGGAGGAGGAGGAGAAGGTGGTGGAGGACAAGGATGAAGAGGCACTCTGTGGTGCTGGAGCAGATATCCACTGGTGCTCATGCAATCATAGAATCATAGAAACATAGAATCATAGAATAGTTTGGGTTGGAAGGGAACTTAACAATCATCTAGTTCCAACTCCCCTGCAATGGGCAGGGACACCTCCCACTACATCAGGTTGCTCAAAGCCCCATCCAACCTGACCTTGAATATTTCCAGGGACTGGGCATCCACATCTTCTCTGGGCAACCGGTTCCAGTGCCGCACCACCATCCGAGTAAAGAATTTCCTCTTTATATCTATTCTAAACCTATCCTCTCTCAGTTTAAAGCCATTATGCCTTGTCCTATCACCACACTCTCTGACAAAGAGTCCCTCCCCAACTTTCCTGTAGGCCTCCTGGAAGGCACTGGAGGGCCTCTATAAAGTCTCCCTGGAGCCTTCTCTTCTCCAGGCTGAACAACCCAAATTTCCTCGGTCTGCCCTTGTAGGAGAGGTGCTCCGGCCCCTTGATTGTCTTCATGGCCCTCCTCTGGACTTGTCTTCCATGCCTTTCTTGTGCTGGGAACCCCAGAGCTGAACGCAGTACTCCAGATGGACTCTCATGAGAGCAGAGCAGAGGGGAAGAATCACCTTCCTCGACCTGCTGGCCACGCTTCTGTTGATGCAGCCCAGGATGCGGTTGGCTTTCTGGGCTGCAAGCACACATTGCCAGAGCACGTTGAGCTTCTTGTCGACCAACACCCCCAGGTCCTGCACATCAGGGCTGCTTTCAATCCATTCTCTGCTAAATCTGTATTTGTGTTTAAGATTGCCCCGACCCAGATGCAGGACCTTGCACTTGGCCTTGTTGAATTTGATGAGATTCACACAGGCACACCTCTCAAGCCTGTCCAGGTCCCTCTGGATGACAACCTTTCCCTCCAGCATGTCGACTGCACCACACAGCTTGGTGTCATCAGCAGACTTGCTGAGGGTACACTCAATTTCACTGTCCATGTCACTGACAAAGATGTTAAACAATATCAGCACTGACCCTTGAGGAACACCACCCATTACTGATCTCTATCTGGACATTGAGCTATTGACTGCAACTCCTTGAGTGCGACCATTCAGCCAATTCCTTACCCACCAAGTGGTCCGGCCATCAAATAGAATCTTTCCAATTTAGAGAAAAGGATATCATGGCACATGGAAGCCATGGCAGAGCAGGTGAATATTTCCTGAAGGGACTGTGGCCTATGCAGAGCCTACATTAGGGCAGTTTTATTGAGAGCTCTACAGCCCATGGGAGTACAGTACTGCTGGTGGAGCAGGGGAAAGTGTGAGAGAATAAGTGGCAGAGGGGGACCATTATGCACTGACCATAATCTTCCATCCCACTTCCCCCCTGCACCATTTGGGACAGAGAGTAGAGGAGTTGGGAGTGAAGGAGTGAAACTGAGCCAGGGAGAGGGGGAAGGAAAGGTGTTGCTTTAATATTTGTATTTGTTTTTCATGACCCAATTTGTTTTATTTGAAAATAAATTGATTTTCCCCAAGCGGTTTTGCCTGTGACAGCAACTCATAAGCAATCTCCCTGTCTTTATCTCACCCTCCAAGCCTTCTCATCCTACTTTTTCCCCCTGCCCCTCTCTCTTTGAGGAATGAATGAGCAGGTGGCTGGGTGTTTGGCTGTTTCCCAAGGCTAAACCAACACAGCTTCAGACACAGTTGAGATTAGCATATAATGCTAATGTAATGCATAGCCTTTACTAATGATTTCTAAGAACACATCCTTTAAAAAAAATAATTAGGAACTGAGTTTCTTTGTGATATTGTAACTAACATGTTTAGCATACATTTTTAATTAAGTTGCCTAAAGTGGGGCTAAAGCAGAGGAGCAGCCACTAAGGGCTTGACTCATTTGCCAGTACTCAAGAAACTTATGCCATATGAAGTAACCTGGGAGATATCTGGCACTTCAGAAAGGCTTCCTGTAGGTCTTATGTCTTATCTGAGCATTGCATGCACATATTTTTCTTATGATATCTGAAATTACACTAGATGCTAACAGCTAGTTATTTCTTTGGAGATAACAAATATCTCTTTAGACTCTGCTAACTGAACAGACTACATTTCTTCAAACTAACATAGCAAATCTGTAAACACCTAAGTATGGATACTTGCATTTAAGTGACAATGTCAAACTGAATTTTACCCTTCATAAACATTTTTTTATTTTAATTTTATTTTATTTTATTTTTTATGGTTACTGTTTGCAGATGTGAGATACAAGGTCTGCTCTTTCTTTAGCTTGACAATTAAATATTTCATCTCCACGTTCACATGAGGTGCTTCCATACCAGGTTCCATTTATTGTGGTAACAGAAGAAATATATTTACAATTTGGATGAATCTGTATCTATTGTACATCCCAGAAAATAAATAAATAAATAAATAAAATTCTACATTGAAATAGATTCTGTCAAATTCGCTCAGCCTTAAGCAGAATACTATGTACACAGAGGCCCTTCGTAGTTTAAAAGTTTGAGAAATATGCTATAAGTAAGTTAAAACTAATCATCTTTAATTTAAGCTGTAGGTCTTCTCAGCATGACTCATACCCTCATCATTATCTTACCCTTCCAGCATTACTAAAATGCTACTGTAATTAAGATCAGTATCTTACAAAATTTATCCTGAGGAAATTTACAACAGAAAAAGAATATGTTTCAGTTTTTGACAGTATGAGACATAACCTCCCTTTATGTTCGTAAAATTGACAGTATATGACTCCACTATATGGTAAAGAAATCTTCTATATGATTAATTGTTGTGGTTTAACCCGGCTGGCAGCTAAACACCACACAGCTGTTCGCTCACCCTCCCCCCTCCCTCTCTGGGATGGGGGAGAGAAACGGAAAAGTGAAGCCTGTGAGTTGAGATAAAGACAGTTTATTAAGACAGGAAAATAATATTAACAACAATAATAATAATGATGATGATAATGGTATTACTAATAATAACGTGTATGAAACAAGTGATGCACAATGCAATTGCTCACCACCCGCTGACCGATGCCCAGCCTATCCCCGAGCAGCCGGCCCCCCACCCCAGCCAGCCACCCCTATATGTTGTTTAGCATGACGTCAGATGGTATGGAATACCCCTTTGGCCAGTTTGGGTCAGCTGTCCTGGGTCTGTCCCCTCCCAGCTCCTGCTGCACCCCCAGCCTGCTCGCTGGCAGGAGAGAGCGAGAAGCCGAAAAGTCCTTGGCCTGGTGTAAACACTGCTCTGCAACAATTAAAACATCAGCATGTTATCAGCGCTCTTCTCATCCTAATCCAAAAGACAGCACCCTACCAGCTACTAGGAGGAAAATTAACTCTGTCCTAACTGAAACCAGGACATTAATGTATTTAAATACACTGCTTATGATTGCAGAATACCAAACAGGTAAAGCTAATCTACTACTCTATTAGGAATAATGTGACTTCAACAATCAGAATTAAAATGCTTAATAGAGTTGCTCCAATGTTCAGCTCTATTTTCAGTCATTTCAAGTATACATGATAAGCAAGGAACGTTACCTGAAGCAGTATTTTCAAAGACATAAAATACAGATAGAAGGATAGAGAAGTATGTACAAAGACACAAAAATTAAACAGTCTTTCCCCCAAGTTTTACAGAAATATTTAAGTACCAATATAATATATTAAATAATTCAGGTAAATATACGCATGAAATATTCTCTGTTGAAGACCTTTTTTAAATTGAAACAAAATAATACAAATAAATAAACAAAGTCCTCAATCAATTTCAGAGGCAAAAAGTAATCATTTTTATCCAACTTCACGAAAAGTGTTCAGCTTCATTATGTTAAGCAAGTTTTAAATCAACAACTGTGGACAGCTGTGTAATCAACAGTGTGACCAGTTTGTTTTATCAGCTCAAGAGAGCAGAATTTTTACATTAAGATCTTCATTGTGATTGTAGTAGTGAACACATAGTGGGATTGGTGAAGCTGATAAGAAAAGTTATGTGTTTTTTTTTTTTTGGGGGGGGGGGGTTGTGGCTGTTTTGTATTTTTTGTCCACACTTAAGAGGTACTTCTCTGGACCATGATAAAGACTCAAATACCTGCAGATGCCTTCATTTTTTCCTACACTCATTATCTCAATGTATACATGGAATCATCTCCATTACGCACACAAATAAAAAATATGAATTTACCTTATGATTCCTATTATTACATCAGTTTATTTTGCAAGTAGATATTTATTAAGTAAATATGATTAGGAGTAACCAATAGTACTACAGTGTAAAAGTTACCCTCTGATGTTTGTGTTTTTATACCTAACCTACCATGCAGAGAACAAGGCAGACCAGGAACTGCTAGATGAAAAAAAAATAGACTAAGAAATTAATAAAATAAAAGCTAAAAGTCAAGTAGAAATTTCTGGTTTTAGAAAACCTCGTGTTTTTTACAGTTAATATTAAGGATATTCCTGACACTGTCTTTTTACAAATTTGTATGAGAAAAATAACATTTCGACATCAACAGTCTAAAATACAGTAGCTATCTTTGCTTCCCAACATTTTATTTTTATATTCCTTCATAGATAATTTCGTATTACATGAGGGATCTAGAACTAAAAACACAGCTATTTTTATGACAGTTGGCACTTTTTGTCCTACCCTGTCAGAAATGTCAATGCAAGAAAATTTAAGAAATGTGTCTGTCCTGTAAAGATATTTACAGTGTTTTAGTGGACTTTTAATCATTTTTAAATAAGCTAACTTCAGTTCTTGAAGTAACCTAGCAACAGAGATAGAGATTTATATGAGTTTCTTTACTTCAGACTTGCTGTCCTGATTTCAAAGAGAACCCAAGGAACAAATAGATGAAATTATATGAATAGATCAATTCAGGAAAATTATTATTGTTGTTGTTTTTATTATTATTATGACTATTAGTTTCATTACAGGCCCTGATTTCCCACATAGAAAATCAGAAAAATAGTCCCTTAACATTTCACTTATAGAAAATTAGAGGAGGAAGAATACTCCTAACTCTAGGGATGCATATGAATAAAAGCATCTCATCACCTCTTTGTAAATGTGATTGAAAAATATCTTCATTGAAGACAAACAATGAAATGGAACTGCATGTATCAATTTCACTGACTTTGCCATTCTGTGAGAGGACCTTGCTCCGTTCATCATTTCTTGGGGCCTTCTTAACCGTATGAAACTTTTAAATCATTCAGCTCTGCTGGTCGGTGTGATAGTAGATTACAGAGGCAGCACTTCAAAGCTGCAGGAGCATGATCCATTTTCACTTTCTTTTGAAGGGACATGCCAGAGTTATTCCAACCAGTTCAAAAGGCAGGGAAACAGGGAAATCAAAGCGGTAATAGAAAGTACAAACAAAGCCTAATGTCTGCTGGGCCTGATTCCCATACTTCAGCCCTTCCAAGCACAGAAGGTTGACACTTCTTCTCCGTTACATTTAAAGGCCAGTTCATCCTCCCCTGTAGGTAACAGACAAAGGAGTCAGTAGCATACAAGCATCTGCTCTTTCTTCTTTATTTCTTCTTTCCTGGGTTGCTCCTACCTTTGTGTGCTAATAGATATCATTTACTTTTGTGTTGTCTATCATACTTTTATTTTTTAACTACATATATTATCTGCAGCCCTTTTCTGAAATAGACTTTGACCCCTCTGGCTGCTATTCCTTTTTAACTGGGCTGCAGTTCTCTATGCCAGCTACTGCTAATTGGTCCCTTAGTTGCAGCTAGAGAAATAATTGGTTTATATTGGCTTCTTTGAACCATGATAGTGTCTTTATATCTTATTTTATTCACAATACTCCTGAATACCCATCATGCTGAAAGATTCAGAAGTTCAGAGCTTTAAAAATTCTAATACATTTAGTATTAAAAACTAGTTCTCAGAGTGTGTCTTTGGATTTGAGTAAGGTTGCCAGTCTTAAACAATATATTCTGGAGTAATTATAGGTGGAGATTGTGCACAGAGTCATTCATGGGGGTTCAGCAATCAAAGGATCTGCCGCTGTCTGACCTAGTAGAATACAGTTGGCTTGTTTTCCCATAGAAATATACGTACACCCTTCACTGAAATCCTGTCAAATGAGGTAACATACATCTTTATAGTGGGCTGTGACCACACCAAGAGAATAAAGGTCACAGTCAGAGCCCTGTAAAAGACACTGATAGATTATGATGCAGAGAGATGACAGGACGTATTATTTGTTGAAAAAAAAGTAACAGTGGCAACATGGCCACTTCCCCAGCTCCTGGAGCACAGCCAAGTACATTGGTATTATAACATAAATGAGTTTGTATAGCACATTTAACGGTGTATCAACTTGTTTCATTTACCTGATAACAGCTTTTTATTATTCTTAAGAGTTTGCAATTTATTCTGTTTGCTTTTCATTTTTCTTTGTAGAGCATAAGCCATCCAAAAAATTTTGGCACGAATTTCAATGCTGTTTACATTATTAGACCAGCAAATGTGAGGTTATTGCACTTTATGGGATCATTTTGATTTGTTGTTTGTTCAGCTTCTCTTTTCATCAGTGTCCAGCAACAGTATTCTCTAATTGTTCCATTTATTTTGTTGAAATAGTAATCAACCATGTATTGGAAGTAATCAGCTCTAGGAAAATGAATACTTTTTGATGATTTTTACCTATATACTCTTGTTGCAACTTCCAAGGTGTGACTTTAAAGATGTTTAGTGCAATTTTTGGCATACTTCCACTAAAATTTTGTGACGCCATTTTAAATGAAAAAAATATTTCATTAAAGTGAAAGATTGGAATCCAGAATAAGTGGGTTATTTTCTGAGTTCTCTTATAGCTCTCTGAGTACTTTGGATTCTGTGATTAGCTGGGACAAAGTCACTTTGGACTCACATGTCAATGTTTCTCATGCAACTTAAACAAGTAAAGCACAAGCACCCAAACAGTAGGGTAGCTGGATTATTGAAGGAAGAACTTTATAATGAGATTTGTCTGAGTGCTTCATGAAACAGCATATTAGCTACAACAAAATGTAATGAGCTCTAAAGACTCATCTACCTATTCTTTCACAGCTACAGAAAAATCACGTCCCTGGAGAATTTACTACAAACGCAGGAATGCTACAATCAATTTTATAGTACAAGCGTATGAATAGGGATATGTGCACCTTCTATTAAGGTTTTGTCCCCTTCTATTTTTGAAGTATAAACATTTTAGGATTCACTGGCTTGCTATATATTACTGTTTTATCCTTGCCTTGAGGATATTGATCTTAAATGTAAATTGCAGCATCTGCACTCTTCAGATCCTAAGTTATCAACAAGTCAGATTGATCTGTACATATTATGAAGGCTATTGTGAAGCTTATTTCAATTGATTCATTTTATTCAGCAAATGAGTTAGAAAAGGATAGAATTTTAGATTTTGTGACCTGAAACTGTGTACTGAATACTAAGGTCTCTGAGGTTGATTGAATATATTTTTTAATTGATTTTATTTGTTTGCTTTTTATCTGTTGTGCAGAACTTCATTCTGTTAAATTACAAAACAATAATTACTGAGACCCTAAAGGAGAAGTTGGAAACATTAGTACAAGAACACTATTTCAAGACGTCTTTAAATTCAGTGTAGCAGAACAACATAGTCAATAGGCAAAGCAACCACCCTAAGTTGAAGTGAAATCTGAGAAGTCTCATGCAACAAATTAAATTAACCATTTAACACATAATAGCACAACCATGAATAAAGATGGTTACAAAGAAAAAATGATTGCAAACACACAGATAATATCTGTCCTACTGATCTATTATGACTGAAATTAAATAATAATAGTAATAATAATAATTTATGTCAGATGGAGCCATTAGTGGAGAGTGAGGTGTTTTAGATGTTGATTCCAAGGAACTTAAAATGGAGAAAATAAAAGTTTAACATGCAAAAAGCGTTCCCAGTGGGAAAATGTTTCATCATTCATGCACACATACTTTCATGCTCTTTGAACAGAATTTCAGAAGGAAGATAATCTGTACCACATCTTTAAAAACACCTGAACAATTTAATTCACTCTCTTCAGTGGTGAGATATATTTAAAACAATTTCTCTTTAACCTACACAAGGGTTGCATGTTTTTTCCTTTGTTCCCAACAGTTCAATTATCTGGGTCGTCCTGGGATGTGTCACCCTGGGAGTGCCAGTACACCTGGGTGGAAGATGGGCATTTTAGGATTGCAATTAATCATGTGCATGTAGGGTTATCAAATAAAGTGGAGCCTATGGAATCTAGCTAAGTGCAGATTTAGCTCAAATAGATACAATTAGCATTGAAATAACAATTATAAATTATAAATTTAACATTATAAAGAAACAACTTTTTTTTCTTTTTTTTCTTTTAGTTTGTGGTTAATTATTCTCCTATGTGATCTTAGCAATTATATTTTGGAGTGATATTTAGCCAAATCCTCTAGTAGAGGACAATATAATCAATGGTTTATTTAAATACATTTATCTTCAGCTTTTGCTGAGTTTTGATAGTTTTAGCAAGATCTCTCTATCTCTGAAAATAATTACTGCATTACAAGTTTTGGCACTGCATTACATAAACATACCTATTTTTAGAAAACAAGGAGGAATTACAGATCTCTGTAATTCAAAACATAAGATGATTAGTTTAAAATTATATCTATCAAAACAATGTATCTCTCAAATCCGTCTTTTCTGTAGGTGTTACATATATATATATATATATATATGATTGAAACATTTTTTCCCCCGAGGTAAGCTCAGAAGATCATCTACTGATTATTTCTTTTGATGAAACTGTATTTCTAAATTAATTTCCAGAGTGCAGTGCATTCTCACTTATTGCACTGCTGGAAAATTTAAAAAGAATTTTCAAAAAAATATATTCTTGAGATGCTCCTTTTCTCTCCCCCTCTCTTTAATTTTTGTGAATTGTTGTAAACAGATTGATTTCATTTAAAAGATATTCAGGGACAAAAATCTTAGCAGATTCATACTTTTTTTTTTAATGGGGACAGAATTAGGAGCTGTTCCTATCACTTTTCCATCATCCTAGCCTGAAATAAAAGAAAAACTTTATATACAACTATGCAGATTTTGGGTTAGTACTTGGCCATAAATATAAATTTGAGTGAAGCTATCCTAAATCTTACTCTACTGCTTTCTTATCCTACTGGAAGCTTCAGCTGTGAAACTATACTGACTCATACCCTTGAAGATGTGGTATCAAGGATGTTGACCCATATGTCAACATTCCTATGTGCAGACAAGGAATACACTCGGTGAAAGCTTGAAGAGAAAAATTACTTTTTTCAAGATGATGATATGAAAACAAACAAACAACTTGAATGGATCTTGAGTTAATGAAATCTCTGATAAAGAGGTGAAGTCTTTACAGATCCTTGAAACTAGTCTGCCTCCCTCTGTGTATGTGAGAGCAACAAACTTAGAGAGATGGTAAAAAACCACAGAGAAAGCAGGTGGGAATCCAGTTTCTCCCTTTATTTTGTTACCTGAGCTAAATGGTTTCATACTTGCTTGGGTATTTCTGCGTGATGATGCAACCTATTGTATACCCTTAAGTCACTTTGTGCCTTCTATATGATTCTATTTTCATAGACACATACTGGATTTTTTTTCTTTATATCCTTGAAAGTAACTTTTCTCTAGAGATGGAAATGTACAATTTAATTGATACTTTAATTGCCATGGTTTAAGAATAAGAAACAAAGAGATAAAGTTTTATTAAGATCAAATATTATCAGGAGATCAAATCTTAAAAGCTTTAAACTTACATTTAATTTCTAAGATAAATATTGACTGACTGTATTACTGAAGTTTTTTGTTTGATGTTTGGTTTTGGCTTGGTTTGGTTTTTAGCACAAACAGCTCACAAACTTCTTGGTACAAATCTTCAGGTATTTTATGAACTGCTGATTTCAATAGTTTAGAATCTGGAGTCTGTAAATGACAAGTTCATGCCATCCAGTGGGGACCAAATAATATATCACCAAAGTGGGAGTCAGGTTGATATGCTTGCGTAAGTAAGGAGGGAACCACATAGCAATGAGAGGAGTTAAAACACACAGACTGTAACAGTAAAGGGTAAAATCAAGATTTAAAAAGTCACATGCCCGTTTAGATCAAAATTGACCCCCAGATCAACAGACTGAATATAATGAAAATCAGGCTGGATTTGGAGACAGGGACAGGCAATATGAAGGATTGGGAAGTAAAGCAGAAGCTCGTGTAATTCATAGATTCCCTACAAAACTGTTTACTAAAATGTACTTGACATTTAAAAATCCTATGGTGAAATTTCTGTTAAGAAAAGCTGTCATTTTTCTAATCAACAGAATTATGTTAAAATCTATTATACCTCCATTTTTTCAGATGAAGGAATTAACACTATCCTGTGAAAATCCAGGAAAAATCTACAAAGGATATATTTTTACTCATTTCTGTTGGTGGTGATTGCACCTATGAGATTCATTCACCAGATGACAGGTGTCTACAGAGTAAATATCTGTCTCATAGAATCATAGAATAGTTTGGGTTGGAAGGGAACTTAAAGACCATCTAGTTCCAACCCCCCCTGCATCAGGGATGCTCTCTATCCATTCAACACATAGCCTGTGTTTGTGGCTGGGATTGACCCAGCCCAGGTATAGGACCTTGTACTTGGCCTTGTTGAATTTCATGAAGTTCGCACAGGCCCACCTCTTAAGCCTGTCCAGTCCCTCTGGATGGCCTCCCTTCCCTCCAGTGTGTCCACCCCACCACACAGTTTGGTGTCATCAACAAACTTGCTGAGGATGCACTTGATCCCAATGTCTATGTCACCAAAGATATCAAACAGCATTGGTTCCAATACCAAAACCTGAGGGACTCCACTCATTACTGATCTCTACTTGGACACTGAGTCATTGACCGGAACTCTTTGAGTGCAACCATCCAGCCAATTTCTTAACCACTGAGCGATCCATCTGTCAAATCCATGTCGCTCCAATTTAGAGACTAGAGACAAGAATATCATGAGGGACAGTGTCAAATACTTTGCACAATTCCAGGCAGAGGATGTCAGTTGTTCTTCCCCTATCCACCAATGCTGTAACCCCATTGTAGAAGGCCACCAGACATTTCAGGTACTGTTGGTCCTTAGTGAAGCCAAGCTGGCTGTCACCAATCACCTCCTTATTTTCCATGTCCCATGGTCTAAGTATCCCATCATGCTCTAAGGGTCCTTTATCCAAAGCACTGATTAGGCATTTGAGTTTAAAGAATAATAATAATAATAATTAAAAAAAATGAGTTTAAACATCAAACAAAGAGATGGGTGGGGAATGGAATTAACTCCATGGCAATATAAGGATCTGAACTGAATGGTTCAAAACTGATTTTTAAATACGGAAAAATAGCCAGAATATTATATTTCCAGAAGAAAAAACACCTAAGCATCTGGTGACTGCTTCACATGCTTATACTAATTAAGCACCTCCACAATGAGGTAACTGAGTAGCCAGGAAATTTTGAAGATTGTTGTCAGCAGCCTCATGAAAAAGCCAGTCTATAAAGAGTCTATTCCACCCTTGATTTTATATCAAACCTCCATACCATAATGAAAAGTTTATATCCGGTATTGATAATGGAGTAAGACATCTTCATTTCTTTATTCCAGCAAGTAAATCACTTTGTTTCTCTCACTCCATGTCATATGTAAGGAGACAAATTATAGCCAAAGGTTCTAGTTAAGTGAAACATTGTCTTAATCTTACTGGTACTCCGTTATATTACATTTGTTAATAGGAAACTGGCATTTGTCTCTGTGAGTGATAATTGATATATTGATCATTTGAGAGACTGCACTTTATCGCAAGCCACCACACCAAAATCTGTTCATTTGGAAATAACATGTAATACTATGTTACACAGTGTATTCATCCAGTCTTGGCAAGTGAACAGGTGAAAAGATAAATTATTGACAGCATCTTAGAATTAGTTTGGTTTTCTCAGATAAAACAAAGGGAAAAAAAACCACATCTGTGTTCTTAACATACATATTTGCTCTCGTACATCAAATAATGTATTACTATACACTGATGAGATCAGATGTAGACTGCTCTTAATCTGAAAGAGAAATCTTAGTGGTAAATATGATTCCAATATGAGTAAAACTAAACAACAATACCTTTAATATCACTGGACATTTTACCTGATTTGGAGAGAGTGGGAGGAGTGGGGAGAGCAAATATTTGCCAAATTTACCAATAGTGGTGAAGAATTATTATGTAAGAGGGAAAAAATATATACAATCTGTCCAGTGCCAAAGATAGTAAAAGCTTTTATGCAAGAAAAATATGAAACCTGGTGTTTTCTTACTCATTTGATGGCAATATGGAGTCATATACTGACCTTACCTGAAAATGATCATTTATGGTTTATATTATATCTTATATCATACTTGTGTGATGCTATGGTCCTTCAATGCATTAGAAGTATACGGAGCATAATGTCTGAAACTTTTTGAAAATGTAATAAAAATTTACATTTGAGGTAATATTAAGTAATATTAGTTAAGCAAAAAAAACTTTTCTAAATTAAAGGGAAAAGTATGGCTTGGGTCAAATACTACACATACACACTCAAGGCATAGTATGTAAATAACGTTATTAAAAAAACTCTTTTTTTGTCTTTGTTGAAATGAACTGATGTAAGTCAGACCACAGAACAGGTTACTGTAACTCATACTGGGTTTGTTTCCCGTGGGAGCAAATTATAGGCATGGGGTTCAGTTAAGTAAGAATAAAGAATGTTTTCCACTGGACATTGACCAGTTCTCATACAGCTCCCCACAGAAAATGACAGGAAAGGTTTGAGTGTCATCTACTTCTTCATGCATATCACATAAATCATATAAATCTGGACCTTTCTATGTGCACTATAACTTTAACCATCTCCAGTGTTATCCTTGCATTCACCAGGGCTGGATTTCATCCATATATTCTTGCAAATAGAGCAATATGTGAAAATAAATTGTTTCAACTCTGTCATCAGCTGCTGGAAACTAAGCAGCAAATAAAGTTATCAAGCGAGCTTGTGTAACAATAACTTCTCAAAGATCAACAGAATGACATTCATACCTAGTCCTTTTCTTGCAGTCATATACTATACAATGGATCTGGTGTAATGGAATCATAGAATATATTTGTTTTTCCCTTCATGGAGATAATACCTACACCATTATTCCCACTGTCTGTCAGCTTTGATGTCACCTCAAAAAACATTTGAAAACAGAGAAACACAGCCCAAGTAAACAGCTGTAGATACAAAGACTTTCTGTTACCAAATGCCCCTTTCATTCCCTTAACAGCCATTCCCACAACCCACTCATTTCACTACAGTGACTTAATAGCTTCTTTTCCAGGTGCAGCAGTAACCGTGACAAATTTGGCAAGCCAAATTTCCCACAATTGACAAACCTATCTCACCACCTCTGGCTATGGCTCAGGCCACTGAAGACTCCACCAGTGTACAATAAACAAGCAGAAATAAATGTGCCATTCTTGTCCAATGCCTCCCACTTCTCAAATTTGGCTTTTACTGCAATATCTTGGAGACCAAATAGCAACATTTTATACCAACATCTGAAATACATTTTATTTCAGCTGACATTAATTTGCTTTAACATTGAGTAGGTGGTGTACCTTGAAGAAAGTACAAAAACAAAGAATAAATAGTTCAATAAATATTTACCACTAAAACCAGTCCTTTTTCTGTATCACTGCACAAATTCTTCTAATCAGACTCTAATTTGTAAGGCAAGACCAAAAAAAAATGTAAATGCACTTTGTCAGGTCTTAGAGAACCAAAAGATACCTCTGACAAGAATGCAAGAATGCAGAGAATGCTGGTCCTATACTTTTCTTATAAACCACAAGAAAGAGCATTATACGCATTTCTTTTTTCTCGCTACAAGCTTATTTCAGGTCACCTTACGCAATATCTTTCAGGCCTGATAGGGTATCTCACTGCTTTTCATACTTCAATAACTTCACTGACTTCAGGGAGTTCTTTCTGATTTACACCCGTGTAATGGAGCACAAGATCAGGCAGCTGTTCCTTCCCAGGAGACAAGAATTAACATTCCAATTTCAGGGAAAATCTACTGCAGGCCAAGTAAAGACCTTGCAATGTCTTGATGTTAATGTGCTGTATCCCCTCCATGCTAATCATACCAGAACAGAGTTTCAGATGATGGAAATAGTTGTAGCTTCAAAATTTTATTATTAAGAGTTATACTGTTCTCACTAGCTGAAGATCCAGCCAGTCATTCTATAGCACAGTACGCAGCACAACAGAAGATGTCTAATCAATTTTTTACATAATTAAATAGGGAAAAATATATTAATAGAACATTATGGTGGTGGTGTCATGTACACAATAGACAACATATTTAAAATTATAGCCCCCACTCCAAGCAATTTTAACTCAGCTGCTTTGTGTTAATATATTAAAGCATTAAAACTAATATAATGTGCTGCAAAACAGAATACAACATATTTGCCAGGGTAATGAGATATCATCAGAGAGGGAACTGTAACTTTTAATTTGCTGATTTTGGTGAGCATAAAATCTAACCCTTGGCATTATTTTCCACGTCTTACTATTTTATTATTTCACCTTTTTAGTTTCGCTGAAGTTAATTATTTGCAATTTATAAAGGAAAACATTGTCTGTTGATCCCATACACTCTATCTCCAGCTCTTGAGAGAGAAATGTCTTTGATGTAAAAATAAGTTACCCAATATGAACATGAAGGATAATTCACAAATCAACAATGCAGCAAATACTAGAATACAGTTCTAAGCAGAAAAGCTAAAGTGGTATGGCCCTCTTCAAGTCAAGATCCTACCAGTAGCAAAATTTAATTCTTAGAGGCCAGTGATATGAAATATTTTTTTTCTAAATTGTCATTAGTATCTCAGACAGCAAAGGTCGAGGAAATTCACTGCCAAAATCAAAGCAATTTAAATTTAACCTTAACAGATTTCAGAAAATATTCATAGTACACACTAGATGCTATTACTAGTATGTAATAGTACACACTTCTGTACTATTTCATCTAAGTCCCATTTGCACTCAAGAGTGTACAAAAATATTTATGACTTAAAATGGTATATAGTTATGTGGCTACCATTTATGTTGAAGAAAATTGCAATAAAATGTTCTTTTTATTTTTATTGTGGAAAGAAATAAACATGGAAACTTATAAGGAACATTGCATGGTTTGCACGCACAATAAACTCTCAAAGAATCAGCACTCTATATCTTTTATCCAAAGCAGCCTTAAGCAAAGATAAACAACCTTTTATAAGTTAAAAAAGAATTGATTCAGTTCAGTGAAGTGATGGATGATATAGGGCTACAAGGTAACTAATTATTAACTGTAACATTAAACAAGTAGTTAACAAAGATTAATCTTCAAGTCAGTTTACAAGCACAGATAACTCATTAGATTACTATTTTTTTCTTTGTGCCAGAATAATAGGAATGATGCACAACTCTCATTAATGAGGATGTTATTTCCTCTCTGCATGAAGACTTTTGAAATTTTTGTTTGAACATCATGTTTGATATGCACAAAAAAGGCTATGAAGCAGATGGATCTTAATTGGACAAGCAACTAGAATTTAGAGTTAAACATGAATTACTAATTAGTTTTCTTTTTTAAGATTAACCTTTTCTATATTGCTCTGCAGGACTGTAATTTCCTATTAAAATCATCACTTTGTCATGTTGATGAGATATTGACTCAATGTTTATTCAATAAAATTTGTTTTTAAATGTTAAACATGGAAATCCATGTAATATAATAGACTCTTTCAAAGTTCTGCTGAAACATATGCTTGGCACCTGGGACAAAATATAGCTTTGAAAATTTATTGTCTTTTGAAATGTTGTATTTGTTTTGAACCATAAAATGGTTTTAAAATATCATTCAAATACTATATTTACAAAACTTTAAATGAGTAAAGGAAAACCTCTGGGAAAATAATCTAGATATGGAAACTGGTCTTTAAAAAAATAAAGAAAGAATCTTTCTTTTAAGAGAAATAATCACAACAGTATAATTCCATTAACAGGAAGGATAGATTGCTTTTCTTTTTCCTGTCTCGAAATGCAAATATAAATTCATGACAATACGCTGTGTCTATGCTGTGGAGTTATTTCTTGATGTTCACAGCAACATCTTTCAGTAGTACTCTTCTATCAAGTTCAGGCATTACAATAAATTTATTTAGTTTTAGATCCTTATTCAGAGTATTTTGCTGTTTTTCTTCATTGTACATTTTCAAATGAACAGAAGAATCAATGACTCATTTTCTTCTAAAGACAATTCTGTCATGTCTGAATTATAAAAGTTTAGGAAACAGTTCCTATCAGTCAATTCTTTAATTAAGTTAAAATAAAACTACAGAAAAATATTCTCTACAGATTTGTGACCTAGACAATTCAGTTTCTCTCTTAGGTATATGGCCCCTCTCCAGATATACTTCAAATTTATTCTCAGAAGCCACCTTTCATTTAAATTGTCTTGATTTTAGTCTTAACCTTGAGGTCAAGCTGAAAAACACATCAGCTGAGAAAAATAAGCATGAATGAGTGATGTGCATTTCAGTAAGTTTGTTGTGTGCTCATCGACAAGCTAAAATCTAGCAGTCATACCTTCTACTTCTGAGTCTCGAGTGAGTGATCTAGAAAACTAAAATATTATTATATATCTGAAGTGAAAATAACATGACTCGTTTTCTGAGGTAAATCTGTATCCAAAACCTTTACTTAACTTTTCATATTGGAATACTTAGAGCCCAAAGAACACAGAACATTAAATTAAATGGTGTCATTATGTAAACGTAATATCCTTACCCAATGGAGTGTGACCACTGATATCCTACAGTTTCAATCTTATTGGTCAAGAAAGAGTTTTTTGGGCTTGACTCAGAGGATTCAAGTAACTATCAACCATTTGTAGGACATATAAAAGCATACAAATGTTCTTAAAAGAAAAAACAAAGGTCTCTTTAGCTTAGTCTCCTCTGGCCAATAGACAAAGCCAATGAAAAGGAACCAAAATCTAGATGTTTTTCTCATCCACCACAAGGATGGATGCCCCATCCCTGGAGGTGTTCAAAACCAGGTTGGAAGAAGCCATGGGCAACCTTATACAGGAGGCATCCCTGACCATGGCAAGGGGATTGGAAATAGATCATCTATAAGGTCCCTTCCAACCCAAGCCATTCTATGATTCTAGCAGGTGAACTTCCCAAACCTGATTTCAATTTTTTAACATGATGTCCCTTGTTTTTATCCTCTGTGTACCTTACTTAGCTTTTACTACTCAAAATATCCTGTGGTGAACCTCTCATTTTGACCACATACTGTGCAAAACAATTACTTGTTTTGGATAAGGTGAGAACTATTGTTCCTTGTTCACATTTTCCATGATCCTCACAATTCTACAGACTTCTGCTGTACCTCTCTCCCTCATCAGTCTTCTTTTTTCTTGCATGGGACCCTTCATAAAGAAAACACATACCATGCCTTTCATCAACTTGATAACCTTCTCTCTTTCCATTTCTAACTTCTTGACATGGAGGACTCAAGAAGCACATATCATTCAGGAATGTTCACCACTGGTTTACACCGTTATTTTAATTATATTTTGGCTTTCAACTTTGTTTTTTTTTTGTCCTAATAATTTATAATATTCTTGTGTTACTAAGCTTACATTTTACTATTACAAATCTAGAATCCCATTCATGTGTCACAGTAGCGAATGGCCAGTTCAACATATATCTCTTATGTTTTTCATTTCCTTATGCCTCACTTTCTAACCAATTGATCTGCCACTTCATCACTCAGTCACTTAGCATCTTGAGGTCCTTCTGCAGTTCTTCACAGTCAGTTATATACTGTCTTTGCTTGCTTCAAGAGAATCCCAGTAGAATGATCTGAAGTATAACTAGGTCAGTTTCAAGTAATAATAAGAAGAAAGAAGTGAATACTAAGGATTTTCTTGGAAATTCCTGACTGCTAGCATTTACTTCAGCAACTCATAGAACTGATCATGCAAGTTCTATTTTCATTATTTAATTTTAATGTAGAAAGAAGAACAAAGATAAACACATGGAACCCCAAAGATTAGAACTTTAATAGGTTGTAAATATCACTGCGAACTTAGCCTAAAAACCTTTTGGTATTTAACGTGACTTAGAGAACAGCTTGTATAATCCAGTATTTGATATCAATATTACATGATTTGAAGCAGCTTTCATCTTTGGAATATGCAACAAATGATAGAACCTCTAAGTGTCAAAGTGCTGTTTCAAAAGGATAAACCTATATTTTGATTAATTTACTCTGACATAGTCAAAAAAGAAGGCACAGATGTATATCTTTAGGTCTATATTAACCTCATTAATAGCAACCATGTGCTCAGTTTCACATGTTGTATAAGACAATAAAAGTTAAAACAACCTGATTAAGAATCAAAAAGGGCAAGGGGATGCAAGAAGTTTACGCTGATGCCATTTTACACAACTGGGAAGAGGAACATTCTCCATGTTACGCAGAAGTTTCATTTTCTTATCCTTATGTCTTTCCCTTTATTCCACAAATCCCACTGAAAGTGAATGTATTTAAAACAATTTTTACCCTTTGCATTGGCTTGCTGGTATTAAACTTTCTCAGTAAGTTTTCCCAGTAGTTTTTCCCAGTTTTCATAGTACTTAGTTTCATTAAGACCAGTCATAATCTTGCCTGGTCTTTATCTGCATGAAAGTTCTCTAAAAATGATAAACAATGAACCTAAGGGCCCCCAAAAGAAAAATATGGGCACCCAACATTAAGCAATCCTTTTACTGCCATACAAGGCTGTTCAGATTCAAAAGAAGATTATGGTTAGCATCACTAACAGCAACTATAAACCTAAGAGAATTAATATAGAGAGGCCTTCATCCACCGTGAGTGTAAAAAAAGCGTGAAGAAAGGTTCAAGCTAACTCCAGTTAAAACAGTTTCAGTTACTTATTTAGTCATATTGCCCTTTCAGTATTCAAAGATAAAGCAAAAGCACCAGAATTGGTGCTTCTGGAAACAGCCCAGTTCTCTGTGCTGTGCTTTATACACTGTTGAGCTAAGCCAGATAAACAAGAACAACACAGCTGCTGCTCATCCTGCTTGATTTCTACATTTCTGCTTTGCCCCGCCCCTTTCCCAGGTGATTGGTTGGGTACCAGGTGGGCCTAATGGTATATAAGCCACAGGTGTCCCATCAGAGACCTTTTTCTGCCTGAGCTGCTGTTTGGGGTACGTGCTTTGTTTTTCCTTCAGCCAGTTGCAGGGTTCTTTAGGTGAGTCAGAGTGTATGGGCTGATGCGTTTCCAAGGTGAGAGAGGTAAGCATGTCTTAACAATTAGTAATGTTAATAATTGGTAGGATCTTTTAGAGTAAAGCAAGCTGTATGGTAGTAGGTGCCTTGACTGCATGCAGCTCTTCTTCGGGTAAGTAACTTTTAGAGCATGCTTATGGATAGGAAGATGGTGTTACTTTAAGTGTTTGCTTTGTGGTTCTAGGTCTCTTATGATTTTTGCAGAATTATGGGGCTTACTGTGAATGTGACCTTATGCCTTCACCTGTATGTCAAATGTTATCAAAGTTACAACCTTGGTGTTAAAGTGATGCAGCAGGGTTTAGGGGAAATGTGTCATCTGAGTTCCCTGTGTCAGCGAGTATCTGAAAACTACAAAAGTAGGTACGTAAGGTGTAGCCTTTTTCAGGGTTAGGGACAGTTTTTTATATTTCTGGAGCTTTTTTCTGCTGTTTTGCTGGCAGTAGACTCTTCAGACCTTGTAGCCTTCTAGATTTTAAGTGCTTGAAATTCCCTTAACAGAGGGATATTTAGCAGAGGTTGCCGGCTAACTTGTTGTTGGGATGTGGTGGGGTACACTTCTGTTTTTGGGTTATGTTTTAATCTCTAGATATATCAAGCCATTTGTGTAACTCTCCAGAGGATTCACAAAGAGCTTCAGTATGTGCTGCAAGGGGCTTGGCCACATAGGTGCAGTATTACCAAGAGACTGAGCAGGGTCACTTTTTTCATCTGTGAAGGGTAAGTCTGTGATTAACTCTGCTGGGGCTGCTGTGTATTCATGTCCTGTTGGCATTTGTGGATCTGAGTTTTTTTTCTGGCTCTGGTGTCTGTGCTTGAGTCCTCTGCAAGGAGCTGTACTGTTTGTGTGTCCATCATGGATATGACCTTCTCCTTTTGTTTCTTGTAGAAAGAAAATAAAAAACTTATTCTACCCCAAGCACCACTACAGGCTGGTAGATGGGTGGTTGGAAAGCTGCCTGACAGAGAAGGACCTGGATGTATTGGTTGATAGGCAGCTGAATATGAGCCAGCAGTGTGCTCAGGTGGCCAAGAAGGCCAACAGCATCCTGGCTTGTATCAGAAACAGTGTGGCCAGCAGGTCTAGGGAGGTGATTGTCCCCCTGTACTGGGCTCTGGTGAGGCCGCACCTCGAGTACCGTGTTCAGTTTTGGGCCCCTCGCTACAAGAAGGACATGGAGGTGCTTGAGTGAGCCCAGAGAAGGGCAACAAAGCTGGTGAGGGGTCTGGAGAACAAGGCTTATGAGGAGCGGCTGAGGGAGCTGGGATTGTTCAGCCTGGAAAAGAGGAGGCTCAGGGGTAACCATATCACTCTCTATAGGTACCTTAAAGGAGGCTGTAGTGAGGTGGGGGTTGGTCTATTCTCCCATGTGCCTGGTGACAGGATGAGGGGGAATGGGCTAAAGTTGTGCTGGGGGGGTTTAGGTTGGATGTTAGGAGGAACTTCTTTACTGAAAGGGTTGTTAGGCATTGGAATGGGCTGCCCAGGGAAGTGGTTGAGTCACCATCCCTGGAGGTCTTTAAGAGACATTTAGATGTTGAGCTTAGTGATATGGTTTAGTGGTGTAGTAGGTCAGAGGTTGGGCTAGGTGATCTTGGAGGTCTCTTCCAACCTAGATGATTCTGTGTGATTGTGTGTGAACAACTTGGAAATCAGAATAATTACTTGTTCTCACCTGCTCTTATAAATAATTTACAAATCTATTGAACAATGTAGATCCCAATAAAATGACCTAACTGCCTTCCCTTCACAGTAGAGGCAAGATACTCCTGTAACTTGCTTCCTATCTTATCTATGGGAAGACTGCATTTCTTCTCTCATGACAGCTTTACTAAGATTTTGGTAATAGTGATGCCTTTTATAAACTTGAATATTAATTTATATATTCCTTATTTATGCACATTCATTCATTCAAAGTCCAATGGATTCATAATAGATGACTTCCTATACAAAATCTGTATTGATACTTTTCCTTTATCCATGTGCCCCATAATACTGTAATAGCTTTGGCTAATTTATATGACAGCTTTCCCTGTCTACAGTAGTTTGTAGGTACCATTTTTAGAAATTGCCACCTTCTAAATCACTGGCGAATTTAAACAAGAATTTACATAAAATAGTCATCTAGTTCATACTTTAGATCCAGTACACCTCTTTTGATCTTTTTAGCTCTTTTTTGCTTGCTGTATAATTTCTTTTACTGATATTTTCACTTGATACAAATCTCCAAGCTTTCTTTGCATGGGGAAAAAAAACTATCATACAGTCTTCTTCCTCGCCTCCTCACTGAACATACGTGTAAAAATTAGTTTTTCTACCAGGGCTTTATCTTTTCAAAACACAATTTTTATAAATCAATCTTCTTTTGGATGTAAAGACTCTATGGCTTCCCCTGATCCCAGTGTGTTTTTGAAAGTGTTTTTTATTAGTTTTGACTTCTCCATGGTTTTCTACAAATGTTTTTTGACTTGCCTTGCTAAGGTTTTCATTTCATTTAATCTGTTAGATTTTTTGGACTTTCCTTATTCAATACAGCTTCAGTTTCCTAAAATATGCTTTTTAGCTTTAAAAATCTCTCTTGCTTTAGTGTTAGATCGTAGCTTTTTTTTGGTGTACTGTTTAAGGTTTACCTAACCATTTAACTAGGTTTGAGGTATTTCTATCTTCTGTTTCCAAGACATATTTGCTATCATTTGTATCAATTTTCAATCTGTTGAAAAATACAGATAGGGTATTATCACACAGCAGTCTGCATGTGACTTGCAAATATATTTCCCTTCTGGCCATGTCTTCTAATTCTTGTTTAACATGCTTTCCCATTTTATGCATCTCTCCTTAAAATTAGGCATTGTCACTGTGGGTGGATAACCTCTGTTCTGCTTTCTGGAACATACTCAAATTTTTATACTCAGTAACTTGGCTTTATACATGTTGTATTGTGTCCAGGACAGCTCTGTATCTCCCTCAGTTTTTCCAGCAGAATCTATCTCCTTTTGTGCCCTCTGTGACTAGCACCCATGTTAATCATGAGCAATTATCATGAACTTATGCAAACCAAGCTAATGCCATAACACACTTTTTCTGCTCTGTAGCACTGGGGTTTCTATCCCAGAGATGGAAATGATCAGTGATACCTTGAAGTTATCTTTGATCTTGCTGTTGCTCAGAGATCTTCCAGCTAGCTTTCAGAGTTCAGCTTGTGCTTTGTTAGAGTACTTCATCTCTGAACACTCTGAGGTGTCTTCTATGAACCAACATATACCTTCCCTGTGTCATTTGATATACATTGGAATTCCACTTCCATACATGCCAGTTCTGTTCATGGGTGGAAAAGAATTGGATGCTCAGCATTGTGTGGCTTAGAGGAGACATAAAAATGCATTGAACTATTGTACTTAAAACTGTGTTGACATTGCTGGTCTACTGTGCATCTTAAGCATTATCTTGGATTTTTTTCTCATGTGGAAACTTGTCTTCTACTGTGTGTTCAGACTTATCCCTCAAATTGTAATGAATTTTTGTTTTAAATTTAATTCATGCTGCAATTAGTTATGCATGTGGTCATATTAAGGAATAGTGTGACTGTTGCATGTCATATGGCTCTGTAGGACTTTAGTATATCCAGATGGATTTTCCTGTAAAGATCCTGATAATGACTGTCACAAGGACAAAATGGAATCATAGAAAAACTGCACTGGAAATGCTGTCACACAACTTTTAAATATGGTATAGAAATAAGTATACTGACCACTTAAGGTTAGTCCTAACTCCTCTTTAAGGAGGATACAATGCTATGAATCATTTCTGAGACTAGACCAGTTTTCAGAAAGGATGAGTTTCAGGAAATGCAAACAAGTTTCTGCAAAGTAATTTCCATTCCAATCCCTATGCCAGTCAAGCTCATCACAGATGAAATGAGCCTGCGATTTTGCTTTTTGACTATTTGAAGATCAGATTCCCTTACAACTTCCAATTTTCCACTCATATTTTGCTTGTGATTGTTTATGGTTCTGGTTTGTTTGTTTTCTGTCACTTTTCCTAGAACTAGGTTTCTTTTTTTCTGAAGGATGCTTTAATGGAATCATTTATTGAGTTCTGCTTTATCTTTTATGTAGGGTATTCCATGTCTCCATGACTTCTTAACGATAGCCTTAGGAAGTGTCCATGTACTAGCATTTTAACCAGGATTTGCCAAAGACTTACATTTTCCTCATCGATGTTTTTCAAAAACAATAATCTTGAATTGAGACAAAAACGTTTAAATTTTTCACTGAAAGACAAAGGAAAATACAATATTTGGAGAATTAAATGTTTTCTGTTGTTCTTCAGTCTGTTCCATGCTGTAGACAGTTGTCTCAAAAGCTGTCCAGTACCCCCAGGCAATTATCTGTTTGGAAAATCAGGCTTCATGAGGGATCAAATACCTACAGAGTTAGTCCTCTTGCTGCAGTTTTACTAAAAGCTACAGTATCTGGGAGCTGAACAACTGTGGAAGGCAATAACTCAGGATAGAGACGCTCTGACAGACTTAACACATTATCATGAAACACTTAGAATCTAAGAAATCAGGAGGATTTTTTGATAAAGGAGTATGTACATTAATGGCTGAGTTTAAATCGTATCTTCTGAAGTTGAATGTCATTTGATTACATTCTAGTATCTTTTTTTCCAGATAAAATTTTTTTCTGTTTTTTGTCTTTTATGGTCAGAATTTGCAAATGCTTCCACTTCAGTTGTTTCCTTTTTCCATCATTTTATGTGAATTGAAGAGAATAGCTTGAGACAAATTTCTTAACTTGTACACATGAGAAGTAATTGTTCTAAGATGTAATTGCTTGAAAGTGTTAGGAACTACTTCTCCTAATATTGCTTTGTGATATTTGATCACTTTGTGTGCATACAGTTGAAATAGTTCATTATTACTGCTCTATTAGTTTTAATTCTTTTAAATGTCTCACAACACTCTATTCTCCATTTGCTCTGATTATGAGGTCAACAGTACAAGTCTATCACATTTTTAATGCACTTAAGGTTTAGTTCTACATGTCCATCTTTATTACCCACATTTTTTCCTTTAGGAATAGTTTGGAATAGTTTTTGGCTCCCATTACTCAAGATCACCCACTTGACAGTTTAACTCTCACTGGTTTTACATCCACTTATATACTGTAGCCTATTCCTTTCTCTTTCTCTGCTGTGGAAGTTAAAGCAGATGCTGTATATCCTGATTAATTGTTTTCAGAATGGAATTAATCAATGTCAGAAACTCTTGCAGATCTGCTTTACAGTTTTCTACCAAGGTAGAATCACTATAGAACTTAGCAGAGCATGAACTAATGTTTAAAACAGCAACTATATATCTAAATAACAAATTAGTTTGTTTCACTAGTCTCAGAAAAACACTTCTGCTTTTCAGTGTCTATTTCCAGGTGTAAAAGGAGCTACAACATTTGAGGAAATTAATCTCCAAAAATTCCAGAAATTCAACTTGAATTTCTAGTTATCTGTCTGTAATTACCACCACAAGGAGAAGGGGGGGAAAAAAACATACAGGTGATAATTTGCTGACAGATTCAAAGCACATCTTAGAACATTTAAAAGCAAGGACTATTCAACCACCCCTGTGTAATAATGCCAAGTATTATGTCTAATTGGGTTTCTAAAAACTTGCTGATCGTACTTCCACAGTCTGATTTCCCTTTTCTCCCTCTGTGTTGATTACACATTTATTTCTATTCATTTTCTATTTTTTAAAAGCTACAAACTATTATCACCACCACCTGAATTTAGTGTTCTCATTTCACTTTACAATCATTGCTTTATTCTGGTATCTGGCTTATTTTCTTCATTATTTTTTACCTTCTGTGAATGCAGTTTGTGTGGTTCTAACTGCTCTAACAAAGCTCACCATTCAATTTCTTTTATTCCTCTTGCTCAGCAGCACCTGCTACTTTTTATGGCATTTTAGTGCTCAGAAAGATGGTAGATTGACAGCCTTGAATGCAGAAGTCTTATTTGTATGGTTACAATATCTGAGCAACCTGGAGCAGTAAAAGATTTTATCAAGGTACTTCAGCTTTGCTGGAAAGGCCACTGATATGGTATTTAGTCCAAGTTTTCACTTCAAAATCTTAGGAGCTTGCAAGTTGTAAAGGGATTTTGTTTTTTTAAATGGATCGCTGCCTACTGGACTTAGATAAATTGGCAATTTCTGCCTTAGGAACACAAAGTTCTCTCATAGGCCAGAAAACATCTATCAATTGCCTGGTTACAACTCCTGCATTCCATTTTCAGTTCACAGTACCTGCTCACCCTCCACAGAAATAATCAAGAACATCATAATTTTGTTCTAATCTAGCTCTTGTGAGATGGGTAAATAATTCCGTTCCCATTTAAGAGACAAGAACATAGGGTAAATGAGATTAAAAATGAAGTTCTGTATAGTATTTAGGCACCTGAGTGTTTATACAGCTAAACACATTTATTTGATCTGTGTTTAAATGATTTGCTCAAGTCCACATGGACAGTCTACCTAAAAGCACAAGGTGTTTTAAACCAGCTAAACCCACCACTCTAATGACTTAAGCATTTATTTTTCTTTGAGATCCAAACCACTGAATATAAAGATAGATTTTGTACCTTCAAGTAAAGATGGAAACATAATTAGAAACAATCTACCTCTGGAGCCATTTTATCAAACCATTCTTTTGTTTGAATTAAGAGTTTGAAATATTTGGTTGAGTGCACTGAAATTGTCACAACTTAAGACATTTTTAGTTTCCATAGTTTCCCTCCTTAGAAAATCACTATTGGCATTATTTTGTATCTTTTTTACTTGAATGATGGAGGAGTAATGTAGATCTTAACACTAGCCTCATGCTACTCCATGTCCAATGGCTCAGCAGAGAGATGGTGATTTTAAAAAATGCAGAAGAACCATGCAGTCCATTTACAAAGAGGGTCTGATAATATCCACTTAACATTATATTGTCAAAGCACAGATCGCTCAGCTACAAATTAATTGTCAACTGTTCAGATGACTGGATTAGTATATCAATGTCCTGGATACTTTAAATTGACAGAAAGGATCAAAACATGATGATTAAAACACAGATGAGAAACTTTAAAAGGAATTTGTTCTATTCCTCTACTCTGATGCAAAGTTTAAACTAAGAGCTAAACTGCTTCTAGCTGGTCAGGATAGCCCATTGGTACATGTATCTTGTTCTCACGCTTGCTTTGTATGGAAAAAAGTGAAAGAATAACAATACTTCTCTAGATGAATCACATAACATTGCTGTTTCAGATCTAAAATTACATGGATGGGGGCACTTCTGAATCATAACCTTTTCATTTAAGACTCATCTCTGTTACCATATCATAAGGTGTTTGTGTTTGTTACAGACCACAGTCACTAACCGGTTTTGTTTCGAACACTTATAATCAACCTTCTCGTTAGGAACTAATAGCCCTTGGTTAAATTAAAAGATAGGTAGTCAAGCAGCTCAGATGATGCTAATTAACAGATCACCTTTCAGTTTGGGAAGATACATCTTCTTGCTGATGTATTATGGTACAGAACAAGTTCTGAGATTCGCATTAATATGTGAAATGTTTCTTAGTTAATAGTAAAGTGTGTTGATTGTTTTACCTGTTCTAGTATTTAAATTATGAAAACTGCAAATTTCATGGAGTATACATGTAGTAGAAGAGATGAAGCACACTATCTATGCCCATATTCACTGTCCTGTTACTGTAATGCTTAAAGGCTCATAAACTTCATCCTTTTGGTGTGAATGGTAGTAACTATTGTGCACAAAGTATGGTGTGCTGCTTTCTGACATGTTATAGGATCTAAGCATCTACAAATGTTGACATTTCTGAGTCAAACTCCCAGACAGAATATATTCTGAAAAGATATGAACTATTGCTCAAGATGGAGTCATTCACTGTTTTCTATTGAATTGGCTATTCATCAAAAAAGACAAGTTTTAAAATTGTATAGTGCCACTTTTCATTAGATTCATTTCAACTGAACTTCATTGTCCACTGTACAGAAGTTTACATTTGAACTGATTGTCTAGATTTCTTTCATAGTAAATGGAGAGAGGCACATTTAGTAACAATTCATTTGCTATATTTTAAAATTTGTCTGAGAATTAGATGAATTGTTGCTTGAATATTTCTGTTGTCCATATTTATGTGAATCCTCTGCTTTACATATAAAAATACCAATAGGTTCCACACAAGGGCTTGGGGAGGGTATGAGGGGGGGCAAAGAGTTCCAGAGTGTGGCTTTAAGGACACACTTCAAAGCGATAACAAGCTTGTCATAGCACCTGTCCATGGCAGGAACTTCTATGTGAAGCAAAAGATCATTGGCACATTTTAAAGCCAGAGTTCCTCACAGCTGTGCGTACCTAAGAACAACCCCTTCCTATAACAGATTCAGAACTTTGTTTGACAAGAGAACACAGACAAAAGGAGAAATTCAAATCCTTAGCCAAATCCGTACAACAGTCTCTTATCAGCTTGCACACCTTTGAATCTTCAGGGACTAATAAAGAATTGCAAGCAATACAAATAGAAGAACAGCACTTCTTATATTCACTTTTTCCTTAGGCTGCCACTAAAATACCAGTAAATGCTGATTATGGCCACACTTGAAACAAGTTTCTTTAGTGATACTACCTCAACACTTGCAAATGCATTGTTTCTACTGAACCAAATGCCACTTTTAAACCTGTCATAGAACAATTTGTTTTTAGATTTCCAGACAAAAATGAATTCCCTCTCACTGGAACATTAACACTGAAATGTTAGGTTAATTGAAAAGAGGAAAAGATGGAATTCCTTAAATTCAGTATGAGTTCTGTGTCCAGCTTATTCTAAAACATTTATTTTACTCAGTAACAAAAACTTCCAGATGCTTAGGTCATTTTAAAAGAACATATCCCTATTGTTAACAAATGTTGACAAAAAAAACATGACAATGAACCTTAATATTTAAGCTATCCTTTTCCATAATAAAACATGATTGTAGTCTGCCTTTGTTGAAAGCACTGAGACCATAAGGGGCCCTTCACAATCCTCCTGTTGCAGAAGTAATGTCAAAGTGCTACTAGCAGTACTACAAGTCAACAGTTTAGCTCCTTATTTATTATAATTTGTGAAAAATAAAAAGATAACATAGCATCTGTGACTGAATTAGAGATACATTCAATGGTGGGAAAAACAAAATTAATGTGGCAGAATGGTTTGCAGGAAGATATTTCTTGCTATATGAAGCTGTATTTTGGCAAGTTATTCTAGCACTTCCTGTCATGCAAAATTAGTCCCAAGTCAAAAAGGAAACAACAAATATATGAAACTTAAAAGCATAACACATTGAGGTACCATGCTTTCAAGTGACTGGCTCTGAAAACATATAACATTGATACTACAAGGGTTTCAGTGTAGTATCTACTTAGAAGGGTCTGCTATTTGAGCAGGCATTTTAAAAAGCCATAAGACAAATTATAGAAGACACAAATTACAACCAAAAGAAAGAAGATACAAAATCAAATTTAGACCTTCAAGTCATATGTTTACTCAAGACAGTAATTTGAAATGACATTATTTAAATGTTGCATTAGTTTTCAGAGAAAAAAAGTAATTTAAATATATTGGTCATGTTTAATAATCATTAATATAAGTCTTCCAAAAGCATACTTTCCATTTTTTTACTGTCTAAAGTCAGCATATTTCAACCAGTTTATAGTACAAGCTCAAAGCTAGAAGAGTTGGTATAGCTTGTTTCCATGTAAGTATCGATTAGAAAAAGTCATCAGTTCTCACCAGGCCCATTTTCATAAATTGTGTTGCATATCCAAAGCTCCACATGTGATATTGTTCCTTGATCTTGCATTTGTCATAAATATCAATACACATGATACTCAGGGAGGCTTTCAAGGGGTGCAAAATAGATCCAGGATTAAAAGATGTTTCTGTGCATTCATAGATGAGCTATAACAGAATGTGATAATAGAGAATTCTCCTAAAGACTAGAAATTGCTTTCCTAGGAAGGAGGAGCATCGTTGTCATTTCAAATTTGCTCTTGGTTTCTCACCTCAAGATTCTGTCCCCTTTGAAGCAATTTTGCAAGCCTACAGCAGACAGACAATGGTTCAAATTCTACTTTCTAGTGACTCCACAAGACTGAACCTTAACCAAGATAACAGAATTGATAGCATGCCATGACCCAGATGGTTGTACCTGGAGAGGATACATCTATCTGCCAAATTATTTAAATCCACAGTTTTTTTTTGTATCCTGGTCCCTATAATATTCACACCACTAATATATTAGTTTGCTCTCAAATGAAACTAGAATACTGAGATAGTTTACTCCATGCACCACTGTCTAAAGTCACTATTGACAAGAGCAGAAGTATGCATGTTTTCATTCTACATTGTCCACAACACACAATTCACTTTACCCCCCAGAAACTTACTATGCCTTTCCAGGGAACTCAACATCAAAGGGTATAAAAATACTGCTTTGAAGAATTGTGACACATCTTCATGTTATACTAAACTGGAAAAGCTTTTTTTCCCCCTGAGATCCACTGTATGAAGTCCGAAGTAGCAATCACAGCAATCTAATTGCTATGCTAAGTGGGCAAAGCCTTTCTGCCTAGATGAGGCTGACTCTGAGCAATGTGGTCACAAGCCACTTTGTATCTTGAGGTACAAAGATACTATCTAGGAATAATTTCTGAGGGCAAGAGTGCCTTTAGCCGTGGAGACATAACCAGTGACTGATGTGAGAATGAGATTTTAGATAGAGACTTTTCTCTATCTAACAAATCTTGTTTTTATCAAGACACACCATGGATAGAGTTGCAATGATCAAAGCATTCAACAAAACCCTAAGTGGTTTTTGTTCGTGTTATTGAGTATACTGTCTCCTTTTCCCTTTTGGCTGCATTTGCTATTCCTTCAAAAAACACATACTTGTTTTTCTCCATCGCTGAGGACTCTTGAAGGCTTGCAAGTAAGAACCACTTTAAACTAAAGACTTCTTATGCTGATAAGTTGAGCTAGAAGGAAGAGAATGGCTGTGAATTAGAGGAAGAAGTAGAAGCGGAGTTAGGCTGCGGTTTTATTCACCTCAGAAAAAGACACTTTTGCTGCACCCTCTCCTTGTTGATGCCACTAAGGAGGAGGAGGGGGAGGCTGTGGTTTTGAGCCATCTTTGCAAATTTTTTTGCTGATGTATTTTTGGTTTTCTTCAATAACTGTTCACTGTAGGTGCAGTGCAAGAGAGCAGTGACTGTGATGCCAGGATCCAGACTCTCAGACAAGTGCCCTTAGCTCTATTGTTTCTCCTTCATGCTTATCACTTGCTTGCTTTGTTGCGAGGTGGTGCAGACTCAGTAGGAAGTGCTGCAGTAAAAGGGCCTATGGTTCTAACATGGTCCTAAGAAATAAAAACTCAGGGATCAGTCTCTCCCTGGGTGCATTTCCCAAGTGAGGGTAGCCTGCAGCACAGCTCTCCTCGGGCTAGCTCTCCACCAACTAGGCTAAGTCTAAAAAGGTAGATAACATCTTCAGCACCTGCTGTCATGGAAAAGAGCAACAAACTAATTTTAAACCTATTCCCAGATATAGAGCTTTACTCTCTGGCTCCTGAGTGAACAGCAGTATTCATTGTTCAGTGTTATTCAGATGGAGCCAGACCTGTGACAGAGTCCTGGAAAGGTAATGGTTGTCTCTAGCAATACTCCTGCACAGCATGCTAGTTTTCTAAATCACCTTCAGAAAGCACATCTCACTATCAACTGAACAACAAAGAGTTTACCTACCTATTTGAGTAGGTATAGATTGCCCTGCCAGTGTGATTATTGTTTGCCTTAACACACAACCTGAATCTTGTTTTAGAAATAAAAGCTTACAGAATGTCCATAGTAGCTCAAATATGGTTAAAATTACACTATATGAATATCAAGAAAAACTAACAGATCTAACTAGAACATTCATTAGGTAACTTTTCCCTCACAATTCTCTATGCCAGGGCTTGGAGCTCTCAAGTGTTTGACTGCCTGGGCTCAGGGTCAATTTCAATAGTAAAGCTGTGCATCCTTGAATGAGAGCTGTGTAGAAAGAGCTGTGTGAAAAAAAATTTCTGACAAGCAAGGATCTGTCCTCTTCAGCAAGAGATACGCTGAAGTCCAAGCTCTTACCTTTTTTTCTGCTGTCATGCCCATGTCTGGCTGTGCACTTCGCCAATCTGGACCAGACCCTCACCCTTGGCTTCCTGGCTTGACCACAGGAATGCCTTGTCAGTATGGATGGACTTGCCCCACTTGCTTCACCACAGCTCGTCTGCTGGTTTATCTTCCCTTACTGAGTAGCTGTGGCATGCTGACACTTCATTCTCCATTTGTACCAGTACAAGCTAGGTCATGCTGTTAAAACTGCTGTCACTCACACAATTTTGTACAGCACATTGGACCTGAAGCTAATAATGGAGCTCAAGAAAAGTCTTTAGCACATTACCAACCTTCTTAGCACAGTGAACCATAACAACATTGCTCCCTCTAATCTCCTATCCTGAATACATCAGTCTGGTTTTCAACAGTCTGTGTTTGGAAATTCCAGGTATCTCAGCAACCACATTCTCATCTTTCTATGACACAGTAAGAGAACTTCTTTGCTTTGGAATATAACAGATGCCCAAACACTGAAACAAAGATCCATTTTAGTGGAGGAACAATCTGAGGCAAGTCTGCTGTCCCCAAAAAGTCAATTGGACTACTGACATGGTTCAAAGTTATGCATAAGGCTTAAACACCTTTTAAGTCATGAACAAAATAGGGAAGATTTAGTGTTCATACTCAAGTTTGCTCAGCTGTGGAATGAGCTGACAATCTAAAATCTGACAGCTCTTAGAGTGCTCTACCTCTTTTTTTTATGGTTCTGTTACATTACTCTAATGGCAACAGAGGAAGGGTAAATTGTCAGAAGCAAAGAAGGGAAAAGGACGAAATTTGTTAAACAGACCTAGCTGTTAAATAGCTAATACAACAGCAGAAATTGTAAAATAGAAAACTGATAAATAATAATAAGAAGAATCTAGATTGACTGATATTGCTTTTAACAGCTAACACTTTGTAGAAGGAGAAAGACTTGGCCTGCATTTCATAGGGTCTCTATAGAATGAGGTGTACTGCATTCCACCAAGAGGTCAGTTTGTCAGGTGAGCAAATTGCAAGAACGGAGCAAAAAAACATGACATGCACGCAATTCCTAACTTCAAAAAATTTTAATAGTTAAAATATTTTCTTTCAATGCAGGAAATAATAGCTTCTCATTTATTTTACACAAAACCAAAGAAAATAAGTACAACATATCACTCAGGTAAATTTGTGTTTGTGTTAGTACTTAGCATAAGACTCTTATTACAGTAAATCTGCATTAGGAATTTCATTAATACTAAAAAAAAGACCATAAAGGGGAACAGTAAAAAATTGGTTACAGGCCCTCTAAGAAACTAAACACTTTAATTGCCATGCCTTCTGAACACTTAGGCATGTAAACAACATGCATAATGCTGGACTCCCCCAGTCAGCCTGGTCATACCCTTAGGAACCTGCAACATTTTGCTAGGGAACAACCTTGTCTCTGACCTCTCTCAGCAGAACTGTTGATTTCCTTTCTGAAACTTTAAAATACTCTGCACAACTACACAGATTTATCAAGTTTTGCATAAAGACAGCCATCTTTAGACAGCTGATGTATCGTGTATCCCCAACTTGTAGGCCTGCAGTGCTGAGCTGTGACAGCTCAGCTCTGTGTTCTTGCAAGATCAGAACCAGTGGGTTGAGACAAGGACAGTTTAATAAGAAAAAAATAAATTAATTTAAAAAAAAAAAAGAAGCAAATGAAAAGAAATAAACAACAACAACAAAAAGAATAAAGCAAGAATGCACAATGCAATTGACTGATGCCCAGACAGTCCTCGAGAAGCACCCCACCCCCCCAGCTGGCCAGCTACCACAGTTTTTTTGTTGAGCATGATGCCACATGGTATGGGACATCCCTTTGGTCAGCCTGGGCCACCTGTCCTGGCTCTGTCCCCTCCCAGTTTCTCATGGTATCCTCAGCCTCCTTGCTGGCAGGGCAGAAAAAGGAGCAGAAAAGGCCTTGGCTCTGTGTAAGCAGTGCTCTGCAACAACTAAAATATAGCTGTGTTATCAGCATTATTCTCATCCTAAATCCAAAGCACAGCACCTTACCAGCTGCTAGGAAGAAAATTAACTCTGTCCCAGCTGAAAACAGAACAGGCTTTAAGAGCTAAGCTGCTCTGCCATTTCACTCTTTTGACTGTAGTCAGCTCATTCTAATAAAGGGCAGTATTATATCCATTAGCTTCTTGTCATTCGGGCACTATAAGGCAAATTATTAATCGTATCCCCAACACTGAGGGCACTAAATCTCCAAGTAAAAGGAAAACTATGTAGGACGGTCTTTAAATATCACAAAAGAAAAAAAGTGAAACTGAAAATATTTTCCTTTTTGATTTTAAGAGGTCCAGTTTCACACAGGTGAAATATTGATGGGAAATATCAACAACTTGGAGGGGATTTGGGAATAGATTGGCAAGTGACCATGTCTGTTTACCCACAGAGCTGAAACAGATCTGTCTGAAAGTGAGAGTATGTCATTTAGGAGTCAGAACATAGTGGGACCAAAGGTACTGTCACACTTCAGAGAATGCTTAATAGACATTCATTAGAATCATAGACTCATTAAGGCAGGAAAAGACCTTAAAGATCATCTGGTCCAACCGTCCCCCTACCACTGATATCAGCCACTAAACCATGACCCTAAGTACAACATCCAAACTTTTCTTAAGCACCCAAAAGGGATGGTGACTCCACCACCTCCCTGGGCAACCTCTTCCAATGCCTGACTGCTCTTTCTGAGAATAAATGTCTCCTGATTTCCAACCTAAATGCCCCTGGCGCAGCTTGAGGCCATTCCCTCTAGTCCTATCACTAGTTACCTGAGAGAAGAGGCCGACCCCCAGCGCCGCACACCTTCCTTTCAGGTAGTTGTAGAGAGCAATAAGGTCTCCCCTGAGCCTCCTCTTCCCCAGACTAAACAGCCCCAGTTCCCTCAGCAGCTCCTCACAGGATTTGTGTTCCAGATCCTTCACCAGCCTCATAGCCCTTCTCTGGGCACGCTCCAGGGCCTCAATGTGCTTCTTGCACTAAGGGGCCCAAAACTGAACACAGTCCTGATTAAGGATTCCTTCTTTAAAGGATTCAAATATCACCATGTGTACTCTGCAAACCACAGCAGAAATCTGGGAATAGGAATTAGTGCCAAGACCCCAGACTGGCCAGACCTGAAGAGCTAAGCCAATTTCTTCTATAATACAAGTACACCATCAGGATCTGTAGCTTATCATTGTACCATATATCTGTATCATGGTGCATAATATTTTGTTAGAATAGCCTTACACACTAGAACAGCAGTACCCTTCAAGTAGGAAGAGCAGGACTGTGAGGTTAGACTATAGGGTAATCCTAAACAAGGGATTAACAGAGATCTTCCTCCTTTCAGCTGCATCTTCTTAAGGGAGGTACCTCCCACAAGTTGGCCTTTCTCGCACCCTTCAGTGGATTTCTGGATTTTTATAAACTACAGAAAACTCTCACTAGTTTCTTAGGAATTCTTTGTATTTCAGTCATTTACAAGGCTTTCTGTAGCTCTGCTTTCTTGATGCCAGCCCGTTTCCACTGCAAGGTATTTACCAGT
This sequence comes from Anser cygnoides, assembly GCF_040182565.1. NCBI lineage: Eukaryota > Metazoa > Chordata > Aves > Anseriformes > Anatidae > Anser > Anser cygnoides. The sequence goes on from NC_089875.1 coordinate 109,328,663, forward strand.
TTCTAGCAGTGCTGACAGTTCACTATTTCCTGTCCCTCTTCTACTTCTTGCCCATATTCTCCAGCTTTCTCTGTCCAGTTACTTCACAGGAAAGCACAGTTTCCAGCTCCCTCCATATGGCTTTACCTGGCCCTCATCACAGCAGACAGGACAGGCAAACCAGCAGCCTTCCATCCTACTGGTTGCAATAAATAGCATTTACACACTCACCTGTGAAATCAAATTGTATGGTTCAGCCACTCACTACAGCTTGCCAAAGGCAGGAAAGTGTCACGAAGCCAATAGGCTTGTAGAAAGTCTCAACAGTGACGATTAGAAAGGAAAACCTCTGTCAAAGGACAACCTCTGTCAAACATGTTGTACAGCACATGCATTGTCATCTTGCATGAATACAGTTGCAGCATCAGTACAGTGGAAAATAACTAAGCAGAATCTGAACACACATGACAGACTTTTAATTAAAACTGATGTAGTTAAAACTATATTACTGGAGTTACCCCAAGCATTCACCTACAACACTGCTATCATTCAGATTCCTAGGATAAGCAGATCAGTTTCATCGTAGCCACTAGTTTTAACACAACTACATTAACTGCAGTTTCACCCTGCCTTTATCTGGCCTAGATATCTCACTGGGCAGCCATTCTTTGAACATAAGATTTGTTCAGTGGCTCCACACCTCCCCAGTTTGGAGATAGTATCTCACATTTTAGGCCACAGCATGATCTTTCTCCCACACCGTAGGATCCCAAGTGACAGCTGGTCTGTCAGGGGGATGACAGAAAACCGTACTGCACTTAGGAAATGTAACACTTTGACAGTCCAGCGCTAAAAGGAAATACTTTAGAATCCCTGTTCTTCAACTACCACATTTAGAGAACATGCTCATGTCTCTTAATAAGCTTTCTGTTATCACACATCCCAGCATATAAAAGCAGATGGGCCTTTAGATCATGGAGAAATCTACTGATTTATGCTTTACCTCTTTTTTTTTTTAATTTGTCAGCAGCAGCCTTTAAAATAAACTGTGAATGGGTAGATTAGACTCTACAGAGAGCCTGCATAGCTCTATGAATTCTATACTGGGTACAGAAATTAATGTAGCCAAATAAATGTTCATGGCTATTTATACTATATATTCACAGAAGAAATATATTTTTTCTGACTAGTCTGGAATACTTTTGGTGACGCAAAGCTTAAAAGTAATAGATTTGATTATATACACATATGTTTAACAAAATGGAAAAAAATTAATGGTCAAGCAGGAAAGTTTATCCTTCTTCAATAGCCTTTTAATACATTCACTGTGTTAAGCTTACAGTTAACTTCATGAACACAGATCTTGATCAAATGCAGACAATTCACTTTGAATACTGAGGATTTACATAAAATGTTAAATTATATTTTCCTACTTTCTATTATGGACTATAATACCCTTTTCCTTAAAATACTTTTTTAAATAAAGCAGACACAAAATAAAAGGTAATTCTAAATTTTGATTTACTTCACCCTGTAGTTTAGTTTTCTCACTGAGAAGGCAGACCACTGCAGTAAAGACAAACTGTTACTTACACACATTTAAGGCATCGCCCCCAGCTTCATCACTGTTCAGAACTTCAAACTAAGTCCCCAGTGCTGAAGCTTCAATAACTTCTCCTCTTCAGTGCCATAATCTGTGATAGCAAATGGGCTTTTTTAATGAATGAAATCATGCAGGTCATTGGTTTATAATTTCAATAAAGAATATTAAAGTTTAATTAAAGATTAATGTGGCAAAAGAAGCCTTTTTGTTGTAGCAGCAAATGCATGATTTCAATGAATAGCACAGTCATGTAGCATATTCATCTCTTAGCAACGTTCCCATTTTATCTCTCCTGGAGCCGTTTTTATATCTTTTACTCTGAGGGCATTTTTTGCCCTCACATCTGTTAATGGTGATTCAAATCTATGGATTCTTCCTACATAACTTTCACTGGATGATAATATTGGTTTTATTTGCTTGTGTTTTTTTGTTTTGTTTTCAGAATATTTGGCAGCAATTTCAAAGTAAAAGAAAATTATTTAATTATCTATTAATTATCTACACATTCAGGTTATACCTATTTTGGAATAAAATCTTATGATACAAATAATATGATTTTTTTTAAGAAATGCACTGTCAATGCCTATCTTGTCATTTGTTGACAACTTTATACTGCTGTTTTAGGGTTACAGTCTAGAATTCACAAAGCTGGAATTTTTGCTTTAAGTATTTCTCTCAATCCAGATTGTCAGAAATGATCTAAGAACAGAGTTTACCTCTGAATGCTTATCAAGAATCAGGCTCATTTTTCCATTGTCCTTTCTCTCTGTGATCCACGAGGTGTGTTTCCTCAAACTCCTCTGGTGCTTCTCAACACCTTATGTGATGTAACCTCACTTATGAAGCATGGGGCAGGGAGAAGAGCTAAAAAAAAAAAAAAAAAAAAAAGATAATTTGCCACTTTCAGTGCAAATAAATAACGAAAAAGGAAGAGATACTTGGGTAAAGGAAGAGGTAAGAAGTGGTATCTTGGTCTTTCAGTTTCAGACTATCAAACTGCCTTAGTCATTTGTCATCTTGTGTAAAAGACTCCTTTCTTTCCTTTCCCCTTCCCCGCCATGAGAGTACTGTCAGCCTTAGGGTATGTGTAGGTCTGTGAATACCAATTGTTATATCAGCATAATATCTGCAGTATACAATTGTACTAGAAAACTCTTCTGCACAAGTGAAATCTGAACATATTCTATTGTTAACATTTCATCAGCCCTCACTATTCTCTTCAAGGATTCCATTTTTCTAAGTGTCCTGGGATGTGCTTACTAAAGTGAAAACACTTTTTTTTATTTATTTATTTTTCCCTCAAAGCCTCCAATTTCTGAAAGAATAGTTATTCTGGCTTTAGCAGCAAAACAACTTCAAGAAATTTCCACCCCCCTTCACTTCCCTGTCTTATCATTCCTGTGCCACTGGTGTGATTTACCACCTCTTCAGGTCTGCCACCACCTCAGCAGTTTGTCTGCTGCTCTGGCGAGCTGGAAGACTGTAACAATCTAGATAAAAAGTAGACCTCTGAAAGAAAGGGTCATTTTTAATTCAGGGCATTTCTGTCATCTGCTACTACAGACTCGTAAACTATTGTCTCAGCATAACAGGGGAGACAGAAGATTGTGGCACTGGAGAATTTCTAATGAATGATTTCACCCCCAAAGTCAACACATTATGTACACGCCAGGGGTAGATATAATCTAACTTAGATATGCCCAAAGTAAGGCTGAGATTCAAACTTCTGAATGTAGATATTTTCATGTGTATAGCTACATGGATACTAGGTGTATAAACTCTCGGACAGTTAATAGAGGGAAAGTTGATACATGCACACAGTGATTTAGATGGCTCAGTAGCTCACATCCAGGGCACTATGAGATATACAGAACATCTGCATGGCAGATATGCCACAGAATCACATTGGAAAAATGGTGACCTCTGAATAAGCACCTAAAAGAACAGAAGAAACACCATAAGGAGCCTCAAATGATGTGAGGTACCTATGTTTAAGCAACTGAAGTGGACTCTAGGAGCCAACTTTAGTGTGAACCACATTGGTGTACAGCTCCACTGTGTCGACTAGCTCTCCATTGGCTAAACAGGTACTTAGACAGCTACCATGTATGTGGAGACATATGTTACAGCCATACATTTAAGTTTCTTAAACTCAAACTGAATCCCAATTCTAAAATTTTATGTCCACACAGTAGATGTTAGATTCCCACATATTGATATCTCATATTATTTGAGACATCCTATGATGTACAATCTACCTGGGACTGGCAGACATGAGATATGGCCTGTGGCAGACCGGTGCCTTCCAGAGATGCCAGACATGATATTCAAATAGCATTATACATCAATGTTCAGCAGCAAGGCCTAAGCCCTGAATGGGTAGACATTGCTTATATGTTCATAGACATTTCTCTTACAGCATTGCCGGTGTATGCAATCTTCCACCCCATGTCACCTTTTAGTTCTGTCAGGAGCATTCATCATAGACTTCCTTGTTGAAATGGACCTTTAGGCAAGATATGATCTTTCTCTGAACTGGTTCCTTCATAATTTTAAAATCAATTATATTGAAAGAAATGATGTGATGATACAAGGGGCCACTCAGCAACTGAATGAGGAAGAGAAACAAACAGACACAGCAGAAACTTAAGCCGCTATTACACCAGGGAAAAAAAAAAAAAAAAAAGAAAAAAGGAAACAAGCAATTTCATGGTTGGAAGGAACCTTAAAGATCATCTAATTCCAGCTCCCCTGCCATGGCCAGGGATACCTTCTACTAGACCAGTTTGCTCAAAGCACCATCCAGCCTGGCCTTGAACACTTCCTGGGATGGAATGTCCACAGCTTCTCTAGGCAACATCTTCCAGTGCCTCAATACCCTCTGAGTACTTTCTCTGAGTAATTTCTTCCTAACATCTAATCTAAATCTAACTTCTTTTAGTTTAAAACCACCGCCACTTTTATTATCACTACACTTCCTGACAAAGAGACCGTCCCCATCTTTTCTGTAAGCCCCACTAAGTACAAGAAGGCCACTACAAAGTCTCCCCAGAGCCTCCTCTTCTCCAGGCTGAACAACCCCAACTCCCTCAGCCTGTCTTCATAGGAGAGGTGCTCCAGCCCTCTGATCATCCTCACATCCCTCCTCTGGATTTATTCTAATATGTCCACGTCCTTCTTGTGCTGGGAACCCCAGAGCTGAGCACAATACTCCAGGTGGTGTCTTATGAGAGCAGAGAAGGGAAGTAAATTTGGAAGGGAATATGGATGGGAGGTCTCACTCGACAAGATTTATGAAGAAGCATGGATGCGGGTGCCTCTCTTTTGCTCTTCTTCCTGGACCTTAGTCACTCTCATCCTTCCCAGTTCTTTAGGGAAGAACATCTTCATATCAATCTCTCATCTCCTGGGTGCTTACAGGTCATGACTCTCCACTTCTTCCTACTTCTCCTTTTCCTGTCCCTCCTACTATTTTCTTTGAATTTATTATAGGATTGAATTCATGCACCAAAGAACTGAAAAGCAAATCATTTGGTTAGGGATGTCCTGGTATCTCTTGGCTCCAGGAGTCCCTGTAGATTGAATGGATGAGATCAGATGTGTATGTACTGTACAATGGAGCATGACAGATCTGTTCAAGATGGAATGATGAGCATTGTATGGACAGTAGTTTGGGTCTGAAAAAGTCTAAATTAGAAATTACAGTTCTGCACCCAAGACAATGGCTTCGTATTTCAGGTTTATTTAAAGGTAACCTGGAAATGCTGTCTTGCAGTGCCAAGTTGCCCATAAATTCCTAGGAGCATGGCACACACAAGAATAGCATAAACAGAGCTTTGTCTCACAAAATAACTGAAACACTTGAAATTTTAATGCATCAGCTCCTCAAAACATCACTGACCTCAACATAGTCATGAGTGTGTTTTCCTCTATCTCTTTTCTCCAAAGCTTTTATTGTTGAAGATGCACCATTTGTCTTCATGCGCATATTCTGGCATTTCTATTTTATTTAGGACACAGGTATGTTTTTCACAATGCTTCTACCTTCCTCACCTGAAACCAGTTTGGTAAAACCTGAAAAGTGGGAAATAAAACCTTAGTCCTACCTTAGTAGTACTTAGTCCTACCCAACCCTAAGAGCAAACCACTTGCTATTTCTCTCTAGCCACATCTTATCTTCTCCATCAAATTTCATTTGTGTTTTTAAATCTTGAGGAAATGGTTTGAGTGGGCTTTGAAACAGTTCTCAAGAGAACAGGGAGGAAAGGATATCTTTGGACAGAAAAACACTATTGAAGAAACCTGCACAGAGAATAGACAGAAAAGCCTGCAGTTCTTTGAACAAAAGTACTCATCACACATTTTTTTTATAAATCAACGTTCTCTCAGACACTGCCCGCTACCACTTCCCACTGACATCAACAATCTCTGTTGTGTACACAGTTTGACAAGGTCCTAATCCTTTTGCTTGAGAAGCATCTTTGGACACTTATTGCTCCAAGAAATTAAGTGTTGGCTTTGCAGGTTCTTAGAGATATTCAGTAGAGCACACTGTGGAGTAAGACTAGGAAGAAACCTGGTGTGCATATCACACTTGAAAGCCAATTGCTATACACAGAATTTGTTTTTATGCACTTTGTAAGAAAGTATGCTATAAAGTCTTGTATTAGTTGAGGCAGTACAGGCAAAATATGAGGGAGAATCGACTGGTGAATTCTTTTTGATGATAACCATGTTGTCATGCACCAGTAGGGGGGTGTCAGGGATTTCTTTCAGATTCCAGAACAATAAAGAAATCAGTCATGGGAAAAGTAAATCAAGTAGAAACAGGGAAGGGGAAAAAATGGGAAAACATTAAAAATGAAAGTAATAAAAAGTTTACTTACTTATTCTCTACTGCAACTAGATACTTAGTTACAATCAATTGATTCTTTAAGGCCTTTCTCCAGATAATGCAGGTGCACAACTTAATGTTCTCACCCATATCCTGTATCTGGTATAGGTTTTCCTTGCAATGTCCTCACCACGCTCAACTTGTGATGGGTTTAATATCATCTTCCCTGGCAGTTGGCATCAGGGGCATCCCCACTGATGGGTGGTGGGTTGTCAGTCCAGAGGCCAGCTGACAGTGATTTTGAGTCCATACAAAAAGCAGGTGATTCCTTCATTTAGAACTTTTCTTATGCCCAGCTGGGACATAATGACTCATGCTCAGGTGAATATGATGTTGGTGATGAGCTCCTGCTCAGCTTATGCTCCAGGCTGTGTCTAGTACCTTACTGTCCTTCAGTTTATTCAATTTACATTACTTTCTTCCCTTTACCACTGTTTGTGTGAGTCTGTGATGTCAGTGGAGATTCATGATGGTGTGGGAATCCATCAGGCCTCGGCTTGTCATGGTGGGACTTTGCTCAACCCACACAGTGCAGTGACTCAAGTCATAACATACTCAGAAATTCTTTGAGGACATCCCAAAGGTAGCTCCTTCTTGATGGACTATGCCATCCCAAATCCTGCCCTTGCCTGTGCAATGCTTGCCACACGTTCACTGGATTTTGGGATAAGCATTAAGAGAAGGTCTCATTTGGATAAATGACACTATAAATCGCAAACATCTGTGCTAGCCATGCTACACTCCCTTGACAGCCAGTGATGAATAGCGGTCATTTCCAGAACACAATCCATTGCATTGTAAAGTAGATATTTGAGATGTCTACTACAATTCAGATAAATTACATCCTAAAATTCTAAGAGTTAATGATATATTAGACTTGGCTTTGGTTACAAGGAAAGAAATTTCAGAAGAACTAGTTAGAAAAAATAACCTTGGAAGCAGTAATCACAAATTTAAATTAAATAGTCTGTAATTAAGGCACTGTTTCAAGAGGGATGACTTTGAGCTATTAAGAAAGCTAGTTATTAAATTCAGTGTGACAGAAAAATAAAGGATTAGAACACAGTGAAAGTCTGTAACTTCCTTTATGTGCTGTGGAACTTCTACAATTACAAGGAGAAACACTGTACAAAAGGATTTCAAACTGTCCACCCAATATTTCAGAAAGAATATGGGGAATAAAAAAAGTAAAAAATTAAAGAACTGGGGATTCAACAGGAGTAAGATATATATTTCTAAAAATAAAAAATAGAAAAAGAGTAAAATACATGTCAGAACTCAATTCATTTCTTACAAACTAAATCAAAACAAACACTAAAAGGTTATCCACTGGAAAGTGCAAAAGCAAGACAAGTAAAAGCAGATATTAAGACATAAGAATGATTTAAAATAATGTAGGTATGATCTACGGAACAGGTGACTGATGATGTGTTTCAGTTTTCAGTTTGATAATATTGGCTATGGAGAGGATAGAATAGATCACAGGCAGTGAGAACTGGTAAATTAAACTAAGAAAATGTGAAATTTGATAATTAAAGAATTATAAAAACATTGTGGAAGAGTGATTAAGACTGAAGCATAGATACTCACATTTTCCAACTGTTTAGGAAAGAGAGGAACAAAAGTACAAAGGAAATGCAAACTGTAGACATAGAAGTAAATTTTATTTTAAAAGAAGAACTTTAGAAGTAACATGTCATCCAGGGTACAAGCAGGAAAACAGTAATGGTAGGAATATACCTGTAAGTGAGACTCTCAACTGTAGTTACATAATATGGTGCCCAGATTTTGGCTATGTGCCCAGACTGTACACCCACTCCCTTGTTTCAGCTCGTCTCCTTTTTTTACCTTCTCTCTGTCTCTCTTAATTCTTCCCAGCTACTCTTCTAGCCAGCAACATCAAGTGATTAGATTTTAAGTACAACTTTGTCCATGTTGGTGTGATGATAGCCACAAAATAAAATCTAACAAAATGTGAATTGGACTTGATCCCTTCATGTACTGTCTGAGAGAGTTTCAACCCCTGAGTTCCACTGTGCCGTTAAGGTGTTTGAAAAACAAATTCCTGTGCTGAGCTGTTCAGCCACCAAGCCCTACCTAATCTACCCTTAACTATTTACACTTGACATCTGTATTTAGCACAGCATTAAACACCTTTGCTACTGCAGGTGTTTAACCTTGAACTGACATGTTTCTCAGAAGTATAGTGTTTACAGAGAATCCTGCAATCCTCTTGGCACAAAGTGCTGATTATCCTCCATTCCTTTCTTTTCCAAAGAAACTGTGGCAATTTGACAAGAATTTTTAAGGAATGAGTGCTTGGTCCATTCCTGCTCCTATTAAAGTCAATAACCAAACAATCCATTGTTTTGGTTTTAAAAGCCTTTTTGACAAATTATCTGTAAACCTGCAATCAGCTTTATAAGTTCTTTATAACTTTTATATTTTTATTTAAATGTTTAATTTTTTTTTTATAATTTTATAACAGTTTATTTAAAAGGTTTTAGAAATAGGTTCTGTTTGTTAAAAGAAATTGTTTATGATTATGAAAGGTGTTAGAACTGGAGACTACTTCCCCAAAGCTGTTCAAAGTAACTATTTCTTTTTCGCATGCTTCTAAAAGCACTAAGAAGTTCACAGGTGCAGATTAGCCACTAAGTATGTACAGGGGAGGTTTTTATTTTAATGTGCAATCAAACAGTCAAATGAAATAAGTTACTCAGCAGGTGTCCAGTTGAAATCTGCCAGTTACTGTAAGAATCCTTTTAATACACTAAGCAATTCCATTTAGGAGGAGTCAGGGCATTATTATTAGCCATCTGTAGGTAGGGATCAAAATAGTATCATAAAGACAAGAACTAGAATTCTGTTCTCAATATCTGTTTGCAGTGTACCAGTACATTCCTTGAAGTTGTTTTAACTTAAGCTCTCAGGGAATGCAGATGACCTGACAATGGTCATCATTCATATTTTCTTAGATATTTCTCTGAGTCATAAAAACAGATTATAACATAGTTTATCTGTGACATGAGATCATTAAGTCCAGAAAGTAACAAATGATCTCTCTCCTGGGTAGAGTTCTTTAAAATGCTATTCCTAAAAATTTAGTGGCCTCAAAAAGTTCACCACTTTGTCATATCTACCACTTGTATCATATTAAAGCTATTAACACATGTATTTTGCAGTCTGATAAATGGCTACGTACAGTATTGTAATGTGACATGTCAGATTGAAGCACAGATCATTGTAAACTTGTATTTTTACTTGGAATATTCCTAGATAAGAGAACTGATATTTAACAAATGTTTCCATAACAAATATTTCCACTTTACACAGATTGAAAGGTTTTGGCATCACTGCAATCAGTAAAACGTCTGAAAAGGGTGGATCATGTAATATTCTTTCACCCAATGAGTACTGCTACAGAGACAGAAAAGAAGCTGAACTGAAGGACTAGAGGAGTTAGTTGTCCTTTTATCAGCAAGGTGTTTTCTTTAATATTGTGTTTATTTAAAGTGCAAATTAGCCAGATGTTCAAAATAGTTTTATTGATTTTTCTGGGGGAGGTACTGGTTCTGTTCAATTTTTAAGGAAAAGTTCAAGTCCTGGATCTACTCAGACTTTGTCAGTCTGATAAATAGACTGAGGTGTGACTGATAGGCAATTGATTAAAGGATGCAAGAAATGGGTTGTTCCAGAAACAGTGTTCTTGGTGGCAATCAGCACTTTATGAATAAGTGAGTTCTGTGCCCTTTAGGGACCTGTATCAGTTACTGGAGTGCAGTAAGTATTGACCTGTCAAGTCAGTCAATGGGACTCATCTTTAACTCCAGCAATCTGAAAGTTTACCTTGAAACAAATTCTCTGGGTTACATGTGTAGTCAATGAACAGAGCAAGGGAAGACCACCTACAAAAGCTAATTAGACAATATATTTTAGATACATATTTCCATTTCTCCACTGATAATAAAGTGTAGGGATGAAATTCATCTCATTTAAATTTTGCTGTGTAAAACTTAGGGCTTATTTTTCTCTATAGGCAACAAAGACATCTAGGGTGACTAGCTTTGACTGAGATGCAGGCAATGAAGACGTGAGTTTAGGTGAGTTGAAAGCCACCCTGATAGCACTATATCAGGAATTTGTTTGCACATATAACACTTAAAGCAGTGAAGTGTTCCCTCCTTCCTGGCCTTGAAAAATTTCACAGTTTTGAAGACACTCGCTGATACTAATCCCATCATACTACCTAAAACAAAATTATCAAGATATCCCAAAGCAAGGATCAAATCTACCTATAGGAATGTGTGACTTATAATTCCACGTTAGGCACGTAATAAAATACGTGTATCATCTTTTTATTATTATGAGTAATTTGAGAGAATCTTTCCTTGGAGGCATATATTTATTTCTTTCCGCTAACTGTATAGACAGCTTGCACACTTATTTAAGACTGGTTCACTAGAAAAGGGCTCCATCTTGTCTACTGTTAGCTGTTTAAAAGTTAGTTACTCTAACTTATATTTTTTTTTAGCCAGTGGAGAGAGACAGACTCCTAGAGGTTGGGTCATCCAGTAGTTATTTTATCATTTCGCTGGTAAAATAAATCCTAATTTAGATATTTAAATTTCAGATTCAAGTTAACTGAACTTGAGAGCCTTTCTCTGAATATCCTGGGTCTTTCATTACCTAATGTAGATGAGAGGCACTTCCACAGAGCAATGACATTCATTTCTCCTTCCATGGAGAGTGATATTTTAGCCGACTGCCTAAAGATATGAATCTAGCCCAAATGGTTTGTCTAAGTAAACTCGAATTATAGAGTTCCCACATGAAATTACACAAAACAGAAACTTTGTCTAAATTTGTCTAAATTTTAATTGAATTAGGATCTTAATTATACTTATTTATAAACCAGAAGTAATTTATTTTTTGAGGAAGTTGCTTAGATTTTTGCCTATAGAATTAAATTACACAAATTATTTATCAAATTTGTATCTGTGGAAAATGAGCTGACATAGTTCTCACCCATTTATTTTATTCTGTCCAAGTAAGCTATCCTTGATTTAAGCTAATACTTATGACTAAACCTGGCTTTTTTGAATCTTAGATGTGACTTCCACAATAACCCCTGTAATAAATTAAATATATACATATATTAAATGATGTTTCCATACAAGAGAACAAACTTTATACTTACAATAAAAAATAATTTCCATGGAAAACTACATGTGGAAACTCAGTATGACCTGCCTGAAGTAACAAGGTTCCTAGGAGTCTATAAACTCAAGCATCAGTAATAATAGCCTCCACAGCTGTAAGAGAGTTCAGTCAGTGAATTACACTAAGGAATGGAAATTCATCTTTCCCCAAACAATGTAGTATTGGCTCAGAGTTTTGGAGCTCTGCAATAAACTGTGTCAGGAAGGTATTCAGTATTGCAACCTGATAGCTGTCAATAGAGCTGCATACATTTCTGAAAAAGCAGTTTCTGCATCTTGACGGGATAGTCTCTGGTCCTTAACCTAGCAGAATTGTCGTAGAGGCCCCCAAAAGCATTATGCACAGATATTTAGGCCTGCCAGAGATGAACTGAGAATTGAGGTTGAGTCCTCCATTTTTATTGAAGTTACCTGTTTGATTCTCTAGAACTCAGTGCTGTGTACTAAGCCTTAGCTTTTTTTCTCCTCATCCTATTAGAGGGAATAAAATAAAATAAAATAAAATAAAATAAAATAAAATAAAATAAAATAAAATAAAATAAAATAAAATAAAATAAAATAATAAAATAAATAAAGTTTAATAGCTTTTTTGCTTGTTTTCATTCAAGGTTTCTTGTTCTAGCAATGGGAGCACATATGAGGGCTAACTACATTTGAGGGGGTTGTAATTCAGAGTTACAGCAGAGCTGACTTGATGGGATCTTTTTTCTTCTTTTTGCTGTATAGGACCTGACTGGAAAATCTAGCTTAGACAGAAAAATATACCTGGGAAGAACTGGTGAGGTACAAAAGGAAAAAAAGTCACATACACCTTATCAGAACCATATTTGCACAGTATGTCATCTTTCTAAGCTTTCCAAAGGAAGTAGAAAAAGAATCACAGAATCATCTAGGTTGGAAGAGATCTCCAAGATCACCTAGTCCAGCCTCTGACCTAACACTAACAATCAGATATTATTCCCATGAAGCATTGACTATCCTGTAACTTAAGTGAGAACCACTACAAAAAATGAGTCCTAACAAGGAATGTTAAAGATAAAGGAAACAGAGAAGCTGGGTCATTTCTGCAATGAATATGCTCATTTCAAATAGACTGTTGTATGACCAAGCTTTTCTGTTAGCTACCATTGTATGAACTTCCTTGTAAACAAGATAAACGATGCGCAATAAACATAACTGCCTCACACAAACCTTCCCAAAACTCATCTCCAACAACCTTACCCTTTAGCAGATATTTAGTGCTTGCTAATTGAAATTTATTTTGTCAATAAATCTGTAGTGCCAATTTTTAATTTACACTGAAAATATAACACTCTCAAGTTGGCAGTCCTCATCAGTGAGAGATGTTTCATACAGACTAAATCTAATCTAAATGACATAATGCTATTCATTTAATTTCAATTATTATAAAAGCTTGCTTAGTTAATCTACCTGCTAAGTCCTTTATGCACTGTGTTAGATGAATTCATTCAGAATGCCTGTATGAAGTGGTCTAAGTAGACAATGAATCAGAGAAGAAATCTTGTCCTATACCTCCAAGTCTCTCAAGCTGTCAAATTGGGTAAAGCATGCAATGAGTCATTAACAGCAAATGGAAGATATTTTCTCACTACCATACCTTTGGGTAGACTTAGTACTCAAGAAATTGTAATCTGTAACTTTTGCAAAAATGAAAATTTCTAGAAAATCACGATTTTTTGCAAGGAAATAATCTAGAATGTTTGAACTGCATAACCTTAGGTGTTTAAATCTCTTGTAAGAATAACTTCAATGCAGCAAAATTCAAAGCAAAACCAAAACAAAACATACTATATTTCAACAAAACAAAAAATACTGTATCAACCCCTCCAACAAAAAGATATGGATTAGAAGATCCCACTGTCATTACAGTATTAATATCTCCTGCCAACAGATAGTCCTATTAAATCCACAATAGTCCAGAGGTTAAATGTGTTTAGCACCACCGAGGATCTTGCTAAAAATTATTCTTATCCAGTGAATTCTTCACTCTTCTGAAGGGATATAAATTTCAATGTGCATTCATGAATTTTCATGCTTGGCAAATTATATGTTAAAACATTTTAAAATAAAAAGAGGAAAAAAAAGGGATTTTGACTGCATAATTTTCTCCTCAATATATATAATCTCAGTTTAAAACCTAGTAAACTGTTTATTTGAATTTAACTCTACCAGTAGGATAAGATGAAAATTCACTTTCCTACCTACAAATGCAATTTTGCAATCAGCTCCTTGGTATTTTCTTTCATTATTTAAAAACAATAAGTAATTCCTAGGCTACTTACAGTTTAACTGAATTCATCAATCTAAAGCATTGCTCTGTTTTATTAGAATGGGATTTTGTTGTTTTTTTTTTTTAACTCTCTGAGGTCAGAAGCTTCATTACTTCACAGTGATTACATAGTGCCAGAGTATGCTAATAGTCCCACTCTAAATTTCATTCACAAAGAATGTAAGTTTGTTACTGCCCAAGGCCATGAAACCCAGTTATGCAGCATGGTTTTTTACAGGTTAAGGTCCCCACTATTAAGGAGAACATCACAATCAGTTCTTCAAATAATTTAAATTTCTAAGCAATAAACCTCAGACCCTTTCCACTCTTTGTGTAATACTGCTCGCTGGTCTGGGAATTTGCCCTAATATTCATACCTATTTCTTGCTCTGCTGTAGTGCTCAGGGTCATGATGAAACAGAAGTACTGGGAAACTGGACAGAAGCACTGGTTTTTTGGTAGGCAGAACTTTTAACAGCTCAGAAGCTGTTGCAACTATCGGGTCACAGGCTAGAAAGGTAACAGAAAACTATTTAACTATCTTCCCAAAGTATAATGATCACTACTATGACACACCTGAGCATCTGGTGCGTGATCACGATGAGGGGCATTCCTCATAAGGGTGAGCAGAGAGGGAGCCACTGATCTCTTTTCTCTGGTGACCGGTGACAGGGCCTGAGGTAATGGCATGGAGCTGCATCAGAGAAGGCTCAGGCTGGACGTTAGGAAATAGATCTTCACTGAGGGGGTGGTCAGGCACTGTAACAGCCTGACAGAGTACAAGAAGTGTTTGGACAATGTTCTCAGAAACATGAGAAACAGGTAGTCCTGTGCAAACCCAGGAGCCAATGGACTCAATGATCCCTGTAGATTCCTTTCTACTCAGGATATTCTATGACTCTATGATGGATAAAAATGCTTACACCAGAATCAGTTGAGAAAGCATAGAGCACTGATGTATACAAATGCTGTTTTTAAAAAATAGTCAGGAAAAGCTTAGTTTTGAAAGGTTAAAACAACCATCAGAGAGATTTCTTCAAAGTAAAATATAAATGTGTTAACTGTACATAATAAATATTAATTATTCCATTAGTAATCGCTAATTTGTTTTATGGTGGTTCCAAAACATTAAAAAATCACTCCATTATGAGGTATTGGGGTAATGCAGTGTACTGTTTTTTGCTGATAGACTGTTTTCTTCATCTATGCATCTATGGTACTGCACTTTAGATCTGTCACCAAAACAGTGCTAATAACATACCGATGTTTTAGTTGCTGCTGAACAGTGCTTACACAGAGACAAGGATTTTTCTGCTTCTCATGCTGCCCTACCAGTGAGAAGGTTGGGGATGCACAAAAAGTGTGGCGGGGACACAGCCAGGACAGCTAACCCAGACTGGCCAAAGGGATGTCCCATATCATGTGGCTTCATGCTCAGCAGTAAAAACTGGGGTAAAGAAGGAGGAAGGGGCAGACGTTTGCAGTGATGGCGTTTGTCTTACCAAGAAGCCATGGTGTACGAGCTGTGCTTTCCTGGGAGTGTCTGAACACCTGCTTGACGATGGGAAGTAACAAATGAATTCCTTGGTTTGCTTTGAGTGCACATGCGGATTTTGTCTTCCCTAGTAAACTGTCTTTATCTCAGCCCATGAGTTCTTGCACTTTTACCTATCCAAGTCTCTCCCCCATCCCACCTGGGATAGAGTGAGTGAGCAGCTGGGTAGCAACTAAGTAGCCTGCGGGCTTAAACCATAACAGAGGCCATATAAAAATGTTGTCATGTAGTAAACTGATATATCCTATTCATTATGAATAGTAAGTATTAACGTAGTTGAATTAAAAAAAAAATGGTGCTAGGATTAAATTTTTGTTTATAAAATATCTTACTGTTTAGAAGATTACATGACAAATCACTCCTATGAAACACAGAATGGCTGAGGTTAGGATTAAAGGATATTGGATAAAGGATATTGGATATAAAGGATCGATTATAGATTATAGATATAGATTATAGTTTGGGTCAGACCCCAAAGACCATCTAGTTCCAAGTCCCCTGCCATGGCCAGGGATACCTTCCTCTAGACCATTTTGCTCAAAGCACCATCCAACCTGGCCTTGAACACTTCCTGGGATGGGGCATCCATAGCTTCTTTGGGCAGCCTGTTCCAGTGCCTCATCTCCCTCGCAGTGAAGATTTTCTCCCTAATAAATTTCTAACCTAATAACTCTCCCTAATAAATTTCTAACCTAAATCTAAATTCTTTTAGTTTATAACCACTACCGCTTGTATTATCACTACACTTCCTGACAAAGAGACCATCCCCATCTTTTCTGTAAGCCCCTCTAAGTACTCGAAGGCCACTACAAAGTCACCCCAGAGCCTCCTCTTCTCCAGGCTGAACAACCCCAGTTCCCTCAGTCTGTCTTCATAGGAGAGGTGTTCCAGCCCTCTGACCATCCTTGTTGCCTTCCTCTGGATGGACTCGTAATAATTCCATGTCCTTCTTGTGCTGGCGGCCCCAGCACTGAATACAGAATTCCAAGTGGGGGTCTCAGAAGGGCAGAGCAGAGGGGAGAGAATCAACTCCCTTGACCTGCTGACCACTTTTCTTTTGATGCAGCTCAGGTTACTATTGGCCTTCTGGGCTGCAAGCGCACATAGCCAACTCATCTTCAGCTTTTCATCCATCAGCAGGTACAAGTCCTCTAGAAGGGACTAGAGGTCATCTAGTCCTACCCTCCTTCTCAAGCAGGGACACCTAGAGCAGGTTGTACACCATGTCCAGACGGCTTTTGAAGATCTCCATGGAGGGAGACTCCACAACCCCTCCGGGCAACCTGTGCCAGTGCTCAGTCACCTTGCACAGCACAGAAGTGCTTCCTGACATTAAGACAGGACCTCCTCTGTTTCAGTTTGTGCCTATTGCCTCTTGTCCTTGCACTGAACACCACTGGAAAAAGCCTGGCTCTGAAAGTATTCTAGATATTCTTAAAGCTGAAATAATACAAATAGCCTCCATGAATAAAATCACAATCGAGACGAAAGCAGAGCCTTTCTATGTGGAACAGAGCTTTTCACAGATACTTTGTGTGATATGTATCATCTGAGAAGAAAAATGCATGCTGTTATAGCAGTGCTTCAGGCCATGTCAGAGTAGAGTTAGAGGAGGAGCCATTCTTCTATTAACTCTACAATAAAGTGGCTATTATCAAGAATCATGGGATTTTAGTCTTTGTTAAATTAGCTTGAAATTTATGTCAAGTGCTAGAAATGAATAAGAATGGAGAAATAACATTTTAATTATTACAGACCAAAAATACAACATGGAACTGTAACAATATAGTTCCCCACTTTGTTTCTCTAGGATGATTCATTCTAATAATGGAGAAATTTATTTTAGGGCCTGAAATGTAGTTCCTGTGTAGCTGTCCATGCAGTTCTAGCTTAGAATATTCATTACTCATTATTATAATGTTCGAGAACCTTTCTTTTATGTATGCCAGAAGGATTGTTAATGGTAATGGCAATGTGATGTTGTGAACACCTGCACTTATGACATGGACAAAACCCAATTTATTTCTCAGAGATCATCATCAAAATAGTCTGTTAATAATACCTTACAGTCTCATAACAATGGGGATAGCAGAATTATTTTTAAAGTTGAAGACACAGAAATAATACAGTAGGATTAAAAAGTAATTTTTGAAAAGCTAACATTTCTCACCACTCAGAAAAGAACAGCTGATATGCAATAAAACAGTAAAATTCTATTCATTGTGCCTTATGATTAGGTATAGTTTGATGATAAAATTAGTATTACTGTCTGTTGCTTTTACGTCGTACCCACTAATTTTCATAGAATTTCAGAAAGCAAGTATGATATTACAGATGAGTATGATTTATAATAATGATTTTATGATGAAGCCCTAATTAATTTTCAGTAAATAGAATAAAGTATGTTCCATAAAGAACGTTGTCTAGAGTTTCCAATCTAGGCAATATAAGGATTTATTTTTCTGCTGTATATCATTGAGTCTGGAATCACTGTTTAGGCTTGAATGCCTTTGTAAATGTAAATGCAAACTGCATGCACATTAAAAAATCCTGAGGATAATGAGTCTGCTAGAGAAAATACTTCTGGTATGATACAAAGTAAGACATCAACCAATATACTATATTTTCCTGGTTTGGGTTGGGATAGAGCTAATTTTCTTCTACGTAACTGGTATTATTTTACTTAGGATGAGAATAATGCTAATAACAGAAGGGTGTTTTAGTTGTTGCAAAGCAGTGGTTATGCTAAGTCAAGGACTTTTCAGCTTCTCATATCATCCTGCCAGCAAGAAGGCTGGGGTTGCACAAGAAGCTGGGAGGGGACATAACCAGGACAGCTGACCCAAACTGGCCAAAGTGCTATCCCATACCATATGGCATCATACTCAGCTATAAAACTGGAGGAGCTGACTGCTGTTGTTCAGGGACTGGCTGGGCATCATTCAGCTAGTGGTGAGCAATTGAGTTGTGCAAAAATTGTTTTTTGTATTCTTTTAATTTTTCTCCCTTTTCTTCCCTATCAAATTGCTCTTCTCTCAACCCATGAGTTTCACTTTTCTTTTTTTTTTCTTTTCCCCAATTCTCTCCCCCATCCCTTGGGCAAAGGTAGTGAGCAAACATCTCATGCACAGTTGCCTACTGGGCTAAACTACATTTATGAAAAGTCAGCTTTCACAATGACTTAGAAAATAGAATCAGTGTCAAAATAAATAAATAAATAAAATGGGGTGGGGGGCGGGAGGGGGGGAGGATTTCACTGGCAAGGCCAGTAAGTCAAATGTCATTCTTGCCATCCTGACCTTGTGGTGGTTTAAATCAGCTGTGCAGCTGAGTTTCATCACAACCGCTCTCTCGCTCTCCTTCCTCAAAGGGAAAGGGGGAGAAAACACAATGAAAAGGGCTCAAGTGTTGAGATAAGGACACGGAGATCACTCAACAATTATCACAGGAAACACAGACTCAGCATAGGAAGGTTAATGTAATTTATTACCTACTGCTAACAAGCTAGAGCAGTGAGAAACTCAAACTAAAACACCTTCCCCCCATCCACCCTCTTCTACCTCTGCCCTGTGAGCAGCACAGGGGAACAGGGAATGGGGTTGCATTCAGTCCTTAACACTTCATCGCCGCCGCGCCTTCACGGTCACTCTCTGCCCCTGCTCCACGTGGGGTCCCTCCCACGGGATGCCGTCCTTCCCAAACTGAGCCTGTGGGGGCTGCCCACAGGCAGCAGCTCTTCAAGAACTGCTCCCACATGGCTCCGTACCACGGGGGCCATCCATCAGAAGCAAACTGCTCCAGCACGGGTCCCCCACGGGCGGCAGCTCCCCCCAGACCCCTGCTCCTGCGTGGGCTCCTCTCCACGGGCTGCAGCTCCGGCCCGGGGCCTGCTCCTGCGGGGGCTCTCCATGGGCCGCAGCCTCCTCCAGGCCACATCCACCTGCTCCACCGGGGGCTCCTCCACGGGCTGCAGCGTGGAGATCTGCTCCGTGTGGGACCCATGGGCTGCAGGGGGACAGCCTGCTCCACCAGGGGCCTCTCCACAGGCACAGGGGAACTTCTGCTGCGTGCCTGGAGCACCTCCTGCCCTCCTGCTGCACTGACCTTGGGGGCTGCACGGCTGCTTCTCAGTCCTCACTCTCCTGGCTGCTGTTTTGCAGCAGTTTTTGTTTGTTTGTTTGTTTTTTCCATTTCTTAAAACTGCTTTCCCAGAGGCACAAAAAACATCGCTTATTAGCTTGGCTCAGGGCAGTGGCGGGTCTCTTTAGAGCCAGCTGAAACTAGCAGCTTCTCTACGCTTCTCAAAGAGGCTACACCTGCAACCCTCTGCTAATGAAACCTTGCCATGTAAACCCAACAAACAGGCCTGGTATAGTAGGTCTCAAACAAAACCAGGTGAGTATCCATGCAGACGACCATTAGTTGGTCTGCAATTCCTAAATATGTATATAAGATAAGGTGCCTCCATGAACGCACTTCTGTGTGTAATAGAGAAGTTGAAATATATAGAACCTTCCAAATAAAACCTTTATTATATATATTATATTACATTATATTATATCATATTATTATAATATTCATGAGGCATTTGGACAATGCTCTCAGGCACAGTCAGATTTTTTGGGTGGTCCTTTGGGGACCCAGCAGTTGGACTTGATGATCCTTGTGGGTCCCTTACAGCTCAAGATATTCTATGGTTCTATGATTATATTTAAATGATCATTTTACTGCCAGTTTTCTTGTAGATATTGACTATATGAATGAATTATTATTCGTTTCTAACAGGTCAGAAGCAGAAATCAACATAGGAGAACAAAGAAAATAATTACATGGAGAGGTTTAATTTGCTGGTATGTTTAGAAAGAATATATTGGTCACAATTCTCTACTGCAGCAAGCTGGTAGAAATCCATCAAAAAACAGTACTTCAGTCTGAACTAGCCACCGATAAGTGGGTCTCTTGCAAAAAAATGTCTGTTTCAAAGTCCTGAAGGATATATGTAGAGATATCATTCAGTGCCAAGCAGTTATCACATACCCTGAAATCACACAATGTTGCACTCAATATCCTTGTGTATTAAAATGTATGCTAAAACAGTTAGCTCTCCACATCAATTGGATAATACAGTGCCAAGAATAGATAGCTAAAACACCTTTAAAAATCTGAGCTCTGTGTGATTTTGAAAACTCAATTCCACTTCTAATTAGCCAGGTATAATCAAAGTTCAAATTCAATTCTCATACCTTCTACCTTTTTTTCCTCTCACCAACAGTAAAATATTTGAGTTTCAAAATTTATCATAGTTAGGAATCCCTGAGGATTGTCAGAGGAGGTAATGATATGTAATTCCCAGCAAAGACTTATGCTTTCCACATCTCAGATATGTGAAGGAGAGCCATTTCTAAGTTGCATAACTACATATGAACACAGACATGATAGAATCAAAAAAAAAAAAAAACATATCATTTGTTTCCTTATGATTGATGGAAGAGGGCAGACAACAGAGAGTACCACTCTCACTGATGATGAATTGCCTTTTCTTTCACAAGCATTTAGTTTTTGGATCTATTGTGATATTAAAATGTAATATCCTTCATCTGAATGGGTTCATTTAAAATAAGGTGCATGTAATCTACCCTGGGAATAAACAAGCTAAATTTAGTCTGAAAGGCCAGGTAGATATAAATGCTGGTATTGGAAAACTGTATTCTCTTCAACTGACAATTTATTTCTAATTCTGTTTTTTATTGTTATCTACAGCAAAAAGAGACTTAAAGACAGCACTTCTTCACTTCATTGCCTAGTGTTTTGATTATTTGTTTGTGGTTTTTTTTGTGAGTTTTGTTGTTGTATGTATGTTTTAAATAAGACTTAGGGCTATTACAGAATTTTTTTTATATATCCGGTATCTATTACCCTCAAAAAAAAAAAAAAGTCATCTCTACTGATAAAATCATAAAAATAACAGGCCCAGAAGCAGCAACGGACATAATACCTAACTTGCTTGTTAAATTCGAAGACCTATGTTATTCAGGTCAGACTACTGGCTTTCAAAAGCGTACCAAATTAAAGTTAGAAACCAAATCCAGGGCATCTGTATTTGTTACTCTCTGTACAGTGCAGAAGCTTTTAACAATAGCTAAGAAAAAGGAAACCTAAGAAATTTTCTTGACCAAGGGACAGTCATTCTTTGGGATTCCATTTCACTTGCCAGAAAAGAAATTAGAATGAAATATTTAAAACCTGGAGACTGAAACAGCAACTGTCTTTTGAAATTGGCTGTTTTAAGTATATACAGATACAACAATAAGCAGAGTCAGACATCTTGATTCAAAACTACTACTTAAAAATAATTGAAATTCCACAATGCCTCACTTCAACCCTGGAATGTTCCCACAGGGGAGAAAAAAAAAAAAAAAAGAAAAAAAAAAAAGGAAACATCCCATCTCCCATCAAAGCTTCTTTAATATTTTTTCTTATATAAAGAAATAAATGTTTATGTTTAGAAAATAGGAAATTATATATTTTCCTATTATTCCCTATATATTTTGATATAACAATACAGACTGTGTTCTAAAGTAACTAATTTAAGCATCTAAAACATAAGTGCCTTACCTGAGCAAAAAGTCAATATGAAGGCAAAGCAAGGCAAGGCAAGGAATACTAAAGTAAAAGATCATTTTTGCTAGGAATTGCTGTAATCAGTGAGGAAAGAATAAGAAAGGATATAAGGTAAACAACTTATAAAATGTAATGTTCCCTTTATTTACATAAAGGATTTGTGTGGTGTAATGCAGACCCCTGGCAGTCCATCGACTCACAGCTATGCTGGCTGGAGCAGATGGTCAGATCCAAAGCCACAAGGTTTAAACACTAATGTTGACCCAACCCTGCCTAAGGTTGAGTCAGACAAGAGCTGGTAGTACTATGGGTTAAAAATAAGGGGTTGATCAGCAGTCAATCTCAAATGCTTCTGAATCAACTGGACACTATCCCATGCCAGCTCAGGGAGTGCAGTGCCTATGACAGGCATGGGATGGAAATGCATCCTAGCACCTAGCAAGAGAGCTATGAAGAGCAGCTAGCTGTTGGTGATCCTGTTTGGTTGGAATTTCCAAAATAATGGCTCCCTGGGTCCTCCCTTTTTCTGTCAAGAGAAGAGCCATCTACCATCTCTGATAAAAAAAAAAAAAAATGTTATTCTCTGTTGGTACCTCTCCAAACAGAGTTATTAAGTTGAGACCCTTACCTTGATCCTTTTTTTTCCCTCTTGTAATGTTTTTGGGATGATTGCTGCAGTGCTTAGTGTTTCATTCAGCAACTAAACCATCTGTTGATAAGCTTGATGGCTGAAGTTCCCTTATCCAGCAAAAATAAACAAAGCTGAAAAAGATTCATGTTCCTGAAGGAAGCAGCAAAACCTATGAAGTAAATGCACCTTGGAGTAGAATTTTCTGTTACAAGACCTTATTCAAGTGCTTTTGAAGACATCTTTGCTGAGTTGACAAGTTTAGATACTTTTCTTTAGCCTAATATGCCATTAATATTATCTGAACTTAGGCAGTAAGGAGTTCTGCTACATGTAATATAAAGTATTTTAAATTGATTAATTTTGGACTAAGTGAAACGTTCTAGCCTAGATACCTAATATGCTTTACATCTGTGCATTTATATTGGCATATTGACAAAGTGAGACCAATATGACTGAAATAAAATCAGATCATATTGTGTTGAAATATGATTTGGAGGTAAAATCTACTGGTATTAGAAATAATAATAGGAATCTGTAGAGGTATCATATTTAGCACATTTCTGATGTGCAGTGGAGCTAATCTCCAAGAATCCTCTCAATTGCAAACCAACATTCCACTTTCTTTATCTCGCCACTTAAAAGCTCTCCTTTTGATTACACATGGAGATATTTTTCAATTTATTTGGAATGTCATTTTACTTATCCTTGCCTGACTTTCGTGAGAAAGCATAATATAGTTCTAAATTATTTGCTGAAGAGTGTTTGACTCCCAATTGACTCAGAGTTTGGAGGAAAGAGGGAAAGACAAGTTAATAGCTCTGTCTTTCTCTCTGCCTAATAAATCTTATTCAGTCTAGAAAAGGAGTTGGAGATTGTTTGCTTACACAAGGCCTTTGAAAAACCTGTCTAATTTGAAGGCAGGGACAACAGAAGAAAGCAAATGAAATTACACAACCAAAAGTAATTGACTTTAAATATTAAAAAGTCAATACTTGGAGAAGAGTTTATATACAAAAGCCACTTTAAAGAATGTATAAAAGAGACAGAATGCCTATAATTAACATGTAACATATAATCATATGTCCTATATAAATATATAGAATATATAAAACAATATTTAGCAACCTAAATCAGATTAATCTAACCTGGGAGTTACCCCTTCTGTCTCAAGTCATCATCTATGATAAAGTCAGACACTTCCAAAGGCCACTTCATCCAACATATATTAAGTATCTATGCTACAATGCTTATAAATCTGTTTTGTCTGTATTCCTCCACAGTGTTGAACCATGTTCATCTCCTTCCACAGACTAGAAAGGTGTGTTAAATGTAGCAGGTGTGTTAGAATAAATTCTAAGGTTTAGATGTCGAGATTGGTGAGATGATTATCCAAATCCTTGGTGATCATGTAACGTGAAATATTCACAACATTAACTGTTAAGAACAGATGGCACTCAAAGAGAGGATAATGAACACATTCAACTATTTAAATATTGCATTTGGAAAGTTTCGCTCAAGTGCAAATACGCTTTTGTTCTGGTTTCTCATACACTGCTGTTCTATACTGAAAATTGCTTCCGTGAAAAAAAAGACATCATTTAGTGCCAACGATCACAGTGATTTCCATATCAAGCAAGCAACAGTTAATAATCAAGTGTGTTATTTCTTAATCACAAGGCCTTCAGAGGAACTACAAAGCCTGAAAACCTAAAGGATTTTTATAGCTAACAGACCACTAAGAATAGGGATTCAGCAATTCAGATTTACTATTTTCAATTCTGTTCATGTAGGAAGCCAGCTAAAAGTTCTCTATCTCATATTTTATTTCATCTATAAATGGAATGAGTAAACAAAGTTGAGAGTGCATGATTTATCAGTCCAAACAAAAACAAAAAAGTAAATGTCAATAGCTTTTTCAGCTTTAGCTACGTATTTGTGCTGTATTAGGACTTTCCACTCCCCAGAAAAAAAAAAATATATATATATATATATAAAATAAAAGGTTTACTAACACATATCTAGATCTTATTGAAGAATTATAAAAAGGAGAAAATACAGGGAAAAAAAATATAACTTCTAGAGCTTAAATCTAAAGACTGCTGATTTTACCATCTGAAAATATTTATCTTATAACCACTGGGTCTGCTGAATAGATATCAGAAGTTAGAACTCATAGATAGTCACTCACTAGGAAATACTTCACAGTGGGTAATAATCTGTGATATAGTTTCAGTTTAACAGAAATAAAATATACTCACTACCAGTAGCATAAATCAGTTTCTTGAAGGTCATAATATCATGGCTGTCCCAGCTGCGCAAATCCATATAATCCATATTAAATTGTGGCTTTAATAATATGTCAAATACACACCATATTTTTCATCTGAAAAAAAAAATATATATATATTCTCAATAAGTCTGGTTTTGTACGAGTACAAAGACCTATGCCATGAGATGCTGAATTTCTTTGGAGAGATAACAGACATCTTCCATTTATAGATGCAGCAGCAACTCCCACAAGCAAACTGATTCCCTTACAAAATTCATCAGATCAAGCTTTTAAACAATGTTTCCAGTGGCAGTCTAAATTTATACCCATATAAAGATAAAGAGAGAGCAGAAACTTTTTTATTTTTTTTTAAAGCAGAGGCCTTAAAAGAAAGGGGATAGGGACATAGAGAAAATAATTTAAGAAACAGTGGTGTGTGATATAAGATCTTTCAAAATAATAACAACACTCTACAGGCCATTGGATATCTGGTATTCTAAAGACCCTTGCAGTGCTCTGAAATTATAAAAAGTGTTACAAATGAGTACACTCATTAAATTCGCCCTAATCCAGTAAGCGCATTTACTTTATTGTTAACATAAAGCTACCATAATTTTCCCATTTTAAGTTTAGCCACAGGAGTGTGCACAGGAAAATGCATCAATCTCACTTGTCATAACTTGAAACTGCTGAGGGGATTCAACATCTTAAATGGCTCCAGGCCAAATAAATTTCAAATCTTAAGAAGTGAGGCCACCTGCTTTTCGGCAAAGGTTTGTGGCTTTGCTATTGTTCTTGATATCATTTTAACATTTTCTATCACAATCTGTGGGAAATGTTGATTGTTAGATATCCCCAAATCTCACTTCCGAGCATATCACAAGACTATTCTAACTCAGTAGGATTTCTTGAGAAGCAGTAGAGCAGGGAAAGATTGGGAATACTTGTAAACTTGGAAAGATTTTTTCTTCTTGCTGCAGTGCTCTATTTTTCTTGCATCTCCAGTTCCAGTTCTCCAATGGTCCAGGGAGGGAGGTGAGGTAGGTCTGTTCTCCTTGTTAATTCTGCAACTATGGAAGAGCAGCTTGAAAAGTAAAGTTAAGTTTCTGATTACCAATTTTGTTCTGCTAACATTGCAATTAAACTGTCAAATTAAACAATAGAGAGTCAAGTAAAGAAGAGTGAGGAGAATGATTTCCATACAACTAAAACTTTCCAAGGAAAAGAATGTCTCCCTCCACACACACTATTTTTGAAATAAGATTAAAAAATATATTCTGAAGTTCAAAGAGAGTGAACAGTCATAGAGAATAAAGAATCAGGTGCAACAATATAAAAACGAAGACCTAGGAGGATCTGCAGGAGATTATATACCACAGTTATCTTCATTGAATCAGGACTGAATATAGTTAGATCATTTCTTCATCTAGACAGACTGGTGGTCATCTAGTAGGAAGCATTTCCAGTAAGGGAACTGTAGTGTCCCTTGTTCTGTTGTAGTGTTTCACTACCTGTGCAATTAGAAAGCTTTTTAAAGAATTCATATTGAATCTTCTCTGAGGCTAATTAAACTTTCTTCATTACTGTGCACCAGACAAAGTGTACAGCTTTTTATGTAATATACTTATCTTTCTCTGTCCTAGACTAAGCAAGTCCAAGTCCTTCATTGCTTTCTCATGGGTCGCATTTTCTCAATTTGTCATTTTTGTATATAGCTTCTGTTGAGACTGCTGGAAAACAACTTAATTTTCAAGGATGTTAATTCCGCTTAATTGCTGTTGAGAATGATTGAAAAGAGAATGATGAATTGATAACTAGGGCCTAACTTACATTCTAGGATTGGTTTTGGTTATTTCCTGAGGGAGAAAATAGAAAATATATATATACATAACTGAACTAGAATTCTGCAAAAAGATCATTGTTATTTCATTAACATTATAATACAATGCAAACAAAAGCGTGTAACCTTTTATTATAGTTCAGAGCAATGAATGTTTGTCAATACCACACAGTGAGGATATTTGTCAAAGTTTTTCATTATGTATATACCCAAGGATGGTCCTTTATTCTACTGTAATTCACCTCCCAGAAGCTAGTTATTTAATATTTGAAGATGTTGGTCATCTTTTTTTGTTAGAATTTCTCCTGCAGTATCTAAGAACATACTAATGTGAACAGAAACAGCCTGATCCTACAAACTTCTTTCTTTCCGATATATTTATTTATTTATTTGTCACGGGCACCTTATTAGTACATTTCATGGCAATTAAATGGTTAACTGGGCAATTAGTAATTCCTATTGCTCATTTCCAAAGGAAAAACAAAATAAAACAAAGCAAAAACTATAAAACAGCAGCAAAAACAAAGCCCTGACTGTAACCATAGCTATGACTTTCATTTGTCTGGACAGAGACTGTGAAGCTGTCATTAATCTGTTTAATTCAATTAAATCAGACTGAACCTCCTTGGTTATTACTCATTCCTCTTGTTGGCTGCTGACAAGGACTGTGTGGCTGCCATGTCCATCTGCAGGTATGGTGGTCTGTCTGCCTGTCTTCTGCTCTGTCAGGCTTTTTCCTAGCCACCCATTGCAATTTTTGAACTTACTGGCTAATTTTAGTCAAACCTGAGAGATGTCTGCAGGCCTCAGTGATAACAACTGCCTGAAAATGGGCAACTGATCCAAAAAAAAAAAAAAAGAGAGAGAAAGAGAGAGAGAAATCCAAATTATCTTTCTCCATCCTCCCTGCGGCTAAGGCTGAAATGTAAAAGTGGTTATCTAATTATGCACAGGAAAAATCAAATAGCAGAGAACTACAGGAAACTAAGCTGTAAGTGGTGGGGCAAGTGAAAGCACAGCTCTAGGTATGATTAGAGGAATATTTTGAAATCAGTAGGGTAAAAAAAGTAAATTTCTGAAATAGTCTTTTTCCGCATAAGGCTGGCTGAACATGAAGGGCATGCTGAACTTAGATGACTGAATCTTCTTTTAGGTATGCAAAAGCTTTTATGGCTCTGGTACTTTCTTCACCCTGTGTTCAGCTAACTGTCATTTCCAGTTCTTTCCTCTTTACTGAAGCAAAGTCACAGTGAAGGACTCACAGATCTCTATCAAAAATTACTATTTGGCACAAAAAGACCATTGAGTTATTCTCATCATTGGCATTTAAGCACTGTTTAAACTGTACTTACTTACTGGCTTGAAGAAAAAATGTTACGCTGACTCAATCTAAAACTTCAGAAAGCTGGTGAATGAAGTTCATACTGAG
Source organism: Anser cygnoides (assembly GCF_040182565.1). Classification (NCBI taxonomy): domain Eukaryota; kingdom Metazoa; phylum Chordata; class Aves; order Anseriformes; family Anatidae; genus Anser; species Anser cygnoides. Next base: position 109,356,996 of record NC_089875.1, read on the forward strand.
TTCATATCAATAAGTGGCTCAAAAGTTGCAAGCACCAAAGACTTAGGTAGTGGTAGAGCAGTGGGGTAAGAGTGGTGGTAAGATGTTGGTAAAATATTCATCTTTTTCTTTCTTTTTTTTTTTTTTAATTGGCCAGTTGCTGATATCTAATAGCAAGGGAAACATGCAAATTTCTCTGAACTCTCCCAGATTTCTTCTGAACCTGATTAAAAATCACTTAAATTACACACTCAGTTATGTTTGTTGCCCATGCATTGTCATTGAAGGGAGTCGTGTCTTTGAAAACTCCTGAAATCACAACCCTTCCTCCCCTGTATATGGAGAATAGGCAAATTAACATGCCTGGACACTGAACAGGGAGCATCCCAGATTCATTCTGTATGTACCATGCCATGTCTGACTCAATGCTTCACAGTAACCATTTCCTACAACCTGCAATTTTAAAATGTTGGGTTCTCATTTTGGTTTTGCAACTCACTCACTTTCTGACTGTAGTATCTACTTGTGTTCAGGCATCCTATCCCCATCATTAGCTTCCTGGGGAAGTCAAGCACTCTGCAATAAATGCTTCTGGGCTCTGCTCAGTCATGGATGGAATTTAAGATCCAAAATGATGCACTAGCTATTTCTGTCTTTAAGGTGCCTCCAGAGGTATTATCAGTTAAGAACACTAAGATATATGTACAAAGAATCTCAATTTATAAGACATGATTTTCCAATAAAAGTCACATTTTGATCATTTGTAAAATCTTGTTCAGATCATGTAGTGTAACAACATATTTCATCAGACTGGGAAATCCAGGATAGACAAAGTAGAACTTTGATTATTATTTTTTTTCAGTTTTCTGAAAAGGAAGTGTGTCAAAAGTCAGAGGAAATGGCACATAGTGTCTGATAACTACTTATTGCTTCAGGAAGTAAATGCAAAACAATCTGTACCAAAGAAAAGAAAAATGCTTTGACCCCAGTAAATACAGCCAATGAACAAGCCTCTAGAAAGATACTCACCCTGAGAATAAAAAGATGTCAAAATCTATTAATTTAGCTTTTAACGCTGTAATTATCATTTTCCCAAAGGTTTTGTATTATAACTTTCTCTACAAATCCTGAGAATAATTTAAAAAACAAACAAAACAAAAACAAAAACAGAAAAATAAATTCATCTGTTTCAAACTGTGGAAAGCGATTCAGTTTGCTCAAGAGTATGTACCTGCAATCACGCATATTTGAATATGTATGCTCATGGTGACTAGTAACACATCCTGATTCTGTTATAACTTACAGAAACTTGATACATGCAAACACTCACACTGCATCGCTATGCAGCTGGGACAAATAACTAAGAGACATATTTAAAAAAAAAAAAAAGATACAGGGAAAACAAAACAAAACAAAACAACAACAAAACTCTTTCCAGGTGGATAAATAACTCAGTGGCTGAGGAAGTTGGAAGGCATATATCCAATTCCCTTATCTCTGTCATCCAGGCTGGAACAGTAAATCTCATACAAGAGTTGTCAGGTCAAGGCTGCCTATTTCTCTGTTGTGTTTTCTCAGACTTCACACTGGAACTGAGTGGTGCAGTTCCCTGGAGAAAGTTTCAATGAAACTGGTGAGTTCCCATGGAAAATTTCACATTTTTTGACAAAGCACCAAAAAGTATTTTTTTAACCAAAGCTCTGAGTACACCATTAGAGTGTTTCTCACATGCTAAAATACTTCAATTTTCCTATGCATGCAGGAATGGTCCATCATCAGAAACTTTTGTACACACTTTGCACTACTCTGTATGTGACTAATAAACATTAACTATGATGTCATAGTTTACCTGAATAGTAGAGAGAAGCAACTGGACTTCATTTCTATTCTGCAGCCAATATAATGAATTTTGACTGGAATCCTAGGTTATCATGCCTCCAACATTTTGGTCTCTTCTTTTTCATACCTCTTTTGTACTTCAGGATATTGATTGATGGCTGAAATTCTTTTGTCCAGCAGACAAACAGAGCTCAAAAAGAAATATGACAAGATGAACATTCCTAAATGAAGCAGCAAAACTTATGAAGTGCCATGCATGTAGCACCCTACTTGGTTGCACACAGATTACCACTGCAGTCTTTTTCTTTCCAGAAAGCATGAAAATTTCTTTCCATATCTCTTAGAGAGGTTTATAATAAAATTATTTCTCTATTCAATAGAGCCATTGCTGCTCTCCAGAAATATACCATAGAAGAGGAACTAGCTATTAATTTCTTCCCACACAAGGTGGCATATGCTTATTACTAATTATAGAATCAAAAACTTTATCAAGTTACAACAAAAGGACTCAGAATATTGTTCCTACCTTGCAGTAAAGAGCAAATATCACTGTTAAACTGGTGGTTAAAAAATCAACAACCAATTAGCAGTTGGTCAGAGACATAAATTTCCTGTCAGTGGAGACACTCACTAGTTATACAAGCTCATACAGGTGGGTTGAAAGGTGCATGTAGCATAGCAATTGAGACATCTGATTTTCAAGGCATAATAAAAGGCTCATAAATACTTTCATGAAGGAGCAGATCTGAGGATCTGTGGATCTAGCCTGCAAAATTTCATCACGTTACTGGAGCATATACAAAGCAACTGTAGAAGAGACCAGGAACTCTATCTTTTTCTGCTGTATAGACCTATAACTGTGTAACCTCTTCACAGAATCATAGAATGAATCACAGAATCACAGAATGGCTTGGGTTGGAAGGGACCTTAAAGATCATCTAGTTCTTGCCACCCATGAGATCAGTTTTCTCAGGGCCTCATTCAACCTGGCCTTGAACACCTCCAAGGATGGGGCATCCACAACCTCTCTGGGCAACCTGTTCCAGTGCCTCACCACCCTCTGAGTCAAGAATTTCCTCCTAACATCTAATCTAAAGCTCCCCTCTTTTAGTTCAAAACCATTCCCCCTCAACCTGTCAATATCCGATTGAGCAAAGAGTTGCTCTCCTCTATTTTATAAGTCCCTTTTAAGTATTGAAAAGGTCACCCTGGAGTCTTCTCTTCTTTAGGCTGAACAGCCCAAGCTGTCTCAGCCTTTCTTCACAGGAGAGGTGCTCCAGACCCGTGATCATCTTTGTGGCGCTCCTCTGGACCTGCTCTAACAGATCAACATCCTTCTTGTGCTGGGGGCCCCAGACCTGCATGCAGCACCCCAAGTGGGGCCTCACAAGGGCAGAGCGGAGGGCAACAATCACCTCCCTCCACCTGCTGGCCACTCCTCTGTTGATGCAGCCCATGATGCAGTTGGTCTTCTGGGCTTCAAGCACACACTGCTGGCTCATGACAACCTTTTTGTTCACCAGAACCCCCAAGTCCTTCTCTGCAGGGCTGCTCTTAATCAACTATCCATCCATCAACTATTGCTGCTGTCCTGTTTTCAGCTAGGATAGAGTTAAGTTTCCTCCTAGTAGCTCGTATGGTGCTGTGTTTGTGATTTAGGATGAGAATAATGATGATATCACCCTGATGTTTTAATTGTTGCAGAGCAGTGCTTACACTAAGCCAAAGACTTTTCAGCTTCTCGCTCTGTCCTGCGGGCAGGCTGGGGGTGCAGCAGGAGCTGGGAGGGGACAGAGCCAGGACAGCTGACCCAAACTGGCCAAAGGGGTATTCCATAGCATATGGCATCATGATGAACAATATATAGGGGTGGCTGGGGGGGGTGGGGGGTACCAGGGATAGGCTGGGCATCGGTCAGCAGGTGGTGAGCAATTACATTGTGCATCACTTGTTTGTACACATTATTATTAGTAGTACTATTATCATCATTATTTTCCTATCTTTTCTGTCCTAATAAACTGTCTTTATCTCAACCCATAGGCTTCATTTTCCTGATTCTCTCCCCCATCCCAGAGAGGGGTGGGGGGAGGGTGAGTGAATGCTGTGTGGTGCTTAGCTGCTGGCCAGGTTAAACCACAACAGCTGCAAACCACTGCCTTTGAACAGGGTTACTACACAGAGGGGTGTTCTGAGAAAGTCCTTGAGAATTTTAAGAATCTGAGTCTTCTTCACTCTTTTCCTCTTCTTGAAAAAATATTCACAGAAGGACGCTGCTATTGGTGTTTGATGTGGGATATGTTGCTTTCCTGTTCCTGCTGTGGTCTGCCAGACAATAATCCTCTGAACACCATCTGACCTCTCAATATATTTCTGAATTATATCACACACACAAGTTAAAACAGGAAGCATGGCATCAGTTCCCTCCCTTCTCCCCTGGAAGACTACCTATACTAAGCTAAACATTGACACAAGTTTTCGTAGGCTGTTCATAACATCTTCTAGTGATGGAGATCCCACAGTCTGCCTCAGCAGTCTGTTTCATTGCTTACCTATTCCTGCAACTAGAAACATTTTTTTTAATCTCCAATTCTCTCTTTTTGAAATATGATCTCATTATTTCTTGTATTATTCTCTGTAATTATGAAGACCATTTCATTCATTTTCTCTCTGCAGCCAACTTTTATGCACTTGAAGTCCATAATCACTATTCACTCCTGCTGTATTCTTTGGGTAACACAGTTATAACAGGTCACATCTCCCAGACCTGTAAATATTTTTATTATTCTATGGTTTCTCTCCAAAAGGTCTGCAGTCCTAAAAACTGCAGGAAACTTAGGAAGTTCCTATATCTCGAGTTATCCTCTAAATTTTATTTTCATCAGACCTTAAACAACAACACTGAGAAGCCTGAACTGGTATTCCCAAGGCCTGATTAGTGTAGCTGCGATTAATCTATGGTAAAACATAATTTTTATTTATATCCAGAAGCTTTCCTTCCTACTGTAACATGCAAATAATAAACTTTGGGGTTATTAATCCTTAAGAAAGTATTCCTAAGGGCATTATTCTATGGACACAGTATCTGAATTTTTTAAGTCCCTCATGATAATAGATTCTGGGATTCTAGAATAAATATTTCCTTGTTCCAAAGAAAAGCAAAATAGCTATGCTGTCTACATGCTTGCAGCCATCTGGCTGAAGCTCTCCAGATTATTTTATCTTGTGTTTATTTAAATATTTACATCTTTTTTTTTTCCCGAATAATATATTTTCATAATTCTTCAGCATTCACATTTCTTTCTGCATTCCTAAAATTTTAGACTACTGTTAAAAAGTGGAGAACCACACATGATATAAAGCTTGTCAGTCACCCATATGGATAACATTAAATGATATAGCATCCCAATCAGCTGAAGATCATTCTGCATTTAGAAACATAAAGCTTCATTAAATTATAATGATTTCATTATTGAATCAAACCATGACTAAATTATTTCAGGGATAATTTATGAAAATATGCAGTTAGATTGGAAGTTACAATAAAGTAATTGATTGGGATAATAACTTAAACAGTATAAAATTTTACTTTTTTTAATAGAGATGCTATTGTTCAATAATTAACCATTAATTATTGTTTAAGAAAATTAATTGTGCTATATGCAAATAAAGGATAATTGAGTTTCCTGTGTGATTTAGCAATAGTTATATATGAAATAGGGAATTATAATCTAATTTATGGAATTATCATGAAAATTTTGGACTGTGCAACTGCTAATTTGCAGCTCTACGAGTGTCTATGAACTTAATATGAATCATCTATTAGAATAAAACTACTTTAAACACAAGGTTGTAGCATTATGTCCAGGACTTTTAAAGACCAGAGGCAAGGTCAATATCGTGGGCTTTAATCCATCTACAATGAAAACAAGGACCAAAGATTTGGCAGATATATCTGCCAAAAATATATCTGCGTGTGTCTTTTATGAGTCTTAACAGTTCTCCAAGAGAATAAAAATGCATGCATTTAAAAATAAGCTGACCCAGTACTATTTTGTTCACATCGAATAAACTAATCATGCTTCTATTGTGCTGAACTGCCTCTGAAGTTATTCATGTACCACTGGCTACTGGACTTTTTGATACAAGATTACCAATGGGAACGTACAGTTGTCTGACAATTTGCTAGTATTTACATAATCAATGCAGAATTATTTCAAAACATTTCTACAGGGACCCTTCTTTAAGTCCAAGACAAAGGAATTAGTTGAGTTATACATCTTCTAAAAATAAAATAAATGAGGCTGGTAATTTAAACACAAGACAATAACATTTAAATATCCAGACACTTTTAGTATCTTTTTTCCAGAAGTTGATATAAATGTAAGTATTTATTTGCTTGAACATTTTTATTTTTTTTTCCCTCAGCTTGGGCTGCATATGAAAAAAGTTGCTTTAATTAAGATAAAATTTCATGTATTATTTTCTGATGCATTTGTACTATTTCTTGCAGACACTACAGCTTCAAGACTTCCTTTGTCCAGTAGATGTTAATACAATGCAAAATAATATGAGTGACCAAATGCTTCAGCTTTTATTCAGGTGGATTTGTGTGAAAGATGGCTGACAGTGGAATATCTTGGAAAAGTTACACTACTCAACAGAGCAATAAAGTATTGTTATAATGTTCGTACCATTTATATATTATGATTTATGTACCATATATATATTATGATTTTCTGAGGATGAGCTACGCGTGGGGACACTTTGTAAAACTATGGCTGTCAAAGCTTTTTTTTTTTTTAGCTTATAAAAACTATAGGGGGTTGTGTAAATAAGATAGTAAAGGGATTTTTATTAGAATTAGAATTGGAGCATTTAAAGAACTCTGCAGAGAGCAGACTGTGTCATCATTCCTACTGAAAATTGTGAAAAATGAGCAGTGTGATACAGAACTGGCGCTCTCTGTGTTATGTTAAGATACCTCCCAATTTCTAGTGACCAGGTCACTGAGAGATGGCTTAGCAAGGCATCTAAAGAGGATATTCTCCAGCTTCATCCACAGAGAAGCAGCTTGTTATGGGAGTCAGGAAAGAAGTCTCGAACATCATAAATATGCTATGCTATGCTTCAGTTTCTGACACGCACTGTGGATTTCGGTGCATCTGTCACAAGACAATTATATTCCTTATTTATTGGAAGGGGGCAAGCTTCTTGTCTAACCACAGTAACAAATAGCTCTGTTGTCCCCTCTGGTAAGATCCAAGCATGGATGATGAGAGGATGTGTAACTGGCAGGCAAATAGGACTATTTCCTCAGAATATACTCGCAGACACCAGGGAACTGGGAAACAATCACCTCTTGAATTGGAGGTAGAGACTCCATGTCTAATTGCCTCTGATGGATTTTTCTTTTTTTGTACTCCTTTGGGTATTAAAAAGTGTTAAAAAGGCTAGGCACTTCAAAAAACATAAATAATTTAGATCATTTGAAAGACTACTTCTTTTTAACATGGATAAGGCTTTGGCTTGCTGCTCCTTTTATATCTCTGGGAGGAAATTTCTCTAATGTATTTTCTTAATTAATTTAAAAGTCTTTCAGTGTCTTTGATAAGTGTTTGTTACTTGTGTCTTTTCTCTGGAGACTTTATGCCAAAAGGAAAATCTTCTAGTTGAAGAACTGGATGAGAGAAATAGAAAGAAAATAATTTTTTTTCATAATCTTTTCATCTTATTCATGAGTAGCTGTCATTAAATGTAATAGGGAGTTATTCTCCCCACCCCAAAATCTCTGTGTCTGTGAACTTGTACTGTGTGAATCATTTTCATTGTCATCAAACACACCATGTGGCACAAAAAAAGTATCCAGAGATTTTACCCAGGACAAACAAGTCAACGTAAGGCAGTCAAACTACATTAGCATCATTTGCAAACCACAGCCACACAGTACTGACTTTTTAAATGGACGCTTTGCTGAATGCTAAGCCTAAACAGAGCATGAACAGAGCATCATGCTGTCAAGATGAGTCCTTTGCGTTTTGGAGCAGCATTCTAGTATCACAGTGCATAACACATTTTTCAACTCTTTTTCCAAATCAAACAGTGAATCAGAACAATAAAACAAACCATAAACCTTCCTACCCTTTTGCCAGTTGTAGTAGGAGCAGTGCTAGCTGTCACTGCTCTGTATTAATTATTTTTTTTCAATTTTCAGTCCCTTTCCTAGGTAAAAGCTTTGTATTTTAAAGGTAGGCTAGTCGGACAGTCCAAAGGGCTGACTCTAGTGAAGTTAGCTACGTCTTAGCTGTCTTTAATTTAGCTAGCTCAGGTACTGATCACAGTGCAACAACAGCAATACAGAGGTTAGATTTCTCAGCCCTTGAATCAATATCAGGACTGTTATTGACATGTGGGATTCTGAGTGTAGATATGCCTATGTGCACTGCAGTCCCTGAGCAGTACTGCAGAGGATAATGTGGGTGGGAATGATTAAGATTAATTGTTTTAACCTATATATATTTTAAAAACTGACATTTTTCCAGTATATAGTATTATGAGGTCTGTCATGTTTTTTAATCTCCTTACATTTATGTTTACTCCTACAGACCTTAATCTAGCAAACATGTTATTTTAAAGTGAAGATAACCCCAATGCACAAGATTATCATGCGTCCTTATTCTCCTCTCAAAAGTGTAGCTGAAAGGACTGAGTGTCTGACTTTTTCTCAGCTCAGAAAACCTGACATGGATACTAAACAAATGCACACAGATAGGGCTGGGCACAAAATGAAACAAACAAGGTTCTGTCTGAATACCAGAAAACACTGTGCAGGTGACGAGGCGCTGCAACAGGTTGCCAGAGGGGTGGTGGAGACTCCCCCGTGGAGATCTTCGAAAGCTGCCCGGATGTGGTCCTGGGCAACCAGCTTGATCAGGGGGTTGGATCAGATGGCCTCCAGAGGTCCCTTCAAACCTAAGGCATGTAATTCTATGACTGGAAAAGTCTTCGTTTTCCATTACAAACAAATTTTTTAACCTGATGATTTCTACTTCAGCCATCTCAATCTGTGCTTCCTCAGAAGCTGAGCTGTACTTCAGCTGTCATTTAGCAATCAGAAACATAACAAGTGTGTTGTGGTTTAACCCAGCAGGCAGCTAAGCACCACACAGACATTCACTCACTCCCCCATCACCTCAGTGTGATAGAGGAGAGAATTGGGGAAAAAAAAAAAAAGTAAAAAAAAAAAAAAAGTAAAATCTCATGGATTGAGACGAAGATAGTTTAATATGACATAAAAAGAAAGGATAATGATAATAATGACAAAAAAATAAAAAGCAGGTTATACACAATGCAATTGCTCACCACCTGCTGACAGATGCCCAACCAGACCCCAAACAGCACCCCACCCAGCCAAATCCACCTTTTTTATTGTTTAGCATGACACCTGCCCTGGTTTCAGCTAGGATACAGTTAATTTTCCTCCTAGTAGCTGGTATGGTGCTGTGTTTTAGGTTTAAGATTATGATAATGTTGATAACATGCTGACATTTTAACTGTTGCAGGGCAGTGGTTAGACTAAGTCAAGGACTGTTCTGCTTCTCATGCTGCCCTGCCAGAGAGGAGGCTGGGGCTACATGAGAAGCTGGGAGGGGACACAGCCAGGACAGCTGGCCCAGACTGCCCAAAGAGATATCCCATACCGTATGGTGTCATGCTGAACAATTATATGGGGTGGTTGGCTGGAGTGGATGGGGGAACCACTGCTAGGCATCAGTCAACGGGTGGTGAGCAATTGCATTGTGCATCACTTGTTTGTACCTATTAATAATAATAATGACATTTATTATTATTATTATTATTATTACTATTATTATTATTGTTATTGTTATTGTTTTGTTATTGTTATTATTGTTATTATTGTTATTATTTTCTGTTCTATTAAACTGTCTTTGTCTCAACCCACAAACTTACTTTTTTTTAGACCAGTTCTCGCCCCCATTCAACTGGGGGGGGTGGGGGACTAAGCAAACAGCTGTGTGGTGCTGAACTGCCTGCCAGGTTAAACCACAACATCATATAGTATGGAATATCCCTTTGGTAAGTTTGGATCAGCTGTCCTGGTTCTGTCCCCTCCCAGCTCCTTGTGCACCCCCAACCTCCTCGCTGGCAGGGTGGTATGAGAAGCTGAAAAGTCCTTGACTTAATGTAAGCACTGCTCTGCAGCAACTAAAACATAGGTGTGTTATCAGCATAATTCATATCCTAAAACCAAAACACAGAACCATACCAGCTACTAGGAAGAAAATTAACTCTATCCCAGCTGAAACCAGGACAAAGTGCCACTAAATGAACATTTCAGCATAGGTTGCTGAGGAAACTTTGTGTGAAAGCTCACCCCAGCATCATCCCTCAACAGGACCTTGAAAACAGCACTTGTCCTGGGAAAGACACAAACAGGAAGATCACTTGTCCCATCATTATGTGGTATCAGTACAATCCATTTAGTAGACCACAGGTTAGTATGAAGTTTGTGACTTTTCATTTTTGTATAAGAACTGGAAGTTTACAAGCTGCTGATAGGAAATGGGACCTGCCCGGTTAGCCATAGAGAAAAATGACATACTCAGATCATGATTCAGTATTTTCTTCATGCTGTGAGTTACTACTTATATAATTGGTGGATCCCAGGTTTGGTATGTACCATATTATTCACTAAAACACACAATCAAAGACTGTGAATGAATAACTGTACTCTATTTTTTTCCCCTCAGGCTTAGTCTGCTGCCATATGGAGTAAGGAATATTAGAGGATATTGGATATTCAAAGCCAATTTTCATTTGCGCCATAAAAAGGCAGTTATGATAAATAAAATTTTCTATTGAAAAAAAAAAAAAAAAGTTGTTCCAAGGAGGCATCCCTTGGATAACAGTACACGCCCTCTTATTAAAACATTTCTGAAGCAGAATTTCTGAAGCAGATTGTTTAGGTTGTGGGGTGTTTTTTGTGTTTTTTGCTTGGTTGTCTGTTTGTTTTTTAGCCATTTCTGTAGCCATTCATGTAGTACAAACTGTGCCACGCATCCATATAGATAATACTATAATTTATTGAGGTACATTATACTCAAAAGGAAAGAGATACAAATGTTCTGAATCTTGATAAGCAATCTAAATAGCCATGAATCAATATGTGCTATGAAGGATCTCCTTTCCTAAGCAAACAAAACAGTACTAGATGGAATCCATTCCTCTGCCCCAGCACTCAGAAGTTTGTTACCATTGCTGAGGAAGTACATGAGCCTAAATGGAGAGCAAATTAAATGACAGTTTAAACCCTATACATGTGGAGGTGCATGTGGTGATATCAATGATTTCTATTTACAGCAGTGACTCATCTCATCTTCTTTCTGAAATACAGCTGTGAGAACTGGATCAGTACTGCGCTTCTCAACTGCAACATTATTTATCTTCATTGCTTGCACATCACGGGGATCCACTGGGCTAATCTCATGCATAGCGCCATTGTGGTTAATCCAGATCTACCCCATAACTCTGAATGAAAGCCATGGCATTTTTCTTTATATATTTCCTGTACCATCTCTCAAAAAATCTGATGTCAACCATCTCCAATCATAACATGAATAAAACCACAAACTTTCTGTGAGGTTAAGAATAACAAACTTCTCACTATCAAGTCTCTGTAATCCTTAGCAGAATTCCAAAAACTTCACCTGCAACATCTGGAAACGTGCTTCAAAGCAGCACAGACATATTCAGTTCCTTTTCACCCTCTTTGGTTGCTCAGAGCAGAGAACTGTAGGACTGCAAGACAGAAAAACACTTCAATTCTCCAGGGCTTGTTAGCATGCCTGAAAGGGTATAGTTTATTGCTATAAAAGGCATCAAAATTGGGTTATCTTTTAAAAATAAAAGCTTAAATACCAAGCACTAGTGAAGGGATATAGTAAAGGTCAACAATAGAATGCTGAATGCAGTCACTGACAAGATATTCTTCAGAGTGCATGGCCAGCTATGCAGCAAAATGTTATTGGAATTTGGTGTGTTTTGTTCAGGCTTCCCTAGAAAAAAGATGAGCACGGCATACAGAATCCCTAAAGCAATATTTGTTTGTTTTATTATGATGGTAATAGACCTCTGCAATATTGTAATGTTCTTCATTTCCTTTCATCTCAGTTAAGGAAGCCACACAAAACTCTTATGAGACTGGCTGACTATTTTAAGGCCCAGAAAGGGCCAAGTGAAATGCCTCAAGTAACACAGTCAGTGGAGAATCAAGAACTGAACCAAAGAGCTGTGACTCCAAGTGCCAGTCACCTGCTGTAACCCAAAATACTAAAGAAACTAAGTCATCAAACAATTATCTTGCTTTTCAGTGAAGCTAACCAACTGCACTATTTATTAGCTTCACGGGAAATGAGCCTTGTAGAAAAGCAAAATATGATAGTTTTTTGGGTTTTTTTTGGTCAAATCAAAAATGGGAAGTCTTTAGGGCCATTAGACAACTTCACATGATAACAGGGCTTAAGACAAAAAAAAAAAGATCGGAAAACTGTGGATTTGCTGTGCAGAAGTGTAAGCTTCCACTGGAGAGAAAAAAAAAATAGAAAAATGTTCTCATACACAAATTTAATTTTTTATGAGATCTCAAGGAACTAAGCAAAATATCTGGCCTTTTCAAACTGCTTCAATATCAAAGCATATCTAAATTTATCTGATCAACATGTCTGTTCTCTAAAGATTCAGGATATTTTCTTTTATCATTCAGCAGAAGCAATATCCTAATATCATTTATGTATCTTTGATTCTTTCAAATCATACATTATATTTCCATTAATTCAGAAACATGATCAAAATTTACTTTCCAAATTTATTTACACTTACTATAATTCAGGGAAGTCATTAAATAAATAAATAAATAAATAAAAACCTTAAGAAGATAATCATCTGAGATTTTCTACTAAATCTGTTATTGGACATCCTTAGAAGTGTAAACACAAACGTTGGTAATCTTTTTCACTCATCACTCAGACATAAATTATACCTTGCTAAAGTGAAAATAAACATGAAATATAGAGTTAGCAGCATTGTTTTTTTCACGTTTGTTTTTAAACTTCAAATTTTTATTTTTGTTCCAATTTCTGTCTGAATTAATTGCCTTGTAGAATAAAGTTATAAGAACTGTCAGGTATGAGAAAGGTATCTTAGTCATTAAAACTTATCTAACTAGAATACCAAGGAGGGAAGAAGATAAAATGTTTCAGTATGATGTATCTGTCATGATCGTGAATATGTAATTATTGTGCTTCAGTACTGAAACAACTGTGAGTCATTTTGCTGTACATCTTGCCTTGTGACATTTCACAAGTGCATATATTTTATTCCTTTATATAATATTCACATTAAGGCTCCTGAGCGTCTTGTGTTAACATAATACATATGGGAAGTTCACCATTTAGAGTACTCTAACATGGATCTCAGAAGACTAGTTTAATTTGCTGTCTAACACAGTTGTTCTGTGTTCTTCAATTCACTATTTATCTCCTATAGCTCTAGCTCTAGCCCACCTCTAGCTATCTCTCAGCATGCCAGTCTGGCTTTTAGGTACAGCTAATATCAGCTGAGATTCATCTCATCTATGTTAGGAATCTAAAGCTAAAGTGAGTACTCTAGAGATGAAGTACTTGCAAAGCAGCATTCCACTTGGGTTTTGAGTGCCTACAAGAATGCACACTCTACAGGGAAGTCTGTGCCAGGGCTTGACCACCCTAAGAGTACAAAAAACTTATTTGTCTTCCCATCTTACCTGCTTCTAAAATGAGTCACTTGAAGTCACTCTTCAGGTACTTAAAAAAAAAAAAAAATAGTTGCCTAAATTTTAAATTTATAAAGCTAGAGGTGAAACCTGCCCAAAGTTGCCAGATGCAGTCAAATAGGTTAGCAGTCAGATGAATAACCTCCTGAGGTTATAAGTAATATAGTTCAAGCCCTTTTTCTGTATAAGGAATTTGAATTTGCATTTCAATATTAGAATCATCTAGCCACTGGACTAATAGACTATTCTAAAGCAGTGAAGCAGTGGTGCTTTCTCTCTCACACACACACAATTAGAAATTACCTGATATTAGCATTAGGAGCAGGTTCACATTTAGGATACCCACTGAAAGGAAGAGAAAGTAATAACTGTTCTGAGTTAGGCTAATATCTAGGCATCACATGAAACTCTTCTTGCATTGTTCCCTTCTGGATGGCTACGGTAATTCTCATCCAAGCTGGCTACTGAAAATATGCATCTGTAGTGATCCATTCTCCCTCCGTGTATTATAGAAAAACTGGGCATCTATGAAGGCTTCTCCATCTTCGTGGAGAAGCATGTCACTTAAGAAGTATGAATAATATTTTGGACCTCATTTCTAAACCTATGTGTGTACTAGACACAGTGTTGTGACAATAAATACATTGAAAACTAGTTTTGGCCACAGATAATCTACACTGACATGTACATCATTGCCCATCTCTTGCATCTTTTTAATGCAAAGTGGAGCATGTTCAATTTTGCCTTTTCTACTACTTGAAAGCAATGTGTCATATCTGATAGATATGGCTCACTCCTCCTCATACCAGGTTCCCAGTGGA